>NC_140706.1:37925000-39125000 GCF_050655825.1 Lonchura striata | reverse complement strand
CCACAGTCCTTTTGCAGAAGACACACTACAAAATCAAAACAATGCACACAGATAAAAAAAGAAAATAAAAATTATGCATGCAGTACTGAGATTTTAGTCAATCTCATTTGCTTTCTATCAAGATGCAGAAGTAAAACTGCTCTCCATGTGTCCAGTAAAGGCTGGTAAGAATGCATTTCCATGCTTAACAGATGTAATATATAACAGCCCAAGAAGATGAGAGCTTCTTGTTCAGATAATGAGCAGAGGGAGAACTTAATTTTTACAGGCAAAGATGAAACACGTGTCTTTTTTGCATGCTCCAAATAAGTTCCTGAGGACAAAGTTCATTATGTCTTTGAAAACTACTCAATGAGGAACTCCAGCATGAGAACTATGATTTCAATGCAAACAGGAGTAGGACAGTTGTTGTGCAGCCTGGCCAGAACATAGCTTCAAAAGAAATTCCTGCATCTCCTGTCAACAGAGGGAGTTTTATTGTTGATGTTAAACTGACCTATAATGAAACTGAGACTTGGATGAAAAACTTAAAAACAAAACTCAATAGATCTACAATTAAACTGAAACAACAGGGATTTGGAAATAAAACAAATACTGACATGAGTCATCTGATTACCAAACTGCTATAAACCACACAATCATGATGTCAGGCTCAAGCCCACATTTTATTCACGTGTCTGATACATAGAACAGCTCTAGAGGCAGATGTCACTGTCTGGGATTTCATTGTCCCCCTAACAAGAGACTAGAGAATTGCTATACTTCAAATGCAATTCTAAGAAGGGTCTCAGCCCAAAGTTGCCTCTGACTGTGTTGAAAAGCAAGTTTGAATTGCTGTATCTGGGGGCAAGTCTTGAACCTCAGGCCCTCCTTTCCACTTAAAATAATTCCCCACTCATAGCATTTGTGTTGGAAAGGATGACCTGTATCAACACTCAGGTAAGAGGGTCACTTACTATCATGATCTTTGCTGGAGATAAGGCAAACTGTTTTGAGTGGGGTGATATTATTTTTAGCCTGTGATCTTAATAATAGGGGAAAAAGGCAAGCATTTATAGACTCAAAAATTAAGGGCTATGAGAAGAAGAGAAGAGTTTTGATTTACAGTTCTAGACTTTATTCCATAAGTTAGTCTTTGTTCTTTATGCTGAACTTTGCTTCAAGCACGTTCATGCTGCTCTATTCTATGAGGTACATGATAAGGAAAAAAAAATTGTCAGAACTGCCATTTAACTTTACGTTTCATTTGAAAAATATATAGCTGATCTCTTGGCATACAAGTAATATACAGCACTTCATTTCCAGCCCCCATTTCATATGCTCTCTCACAAGCCTAACAGAAACTCTCTCTTGCCCCCTTATGGAAAATAATATCAAAATAAATGGCTCATCATTAATCTCCATCTAGAATCAAGAGCTATTTTTACACTTATAATACCTTTTAAGTATTAAAAATTCAGGAATGATAGTACAGCTACCACAAAACTTCAGAGCACAGTCCTTTTATACTCAGCTAGGGACCAGCACCGCATTCTTGCTAGGAAGAACTTATAACTCTTAGTAAATCTCTTATTAAACTGATTGTATTTTGACTAAGGAATTTTAGTAAGTTTGCTCTTCCTTCTGCCTCCACACCTACTGCTGGGGTTGGGGGAGTGAACAGCTGTGTGGGTGCCCAGCTGCTGGCTGGGATCAACTCACAACAGCTCTTTGCAGCTGAATTTGGCCATTTTTATGTCAAAAACCCTGGGTCAATTCCAAAGTCTGATGTTTGCTCTGTATATTGACTATCAATAAGGGATATAATAGTATGGAAAAAAATACTCTTATCTCCCTCCAACCAATTTATATTTAAATAAAACTGTTTTAAGATATATGAGTTACAGCCACCCCCTGAAATTACTAATTGCTAAGATAAATTAGTTCTTTCATGAATAAAGTGATAAGTTTTCCCTGTTTATTTCCATCTATTTCCAGTATCAGCTTGAACACTAGCTTCAAAGCAAATAAATGATTTTCATTAGAACATCTTCCCTTTAATGTACTATAAATTCAATTAATAATATGGAATATTTTCTTTGCTTCATCACAGAAAATCTTTTTCCCTTTTGTGTTAAACTGGTGAATAGAAAACAGTTGGTTTTTTAACAAATTGAAGAACAGGTTCAAACGTGATTCAAACCCAAGCTGAACATTTTTTATTTTGAAAAGTTAACATTAGCTATCTTTTTTTCTTAGCCAATTTATTTCTCTACCTTCCAACTAAATTGTTATTAACTTACAATGTTGTTATCCATTTACATCATCTACATTTTGCCAGAAACAGCACTGAGATACCATAATATAACAACATGAGCACTAATATTAAAAAGAAACACCAGATGTTTAACAAACCCTTCATTACAAAATATCAAGGGTATTTTCAGGCTGTGGACTGTCTGAGATGACTGAATCTGTTTCTGAATCTTAAAATCATTTAATTTCTGGTTATCCATATTTGTCAATAAGATCCCTTAATTTAGAAAAAAGGATCCTTTTGGATCCTGTCCTCTCCAAATACTGGACTGTTCATTATTTTCATTTTTTCTCTTTTTTCTGTTTTTTTGTTGTTGTTTTTTTTTTTTTTTTTTTAAACAGAGACTGTTTTTTTGACTAGTTGGGCTGATAAAATAGTCCTTAAATTAGGCATAAGCAGGTTCTTGGTGCTTTGCATTTCAGATTTCATATCAAAATCTCTGAATAACTGAAGCCATAAACCCTGGGGAAAAGAGGTTTAGGTGGTGGGAAATGTCAGCAGTCCCACTGTGCGGGGTGGGCCACAGCAGTTCATATAGCCCAGTAGTCCCTCTGCTACAACAGACCCCCTTAAAGTGCACCCAGGGGAGCTGTTGCATTAAGGCTATTGAATTTTGCTGGAAAATAAACCCCTGAGCATTCCAGCTGTACTCAGAAATGAGTAGGGCTGTGTGTGGCTTGGCTTCATTTCTATTTATGGTCAATTCGACTTTACCAGCCTAGTTGAGCTCAGTAAGGACTTGCACAAGTACTGATTGACAAATAGTGCAGTGTTGTGGCTCAGCCCCAGCAGGCAAACAAGAACCACACAGCCACTTACTCCCCCACCAGTGGGATGGGAGAGAGACAGGAAAAGCAGGAAAAAACATGGGTTGAGATAAAGGCAATTTAGCAGGTAAAGCAAAAGCTGGGCATACTAGCAAAACAAATTCAAGCAAAAGAAATTAATTCTCCATTTCCCATTGTATAATGATTAATGGGAAGGACAAACACCATCATTTTGAACATCTTCCTCTTCTTCCTTCTTCTCCTGTGTTTACATCCTGAGCATGGTGCCACATAGCATGGACTATCCCTTTGGTCAGATGAGGTCAGCTGTCCTAGATGTGTCCCCTTCCATCGTCTTATGCACCCCAAGTCTCTGCTGGTGGACAGTACATGTGCCAGCCCCGCTCAGCAAAACCAAAAACATCTGCATACTATCAACAGTGTTTCCAGCACAAACCCAAAACACAGCTCCTAACCAGCTACTGTGAAGAAAATTAACCCTAACCCAGCCAAAACCTGCACATGCATCTTACCAATCTGGCACTGGTCTGGCTAAGTTCAGTAAGAATTTATACCCTCTAGAGTCATCAAAAGGATGGTTTACTGAAGAAACAGGAAAGCAGATTCAGGATTGCTAGTAATAAATGTGCTAATTAGAGAGTGTTCACATGTATTGCAGTGGGAGGTATAGTAACAGACATCTATTGTGCTATATATGTATAAACGAATATTCCCAGGCCTATTCCAATGCCATTGGATATGCAAAGCTCACCTAAAGGCATTCCTACAGTGGAGGTGGACAGATGCAGTCCACCTACTGATCCTGAGAAAACAGATCTTTCCTTATCTTGCTTTTTTCCCTGTAACCTCCCCTCTTTTACTATAGATTTTTTTTGGCCCTTCCCAACTGGATGGAACAACGACATGTTATAGGTGGGGTTTGGTCAAACACGTTTTATTCTTTGTTTGCATTGTGAAGGGTGTGAAATTTAAGATGCACATAGGCCTTAATTATGGTCTTGGTTGCTCTCAATATGAATTTATAGCTGATATAAGAGGTAAAATAAACACTTTGGTTCTCCTCCACCCACTGAGACAGCAGTAAAGGCTGTCTCACCTGTCTTTGTGCACATCCATGTCTTCTTAAAGGACCAGACTTGAAACAAGTCTTGTTTTTCAGATGAAGGAAGGGCGAGGCCAAGGGCTGGTACAGAGCTTGTGCTGGTGCTGGTGCTCCTCTGTGCCTCCCTGAACCAACATTGGGCTGTGAGATGTCCACTTTCCTCTAGACATCATTCCATTGCCCAGCCTTTCTTGGCCCAGATGTCAGATAACTGAGGGGTCCAGCTCATGGTTTTCTCAATCAGCCCAATCAATTCACCACCAACTTAAGGAAACACTGTAGCAAGTCTGAAAATTTACCACAGGAAGTCCAGAAAACCATTGTACTTACTCTGAGAGGCACCTTATGTGCTGCATATGTTCCTCACTTTGCCAAATGCTATCTAAATATGCCTGAAAAAACCAGAATTATCACAAGTGGTAGATATAAAGAGCTGGACTGCAAATCTAAATCAAGAAATCTCCTTGGATTCCAAATGGCCATGCCATGTATTGATTAAAAAGACATGGGGCTTATACAAATAATGAGTGCACAGCATGAAACTTCTATCTTGTAAACATTTAGGTCAATCATTTATTAAAGATGGATATTGTGCTATTTCTCTTTTAGTGAAGAAGCCTAGGAAAAAAATCTGATAATGTTCTACTCTAACTGGATACTTTTCTATATTTTTTTGAGTGGAACACAATCTCTTAAATGGGCTAAGAAATTATTGATGCTGAAAATAACGCTACCCCATAAAAGACATCTTTTCAAATAGAATTGGCATTTATGTGAGTAACATTCTTCATTTAAAATATTTGCACTTTTGTTTGTTTGAAAATTTTTTGTTTGAAACTTTTTTTGTTGCATTATTTCTTGTAAATATAAACAATAAAATCTATAGGAAAAAAACTACTTGTTGCTTTCAGTGTATTGCACAAAGAGATAACGCCATAGGAAACAATTCAAGTTTGTATATTTCTGCATCAAAATGTGCATAACTCAAGGCCAAATTTTGAAAAACATGAGCTTCCCTTTAGCAGATCTAGAAAGAAAACAGTTAAAAGCATGAAAATTGACAAAGACTATATTGGTTCAATTACAGAGGCAGCAACTGTCTTTTCACTCATCTATGTAATTGCCATACCATGGTTGCTTTCTAGGAAGTGATTTCAAATGTCTCATGTTAAATTAAAGCAAAACTGCCACCTCCTGAAAATCTGAATTAAATCTTACCAATAAGGAAAGCATCATCTATGGTCAGAGGAGCATAATGCTTTGCATGTGAAGAAAAACTTCCTTGTCCCTTACAACCCACTCTAGCAACTGTAGAACATGGTAGTGACACAAGCCAATTAATTCTTTTTGTACAACTGCATTTTGCAGGGCCTCTGTTCTGAGAAACTCTTGCTTTCAGTGCATTATTTGTAATGCAAATACTTGCAACTTAAGAGCAGTGGAAAACTGTATAATTCTCCCAACATGTGAGAAATTAGCAAGTGTTACTTTGCTGTTTGATATGCAGCACATAGTCAAATTTACATACCTAAGTTTTACTTTGAAATAAAAAGCATACTTAGGATCTTTGAGAATAAGAAAGTAAAATATTTAGAGAGAAAACCAGACACACCTCACATTCTTTTTGAACTATATTTTACATTCATTTGTTTTCTGGAGATTAAAAGTAGGGCAAATTGTATGGTTTATTCTACTTAGATGCTACATCTATAAGTGAACTTCTGTGTGAGTTTTGTAGGAGCCCAGTTTTTAATGGTGTTAAATGTAAATGTAAATTTTTACAAATTTGTCAGTTTTTGTTTATAAGGCTATGTAATGGTCTGCATATAATACTATAAATGTCATTTGTCAAAGAGGATTGTATACTTACAGTATCTATGAAAATTGGGAAGATGCAGCTCAGAGAATGAGAATACAACCAGGAATATTCCAGCACAGTCTCAAAAAGTAGGCTGAATTCCTAAAAAGTAGCAATGTCTTGGCACAGGAAATAGTCTCAAGTGTCAGTTACCCTACATACATTATATATACAAAAGATTTCAATTATAGTTCAATTTTTTGTAAAGTACTACTACATTAATGATAAACACAGGAAAAGTGGGAGCTGAGGCCAAACAGAGGGCTAAATTCTGTGGTAAAAAAGGGGCTGGGAGAAGGCAAAGAAAATCTTCAGTGTGGTCTGAAGCCATTACACACAGAGAACTGAAGCGGTTGATACTTAATCTTAAATTCTGCCTGTGCTCTGAGCTAGCCTGGCATCAGGAACACAACTACAGGTGCCTGGTTGTTAAAAAGCTCCAGATCATCAATCTCACTGTAGGAAGCTTAGAAATAAGGGCAGCATCTTGAGGTTTGAGAAGCTAAGCAGTATAGCACAACTAATTCTGATACCAGTTTCACGTGTGGTACATATTTACAGGTGGGGATATTTAAACAGTATGCAGCTGGAATTAGTCCATAATATAGAAAGGAAAATGTACTGTTTTACAGACTATTTCACACCTGCAATAGTGTTTTAAACACTATTAAACAATCATTAATTGTTTGACAGGCATAACTAGGTAAGCAACTATATTCTATAGTCAACAGCCACTCATGAATAGGCCTGCCAAATATGACCCATCTCACCAAGCAAACAGACATTATCCAGAACTACAGTGTCTAAACTATCAGTATCAAGTGATAGCTTCTGAATAGAAAACAGCAAAATAAGTAAGAAAACCTCCTGTCAAAGGGAAGTGAAATCTTCTCCCATGAAGCAAAAACCTGGGGTGTGCACATGTGTTTGTTTAAAGACAAACTAAATTGTACCTTTGTCTTTTATCTTACAGTGCTTTCAGCAAAATCAAAAGATGTGGTGAAAACTCATCTGGAACAAAATGTTATATATCTTTGCTGGCTAGAAAGATAAATTCAGGAGATTAAAATGAAAATAATTCCCTGACAGAATAGATAAACACATATGAATGAATAAGGTTTATAAGCCTGTGTGTTTGGCAGCAAGGGACAGAAACCCTATCAAAAGAAGCAGAAGGCTGTTACACTGCATGGTAACTATTCATGTGAAAACTTGGGAGTTTGTGTTGCTCTTCATAATTTTTCAAATTAAACTCAAAGAGGTGAACTGCAGTGAAGTAAAGAGAACAACTTCTCATCCATTTTTAAGAGACAGCATCAGAACAATGTTATTTTGATCTGCCACCAGAATGATCTTCACTCTGTGGGTGCAAAGATGAATTTACAGCACTTTGTGATACACAGCCTCTTGGTATCCATGAGGGTTCTTCATAGTTGGCCAAATAAAGAGAGCATCTTTCTGAAATGGTTGCATCACCGTTTCAGAGCAAAATACATTAAACAAAATGGAAATTATAGTTGACAGTTCTACTCAAGTCATGGTGAAATATTTCTGACATGATTAGCTATCAGAAAAATGTTGTACCTGGACATGACTAATCATGATCATCTTTCTCTTATTTGATAGAATATACTGTGAGGCCTGTGTGCAAAACTCTTACTCCCTTATTTAAATATTTCAGAAGTTTAGCATTGACAATTTAAGTAAACCTAAGCAAAAATTTAAAGATTATATTTTTCAGAGAGACAATACCATTTAATCATGCTTGCAAAATTAAGGTGAATTTTAAGGGCAAAAAAATGCTAGGGATGTACTGAGTGGAAAATGCTGTTCTTCAGAGTTCTCTTCAGAGTTTTTACTCTGATATTTGGATTTCAAAGCAGAACACAGCATCTAAATCCTTTATATTTGTTGCCATATTTTTTGGTTTTGTTTTGTTGTTTTTTTTTTCAAAACTTCCCCTAGAATGACGGGAATTGTTAATCCAGTTTTCCTTGTTCCAAAGCATTGGAAAAAAAAAAAAAAAAACTAGGGAAAGGGGATCTCAGAATGGTTATTTCCTGTTCAAAATTTCTTTTAACAAATGGTAGTGGACTTTGTCACATACTTAGGAGTTGTGGGGGGACAGTGCCTATTCAGTGTCCAAAAGACTCTGAGCCAGATTTCATTCTAAGACCTGTACAGCTCCTCTCAGGCAACTGATCTGTCAAGGGATCCCACTCTACTCAGCCATAATGACACCACATCTGGAGTGCTGTGTGCACATCTAGGCTCCTCAGTAAAAGAGAGACATGGAGCTCCTGAAGCAGGTCCAGGGAAGGCAGTGAAGATGATTATGGAACTGGAGCATCTCTCTTACAAGGAAAGCCTGAGGGAACTGTGCCTGTTCAGCCTCAAGAAGAGACAGGCGAGGGGAGACCTCCTTGAAGCCTATCAGTGCCTGAAGAGAGGCTGACAGGAGGATGGAACAGGTTCTGCTCGGTGGTGCTGAGCAATAGGACAAGAGGCAATGGGCAGGAACTGATGCACAGAAAGTTCCACCTGAACATGAGGAAGAATTTCTCTACTGTGTGGGTGAGTGAGCACTGGAACAGATTGTCCAGAGATGTGGTGGAGCCTCCCTCACTGGAGATATTCAAGAACCAGCTGGATGCAGTGCTGTGCCTTGTGCTCTGGGATACCCTGCTTGAGCAGGGAGGCTGGACCAGACTCACCCACTTTGGTCCCTTCCAATTCAGAAAAGGAATGTTCCAAAGCTATCAGGGGATGACTCTCACCATTCCTCCTCTCCTGTCCCCATTTTGTCCAAGCAGCATGCACTGCTGTCCTGGCACTGCCAGTGCTGCTGGCACCTCAGCCTTGCAGGAGCTCCCAGTATGCTCAAGGCACATGTCACCACCAAGCTCTTGCACAAGGCCTGGTCATTGAAACTGCAGAGGAGGTGCTGAGCAGAGTTGGGGAATCAGGGAGGATCATGCACCCCGCAGTAGCTTGCTGAAGGGAAGTCATCCATGTCCTTTCCAGTGAAGGTGTGCACAGTGCTCACAGTGAGCATCTCACTTAAGAATGTTTTCTCAGTAAGTTGTAGTACATGTACTGTGCATGAAAAATAGTGACTTTTATAATGCCACTCACATTTCTGGATGTAAGCTTGTCGTTGATAGTTTCATATCAACACTTGAATTACATAAATGCCCATTATATTTAAGGCCATAACCTGGACATGGAGAATTCCAGCCAGACACAATTTGCTGTATGTTTCAGGTCAGAAGATAATATACTACTGGAAAAAAAAAAAAAATACAACCTTGTAAAGATAATGTGGTTTTATCTTTCATTACTCCACAGAGAACAAGGATTTTTTTTTTTTTCATAAATAAGCATGAGGCTGAAAGGTGGCCTTTAGACTAACAAAGCACTGATACAACTACTGGAAGAGTTCCCAAGGCTTCCTTATTGGATACTACAGTATATAAAAATCTAATGAACCACAAAATAATGATGGATAAATCCAGTCTGCTCAAACTGGCTTCTGGACAATGGAATATTATAAGTGCTCATCACAGTCATTATGGAGAGAAAAATATGTGGAAAATAGCATGATTATGAGATTATTAAATTCCACTTTACTGTTTGTAGATTCAATGAAAGCTTGCTTTTTCTATGTTTCATTTTCAGATGTTTTCCTTTATTACAGATTTTAACTAAAGTATTCTCATCTAGATATAAAAATTAATTAATATAAATCCATTATTGTTAAATATGTATAAATATCAGTATATGGATGTATTAATAGATTTTTAGCTAATTAATATAATAAAATAAATTATAAATACTGTTATATTTCTGAAATTTCTATTACACAGTATCTGGATTGCTAATGCTACAGGCATTTTATTTTTGCTTACTATGTCAAATGCTGATATCATCATACCATCTTGTCCTTAAGAACTCAATTTGCTGGATTTTTATCCTTTTTTACTGTTATACACATTTTTTACACTGCCAAATATTTGTACCAATGCAAATAATATTTTATTTCACTACAGATCAGAATGTTGGACTGCAAGGTTTTGCTATTTGCAAAGGTTTATACCTCAGCTGTTGCAGAAATTACTTTTCCAACTCTGTGGCTCTTTACCCAACATTTTGAAGGAGTGTGGGATGGGAGATATGAATGTTAAAATAGTCTTTTGAGTTTTTTCCTTGGCTGCTTCTACCCAGATGAAAATATATCAAGAGTTACAGCATTTTTGCCTCTGTCTTCCACACTGTGCTTCAATTCCATGGTGCAATGACTGCCATCATAACAGCACAGTCCCCTTGGTACCTAAACCATGTGTGCATATACTAACATGAATTTTCAGCCTTAACATTGATTAGTAGCTCATCTGTATCACAGTCTAACACACAGTGGCAAGAGAAAAGGATTAAAGACCAGCTGAAATGTTATCATGATCTCCAGCTGTATCCTTCATTGAGTACCCTGTAGATGTTCAACTGAAGCAACAGTTCACTTTCTCCTTCAGAAAAAGTCACTTCACATTTTTATGTGGCATCCATTTGGTTATTAGCACATTTTTAGTTAAATTTCTTAACCAAATTTTTAGGCATTGATTAAAGTTTTCTAGACACAGAATGAGGTTGCAATGTTTCCCATATTCAAAAAGTATTTATGTTTTGGAGAGACTGAAATGAATCAGAGCCTCCTGTTAACAGCCAGACTATTTTCCCAGGTGTCAAAAGATATGCAGCATTTACCAGTTACATTTTTAGCAGCTGAACCAGATGTGAATAAATTTAGTCTCTTGTATTAAATTGCCTAATTAGGATAGTAGAATCTTGCAGGGAAACTAGGGATGATTTATCACATTATAAAAATAATTTAGAATACATTAGACTTCTGTTTAGTCTTTAGCACCCTTCTGGTGTATATTACAAACTGATATTCAGAGTTTGCATCTACCTACCTATCTGCTAGATACCTTTCTGTGAAGGTACTCCAAGTATCACAGAAGGAACTTTAATTTTTCAAGGTGTTACTTTAGTAAAAGAAACAATATTCTAATTGCTCCATTTCCCTTATTTGCTACAGACCATTATATGTAGAAGATCACTGTATAGAGGATTACAGAGGACCCTATGTCAAACTAGTCTCTTTTCCTTAGTCATTCTCTTTAGATAACAGATTTTCTAACTCAGAGTTTCCTAGGGAAAATGTAATCGGATTTTTTTTTTCCTTCTTGGACTATACAGTCTAGGCCTGATAGTTACTGCCACATGGATAGAAATATCTCTTCCTCCAGATACATCTTAAACAGAGATATTTTAAGGACTGCCATTGCCTATGCAGAGCTTTAAGAGCACATTTTACATTCAGGAATGTGAAAAGCAACCATTACTTTCCAATTCTTATCAGTGATCAGTATCACTGCCATTATAAACATCACTTATATTCATTAATGCTATACTTGGCTTGTGCTGGTTACTGTCATGGGCACTCACATTCTGTTTAAAACACAATTCCTTGTTATATTCAAATCTCTGCAACATATGACACCAAACTAAATGTGTGTTCTGTTATTGGACTAATCATGACTTTTTGAAATCCACAAGTACAGGAGGATACCTGCACAAAGTTCTTGTCTGAAAGCTCATCCTGTGATAATATCCCAAATTATTTTCCACCACAAGATAATTGCTGAGACTGGAACTGGGCAAGATAAAACCTTTTAAAAATTCTTATTTTAACGGCATTTTTCAGGGAAAAAAAAAAAAAGAAGAAATTTCACAGTGCAATTTTACAGACCCATGCCTTCATATTTTTGTATACATATATATATTAATTAAACACATTAACTGTGTAGCCATCTTTTTTTTTAAAGGTGAACTACCTTAAGTAAATATTATCCCCATCTGGGCAAATGACTTCATATCGTCTTGTTTACTTTTACTAGCAAGAGCTGAGTGAGACAAACACATGGTCTGTGAAAAAAATTCCTACCAAAAAATATTGACTACTCCAATGAATACTATTTACATTTCAACCAACTTAAATCCTAGCAGAGTATTTGCTCCCTTTCTTTGACATTTTGGAAGCCAGATATTTGTGCTTCTTTTTATCATTTTTGCCTGCTAAAGTGAGAAATTTTGTCACAATTTAGAAGGCTCAAAACAAGTACTATCTGAGATAGTTAATTCAGATTTCTGTAACTCAAAACAGCCTGGCTCTCAGATGATGCAGATGGTATGGAGGAGGAGAAGGATCATTTTGGCTGCAGCATCACATTTAATACTTTTTTCCCCCTCTAGCATCATCACATAATCAAGTGATGGCACAAGACACTTGAGGCTACTGCTCTGTCCCCTTTTTTTGCTCACTATAGCGTGGGTGTGTGAGGGTTTTCCCTTGGGAATGAATTTAGCAGAGAGGATGAACAAAGGGATGTCATTCAAAGAGAAGGCAGAAGGTCACAATGACAGACGGACACTCCATCGGACTCCACAGAGAGGCCATCATTATTGGATTTTTTTCTGAAGTACAGCAAGCTTTAACCCCAAAGCACAGACATACAAGGCTAGCACCCAGTGCTTTTGATACAGCCAGAACTAGGATTTCAGGCAGTAATGAAAAGAATAAAGAGGATATCAAGGTAACTCGAAAAATCCTAAACTAACCCATCAGATTTCCAACCATGTGACAGTTATTCAGCTGTTATTTCATGTCAACCACAACCCCGCCACTCCTCAACATGCATCTCTGTTCTCCCTGTAACGTTTTCCATACTCTGAAAACTTAGCGGATGCCATGGCAAAAGTTTTGTACCACCTTCTTTTCCCTTGAAACTGATATCTTTGTTTTAATTTAATAGTCTTGAATCTAATAAAAGGGATAGATACCTAAGAGAATTATTAATTGCTCGATGGTTAATCCACAGATTAATTTAAAACCACAGAATGACACCAACCACTACTGCAGTAGCCAATAGAAGTAGGCAAAACATTGTATTTTCATCAAATCTATTAATCATAATAATTATTCACAAACTGCATTGCCATGGAGACAACCCTCCTAAAATCACCTGAATTAATGAGGTTGGTAATTAACTTTATTTATCTCATTTCAAACTGGTCCTTAGGTTTTGACATTTACTGATTGGATTCTGCAACCTTTATATCATTTACTTTGGAGTAATTTGTAACCAACCTTGGACAAACCTCTGACGCTTTTGCTGAGCAACCACAGATGACAGAAAATCTTTTTCTTGCAAGACATTCTTGAGAGAAATAGATGCATAGGTGCATATACTCATATAGCCAGCTTACTCAGGATATGCATCACTATTGACATTTTATCAGAGTTTAAAAAAAAAGCCACCAACATAACAAACTCCACTAGAATTATGATCCATGCTGACAGGTGGTTTTCTGATGGTACTGACCGTCTTGGGAAATACAAACTATCTTAAAGTACCCCTCCCAAAAAAAAACCCAAGAAACAATACATGGCATACACAACTAGAAAATTCAATTGTTGAAAGTTCTTATCCAAGGTAAAGGAAGGCAGATGCTGCATCTGTTAAATGCAATGGTCTGACAAAGTTGAGAGGTTTTCATAGCCACCACCATGTATCTTTATGAGAAAAAAATTCTTTGACCCAATGCAATTGCAGCTGGTGGAAGAGAAGCTGCTTAGGAATTTTGCCATGGGTTCTCTTTATGCAAGTTGACATAAAGTTTGCAGTACCGACAGTAGTGGTACTTAAAGACAAATTATTAATATACACCCAAGAAAAGAAGAGTACTATTATGACTTTCTACCCACAAACACAGATTTCTGTCCTCCAATAACTTCAGACCTTCAGCTGTTGACCTTCAGCTATATGTTAAATCCGCTAAAAGCAAACTTTTGTACCTTGTACTTTATGTCTCATGAACCCATGATTGGCTAGAACTTAAGCTCAATCTTGAGCTTAATTGTTACATCAAGTGAGGTATTCAAAACACTTTGACAGTAGAGATGTTTACAAGTTAAGTGATCACTTTGGTTTTCAAGAACTTTTATGTTTCCATACTATTAGTGTAGAAGGTTTTAAAAATGCTACAGGTAAAACCAAGTGCTACATGCAAAACCAAATGAAACTTTCTTGCAGCAGCTGTTCTATCCAATCTCAAAATAAAAGTCAATCCTGCATGAGTATAACATAATTTTAAAGTAATAACATAAAAAAAATGTCATAAATAACTATTGTTTCTGTGGTTTACTTCTCTTGAAAGACTTTAGAAATTTGAGTTTTGTATTCCTTTGATAAGTAGGGAAAAGCTTTCTACTTCAGCAGTATAAAAATTTCAAGAAATAGGGAATGTTGGAAGGTACACCTTGTCTCCTATGGTCACTCTTAAAGAATTAATAACATGTATATTTGCATAAATGGCTTGTTTTATAGGAGCCTGCATATAACCCAAGAGTGTTTATTTTCAATTTCAAATTTAATATTCTGTGACTGAAATATTAAATTGCAGAGCTACTATGCATGGATGCTAAAATGCAAAATCAAACATGCATTTGGTTATAAATTTTACATCTTCTAGTAAAAAGAAAAAACAGCCTCCCATTCCCAAATTCATAGGAACTTTTTTACCCATTGTTTGCTTAGAATTCCTCTTTTTTTTGCCATATTGTTTTTGACAAATATTTGGTTAAGGATGAAATTCCCACAATGACTACATGCAGAAGAGTTGAGAGTGCATCAGCTTCCATCTGCCAAAGTTGAACGTATTTCAAGATAGCTTTGGTGAAAATAATAGTGCAGTTCCAAGCACTAGAATGTGGTACTTGGTAGCAGCACTGCTAATAACACCCTTCCCTCACTTCTGCCCAAGCCATGTAGGCTAATATCTTAGCCCAAATCCAATATGTAGCATTAACTTCATGGAAGTTGAGACAAAAATATTGTATAATGAGGTGGTTGCAATTGCAGCGATTTTGGCTCATTGCAGCCAAAATTGTTTTGTAGTAATGCAGTTTGCAGTACTACCAGGCAGTAACACACAAAGGAGGGACCCCTGGATGGAACTCTCTGGCCCACTAGCATTCAAAGTTGTTATATATGCTGGAGGATGTGTATTTACATATTAACTACTTGTAAGCACTTTGCCAGAAAGAACTTCTAGGTTAAATTGCTTATAATATGAGAAAACTCCTAGTCCAAGAACACCCAAGGATCTGGAAACTAACTTGATAACATCAGATTCTGGAATTCTTGTCATTCTCACTGAGAGATGTTTATCTCCTCATTACCAACAAAATTGACTACAGAAACATTTATAATAAATCCATCCAACTGCAAAGTCTCTGGTAATACCATTTTGAGCCAGGAATGAAAACTGATCCTAAAAATTCACTATTGTTTTTGAAGTGAACAATGGGTTTATCTGAATGAAACCCACTTGTGTCATAGATTGATGTTCCTAAGGGCATTATCTGGTTTCTAGGCTGGGTGGCACACACAGACATACTGTATCTCTACCCAGTAAAGAGCTCTAAACTGTTTGGCAAGTCAAGTTATGCCTTGTCACATGCATCTGCCAGTTCCCACATAGTAAGCACCATCTGTACTAAGCCAAGATGGATAAACCAATATAATTCCCTTGCAAGATTCTGGAACATCCTTTAGGATAGCTGCCATCCAATAAATTCTAAAATACAGGAATCAGTGGTATTAAAGTCCTGGCAAGTCTTTCATTACTGACACAAGTAATGATGGTAGGTTCATAGCTGATCAAATCTGTCTGCCAAAAAGCTAACTAAAATGAAAGTAGGACCATTTGGCAAGTAAAAAAAATACATAAGCACTAGATGAAAATTGTTCACCCATGCTACATGGAAATTGGAGTGTAGATGCCAACAGTCTAACTGTGGTTGTTCTAAAGCACATTAACCTAAAAGAGCGATGAAAAGTAAAAGACATTAAATACAGTAAAAAAAAAAAAAAAAAAACTAGCCATGTAAGGTATCATTTATGTGTTTTTCTTACCATAAATCTACACACTAAGGGAATTCACTTCATGATCTCTAATCTGTATGAATTTTCAGATTCTAAGAAAAAGAGGTATTTTGTCAGTTCCCTATGTCCATTAATACTCAAATAAATAAATATTTTAATTTCTTCTTGAAGACGGGTGGAATATAACCCTGCTTTTCAGCAGGCTGAAGAACCAAGTGAGGTTTCACTGTCAATTTTTAGAGGGTTTTTGTGTTGTATACCTCTAGCTTCAATTGCTGAAATTTCTTTCTGGCTTTGTTCTTGCTATGGTTTTTTGCTCTGAGCTCTGCCTGTGATTTTCCTACTAAATATGGGTTGAGAAGGACTCGATTCAACAGACGAAAGCAAACTTGTAATGACCTCACACAGGTCTTCAGAGAACTGAATGAGCACAGGGATAGATAATCCCTTAAAAATGAGACCATGAAAATGAAGATTGAACTATGTTGCATCTGTGTAAGAAAAAAAATGTAGTTAAATGATTGTCATGTGTAGTGTGACAAAGAAATGCAAACAGAATCAAAACCATTGCATTAGACCCTAAAAGCCTTTGTTAGAAGACCAGATACAAAAATGTCCAGACATTATCTTAGATTAGTTTAAAAAATTATTCCAGTTTATCTTGTGCATTCAGTGCATGTGGATATCTACAGTACTTATTTTTTGTACAGACATTCAGATCACATCTCCCAAGCAGGAAATATACAGGAGATGGGATTCCTCACAGAAGAGTGTCTTATCTGCGAGAACAGAAAAACAGAGGAAATGCCAGGTTTTGCCATGTTTTGCATTCCCAAGACACCAGGGCATTTAAGACAGAAGCCTGAATGCTGGCTCCCAGACAGCCTGACTCCTGTCAGAAGGAATGCTTCCTGGCTTGTAAACTGCTTCTCCCTCCTTTGTTTCTATCTCATCCATTACATCAGAGCTAAAAAAAAAAAAAAATCTCATTCCTTTTTAGATCCCTTTCAGTTGTCTCAATCCATTCTACCGGGTCCAGGGAATCCAGGTGTGTTTTAGTATGCTCTTGGTATGAACTTTTCATAAAGATTGTTTTGAAAATTGTCTTGTTTTTGATATTCCCTACAAGCATTCTTTCTTACTGTGATAAGGTGCTTTGCTAGTTTAAATAAATTTGACTTTTATGTTATATGATAATCTGGAAGCTGTTTTCAAAAGTGTATATAGGATGCCAGATATTTGCCAAAAAGAACATTTTTGTTCTTATTTATGAAAAAAATAGTATTTGTCTTGTAGAAAAAGAAGAACAAAAGAATGTAAATATTTGTTTGATTTTTGCCCTGCTTTGTGCCATAAAGAAATGGCTTGATCTTATTAACCCTGTCACAGTACTTACTGAGATATACAGCCTTATTTTTACTGGATAAAATACACTGCATAATTATTATATACCCTAGATTTTTTTTGGAAGCTGTCACTTGTCTTTCATCCATATAGACTAATTGAAGTTTGTTCAGTAATACTTTAAAGAATTTTAAGGAAAAGATAATAGCAGGGCTTGGGACTTTACACGAATATTCTTCCCTCCAAAATGAAGGGAAATCTATGTAAAAATATATGTCAGACAGAAATGTATACACAAAGTTTTGCTTCCACAATTCCCAGTGCCAACTCTGGTAATAAATACGTTCAGATGTTAATGTCTTTATAAAAGTCAAGTTACAAAACCTGTAAACTCACTCAGTGTCAATGTAGGGGAGAAAAAACTGCTTTCAATAAACCTGAATTTGATAGCCACATGGGGCAAAAAAGAAACAGCACAAGGAATTAGCAAAAGTTCTGTCAAATACAAACCTTCAGCAATTGCATTAGAATCTGTGAAGTCAGCCTAACTAACATGAAGTATCTTCAAATAGCTTTGCATTGTCCATACCTTTTTTAATGCAACAAATGCATAAAGGACTTGCACAGATGAAAGCATAGTATTTTGATAGATGTAATATCATTTTTCTAGAAATGTTTAGGATCTGAAACAAGAAAGAATACTATAACAAGGATCTTATTTTTTTCAAGTATTCATATCACAAGACCTAGGAGCTTCAGCCTGCAAAACATTTGTCTACACATTAGAGCATTATTTCAAAACATTCTAGTTTTAGAATTTGTTTCTTTTGGGGTGGTTCAGGGCAAAATAATACTGATCAGCAAGGTATGCTGATCCACAAAGTATAGCAGAAGCTACACATTTTTGAATAAAAGGATTCACATCACCCAATTTAGAGTCCTTCAGATTCTGTGTTTGCATTCAGTGCTTTCCAATCTGTGGAATACCCCACTCATGTTTTTTCCTTACAAGTTTTTATGCACTGTTTTGGAATTGATATTTATTTCCTAAACAAGAGGTCGAATGAGACTTTGTGAACCACCTCAAAATCCCAGAGAGTTGTTTTAGGATATAGAGACTGAAATCAAACTTCTTTGGAGAAAACATCTCCTTGCCTAACATGAACACCAGATTTTTAGCTCTCCAAATAAAGAATTTCTCTGTCGTACTACAGATGTAGTACCTAAAATTGCCTTACTTCATGAATATTACACTATATTCAGGCACTTCCCAAGAACTTGTGAAAATTGTGGACAGCTCTACGGAAAAAGGAAGTACAGAAATCATTACTGCAATCAGTGTGGATTGCAATAATAAGGCTACTACTCTTACTGCAATATCTATTCAGAATATATCCATGCAGGACACAGAAAGAGGATTTATCAGATGTCCTGCACTCCACTGAACAGCATGGCAAACTAGGCATGAATTAATATAATTTTTTCAGAAGTCATGGGCAAGAGACAAAGATTAAACTTTTAATGCACAGAGTTACATGTGAAGCTGCAAGTTTGTACAGTGTTTTAAGGTGCTTCTTAATTGTAGCAAATAATTTTCATCCTGCACCACAAAATGAAGATGTTGCCATATGAAGGCAGTTAGCAACGAGTTATGAAAATAGATGGCAAAGTGAAAGAAATGCAAGTTTATCATGGTTCTCCTTTTGTTAACAACCAGTCAGAATTATTTACACAAGTATAGAATTTCTTTTGCAGGAATTTTTAAGTTGTTTTGCCATCATATTCTTAAAAGGCAAGATCTCTAGAATCTTGTACTCCTTAAAATCTGTCTCTAAAAGTAATCCTAACTCTGAAAAAATTTATTTCAAATGAGGATCCAGGGGAAATAAAAAAAAAAAACAACAAAAAACCTATTTTGTCAGCATTATGAAGTCTTTGGAGAAGAAAGTTCATAGATCCTTTCTCTGGAGAGTCCTTTCCTTATTTGTTACATACACTAATATATATCATCAAATTCAAGGCAAAATCTTACTAATGATTGACAAAATTTTTTACACAAATAAGAGAGGTGATCTCCACAGTTTAGTAGATTAATAAAATTGGGTTGATATAATTTTAATATCAATATTTTCCAGTAAAGTTTACAAATTAAAAAAAATAGGATGCCTCATAAAATTAATTTCAGTATTTCTGTGAAACGATTGCTTTTATGGAAAAATAAACAAAAAATAGCTAATGTTATTTCATGTGGTATCATGAAAACAGTCACTGATCCATGGGAAACTAATGTTGGAAGTTAGACATTAAAAAAATCCTTCTTCTGAACACCACATTAATTCTGGTTCAGTAAGTTTATTTTTCAGCAGCAACTTTTATATGCTTCCCTCACTTCATTAGAGCACACCCTTTAGATGGCCCAGAACTGCATCTTTATAACTGGAATATACCCCAGTGAATAATTTCTGAGAACACAGTTCTTTCTCAGCTAACAGTAACTGCCAAAAGTGCTCTAACAAATTAGGAAAATCAGAAGTATGCAATTACTTTTATCTCCAGCTACTGATTAATTGTACAGTCACAATTAGAATTTGGATTAATGAACAGAAACATTCTGTTACTATAGAAAGGAATCTAAATAGTGAAAACGAAAGCTCTGCACAAGTAAGAAAATGCAATTGTGACTTGAATCACATGCTGTCCTTTGCTTTGAAAGAAAATTGGATGATGTTTTCTTTTCCTCACAAAATAGATCTATATTTTGTTTCTGTATGAATTTGATCTTTTGAAATACCCATGGCAAACTAGGGCTAGGAACAGGAGGTAAGAGTATATTGCTGTTTCTTTTGGCATACAATTTTCAGAGATGAGATTGGTGTTCTCTCTTCATATGTCAAGATGGTCTAGAAAGATAAAAATATATATTCATGGAAATTGCACATGTGATGGGGTGAAGGGAGGGTTTACTTGTGTCTGCACTGTAGGGCACAATCCAGATTTTAACACTTTCCATTATAAACCTGCCTCAGGCACTGGTAGGTGAGGTTTGTGATTCAGTCAGTAGCAACCAAAACACACAGCTGGAAATAGTCTCAAAATACACTTAGTGTAGTCTCCAGAGGGGAGCTTTGCATGGCATATTTGCTGAAGCTAAAACAATCCATTGTACCTTTTTGGTCCCAAGAAAGAGCTAGCACAGATAACTGTCTTTAGGAAAGGACTGAGTTGTTTCTGATTACAGCTGACCAGAGGCAATTCAGACCTGCCCCAGCTCTGTTCCCCTGTTCAGTCACACACCCTGGCAGCTCATCTTTTATGCCTTGTCCCAAGTCTATGTTTTGCTCACAGCACAATGAATAACCATGTTACAACTTGTAGCTGCAGATTCCTTTGGATTTGAATGCAAGGGTGATGTAAATGAAGATTATCTCTGTGCTTTTAACCACTAATTTCTTCCCCAAAGAGCACAGTTTAAGACAACTTTTCATTATACATGACATAAAAAATACTTAAAAACCAAAACCTTATCCCAGTACCTCTACCTCACAAAGGCTAGAGAATTTGTCCTTATAATGCCTACAAGGTGAGCCATTATTCAATATCTTTGTTTCACAGATAAAGAGCTTAAGCAGAAAGCTCTGCCAGGGTAACACGAACACTTGCATTTATCTTGGTGGTATTAAAACAAGTCCTGGATTCAAAAGCAGCACTCAGGCATACAGATAATATATGAAATAGAAAACAAACAGAGAAACAAAAGCCCAAAAAAAAAAAAAAAAAAAACAAAAAACCAAGCTTACCTACATCTCCTGAATCCCAAGGCAAAAAAGGAGAAGGAGCACCAACTTTTCAGTTTCCATTGTAATCTGTATCACATTATCCTGACATCTACTAACAATACATCACACACCAAATGTTAAATATTCTTTCTACATATTCCATGCATGCAAAGTTCAGAAAAAAAGCTTTCTTGAAAGTATAAATCCAGAAACAGAAAATACTTTGTAAGCCCCAGGAGAGTGCCAGGTGTGTTACAATAAGCAGGCAGTATTCCTGCACAGGCAGGTCACTTTGCTATTACATACAGCACAACTCTGAACCAAATGTGATGTATTAAACCCAATTGAAAACACACTTAAACCACAATACAAACATAAACATTTTATACAGAAACAAGCAGCACTGTACCCCTCAGATCAAGCTAAGAAAAAGCTTTGCCTTAGATATTCCTTATTTCTACAGGTAGCCACTCTTTTTCCTTATCAAATACTCTCTCCTATATTAATGATCTAGGAAACATGGATAATACTGAACACTGGAAAATACATTTTTATTTATAATAAATTGCACGTGACAGTCTATTTCCAAGTCATTATTAACATCAAGCAAAAAAGTAACTATGATCCAAGTAACACCTCTGAGCAGTGGAAGACAGGAAGGCTCTGTCAAGTGTAGTTACATTTTCCCTGTCAGCCTCTTGGTTGTAGAGACATCTATTGATTTAGTGTGTACAGAGACAGAAGGTGTTGCCACTAACACTAAAACTGAAAGGGTGGGAGGAACATGGTGCAGAAATACCAAAGCCCACATGCAAAACAAGGATATACTGCTCCATCCAGGGGTGGATCCAGTGCTAGCTGAAACACGGAGACTTACAAATGTGAATTTCTGATAGCGTGAGGGTCTCAAGCACCAAGCAGAAGAGACATACTATGCAGCCTTTCACAGCAGTGAAAAAGACACCAGGTACTGACAATTTCAAGCTATTCACATTATTCATATTTGCTTCGAGGTCAGGCTGGCTGGAGCTCTGAGCAACCTGTTCCAATTGAAGATGTTCCTGCTCATTGTAGGGACATTGGACTAGAAATGGCCTTTAAAGGTCCCTTCCAACACAAAATGTTCTAGGACTGTGTGTTTATACTGCATGCAGTGCTGTATGTTTTTTAGAATATTTATTCTACTTACTAGCATATCTCACAGAAGATAATTCAGATCACCTTGGATTTCCTTAGCTATTGCCACTAAAGGAATGAGTGTCATTTTTGCCCTCTGCAGTTTGAGTAATATGCCAGTTAAACTTACCCCACTTTTACATATGCATACTTAGTAATAACAAACTGAATCAGAGCCTTGCCCTCCCTTATTTTTGCCCCTTCATACTAATCTCTGTTTTCTGAGATAGCCAGCCCACTCACAATGGTGTTTAAAATACTGAAAAAGTATACTGGAAATACTCAGGCCTGACGAAGATCAGGAATAAGCTCAGCCACACAGATAGTTAAAATTCAGTCACAGTTCTCTTTTTTTCCTTTTTCAACCTGCTTCCTGCATCAATGTTGAGAGAGCTGCATTAGTTGATGTAAGAGACAAATGCTCTGTGTCTCTCTTATATTTCATAAGCATGACAGTGACGTAACGTCAACCCATTGCAGTGTTTGCACCTCAGAAGACATTAGATAATTTTTCACTTCTGCCTTGATAACTTCACTACAAGGACTTAAAGAGCCAGTAGACATGGCTCACTGAACAATTTTGGCAGCTCGTGTTGTAGTTTCTTACCTTACACAGCCATGAAGACTGGGAGAGTCACTCAAAGAATTAATTGCCAGTAAACATTTCTCCTCCTCACACAAGACATAAAAGGGAAGAATAGAAATTATTTCACAGTAAAAATAATGTTTTCTATTAGGTAGCTGAATATAGATTATTATTGACATCAGCTATATTGGTTAAAAATGTTTTCATTATTAGTGTTTGTGTCCTGGACCTGTCATTTATTTGCCTGCCCAGAAACGGGCTTTATCACTAGCTGACAGACCAGGCTTACAAATTTACCTGCCTCTGTCAGTGAGGGAGGACTGCAGATAAGCGTTCTGCACCATGTCTTCACCTGAGCTAGGAGGAAGTGAGAATAATAGAAAATCCTTGAGAATTCAGGTACTCATCCTGTCCCTGCGGAGTGGCCAGAGGAAGCCCAGCAGCAGCGATAGCGATGCTGATGGGAGAGAGCATCACGGCTTTGAAGTGGTGTGGTCTACCCTGCTACACTGGCAGCTGTCAAAGCAGATTTGCTTCTTTTGTTCAGAGAATCTCCCTCTCCCTCTTGCCTCTCTATGAGCTGCATTCAAAGAGCAGACCATTCTGTCAGGGAATTTTCCTCCCACTGTTGAAAACTACATACTGTATCAGCAAGAAAGTATGGCTAGTTTGCTAATGACTAACCTTGAATTCCTTCTAATTAATCAACGGTGATAAATAACAATGAGAAGAAGATTCAGTGCATACAGTTAGGTAATGCAAGGGGGTACCAAACAGCAACTCTGAAAAGAGCAAAATAAAATAAAAAAACACATTCAGAATTTCATCCAATATTAATGTGAATTTTTCAGTTGAACCAGGTGGAAAAAAAAAGTTTTCTTTTCCAGGAGAGCAGGTATTAGCCATTAAAATTTTCTTAGAGCTGATACCAGTATGAAAAACAGAGACATTCATGAGTGTGCACACACACACTCTCTGAGACACACAGAGAAATAAGGAAATATCTGAACATATCTGCATGAGCAGACTCAGGATACAGAAAATTCTAGAGCTGATATCACACTGATGACACAAAGATGTCATGGTGTCAACATCAAGATATGGGGTCTAAATTTATGATACTTTAAAGGTAATTAAGCTTAAAATAAGTTTTTCTAAGACTGTGACTAGTCCCACTGATGCCTTCTTTTTCTTTCCTATCCCTTCTCCTTCAACAGAAAAATGTTTAGTTTTTATTGGGTATAATACATATAATACTAATTTTTGTCTTTATGAATTATAGATATTATATACTTAGTCTTTATAAAAATTCAATTTTAGGGACAAACTGCAAAAATAAAAGAGAATTACAGGTTTTTATTGGTCTATAATATACTCCTCAATAGGTTTAAAATTTGACTGGTACATGCCTAAGGGAAAGTGGCAATTTTAAATACAGACTTTAAAAAGTTTCATTATCAGTATCCCTATCTTCAAGTATTTATCTTTGAGTCAGTGTCTTAAGTTTCAATGCATTTTTATCTGGCAAAGGGAAAAAGAGTTGCACTACTTATACAGCTGCCTTCTGCACTTACTTCCTTTTGTTAATGCATTTTTAAGACAAGGACTCTATCACCATTCATGTACAGCATGATCTTTGATGTTACTAGCTCTGGATGTATATAAAATTCATTATATACTTTCTAGAGTTACTCCAATAAACAAAGAAAAGTTGTTATAACCATTTAACTGTCAGTTCTCCATTATACTGATTTCAGCTTTATGTTTTAAAATTTATGTTTAAAATTCCAAACATCTTTTGAAATAGATTCTTAGCTACAAAACCAAATCCAATCACCATGCAATGTTGTTTCAGATCTTTCATAAGACAGGAATACTACCAAAAAGATGCAATAATAAAAACACCCAACTGCTTCCTCAAAGAACACTTCTGCATTTTGGCCTCCCACAAATGCCTCCCCATTAAGTTGCTTTTCAAGTAGGACTAGAAGGTCAAGGACTTATAAGGAGCATACCTAAAACACGAGTTTGGGGATAAGCAGCAGTTAGTCTGTGACAGATTAGGTCTCCATACAAGCTAATTTACTATGCAATGCTTGTGCTCTGAAATATACAGCGAATTAACTCACACAATCCATGGCTAATTTGTGACTGAGGATACTTGTGGTAGTCAAGCTATCTTTTTCACAGATAACTCAACATATCATGAATGCTGCAGGTTGCCATATCTTGAACAGTTTCAGAACAGGAGTTACTCTGATTCAGGAACACATCCTTATTTCAAAAGGAATTTCTCCAATAAAATCCATTAAAGGTCAGTGCATAAATCAATGTTTTCTCAAAGATCTCAACTTAAGGACCATTATACAATTATTTTTCTCAGTTATTCCCACAGACTATCCAGCCAGTTACACATTAATTATACAACTGGCGGTACCACTGTGCATGGGGTTCCAGACCAAGTAAGATTTTTTTTTTGCGGATCAAAAATATTACTCTTAGCTTCACTGGAAACTTTGTTATGAGGCAGTCAAGGAGTCCTGAGAAAGGAGACTGGTGAGAAAATCCACTAAATAAGGAGCTTATCTGATAGATTTGAAATTACATGCACATGAAACACAATAATTATTTCCTCTTGCTTTGGTGGAAGCAAGTGGAACATGAGGTAGAGCACTGGGAATATTGCACCAATACAGCAGAAAGGAAACACAAAGGGCTATAACTGAGAAGCAAAACAGGAGTGCAGAGCAAATCTTGTAAAGACCTGAAAAAGATAAACCTCCTCTCTTTGGTTCTAAATTACCTTGACATTTTTCTTTCATGTGGCTTTTCCTTTCCTCTTGGAGCTGGATATTCAAACCTTGCAAGTAAATAAGGAAAACAGCAGTTTTAAAGATTGACACAATTTGTTTGATAAAGAGCAAGTTGTCAAAATTATGCATAGAAGCCCTAAGGCAGAAAAGAAAGAGTTTTCAATCACAGTGGTAAATAAAATCCTTGGCACAGTCTGACTAAAGGGTCCAGCTAGCAAATTCAAGACCCAAGTTCTTCATTATGACAGAAAAATCAAGGAAGACATACATAATTACTTTTTATCAAAACCAAAGTGACAAAAGCTTTAAACCTGCTGGGGTTTAACTCTGTGTAAAACAGTTTATTCAGCATAGCCTCTCCTATGTATTACCATGCTTTATATCAAATCAAAATGCCTCATTCACATGCAATAAAAACCAAAACCAGGTTATGTCAGAAAGGAATCCGTAAATAATTTTGATGCTAAGAAAATGTGACTTGCATTACCACAATACACACTCAAGTATATTGCAGCTCCCTGCAACAAAAACTCAAAATAAAAGCAGCATAATTATAGCTACTGTAGTCACAGGAGCTGTTACAGTCCCAAATTTGAAGCAAATGATGAAAACATGCCATGTTGGTGATCCTGTAGGTCAATCCTGTCAGGCCCTGATACGCAGGTGTGACATGGGGAGGATGGATTTGACTTTTATCACATGCAAAGCCACAGACCCTGCATGCATATGCTTTTTTAATAGCATAAAAATTCTATGCTGAATTTCTAATTCAGGAGGTATGGAGCTATCCCACTGGTAAGCTGGTACTTAGTCCATAAAATACTTGGATAGGAATTCCATTGTATTATCTGTCAGTAACTCCTATGTGGGAGTCTTCTATGCTATTGTAAGACAATTATCAGCTAAAAGAGTTAGTTGTCAACTTCCTTTGTGTGCCAATTCATGGTGTTTTTCAGATTCAAGGAGAACTTGGTGTCCCTACTTGGTATGCACATGAGCATACACAGATTAGTTTGTTTATGACTTAGAATCCCATTTCAAGTTTGGTTTTTTTTTTGGGCTGATTTATTTTTAACAGATGCTGACTGGTAAAGGAGCACAATCAGCAGAAGCTTTCTGCATGCCTCCCTGCCCATTTTCCTCTCCTATATATCCTGGAAGGTTTCACTATCAACGTCACTGTCACGCAGAGCATGTAAGGAATAGCCAAAGCAAGTGATTTCACATTACATAAGCTCTAACAAACAAGGAAACACAGCCTAATATATAACCCAGACATCTTTAGCCCTCAAAGTCCTGCTTCACAAAAGGTGACCTTTTATTTCTGCTGACAACTGAGATCTTACATTTCCAAATCAGCACTCCATGCAGCTATCACTTGAATGCCTGAGTGGGGAATGCACCTTTCTGCAGGTAAAACATTTCCATGGAATTACAATAAAAACATAAATAAGACATTGCATAAGTATAGAAAAATTATCTGAAACTAAAAACTTCGTTGTATATTTATTTACTTCAGATGCAAGATGAAGAATTCTGAAAGTTCCATTTTTTTACCTGCAACTAACGGATTTCCACCTTTAATTGTTTTCAATTGTTTTCCATTTCTTGAAATGGAAAAAAAACATAGAAACCATTGAAGAGTATTAGGAAAATAAAAATGAAACAGAAACTAAGTATTTCAAACAGCAGTTGTTCTCTAGCTCATAATAGGGAGCAAGCAAAAATTTCAGGCAGATTAGGCATGAGTCACTGTCTTTGATTTGGGGTTTTATTTTTAAGCAATAAAGTAATTAAATATTCCTGCTAAATCTAAATTACTTTTTGATGATAAAGATTGTTCTGTGTTAAATATTCTTTGACCTTAGGAGAATAAAAGATGAAAAGCTACTCACAAAAATACAATCCTTCCTCAAGGATTGTCTTTGGAGTGAAATGGAGATGTTTTCTATAGACTTCATTTTTTTTTTCTTCAATGGTAATTGTCAGTATTAAATAAAATACAGAATTGTTTTTGCCGATTACCTCCTGCACAAAACAGAAAACCCTAGAAATATAATGCTGGAGAAATGGATTATCTGAACTAATACATTCAGAAAATTTCTGGTACCTTTTTCACAATACATTTACAACAGCAGGAAAAATAAAACTACTTTCTCTTCATTCACTTTAGGACTCCTTTTTTAATGACAGCTCTAGTAATCAAGAATAAGGCAGATATTATGCACGTTGGTTGCATGCATCAACAGTAATGTAATTTTCCTTTTGCATGGCAGGGGATCATAAGGACAAATAAGGGCTTTACATTACAGAAGTCATGGACAATACTGAATGGTGACTGCCAGCAAGTGACATCCTGAGACAGTTTCACAAGGAGTCATACACAGAGAAGTGGGTTGAGAAAATTACAAGTTGGATTCCTTTTTCAATTGCTTGACAGATTGAATGCCGATTCCATTAATAACAGAGTCTGACTTAACAAATACCAGAATATACATTGCTGAGAAAAGAGCGTTAGATCTAGATTTATAAGATTAAAAATACATAATGTCCCCATATTTATATGATTGACTGTGTTTAAATACTAATACTAGAAATTTAATTTTGAAACATGAAATGAAACCCTCATGTATTTAGCAAATGCCCACAGATGTCCTGTATAAATTCATTCAGCTCTCACATTTTTTAGAGCTACTGGTCCAGTGCAAAGGGGTTGCCATGGCTACTGCTCCAGAGAAGGTCCATTGAATTGCCCCTTACAATAAACTGTTGCTTTTCAGATTCTGCAAGCCTACACATTGGAAAACACTATTTCCTCTTTCGTCCTCCCAACACGGCAAGCTTCCCCCACAAACTGAATCTCAGTGCACATGTGTGGGAAGAGCCATGCCTGCTCTTTCATTAGTTCTTCAGCTGTGACCATTTCACATTTATTGTTAGCATAAAAAGGAGGTAGGATCATGGAATCACAGAATGGTTCAGGTTGGAAGGGACCACAGGGGGTCATCTGGTCCAGTCTCCCTGCCCGAGCAGGGTCATCCCAGAACACATGGCACAGGATTGGGTCCAGACAGTTCTTGAACATCTCCAGTAAGGGAGACTCCACACCCTCTCTGGGCAATCTGTTCCAGTGTTCAGCCACCCACACAGTAAAGAAGTTCTACCTTATGTTCAGGTGGAACTTTCTGTGCATCAATTTCTACCCACTGCCTCTTGTCCTATTGCTTGGCCTCACCAAGCAGAGCCTGTTCCATCCTCTTGGCACCCCCCTTCAGACACTGATGGACATTGATGAGGTCCCCTCTCAGTTGTCTCTTTTTGAGGCTGAACAGGCCCAGCTTTCCCAGCCTGTCCTTGTAAGAGAGATGCTCCAATCCCCTAATCATATTCATTGGCAAAAACATCTTTCTTGATCCCAAACACTTTGTTTAGGAACATCCCAGAAATGCTTTTCATAAAAATCCACAAACCTGTTAAACCCACTGACCAGTCACATTCAAATTTCATCAGGCCCAGAGGACCCACCAAGTCTGGTTTCCCAGAAATTTCATAAAGTTCAGTCGTTGAATTGAGTACTGTCAGTGCTTCAGCTACAAAAGACTGAAATTCGGGCACGTGCCATCAGGGCATGGCACAACATTCTGGGGAGGCACTGCCTGAGCCCCGAGACTGCTGCCACTAGCCAGAGAACAAGTTTCAGCAGCCCAGCTCTCCCAGTAACAGCACAGGGAACACGGAGGCAGGGGACTCCCAGCATCTTGGCTGGGGGCTGAAGGGTAAAAGAAGAGTGCTGGAAACATCCGAGTCAAGGTGCACTGAAAGGCAGCCAGGGTGCACAAGGGCAGCTCGGGCACTGGGTATTTTTCAGTGAGGCGTTACAGGCAAAGTACAGAACTGTTTTCTTGAGTTCAGCTGAGTTGATTTACAATTTGTTCCACACCAAAATAAGAGTGTCCTTCCAAAACTCCTTCATTAGGGAAAGAAAGCCAACTGGACAATATGATAAATACACTTACATGAAAAATGGGAAATTTATTTTTGAAATGTTTATTCAGAGTACCTTAACTCTGCTAATCCCTGTGTAGGCATCCTGGCAGTTATTTTTTTTCCTTTGAGGTCCTTGATCTGCTTTTAACTAAAAAGTAAATACTGAGGAATCTTCCATTTCAACACCCACAGATATTTTCTGTTTGTATTTTGTAGCAGGATAAAAATGTGAACATGTCTTTCTGACAAGTTCTTTTGCAAAGACTTCAGGATTTTTTCAGTTAAATTGAGACTTCAGCCTTGTTTCTTTCTATCATATGGAGTCATCAAGAAGCAATGTAACTCTCTAGTAAAGCAAACCTTACAACGTATAAAGGCTTAAAAGGGATCATAAATAAACAAGAAATTAAAATATTTCATTAACTAAAAGTTAATATAGTGTTTTCATAAACTATGGGCATTAGGAGCGCAAGAGTTGATAAGTACCATGTTTTTAGCATAACAGAAATTATTTCAAACAATAACCTTCTATAAATGTCCTACAGCATTCTTATCCCCCTGAATGACTCTCCTCTTCCCAGTTTTCAGCTACATTGTTGAGGAATTTTAGTGATTGAAATCTCACACTCCCATAATAATTACAACATTTACTGAACAAACCTCGTATACTGCCTCAAGAATATGCGAAGTTCTCCACTGCTAATGCTTTCCAAATACAAACTTTAAAAGTGGCCTTCAATTTTCTTAAAGTTGTTAATAATCATTTAGCTCTGTATCAAGATTTGCATGTATTCAGGATGTTTCATGAGCAAAATGTAGGAATTTGAAATACTTAAATTTCCCATTCCAGTGTCATAGCAGCATGTCCAATGTTTTCAGAGTTCTTTGAAAGTATTTCTTCAGTGTTGTTCTAAACTGGCTTTAATCAGAACACGTTATGTTTACTAATGTTAATACACTTTTTTGGAAAAATCTTTCCTGATTATATATTCTCAAATAATCTAGTGTTAATGACATTGTAAGCATTAAACCCTTTCCCAGTCAATTTCAACATTAACAGACAAACTCCAGTATTTGCCAGGATTGACAGAGTAATTTAAAAACATTCTTTTCTGGTCAGTACTAAAAGAGAGGACAGGGACGAGAGGAAAAATTGATCACACACCCTAGGGGAGATTGGAGGCTTTATATCCCTGTATCCTTGCACACTTTTCAGATTCCTATTTCTATGCATCACAGCAGAGGGCACAGCTGTAGGACAACCATTTTTGCCTTGTACTGTCTGAGCAGGTTGGCCACTGACTAAGGTCTAATATGGTTTTGAGGTTTCAGAGCATAGTCATGACCCACTCACCAGCTGTCACAGGACACAGCTGTTGCTCTAAATGGACAAGGGACTCCAGCAGGAATTCCCATAATGTGACGTACTCTTTTAGCCACAAGCTGCATCACATTCTGATTTTCCAACTGTTCAGAAGCATAGGACTGTCCATTAGAAACACCATTTTACCACAGGTGGAGCCATTCACTATATAAACCACTTGGGTGGCTTAACAGCATCCTGCATTCCTGAGTTCATTTTAACCAAAACATAACCAGCTGCTGGCAATGCATTAGGCCTTTCCCTGGGATTCACTTTTGAGAAAATTTAACAATAAACAAATAAATAAGTGAAGTAGAGTTAAAAAAATACCATGGTGGGTGACCAATTCCTGGGTAGTCCTATTTCCTTGACTACTCTGCTGCATCCCATAGCACACAGTAAAAATGCCATAAACCCTAAGTGCCACACAGTAATCCATGGAGCATTGGCATTTACATGCTGGATGCAAAATCCTTTGCCAGTAGATCTTCTGATTGCTAGGTGAAGGACTGGCAAAAGCAGTCACACCTATGCCTTAATAACTGTATCTGCCATAGAATGTGTACATGCATATGTCACCAGCCATGCTATGTCTGAAATTGTCTACCACATGCCCAGCATTAGGAAAATATTTTTAACCCAGTACTTGAAGTCCTGTGGAAGCTAACAAAAGAAGTTTTAAGCAATTCTCCAAGTAATTTCTTCAATTGAGTAAAACATAAAACAAATGCCAAATTATCTGTTTATCTTAATACTACTATATAAGCATGTCAGCATATGTGTATAAATATTAAAATAAAGTCTTTTAAATCAATAAGTACATACAGTTTCTTAACCACTCTCTGAAAAATGAATGCATGCCTAACTGAAGGAGAAACATAGAGGTGGAGTCTATGGTCACCTTACATTTTATTAGTGATCCAATCAGTTTACTCTTTCAAGTCACGAAAATAGCTGGTCTTCCTAACATGTCACAGGTACGTAGGAAAGAAGGAAGCATTAGTATTTCTGGTGATTACACTAAACAACTACTGACTAGTAGTATTTTGTATCTATGTAGTTTTGTCAAAGGGGAGTGGGTGCTCTGAGATTATCAAAGAATTACATGAGACCACTGGAATTCCAAGAAATAAGAAAAACCTACATATTTCACACACCCATCATACCTACATAATGTATGGCATGCTCTTGTTAAATCCAGTCTCAATTTCTAAGTAAGGTGCTCCCTAGAAACTTAGAAATCAAAAGAAGCTAAATTACTACAAGTTCCTGTTTTAAACTGTGTATGTTTAAAATACATACAGTGGAATCAGTGGAAAAAGAATAAAATTTGGAGCACAAGTGTCAGGATCTATCTCCATACGTGCCATCAATTGTTGGCAACTGTGCTTGGCACCAATCGATGGTAGATGGGAACTGACTGTCACTGTTAGTTTATTATCCTACTGTAAGACTTTCATACCTTCTCTCTGTGAGTTCACACAGGCAGCTCCTCATAGCACTGTCTCCTTTTCTCTTCCTTCTTCACAGCTGGCTGGCTCCTACTCGTCCCTATCACAAGTGCCTGACCCTTTCTCTCCCCAGCAGCACATACTGACCCTTCCTGTCCCTAACATGAACACCTGACCCTAGCTCCTTACAACAGCAGAGGACTCTGACTCTGACTCTTACACTCCTCTCGACCAGCTACCCCACTCTTTTATAAACCATCCTTATTGGACACACCTGTGCCCTGTTAAAGGCAAGGCTCTTCCTACTCTTTGGTAATTAGTACAGCTGCAACTCCTCAGGGGTGAGATTGCCTTCAGCACTACCTCTATTCTCTCACAATCCATCCTCCCTCACACAAGTAGCTTTGAAAATTTCCATGACTGTTATACTATCTTCTGCCCATACATAAAAGAAAATTAGTGTATACACTAATTCTTTTAGCCAATACTGTGGACTAAACCACTGAGTGCATGGGTTACAGCATGCTTATATAGGGCTCTTTGATTCTCTGAATCATCAAAACTATTTCCTGAAGAAACAGATAAGTCTGACTGTGGTATGTATAATCCTATCTGGGTAATTTCTCTATTCTATCTAAGGTATAATATGCAGGTGATGTATACATCCATCTACCATCACAAAAAGTAAAACTCACTGGGGTAAGTTCTATGTTAGCATAGCTCCTGGCAACTTCATTTGTTTTGTTCTACCATCTAGAAACATGCAAGACCATGTAATATTTGGATTAGCCCTTTACTCATTCAAGAATGTCCAAAAATTAAATTTCCGTTGCCTATAAGGGACAGGCACAGAAGATCTTTACATCTTTTAAATGCCAAAGTCTCTCCTATTCATTTAATTAAGAAGGTGGACATGCTGTGAGTATACAATGTAACTGGCCAGCTGTTTTGCAGCTGTTGAATTTATCATTTAGGCAGATATGTGCACTCTGGTCTATCTAGAGGTAAGCTTAAATCATCCATACATCAAAATTCCATGCTTTGGTCCTAAACTGGTCCTCACAGCTCCAAACTGTGACACACAGATTCTATTAGGTTGCTCAGGATTACAGTTCCCCAAAAAAAGAAAAATTAAACATTAATGTAGAATGTGAATTCATCTTCTTGACTTTTATTTAATGCAAGAAAAAAAATTTCAATACTGCACATTTATGATAACTTTCAGATGTTGTACTGGGTCTGCTCTTTGCAACTCTGGTGACAGAGCAATGTTTATTCAACAGGAACACTAAAAGCAAACTATTCCTGTGCAACCAATGAAATTGAGTGGGGCTTTTTTCCTAACAGGAGCCCAAATATTAACCTTTGTAATGCTTAGCTCACACAGTTAGGAGAAACCTCTTACTTTGTGAGAAATGTCTTTTTTCCTGCCAGAGCAAAACATTCAGCTGAAAACATCCTTAATAGCTGAGCAGAAATTTTGGTGACAGAAGGTCCATATTAGCTAAACCAGCATTGTTACACTGGGGAGGGCTGCAACTTAGATCCTGCAGAAACTACAAAGGCTTGCAGGCTTAGCTCTTTATTACAGTAAATCTCTTTAAAGCATTTAGAATAGATTATGTTTTTTTAAAGATGCTTTTCACTTTGCAGAAAACCAATCAGGTTTCATACTTTCCTTCAAATCTATCACCTTGGGAGGGGAATTGTAGGTACCTTTGGATTACTTTAGTCATCTTATGGCTCATTGTGATATGACAACACATGACAGATTAAGCTAACAGCACTTGGTATGCCATCTCTATCCTGTTGCATTTCAAAGATTTTATTTTAGCTTTTACTCCTACACAGTACAGAGGATCATGATTCAATCCTAGGCTTGCAAGGTTGGAAGGAACCTCAGGACCTCTCTAGTCCAACCTTCTGCTCAGCAAGCTCCCCTTCTGAACTACATGGTCAGACAATTTTGCTTGGGGTTTTCGTTACACATTCAAGTCTTGAAAACTTCTCAGAGCAGAGACTGCACAACCTCTGTGGGCAGCTGATTGCAGTGCTTGACTTTTCACCGTGAGGGGATAGGTTTTCTATCTATTGCATCCAAGTCTTGAATTTCAACTTACAGTCTTATCTCACATCTCCCAACTTGCCCAGCTGTGAAGAGCTTGGCTCCATCTTGATGACCTCCTTGTGGGTACCAGGCAATTGCTAATAGGTGTTACTCCTCTCTCCAAAGTGTCCTCCAGGCTGAATAAAACACATTCCCCACAACCTCTCTGCACTCCCCAGACATGTTACAGTCACTGCTGGTAAGCTTGAGCTCTCCCCAGGCACTGGTGCCCACATGGACGCAGAGGAGAATGAACAGTCTGAGGTGCCCACAAACCTTTGCAGCTCTGTTCAGAATCCTGGGTCTGAGCCCCTGGCCAGAAAAATACCTCTGAGGATGTGAGGATGACATGGTCAGGTCCATGACCATAGGTCCCCTGCAGGTCCAAGTCCCAGCCCCTTAACCAGAAGTGAGGGCTCCTTGTGTTGGTGCATGGTTCTGACCTGGACCTGCCTTTCCTGCCCCCCTGCACCTTGGCTTTCACCAAACCCACCCTGCAGCCACAGGTCTGTGGGCAGACAAGGAGCTGCACAGGTCACAGGCCTCCAGCCTTCCTCCACATGCCCCCAGTCTCTCACCACCCTCCAGCTATGCCAGTCAGCCTCTCCTCTCCACAGATATTCCCACAAAGGTCCCCATGTCCTCTGGCATCTGCTCCCTGCCTGGGCAGCTCCATGGGCATGCTGTCCACCTCACCTTTGCCCCGTAATGGCAGTGGGAAGCCTTGACTCTGCTGTGTTTTATCCTGGAAGTTTAAAATCTGCTTTTCATCATCTAGAAGTTTGCAAAAATTAAGTGGAGGATCATGGATGAATGGTGGTCAGTAAGGAAGATCATTGATCACTCAGAGGAGCAACAGAAATAATAAATAATATGCTATGTTCACATTTGGACAATTGAAGACTTTGTAAATAACCGCTGAAGATTTTATGTTGTAAATAATCGCTGCAGCTTTACGAGGGTTTTTCTGTACACTTTTTTCAACCATTACTAGTAAGCCTAAGAAACCCATGACAGAAAGAAAAACATAACTCCCAATCAAAGGACAAATTATTCTGAAGAATTAAAAGCTTCAATCAAAATATAAAAGTTAAGTTGCTTTGATCTTGCAATACATTTCTCAGTAGTCCTACAGAACGTCAGTCAATAATGTTACAGAATTTCCCCAAAATAATACATCTCAAAAATGCAGAAAGCAATCTATTCCCTGCAACAGGTCACAGTTCTAATCTGTGGAGAATTTTTTTTTCTCACATCATGCATGCCACTGATACAGGCATAGGTGAATAATGTGGGTAAGATAGCAATATAATCAAGATTTTATCTAGTCCACGAAACAATCTGTGTACTCTTTCAAGTTCAGGCAATATTCTCTAGCTGCTAATCCTTCATTTGGAAAAGAATAAAACTGGTTATCTAGAAAAGATCTTGTATAAAAAATTAAATCTTTCTATTCCGGGCCATGATTTTACTGGGTTTTTTTTGTACTTATCTCACACTTCAGTTAATACAGAACTACAAACATTTGTATTCAGGATTCAAATACCTCTCAGAGAGGATGGTACTGGTCTGAATCCATTTATAACTAGACTACCATGCTATTTAATTTAATTAACTAACCTAATTTGATTATTAAAAAGTTTCTTAGATTTCCTTTTCAAAGTAATATATTGCTACAGAGATTTTTAGAATGCAGGGATTGTTTTAAACATAACATTTCTTACAGATTTTGTTTCCCTTCCTGCACTTACCTTCCTCTTCTCACTCCTATACTTTCTCTGACCTGAAGAGTTTGAAAAAGCATTTTTACTTTAAGAACATAAAATTAAATACTGGTGCCCATTAAATCTAATGTTGAAAATACTACAGATGTCAGTGAAGTACTTCACTTGTCAATGTTTTTGTTCAGCTGAATAGGGAAAGTTTCATTTTTTTCAAACAAGACCAAAATTAAAGTAATTATTTTGAAAGCCCTATAGCACTCCTTAGAAAACAGCTTAATGCTCTGGAAGAACAGAAATATGGTCAGAGGTTAACACTGAGTATTTTAGTCTCCTATAAAATGTCTCCTTTGTGAATTTTTTAAAATAAGCCTTGTACATTTGATTTCCAAAGGATCAGCAGCTCTGCCTACCTTAGCTGGTAACACAGGCCAGTAGGAAGAGAACAGTGGAGCTGAAGAGTGTCTGTGCTCTGCACACCAGAGCTGCTTCACCTTGGACATCATGCCATGAATTACCTGCCCAGTTGTAGCTGGAGGGCATTGTATGGGCTCAGAGATCACAAGTTCCAGTTTAATTTTATCCCAAAGAGGTTCACTGCATGTGGTCCAAGATTGCTGTGAGATGCGAGCCAAGGCTCATAGGGGAGATGAGCAAGAGATGTGTTTCAAAAGCACACTCCTGATCCAAGACCAGACCTTAATGCTAAAAATTCCCCGGTGTGCCTCCATTATCTTTATTTCAGTGGCAAGTGATTAAGTAATTTCATTACATTATTTGTAAGTGATTTGGACCTAGGGGAAGTAAAAGATTCCTAGTGTCAACATGCAGAGTAATAATAGTACACAGTATTAGCACTTTTCAGGGCACTTGTAGAACAGAACAAATTTTATACATCTAAAGTGCTTGAATTTCTCTCCCATGATGGTGTCAAGTATCATCAATATATTATTCATGGGGGGGAAAAAGCAAACAGTTACTAGAGTAATGAAGAAAAATTTTTTAATAATTTTAATCTTTTTACCATCTACTGTGCATCTGGAACGTACACATTATTCAGTTATTTATTTTACATTCCTACTACACCTAAAAATATACAAACATATATATTGTTCCCTGACACTTATATTGACATCCTGTTTTACCATTAAGCCATGTAGGAAGAGAGAGAAAATACATTATTTCAAGGAAGTAGGTAGTCAAAGAGAACTTTGCATTATATTGAAAAGATATATGTGGTCATCAACACTAAAGAGTGGAAAAGATCATCAATTAAACATCTACATTTTCAAAGTATAAATTTTAAAACCCAAAAATTGTTTAAATGAAGATTGAAAATCTCAACAAACAGACAGTGAAATATATTGTAATGGAAAAAAGAATACAAAAAAAAAAAAAAGGGTGTGTCATGAAGGCTGAAGAGGAAAAGTGAAAGTAACTACAGAACAAGCTCGATTGGACTGTGTGAGAGAAACTAAAATAAAGTGGTTAATTTACTAAAGAAAATAATAAGAAAATAAGATATGGGTCATTTTTTCAGTAAAAACAGCCTAGAACCTGAAGTTAATTGAGGTTTATGATTTGTACTAAAATGAAAACTTTTCTTCAGTTTTTCTCAAGGATTATGGTGTCCAATGGGGTATCAAAAGTGTAAGGGCAAATATGTTTAATAATACTGAAAACAAAATTATAGTACAGTAAAATCAAACTGAAGAGAACTTTATGTCTCCTGACTATACCATAGATTCTCTATCTCAAGTTAATAAATGAATCTAATATAATTTTAAATCACCTATTAAGGCTAATAATAGATCTACCAAATTAGGAACTAGGTATAGAACTAATGAACAAAAAGCATAGAAATTATAGATGAAAAAAGGAAATGTGATCCTGACAGCTGCATGTCTTGTTACAAGACCTTAGTAGTAGGCAAGTCTCAGATATATTATGTGAAGTAATACTCATTGTACATATAAAAGTAAATAGGAAAAAAAGGATTATGTATTATCACTTTTTATTGCTATGACAGATTAATCAAGCATCTTTGTTTGATAAACTAATCTTCTAAACTAAGAAAATTCAAAACCATCCTGATGATTCTTAGGTATTTGTTGTGATATGGTGTGGGAATTTCTAGCTGCATACAGGAAGGTGGAATTGTTAGAATAGGAAACAGAGATCATGCCTGGGATAGGATTGTCATTAATTTGGTGGAAAAGGCAAGTAAGGGGGAAAAATGTGTATAGGGAAGAAGGAAAGCATGAGAAAGTAAAAATAGATTACTTATAAGTAATTGGTTGTAAGTAAAGCCACTACTGCATCTGGTTTGTGCTATAAAATTAAGGCATTATTAAATTAAAACATCAGTGGTACATCAGGTTGCTTTGAGCAAACCTGTATTAATTACCTCAGTCAGCCAGAGCCTCTTTTGGGACACAGTAAAATATGCCATTTGAAATGAAGCCTCAGTTTTACTAAAAGTATTAAAATCTATTTATATTTTGATTATAAGATATTTATAAGGCCAGGGAAGAATTTTTTCAGGGACAATTTCACATCATTCTTCAAGCAATAACTTGCTTGTAAATAACTATCTTTGACTTCATCTCACTGTAACTTATGCTGGAGTAATGTATGCAGAACACTGTTTAGTAAATATGAAAAAAATTATTTAATCATCTAAACTTTTATATGCTTTTTCTTGGACTGTGTCTGAAATTCAAAAAGCTGCCTTCTTATCAATGAATTTATAAAAATTAATTCTGGAGAATTCTGTAGCCTACCTACTAACATCCTACTCCCCAAATCATAAAGCTGCAACCAAGCAGAGATTCCTTCCTGAAATGCAGCATTTGGTGAAAAGCAAATACCAAAGAGAAAATACATGTTGTTGATGTATTGAAGAAAGACCTCATCAAGGGGCAAAACTATTCAAGAATAATTCTCAAGGCTGCTATTCCATATGGCTTTTTTCTTACTGCTGTTTAACATTCTCATTTTCCTTAAGAGAGGTAGATGGAAAAATACAGAAAGCACATTTGTCTAGTTGAAAAATTGTCATCCCTTCAAGACCATTTTGGCATGTAGCTTTTTTAAGCATTTCCTATTAAATTGTGCTCCATATAACAAAATATATATATTAGCAATACAAGCAGGTGTTGAAGAAGGCATAAAAATTAAAATGCTGCCCAACAACTGAGTGATTTCTGGGGCTATGTGCAGGGGAAAAACAAGCAAAATATTTTTAAAATAAATTTTACACAACCATAGGATCATTTAGGTTTGAAAATACCTTGGAAATCAAGTACAACCATAAACAACACTGCCAAGACCACCACTATATTGTCCCTAAGCACCAGCTCTACTATACAACTTTTAAAAACCTCCAGAGATGGTGACAGATCTACATTTGTAGTTAAGACAACTGTAGTAAAGCTAAAAAAAATCTTTATTTTCTTGGTCAATGACTTTTCTCTAATTTTTTTTTAGTTTATGCTAAATAGCTGCTACACAAGGGAATTTGCTCCTAGATAGGAGATGTATATTTGCTTGGAAAAGACAGTGAAAGTTGCAAAATGTGCGGAAATATTTGCCCTCACTTTTTCAAATAAAACAGTTTAATCGAAAAAGTCACAGTCCTTATTTATCACTTACCTGTATTAACCACCTCATCTTAATGCCAACACAAGCTATATACTGTACATTTTAATCAAAAGATGGTCTTAGTTATTTTTACCTCCCAAAATGTATTGTTCTAGTCACCTTTATTGGGACAGGAAAAGGGCAGGAGTAGGTACAGCTGTGAACAACAGTTTTATTCACAGCATACTGTAATACACAAGGGGATTAACCAATTCTTTCCTAGAAACTTAAATTAGTGCAGATCATTGTCATTAAAATTATAATTAGCCAAGGCACATATTCCTGGTAATATTCTAAGGCATTTTGCTCCTGACTTTTTCCAGACCCTCTGGCAAAATAACACAACACTATAAGTTTAGGAAAAAAATATGGAGAAAAAAATGTGTATTATTTATAGAATCCTGAAATCACCTGCTAAAAAATATTAGAGCCTTGTGGGGAAAATACATTTTCCAGTTCATTATTCCTGGGGACTTTCAAAAATTTATCACTCAAGTCAGGACAAAATATACTGTATAAGCCTCCTGCAAATATATAAACTGCTTTAGATAGGACATATATATAGTAAGTATATTCTGTATTCTTTCAGTAAGGATACAATGCTTTTCACCTCAGTAAATCTTCTTGGGTAGCAACAAGATATAACAGATAGAGTTATTCTGTCAGACATAAAAATGGTGTGAGAACTGAAAATCTATGCCTTCTGCAATTTATGATTGCTGCCTAGCAGAACCATGGATACTTCAAGAAGATATTCAGTCTCAAAGTACTTTAGAACTTTATAAAGTTTCCTTGAACGTCATAAGATCCCTCAGAAAAAAGTAGTTTCTTTAGGGTATTTGCATGTTCTCATCCTTAGGAATTTTGTCTTCTTGTTTAACAGCTAGTTAGTATCAGATCTATAGAAAACTGCTCATACATAATGTTTTTGCTGGGATTTCATGGCAAATGGAGGAGGAAAATAAGCCTTAGGTATGTTATTTAAATTGGCTTTTTTTTCTTCTTCTTGGTGAGTTTTTTAAAGCTTGCGTGGGATCTTGTGAGATATGGGAAAAAAACTGCAAAGCAACATAATGATTCATCATGGAAAGCAGAGTTCATCCTGCATACATGAAAAAAACAGTAGGTGACTTTTCACACACATACTTCCTAATAAGCATTACTTATGCCAACCATTCTAATTCTTAATCACGCTAAATATGCACAAACAAAAGTAGTGCTCCCAGGATATCTAGGTTTTGGTTCTTTGTGTGTTCAAAGAGAATATAGCAGTGACATTTGTACATTCACTGAGGTGCCAATAATAACTTCAACTTCAGCTGACAATAAGTCAGAAAAAATATGAAAACAGTTCTGTCTCCTATCTCAAGCAGAACAGAATGGTAGGAAGAAGTCATTGAGTTCAAAATTATTGCCTTTAATGCTGTGTGTTATCTAGTGCATAGCAGAAGGCACTTGAAAAACACCAGGGCAGGATTGCAAAAGAAGGTGAAAAAGTGAAGTGATGAGATTTTGCTGTCAAGGAAATGACCGACATCATGACCTTGTTCCATAGGGAACATGGGAATTCTTACAAGCATCTGGGTAAAACAAGAAATGGTGCATAAGGCAGCCCTTTTGTGCAAAGCAGATGCTAACCCAGAAAATCCCATGCTAAGTTTTTTTCTTCAGGTTCATTTCTCACAGGATGCACCTACACACATGCATGCATATATTCACACACATAAGAACCATTTCTGAGCTCACAGGAAACTCCTTATGGTTTTAAATCTCTATATTGAACCTCAAGGCATATTGCATCTTTACAACAGATGAAAGGAGAAATAGATGTAGTTCTCCACTTCAGAGCGGGGAAAGCAGAGAAACATTTTGTGACAGTTTAATTTTGCAGCATGAGTGTGAAAATGGTGTGAGAAAGATCTGACTCACATATTTTTTTGAAAAATCCCACCTTGTAAAAATTAAAACAATGACACACACATTTACAGTAGTTATCTACAGAAGTAGTCTCATGGAGCTTTTTTGGACTGGAAGCAAAAAAAAAAAAAAGACATAAAAGGGAAAGAAGAACGACCCTTTGTACTCTACAAGTTCTTCACTGTCTTGGGCCATGCAGGATGGCATACCGACCAAAAGAGATTACACACCTACTCAAGAGAAAGCAGTCTAGAATCAAGACTAGAATTTGGGAATAAATACTAATTCAAAAAAATAATATTTTTTTGTACTGTTCCATTGAAATGTAGTTGTACTTCTCTTGTTTGTTCACAAGCTACCCTAAAACAAAAGAACCAAATATGTACATTCAATAAATCTTTTCTGTGCTCTACCTGATTCTTTCATAGGTAGCTGAGATAGTGGGGAACCTACCATGCAACTAATTTCATTCATCTAGAATAACATTCTTATCTCTCTTGAGAAAGAGCATGAAGGCAAATCAACAAGTTTTCAAAATCCCATAAATGCTTCACATAATCAGAAAACTTCATTTTAATACAGGTCTGAAGAAGGCTGGCACAAGTTCCTATGCCATTCCTGTTAATAGAAAATTTAAGTGTAAGAGAAACCATTCTTTGTTGAATAATTTTTGCACAGTAAATATTTCAACTTTTGTAAGTGAAAGCTACAAACAAGCTTAGAAATGTAAATTGTCTTACTGAAGCCAGTAATTTCTGTTGCTGTTCAGGAGAGTTATCATCTCAATATCTTGTCTCTCTATTATCTTTTTCCAGGTTAGATTCTTTGGCTTGATTTTAACACTGTAGGTGGGGTGATGGAAGAAATCCAATCAAGATGCTTAAAATACTGTATAATTACTTTGGGTAGTTCTTACCCCTATAAATTGGTGTTATAATGCATCTAAAATATCTCACAGGATTCGGAGCATTTTGGACCATCTCCATCCTGGTCCCCTGGGATAGGTGACATTTCCAAGATTGTGCATGTATGCCTTATATCCCCTGAGCTATATGACATTCCTAACATTCTGTGTCAACAGTATGGCATTTGGATATTTCTAAATGGATAGCTAAATGGGCAGTGCAAGAAAAGACTACCTGCACCAGACAACAACTTAAGGGAATTCCTTTCTGCCGGTCCACTCAACATTTAGCTTACTGTTAAATTTTAGCAGAAATCTGAAGCCCTGATGTTGCACTACATCTTGCCATCCAGATCAGTCTTTTACTTATGGGTGCAGGTTGGAGAAAAGTAATTGCATCCAGCAAGTGTGGAGCAGAGGAAATGCGGTGCAGGCTCTGCAGCTCGTGCCAGCAAATGGATGTGGAACTCATCCAGGCACTTTCTTCCACAGCACAAACCGCTCCCCTGATTACCTCATCTCATGTGAAAAGGCAAAATGAGCCAAGATAGCCTGTATTCTTTGCACAGGCTGACATAAAGATCTCTTCCTGCATATGTAGTCACAGTTTGAAAGTTGATATTATAATTTTTCATGGCCTGTTTAACAGAGGTTTCCTGGTGCTTCCTAGTGTAGACAACTTTTGTAATCAAATGGACATGGGGAAGAAAAAACCAGGGGTAGATGATAAAACTATTTGAGTATATGTTCCAAGAATGTAGAAAGCTCTTAGTCTCTGCAAACATATAAAATTAGTCAGAATGTCTAGATTAGGGTGGGTTTTTTAAATAGAAGGAAAGAAAATGTAGTTACAACAAATATTTAGCAAACTGCTGCAATATAATTATCATTCTCTGAATGCTCAGTTTTAATGAACACAAGGAACACCTGCAACCAGTTGGATACAAGCCTAATCAATTACAAAACACTAAAGATATATTTTCCTTCTCATTTTCCGTTGCTTACAGAAACAAGGCTCTGAAACAAGGCTGAGCAGACTCTCTCATGCACAACATCCTTCAAACTTTGTGTTAATCACAAGATTTGCATCAGTTGTGAGGCTTTGTTCTCAGCACTTTCAGCTCCATTAACATGAAAAACGATGTGAGAATGCACAGTTCCTGACACTGATAATGTTTTACAGTTATCACACATCAAAACACAGACCAGGCACAATTGTGTATAAGAACTACTGAATTATTTTCTAGATAAGGTAGAGTGACAGGTAGTACAAATAACTCATTATTTACATACCTGTCTGACATTATGATGTTGATTTAGAGAGTTAAAATTTCATTATAGATAGGGTTTTCCCCCCACAATGCATTACTCCAATATTTTAGCAGAACAATAGATTTCACACTTCAAAGGAATTAGTAGTAAAATGCTACATACACTGAAATGGAAATTACTGTATAACAGAGGGGAGCAGGTCTTCAACATAACTCTGCTGATAAAATCTGCCCTATATTTCAATGATGTTTTCTACTAAAGAATGAAGATAACAGGGAAAAGAGGAAAACGAGCACTGTGGTTATTGGTGGAGAATGGTAAGGCAACCAGTAATAAAAACAAAAAGAGTTTATAAAGGAGGTAAAAGGAAGATAACGGGCAGAACCTTGATGAAGAAGTTAAGACAAGCAATAAAGACACAAAACAAAAAACAGAGAATGAAAAATCATGGTGAGGAAAAACATAAAAAGTCCAGGAAAAAAAGAAAATGAGGAAACTGAGAGGCAACAGAAAAGAGCAGTTGGAAATAGAGTGGGCAGCATGGGTGATACCAGGAAGGCATGGAAAGATTGGGGTAAAAATGAAACAGGAAGGAATGAGGGGAGTGAACAGGGAAATGGGCTATAAGTGTGAATGAAAGATGAGCAAGAACCAAGATGGGTACAGAAAGCAGGACAGAGATACAGAGGCTATGGAAGGGTCACAGATACCTAAGGGAGCAATCAAGGGGGAAAAAAAAAAAGAATGTGTAGGGGACTTCTAAAAATGCTAGTGGTAACAGATAGAGCAGGATGGTCATCAGCTTGATTTCAGATCATGCTTTAGACTTCTGTTGCCTTCTTTTTTTTCTTTTTGTTGTCACCTTTTTCCTGTCTAGCAGGATAGATGCACACTAAGCCAATGTGTTTATATCTGAGTAGATATAAGGGATTTCACACAAGAGATAACAGGAGGGCTACTTCTATCAAATGCACAGTTGAATGATTCCATTTTCTGTAACAGTGTGCCAAGATTTAGTTGTTTCAAGTTTTGTGAGAACAGATTGTTCTCAACATTCAAAAGGAGAGGAAATAGACAAGGCAGATTGTACTCTGCTTACCAAACCATGCTTCTGTTAAATACTCTGTTAATGTCTCCTGGGGTTGTTCAGGTAATGTGTTCAGTATTTAAACTTCAGTATTTAAAGTCTGTATGTGTCAAATTTGGATGCTGCTTGGGAAAATTATAATCAAGATGAAGGAATAATACAACTCCAAATGAATGACCACATAGATCTTCATCTATTAAATGCGATGAGCATAAAAATACTTTGTCCCTCTGGTGATATTATGGATTGTCAAAACAATTAGTTATGATTACATGGGTCAAACCATAAGTTTATTCACTTCTCAAGATAGCCAAGTATTCTTTGTATTTTTAATTAAAATAATTAAAATGCTGTCCCTTAAATTGACTTAAATAGTGTTGTATTATTGATAGAATTTATAATAAGTCATCTCTTTCCATTTGGATTCTATGATATGCCTGGTAAAGTTATAATTCTTCATTGCTCTGACGTTATATCTAACATTTTAGTATGCAAAATGATGGTGTTTTCAGCATTATATAATCCAGTAAATAAATTGTAATTGTTTGTAGGTGGTCTTTTGTTATTTGTCCGTGAAGTTCAATGTGAAAATGAGCTGCACACTGACATAAGAGCAATCCACTCTGGGTGCGCTTTTGGATAATCTTGGATTCCCTACATTGCTTTACTTTACACACATATTGAAGAGCAACATTTACTTTCTTGTCCTTAACTCCTCAGTTGAAGTGCTACAATTGTTTGACCTTTGTTGGTCTGTCTTCCACCTGTGTATTTTTAAGCAAACTGCTGCTGAAGTGCGTGTTGAACTTAACACACTTAAGTGCTGGGCTTGCAGAGGAAGAGCTCTACTGACTATTGATCAGTATAAGCCTACACTTAGAATTAACCTACTCATCAAAGCTGCTCTTCATTACAAACTAATTTTTTATGGATTTTAATGGCAATTTATTGCTGGATATGTTAAATAAAAAAGGTAGGCTCATATTACATGTAACAAGATTATTCTATCCTAGTTTATACTTAATATGGTAAAAACATATTTCTGTTTTAACTTTAGGAATTAAGATATAGCTCATTACAGTAATACAGGACATCCACTCTTCAAATTTGATTTGGTTCTGGTCACAGAATATGCTGAGCTGGAAGGGACCCACATCAAGTCCAACTCTTGGCCCTGGCACTGGACACCCCAAGAGTCACACCATGTGACTGAAAGCATTTTCCAAACACTTCTTAAACTCTGTCAGATCTGGGACTGCTGCCACTTCCCTGGGGAGCCTGTTCCAGTACCCAACCACCCACTGCATGAAGAAGCTTTTCCTAATATCCAGCCTAAACCTCCCCTGAGACGGCTTCATGCCATTCCCTCGGGTCCTGTCCCTGGTCACCACAGAGGAGAGATCAGTGCCTGTCCCTCCTCTTTCCCTCACAAAGTTTTAACTGCAGTGAGGTCTCCCCTCAGCCTCCTTTTCTCCAGGTTGAACAGACCATGCGACCTCAGCCACTGCCCATTCAGCTTCCCCTCAAGGCCCTTCAGCAAATTTGTTGCCCACCTTTGGCTGCTCTCTGAAGGTTTAAGGTCTTTTTTTGTATTGTGGAGCCACTGCCCACTTCCATAAGCTGTGATGTACCTGGAGACAGAGCTATGCACATGGATGGAGCATCTCTCACCTGTGAGAGCTGGGAAAGAGCTTTGTTCTCCTAACTCTCCTACTCCGACTGCACAATCAACAGAACAAATGAGGACTAGAAATAAGTACTAGGGATGTTTGGGGTATTTGGGCTGCATCAGCAAATCTGTGCAGTGAATCTATGTGTGAATCCATCTGAAAATTCCCTGTAAAATTGTTTCATAGGTTCTTACTTGCTTATCTGTCAGTTAGAAGAGTGTCAACTATATACATTTTGTTTGGTCTCTCAGGAAACCTGTGTTGAGCTCTATTCTGAATCTAGGTTTTAAATAGGCCAAAATATGCATGTGATATAATTATTTTAACCAAGTACTGTCTTTATTCAGATGTATTTTTTTGCTTATGACCTTTCCCAAGAAACACATAAATATAATACCAGGCAAACTTTATATCAGAAGTTACAATTTCTATCCAGTGTACTTAAAATTAATTAAATTACAAAAAGTGCAATAAGCTTCTCCATGAAATTCACAGATGTTTTTAAAATACTTTTTTCGCCATGTGAATTTTTGGTTCCATTTATTTTTCTGGTATTCCATTTTAAAAATGGGAATTTCATCTCAAATATTGGATATACTTGTATAAACATTCATTTAAGACTGAGGAGAAATTAACCCAATTCTTTCAGAAAGCTAGCTATAGAGAAATAATTACTCAGAATTTAACTGCTTGTCATGGTGCAGAGCCCTGCAAAATTCCCAGCTGCATAAATCTGTGTATAAATCAATTTCAGAATAATTAAACAGCTCTGTTATTTTAGCCAGAGTCCTCTGGGACAAGTTTGAGCCAACAGCAATATTTGTTTTTTTGGTAAGTTTCTCTCAGTATTTTTCTAAGGAAAATTTTAACTGATGCTTTACTACTCTGTTGTTAGTTGTGGTTTTGCATGCTAAGGATTCTCTCTTCGAAAAAAAAAAGCATATAAAAATTATTTGCCTTACCTAGGTGATTTCAAATCAATCTGAACTAAATGTCTTACTATTCAGTCATTAATAAGATTTTGATACTAAACCCATTAAGATATGCAACTTAATTTGTCCAAAGTATTTTCTTACTTTAAAGCTGATGTATCTGCCTCCTTCTCAGGCTCAGAAATATGCTGCTACAGTGAAATGTTGTTCCCAGATTCCTAAGGAAAGGAAGCAGGATGCAAAGCTGGACTGCAATGCCATTAGTTAGACAGTCTGGTGCCATGCAGACAACTGGTTCAGAAAGATCCACCAAAGCAATGACACAAGCATGTTTTCTCCACATGTGTTCTGTGAAGACTTTTTTTCCAGGCTATGTCTCAGCCTGGTAAGAAACAGTATTAGGACTCTGAGTGAATAATTGGTATTATTTTTTCTATAAGATGGTTTAAATTCAAACCAGTGTGATGAATGTCTCTGTTCAGCTAGTTGTGTGAATTCAAATGTTGAACTACAGAATTTAATCTTAAAATTAGATTATGCAGAAAACTTGCAGTGACTACTTAAATTGTGTGCTATCCAAGTTGTCAAAAAGAAGATTTACCATGAGATTTTTATATCCTGTCTGGATTAATTGTGTAAAACAGTCTGACCAGCTTTAAAATTCCTCACCAGGATCTTAAAAAACCTTCTGGCAAAGACCTTGGGATAGATAAAACATGTTCAAAAGAGATGGATTTATACAAAGTTCCAAACAGGAAATCAGTCTTGAAAAGAATGTGCAGCAGAGAAAAATATGTCTCTAAATCCCACTGTTCATTTCTCAAATATATTTAATATTAGCCATTCTGCTGCAATATAATTTAGACAACTCATACATCAGTTTTTGTTACTTAACCATCTTTCAGGCTTACTATGTTCCTAAAGATCAATAAAAAATCCTTTGTTTTGAAAACTCTATCCAAAGTCTCTGCCACTTCAAAGTCATTACAACTCCCTGAAAGAGAGCCTGCAGTGGTAACTGAAACAGGTTTTATCTGTCAGGTTCATCCCATAGAAAATCCCTGTGTCTGTCGGTGCCTTTATAGGTCCAAGTCATAAGTATACACAATCATCCATTTCTTTTTTGATGCTCTGGATTTGGAAAATCTGCTACAGAACAAAACAAAACAAGGGCAGAGGAGGAGTTCTAATCTGACTACAGAAATTTTAGCCCTGAGTGTGTTTTCATGGGTGATGTAAATAACTGAAGTCATTAAATTAATATTTTGACCAGTTACTTTCTATTTTGTCTCTTATTTACGATTTCACATGATATCAAACTTTAACTTAATACTTGGCCTGTAAAATATTTTGATGAGATATTTATGGGACTGGCTTCAGTATTAGTCATCAAGTAATCATTAATTCACCTTGTGTAAGCAAATTATAAAAGTGAAAATTTTTTTGTTATTATTTTTGTATGTATACACACACTTATGAAGTGGGTTAGCATAACTGTATTTCATCTCTTCATGTGATGGACATATAGAAAAAAAATTGAGTGTTAATATACTAGAAAGTTTAATAAATTTATACTTCCTTTCTGCAATCCTCCTCAAAATTCTACTTAGAATGAAAAACTATTAAACTTTGGAGATTGCTTCCCTATGAGATTTTTCCATTACTTTTCACCATTTTATTTCAGCTGAGATATTAAATCTCTCTCTCAGTGAAAGTCACCACATCCATATTCCTCCAAGTTTTGCAGTGCATTAGGAATTTTCTTCTTCTCCAAATATATTGTGCCACAAAATCATGATCCTTCAAATGTGCTGTGGTTCCTAAGGAGATGATGGCAGGTGCAGATACAATATCCTGGCTGAGAGGCAATGCCCCTGCTCTCAGCATGACTACTGAGGTGCCTGTGGCTCCTGGCTTTGCTCAGATTGCAGTGTCCCTGCATCTTGCAGGAGGACTGTGTGGCAGCCTCCTGCTCTGTGCTGGTGTTGTGCTCTCTGAAGAGAAAAACACTGTTTCTTTATTGGAGTAGCAGTATCTACTGCACATTGCAAGCTGTGAGCACCATTATACTGGCATGACCACATAAAGCTGTTCTATTCAGCTCTGCAGGTTATGTGTCAAATGGTCCTGTTCACACTGGTATTTAACACAGGTTGTTTCATAAAAGCTCAGTGGAATCTGGAGAATCTTTATGCTGTGTAAGTGCAAGATAGCAATAATATGGTTTTTAAAGCCACATGCAGATCTTACTCTTGATGATGCTGAAATAATTGAGAATTTGCCATGTTTTGATGGGACTAGAATGGGGCTTATGCTAAGCAGAATAAAGTTATTTAAATGTTCTAAGGTTATTTCAAATTTACACTCTCATATTTCATGACAAATTTTAACTACAAGGAAGCCTATGTACATCACATTCTAAAACACTGGAGTCTGACAGGAGTGCCTGTAGGAATCCTTTCTTGCAGAGGGCAAGGTAAATAAGGAGCATCATTCATCTGGATAACAGGGGGTCAGGAAGATGAGGTTTCTGTGTCAGCCTCAGAACATGAAGGTTTTGAATCTAGGCTAGGTCTCTGAATAATCATATTGGTTGAAGTCAGGAAAACTATCCAGACACATACTCTTTAGATACGTAACTTGTGTTCACTGACATGGCCTTCTCAAAACATTGCAGTCTGTGTCTTCCATTCAATCCAAGTGCCAAAGGATGAGCTACTTAGGACACTGCTGAAATGTACTAGTCACTTAAACATGGCACCAGCTGCCCTGGATGAGGAGGAGCACAGTTTGCTGAATCAGAAAAACTGTTGTTCCCCCCATACATATTTTCTGTTTCCTCATTCTTAGTAAAGTTGGTAAGTATTAAGGGAAGGGGCACTTGCTTACTTTTTTTGCAATAAGTGTGTGATTCAGTGCACATTTTCTTTTCACAAAGACAGTTATGAATTATAATCAGACCCAATCTTCCTACCAGTAAAGGAGACCTGAGGAGGAGCTATGTAATTATAATTTAAGTGGGAGAGGAAATTAAACATTCATGCTAAGTTCTGCATTTCATAGCTTTCCAATGTTTGACTTTGCAGACTTGATGTGTACTTTATCTTTAGACATGTATGCTACAAAACACTATACTGAAAGTTCAGATCCTTTCATGTACCACATTGACACCTATATATTTCATTACTATATTATGTAACTTTTAAAACACTTCACAGATCTTTCCTACTTGATCAGATAAAACAACTTATAACAATAGTAAATTTTATTTGCTTTAGAGTAGTAGACTATTTACTGTAAACCAGTCATAAAAAGGAGATGATTCTCTATACAATAAAATACTCCCTTGAAGCAAAGAAATGACAACTGAAAATTCAGGCTACATACAGATTTTGGATGTGAATATTAAATGCAGTAATGAGCCTTTTTGCTGATTTTAACCCAGACTCTAGCCTTTCTGAGCATTTTTTCTTTTGCTGATTCCTTACTCTAATCTCAACACTTCTCATTTCCATCTCTGGATCAGGACATATAGCCTCTCCTACTCCTGCTTCCAAACCTAAGCATCTCATGCTCTTCTCTTCCTAGCACGGGCTGCTTACAGGACCTATTTTGCACTAAACCATTAACATACCATGGTGTTTTTGTCAATATAAACCTTTCTTTCTCACCTGTTTTGCTCTTTTCTTCCTTATGGCAGTATGATAAGAGGGTCTTTTCTCTAGTGAAACTTAAGGAGATGAGTAAAAGCAGGGAATACAACTGCTTGTTTTCAAGTGTTCAATAATGTGATTTGCTACAGCTATCAGAACAACTTTGATAAAAATCTTGCTCAGCGCCTACATTCCTGAACAAGAGCTTGTTCACTGTTGGCAATCATTCATTCAATCATTCATCATAACATTAAACAGATCTTTAATGAATATGTTTCAAAAAGGTTATTTTTAGACTAAAAGGCTATTTTTGAAAGACTTAACATTAGAAGGAAGAAAGTAAATTGCAGAATAATCTCTTAAATGTCAGGCTTGTGAAATACAGCAGAGCAGTAGTTTTATAGATTCGTGCAAAGAAATGATCTTTCACCAAAAATATGCACAGGCAGATGGAAGTTAGGTGGATTAAAATGAAAACAAGTTCTCTAATCCATTCTCTACTTAAATCTTTGAAAGAAAGGAGCCCCAATCAAGTATAAATTAAGATACTTCCCAAAGGGTTTATAATTGATTTCCAGTTCACTCTGACTTCTATTTTTCAACTATACAGTTGATTATTTACTAACAAAAATATTTTCTTTTACCTACAGGGAGACTATCACTGTAGGGTCACCACCACTCAAGATTAACAGAAATAGTTCACAACATCTCAGAAGCTGGAATTTATATATTTAAGGAATATTTGCCAATTTTCAGGACACAGAGCATCTGTCATTATTTTTACAAAGTGCATATATTTGCCTGTACTATACTTCAAGCTTATAAAATAACTTTGACAGCCTATGTCTACATTTGAGGGTAGAGCCTGGATAATGCAAAAATCACACAACACTGTCCTATTAAGCATCCAGAGGGTTTTTTTTTCCTATCTGAAGAGCACCTACAGGAAGCAAAATATTCTTCTTACATTCCAGGTGTGATGCTTTTGCCTTTGATTACTTAAGACATGGCATAGGAAGATTCAAATAGGATTTTGTTGGGTTTTTTTTCTCACCTCCAGCTAATTTCATGGCAGGTGTATTTAATAAGGCCAAATTTCATAGTCTCCAACAAATTGTACCTCTAGAGAGACGAACATGATTGCAGAACCACCACAATTAACAGAAAGAGTTTCAGGCTGCAAGCATCTCCCACAGTCACATTTTCTGGAATGCTGTGGTAACACCAATATTTCACTTAGATTAAGATTCATTATATCAAACTTTGAATAAAAATGGCTCTGATATCACAGCTTTCATATTGCTGGAACAGAGGAGAGGATTGCCTCTGGCTGTGACAATCTACATATCAGAAATTGATTGACAACACTCATCAAAAAAATATAAATTCACCTAAAAAAGAGCAAGGAATTAAAATGTGGTTTCCTCTTGTATCTATGTAGTCAAGTGCCCTCATATGTAACAGCTGTAAAGGGATACCTTGGAATTCACCTAGGAAAATGTAGGGAATTCAGTTCTGCTGTGTCAGTAAGGAAGCTGAATGCCTTATATGAAGGAATTACCAATATCAGCCCTTTTCCCTGTGTCACAAGTTCCAAAGGAACTCATGGCTGCAGAAACAAAGTGTTTCAAAATGCTCAAAAATGGATTTTACAAGTCATGCTCTGAACCTGAAAAAAATGTGGGAATCTAAAAAATAAAAATATGGAATCACATAATGGTTTGGGGTTTTGTTGCTAGACTGTGTTGGTCAGAGCCTCATCCAGCTTGGCCTTGAACATCTCCAGGATGGGGAGTCCACAACATCACTGAGCAACCTCTCTGGCAAAATAGGAGATATAAATTCTGGAATTTGAATTCTTATGAAGTGAGCAACTAAGCTGCACTGCTAATGAACCCTTCAAAATATAGGTTGATTCAACAGAGCATAGAGGAAAAAAACAGGGACATCACAGTGACAATCTAAAATTTACAATATCAGCTGCTAAGCATTTGTACTAAAAGCTATGAATCAGTTGGGAAAGTTGATGTGACAGGTGTGTTTCAAAGATTTTCCCCTTACATGCAATAAAACAAAAAGATATTTCCTTGGTTTGGTGAAATAAATACAGATGGATAATGATATTAGTAAATATTTTTATGAACTTCCCACTCCCTGAAAAAAACTTATACCACCCTCTGCATCATACTTGGTTGTTGCTTGGAGGTTTTGTTTGGATTTCTTTTCTATTTTTCCTTTCTTGATCCTCACATAATATCATGTTTGTATGGATTTATCAGGCATTATTTCCTCACTCTTCCAAATAAATCTGAGTAAAACAAGGAGCCTGTCAAATGCAGCTGTAACACAGATTTTTTCTTCTAACTGCATCTTCCTTTCTTATAAACAGAAACAGCAATTTGTCACAGTAGAATTTATCTTCATAGCACATGGAACAAATCTGACCATGAATTCTCTTGAGAAATCAGAAATTAACTTTAATGGGCTTATTTCCTTTATTGTTGTCTCAGATAAAAATTAAAATATTGTAGAATTATTCTGTCTGTTTTTGTGGTCACATTCTTTTACCTTAGCTTCCACACTGCAGCTATCTTTTGTATCAGCTTGAACCTCCCTAGCAAAATGGAGCTGGTTCTTTAGATTTGCCTTCTACTTACTTTTGCAATATAAACAGCAAACAGAAAAAACATGTGCTATTTCATTCTTACTCTGACTTTCCTTTCTAGGCATGTTTTTTCTGTATCTCTATTCTGATATTCTGGTATCTAAAAAGATATTCAATTCACCAATTTGATCTTTTTTCCACTCATATATCACTGCTTGCATCATTACCACATGCAAGCACAGTAAGAAAATTGTCAGCCAAACAGGCTTTTTGGCCAACACAGCACAATTCATTCTAAACGTTTTATTAACCTATGAAGTACATTGCACATTATTTTAGAATCAGCAAAAGGTTCTGGCAACATAAAATAATCTAGTTTACCCATTTCCTTGATAATTGTAAAACTATCTTTTTTATTTTTAACTTCCAGCTGCAACTGCATAAACTTTGAATTATTGAGATACCCCTGGAAATAGAGTATTCATTGCATCATGGGTGGAGGCCAATTTCCATCACAATCTCCTTGTTTACATTGATATCAAAAACCTTGCATTGACTCAAGAGAACAGTAGGTGTTATTTCCTGAAATAAACAAAAATATTTTATTAATCTTAGCATGTCTGAATTTGCTGTGACAAATATGTATTTATAAAAATTGAAAATATGTATTTGAGTATAGTAGCATGAATGTGTTATATTTACCTATTTGCAGAAAATAGAAAAATCTAGGAGGAAAATGACCACTGATTACCAGGCGTATTCCACTTTGTTTTCACTTACTCTTACAGAATTAAAAATATTTTAAAATAATTCTTAATGAAAGTAGAGAGGTCAAGTCCTAGTAACAATATTCAGATTAAATTATTGAAAAAGAAAATTTGATAGTCCTGACTTGCTACCTGCACTATGTAAGTACTGTATCTGATGCATCTCCTTACAGAAACAGGGCAGAATAACTGCATTTTAGTTGCATGGTAGATAATCGGCTCTTCTCCAAAGATAGACACAACAGGTACATATCTGAATGCTTAATGTCACATTTTTTGCCTTTCTTATTTTCGAAGATAATTTAAATGACTGATTTACAATGCTTACAATAGTGTCCACCATGTCAGGTGAAGGACATACAAATTTATTTATTAAAATACTACTACTTTTTCAAATAGCACACTACCACACTCTGCATTCAAGTCTCTAAGTTCTGTCACCTTAAAAAATAAATAAAAAATATTGTGAAAATGGTGTTGCCAAATACTGCTTTAGCTCTTCATTTCTTCTACACACTCCTGTGAAATTAATTTCTTTATTGTTTATAGTAAATTCTGCTCAAGTATTAAAAAAAAATACCTCAGGATAACACAACACTGTATATGAGATGACTTATTCTTTGAGTTGGCATCTGATATAAGGTTGTCCATCCTTTACTGTTTGTAAAATGATGGTCTAGTAACAGCTTGCTTGCCTACTGTTTAAGCCAGAAAACAGAATTCTGCCAAAATGTGCCTGAGCTCTCCAGAAGCAGACCTTGAGCCAAATCATAAGAAAACAGAGACAAATTCATGAAACTCATCCCACAAGGTGTCCAGAACACAACTTGTCTCTGTGCTGCCACAGGATGTCACTAATGTTCCACTGATGCGTCACAAGCAATTAAAAGCGATCTCTGAACAGAATCTCCTACATGTATCGAGACACCATTAATAAAATCCAGCTTAATGAGAAGCCTAACAGCTAAAGAGGTATCAGCTGGCTAGTTAAAACCAAAAGAGTTGTATGAGGTTTATGTGGCAGGAGTTTGGTAACTGGGGGCTACAGGGGTGGCTCCTGTGAGAAGCTGCCAGAAGCTTCCCCTTGGAATGGCAGCCAGTTCCAAGAGAGACCCACTGCTGGCCAAGGCTGAGCCCATCAGCAATGAGATTAGAGATCTAAGAAGGGGGAAGCCAGATACACAAGTGGCACTTTGAGCAAGTGAAGAGAGGAGTGAGAGAGAATGTGTGAGAAACAGCCCTGCAGACACTGAGGCCAGTGAGTGAGGAGTCCCAGGGGCCAGGACAGAGGCTCCTCTGCAGCCCATGGTGACCCAGCTGCGCCCTTGCATGGAGGTTCACATGCTGGAGCAGAAGGATGCCCGAAGGAGGGTGACCCTGTGGGAAGCCTGCACTGGAGCAGGCTCCTGCAGGACCTGTGGACTCATGCAGGGAGGAGCACGTGCTAGAGAAGGCTTACTGGCAGGACTTGTGATCCCATGGGGTTACATGCTGGAGTAGCCTATTCCTGAAGGACTGAACTGTGTGGAAAAGACCAATGCTGGAGCAATCTGTGGATAACCCTGTGGGAAGGACTTGTGTTTGAGGGACTGTCTCCTGTAGGAGGGACCCCATGCTGGAACAGGGTGAGCTGTAGGAAGGTATTGTGTTTAAATATGCTATCCTTCTATAGGATCCGAAAAAGATTTTAGAACCTTTGGAGGGATATTCTTTGGGATTGGCTAGTCCTTCATTGGCACACATTAAGCATGTTGAAAATGGTTTTTTCAATTATGAATGAGTTAGATAAATATTGTCTAGACCCGCTGCCTTTGCCAAAGTTTTTCACACATTTTCCTTTGGTTGTTTTATGGGAAAGTCCTTGAGGAGGAAGGAGCAGGGGAGACAATGTGTGATTCCCTTTCCCCCTGCATCACTGATGAGGAGATGGAGAACTTGTGAGTGAAGTCAGGCCTTTGAAGAAGAGAAGGCTGGGGGGAAGGTGTTTGCTAGATCTGGTCTCTTTTCTCATTACCCTACTCTGATTTGGTTGGTAATAAATTAACATTATTTTCTCAAGTCCAGTCTGCTTTGCTCGTGACAGTAATTGGTGAGTGCCCTTATGAGCCCTCATGATCCTTCACTTTATTTTTATTCCCTTGTCCAGCTGGGGAGGGGAGTGACAGAACAGGTTTGGTGGACATCCTGGCATACAGCTGTGTTCCAACTCAGCACAAGAGTCAACTCAATTGGAGAATAATTTAGAGGTTGAATCTGCAGCTGGAGGAAATCTCATTTTACAGTGTACTATTACCATTCTAGCAACATGTTGTGATATGAGATCTTGACCTGCCCAGGTCACTGAATTCCCATTTCCAAAAGCTGTCCATTGGTAAAAGGTAGCTGTTTTTATAAACCTTTCTATTTGAGGCTAAGGGAGAAATCATAAAAAAATAGTTATAATATCACATGCAAAGTAAAAATTGGGTTGTTAGAGCCAAAATAAATATTTTAAATAAATAATTATCTTCATAAATGTGTCAAGGAATTTATAAGAGTCCTATTTTATGGGCTCTGAGCAGGTTCTGATTTTTCTTGACATTTTTATAACTTCTATGGGAAAGAAAGAACATTTTGTCTTTAAGGAAAAGTTTTGACATCTTCATTATCTTACAAACAAGAAATGAGAAGCAAAGACAGCAGAATGAGAGTCTGTATTTATTTAAAATTCAAACTTCTTTTTGTCTACTTTGTTCAGTTTTGTCTTTCCATTATTACTGTCCTCAGAGATTTTTTTACTGATAAATTTTGAATTAACCATTCAAGACAGCGATGTTATACTAAAACATAAGTTATGGCATAATGACCTCCTAGCACTAACCTCACTCAGGATTTAATGCAGAAATCTAGATGTGCCTACCTTGGATTCCTGCCCTAAAAAACCCCGAAAACCACCACTAATCTTAATAAAATATTTTCACCTCTCAAGACGAGGTGTTTTTATTAACTGTGGTGTCTGTGTGGCTTGGGTCATGTTTGCCTGTACATTTGCACAATACTATCTAAAACTATTTTGTTACAATATATGTATTTGCCTATTCTCAGATATCTCAACCCCACACATCTGCTTTGTTTAGCACTTCAATATTGACAAGAACCCAAGAAGGATTCTGGTGGTGTCTATATGGTACAGTAGCAACTCACTGCTCCTTTAATCTGACCTCACATTATATAATCCAGGCTACCATCAGGAATTAGGAGTTCCCATGGAAGACAGAAGCATATGTCCTCAAAAGCAAAGGGCCACTACTTACAACAACTGACTTTGCAAGAGATAATTTTTCAGTTTGAGAAAACTCCCTGAAACCTGTTACAGCAGCCGAGACAAAGGGGTAAATCAGACACCAGTTATTGCAGCACCATGCAGTGTTGTTTGCTTTTACTGGCTGCTTTATCTAACTATCTTGCTGGACTGGGAGTTGCACTGGCAACTACTGATAGTCTCAATCAATGGTTTTATGTGCTTCCCTGATAACAAAGAGCATCCATGTGCATTACAGTTAGAAAAGTTTCCAAAGTTGACCTCTTACATGCTAGGATTGTCTTAAACCTTTAGAGGCAGATGGGAAAAGGAAATCAAGGAAAACAATCAGCACAATACAGGATTTAAAATATCTTTTCTTCTGAAAGATGTTTCATGGGCTTTTTTTTTTCTATTTCTTTGAATGATTTGACACAAACAGCAAAGAAAATGCTGAAAGGGGAAGGTCATGCATAGCCCCTCTCCCTTATGTTAGGTAGAAAGAGAATATAATACTAAAAGTTTCTCTCTTACAGAGATTCTCTTTTTTCCTTTTTTAAATGATTGGAAGGAATCTGGACTATGCTCCGTATTTGTCTCTCAGAAGCCCTTTGTCATCTATTGAAAAGTATTATTTTCTGATTTGGCTGTTAAGGAAGAGATAACTCCTTTTCAATTGCCAAAAGTGCTACATTTGTCCTTCCTGGTACATTTAAAACAGTGACTAAGATATTATTTCAGTTAAGGGATTAAATACTTTCACCGTTCATTTGGCCTTAACATACCTAAACTTCTTTTCTAGGTAAGCACAGGATATGGAATAATTGAATTTACAGTCTTCTAAAATGTCTTTTTCAAATCCCACATCAGTATCAGTATCCACAGAATCCATTTTGTTGTGCAATAATTCAATTGATTTCTGTGTAGTACCCAATGTATTAATAGGGTTACTCAACAAGACAGCCAAACAAAAAGTACACACAGCTTAGACACACTTCTGTCATGGGGAGCAGAGAAGAATGGCTACCTGCCACAAGATTTGGGCCTGGGATCCTCCTGACAGGAAATAGGCTTAATTTTGACATGGAAAAGACTCACAAGCCAGAATAAGTGTAAAGAAGCTCTTTGTTACACCTATGGAGCGTTGTGTGAGAGTCGTGCAGCTCATGGAGCCACTGAAAAGCTGCTGGACTGAGGACAAGTACCAACTGGCAAGGATTCAGTGGGCAGGGAAATTTATTCTCAATCATTTCTTGTTTCATGTCTTACTCAGCAGATCTTTATTCCTTTTTCTCCCTTTACTATTTATTTTTAAAACAATGTTTTGGAAACTGGAAACATTTGAGCATGCTCACTAGAAGGAAAAGATCTGAGTTGCTACCAGTCACGATTTGGGGAGAATCAAATGAAAGAAATTATATTCTCTTCTATTGTGTGCATTTTTTTTAATAAATAAGCCTAACTACACAGTGTATCTCTGTTCCACTAGTAGATGAATACAGTCAGATGTTCATGACGTTTTGAGGGAGATTTAGAGATTCACATATGATTTAGGACTCATATTTTAGTGCCAGAGGAGAGTATTAAGATTGTCTCTTAAAGTTCTATTTACCCAGGGGTGTAAGACTCACCTGGCAGTGTGCACTCTGCCTTTTAAGACCTGACATGGTAGCATACATTTATAATTGGAAATTAGTATAAAAGCTTAGGTACCACTTATTAAGACTCATTTTTGTGAGCATCTCTAAATATAAATTTTTTTAGAAGTTAAAAATTCTGCAGTAAACACCACTTTTACTTCCTATTTTTCAAGAGACAAAAGGACTTTTCTATAGGCTTGCCTCACGTTGACCTAAAATGGCAGCCACTATCTTTATTGGGATGAAAATTGTCCACTTTACTATACTTGGAATCTACAGTGAAAATACAACTGAACATGGTGGTTTGGGCTTGAAAATTTTTAAATTTACTTTTCTATTCACTAAGTTCAGAGATTCATCCACAACTACTAAAATCCCCCTTTTGTCATTAGTCAGATAATCAGAGGTACAGTAATATGGGATGGGAATGGCATTGCAGTGGTAGAGACCATAAAACGAAATAGAACTAAGCATCCAAAGAGTTTAGGAGATTAAAATCTCTCTCTGGTGCCTAAGGCTTGTAATCCTTCAATTAAATTCATCAGTGTTAGAGAAGTTTCATGTCTTTGTGTAATAGTAAAAATTAGTTAAGTTGAAAAATCTATATTAGTAAAACAAAGAACAAATTTAAGAAAATAAAGAAACCTAATTCAATCTGAGTTGTTTTACCAGCTACCACAGGTAAGCAAATGATAGAATTTAGTAGCATAACCTTCTGATTTACATAGGAATACTGAGACACTGTTCAGGCTCTCCTATTGGAGTAGATGTGCTTATAAAACTGGAAATTTTTTTCCAGAAAGAAACTGAAAATCAACAGCTTTTGGGACAAATCCAATTTACTCCTCATTTCAGGTAAATACACAACATGTAATTCACAAATGAAATAAAATGGAAAAGATGGCCCACGATGTAGCTAATTCTGCCTTTTTCTGGCAAGTACTTTGTAAGCCTGATCAAGGCATCCCATTTAAAATTTTAACCAAGTCCTTCTCCAAATAAAAATTAAGTTTTCTAAAGGGATGCTTTACACAGTATGACTTTGAACTAGCTTAGAAAAAGATAGCTGAACTGATCCTAGCATGCAAAAAAGCAACTCCCACTTGATCTTCCCAGAAGTCATTCTTTTGGAAAATAATTTTGTTCAGAGCACAAACAAGAAGCGAGTTTACAAGAGATATACTGGCTGGATCTGAAGTTGATAAAAAGAACGTTTTATCCAGTGTGACAGTGGCTAGGGAATGAGTTACCATCCCTGTCTTCAGAAAATAGAAACCTGAGAGAAAAATGTTTCATGTTTAACTATAATAACAATAGTTAGACCTTTCCATCCTTCTGCTACTATTAATCTTTGTATTTTATTTCTGTGATGTTCCTTTTATTTGGTCATGGCCCTTCAGCTGAACATCTATATTATACTTCTGTCATCTCCCACACATGCAAAATTCCTTCACAGAGGCACAGATATAAAGAAGAAATAGAAAATATTTCTGTTAAGAAACTCACCACCCTTCCTTCTCTTTTTTCTTGTGCACATATGATAGCATAGTATGGTTTCATTACTCCAGCAATTGCAGCAAATGAAAAATTTGTACCCTTCATGAAAAATACTAGTTACTTTTAAGAACACAGTGTAGACCACTGTTCCTTTAAATACTATCATGTCATGTGAGAGTCAAGAGAAGCAGAGTGCTTAGGCATCTTAGAAGTTACCAACTCAGCCTCTTGATTCCCACTGCTCAAGTGTACTTTTCTCCAGTGGAGCTGAGCCAGTGGCACAGATTGTGTGAGTCCTCCTGCCCTTCTGCATGGTTCCCATCAAATCCTGTGAGCCAAGGCAAACAGCTCTCCTCTTCCACAGTACCTACACTGGCTTCTGAGATCTTGAGCTCAATTTGAGCACACAGAGCCAGTTTCCCTCCTATATATTTTTCAATCATAAACTTCCAGACAAGAAGGCCACAGGGTCAGTCTTTTTTCTAAGCAGGACATTGAGCTAAACTGAGGATGCCTGAGTGACACTTCCCCAATGAGCCCCCCAGTCACTGCTTTGCTTGGTGACAGAGCTGCTCCCAGTGGCCTGGTGCTGAGGAAAGGAGGACTTGTCCCTGCTCCATGCAGCCTTTGCTGTGAACAAACCATGTCTGATGGATATGGCACTCCAGTGGAGTTAGGGCAGTCTCTGTCCCTCTTGGTAGGAAGAAGGACATAATACAGCTAAAAGCCAGCCTGTGCTCTACTGAATCTGCTGGTGCAGTTTAATCCAGCAGGGAGCCAATCACCACACAGCTGCTCACTCATTCCCACAGTGCAAGGCAGGAAAGAGTTGGAAAAAAAGGTAAAATTTTGCATTGACAGAAAGGCAGAGTAGCGGGACAGAAAAGGATATTAAAATAATACAAGTAATGAAAGAATATACAAAATTAGTGATGCACAACACAATTTTATCACCACCTGCTTTCCAATGTGCAGGCAGCCCCCAACCCTTGGCCAATTCCCCCCCGTTTTATCATTCAGAACAATGACATATAATGTAGAATATCCCTTTGTTCAGTGGGGGTCAACTGTCTTGGCTGTGCCTCCTCACAGCTTCTTGTGTCCCCCACCTGCTCTGCTGGCAGGGCAGTGTGAAAAGCTGAAAAATCCTTGCTTGACTTAGAGTAAGCACTGCTCAGTGCCAACTAGAACAGCAGTATGTTATCAACATTATTCTCATCCTATATCCAAAACACGGCACTGTGCCAGCTACTAGAAAGAAAATCAGCTTTTTCCCATCTGAAACCAGGGAAGTAGACACTAAGGTAATGTTTGGGTTACAAAGCATGCAAATCATTGTAAAAGCCATGCACATTATAAAATCCATGCCTGGGAAAGGGAGGAAGAAGCAAAAGATTTACCAGTAGCATAGCTGCCTATTCCATATCTGTCTCTGCTCTGTATCTTTGTAATAAATTTACCATTGAGGAGAATTCAAAAAAATTAGGTGAAAGAATTTTAATGTTGCTATTCAACCACAAACGATCACCTAAAAGAATCAGATTCTACACCCAAGCAGTCCTACCTTAAAAAACTGTTGGGGAAATGTGCATATTTTCTGGAAAAGAAGGAGAAAATATAAAATTGCACACAAGAAGCTTAGCTAAAATGGTCTATTATTTAATATTTACTTGGCTTCAGCATTTCCTTGAGAATGTCAAAACAATTTTTTTTCTCAAAACATTTTTTCATCCTGAAGTGAAGTCACTTGTAATTCCTTTTCTTTTCAATTCAATGAATTGTAGTCTTTAACTCTCCTAGAATAAAAATTATCCTTTCAGAAAGACAAAAGCAATTTAATCATGACACCTGAACAGGGGTTAACCACGTAATCTCCCATAAATAGCAAAAGAAATTCTATCACAAAATCTTATTGCCTCAGAATGAATATTTAATACTAAAGTCAACACTCTAAACTTGCTTGCATTGTGTGAAAGTGTGAAAAGAAAAATGAAGTTGCTATGTAATCAATGTTTTGAAACTAAATTTTCTACTGTATATACAGAGTAACACAACAATATATTTAAAATTATATTGTAGGTTGTAACCATATTAACATCATCATTTCCTCAAACAGAGAAAATAGCAGCATTATATCTTCTCAGGAGTTGCTGCAATGCATCAGACTGTGCCAGTGTGCTCCATTATCAAGGATTTTTGCACCAACATTTTGGTCCATTCACCATTACAGTGATTTTGAAGTGTGTCTAGGTAAGTAAATTATTCCATCAGATACTTTAAATGAAACATTATTAAAAAAACAGGCAAGCAAATAACAACAACAGCCAAAACTCTGAACTTCTGGAGAATATTTCCTTTTTTTTCCTTTCATTCTGTTCATTTTTACACAGACAGTGCATCAAAATATTCAAAAACATAAAGCATTGCTTTCTTTAGGAATCTCACCTTAACTTCCTGAAGAAAAATAGCACTCAATGGTGAAGAAACATTACTGACAGAGAGAGAGGAGACACAGAATTTTTACTAATTTAGCCCGGAAATGCTCTGACTTTCAGTAAAATACTTGAGATCTACCTGAAGTCTTTAGTATAAGACCTCTTTTATTGAAGTGGTTAGATACCCATGTTTAAGAAACCTGCATATTAAAACTATCTTCTTCTATTTTCATGTTATTCTCCAGTCAACATCATATAGAATTTCATCATGATAGCACCATAAAACTCTAAGACCTAAAATCAAAGCAAAACAATTAAACCAGACTGAATATTGCAATGCAATGTCTAAAATAGGAAAAAAAAATTAATTTAAGAAAATTTTCAAGAAATATAATTCAGACGGTATTAATCCCACAAGTTGACAGATTAGTTAGATTAGATTCCTATTAAGAAATTAAGAAAATCATATTGAATTTTCCCAATAATAAAAGCAGCACTCTTTAAAAATAATAATAAAAATTATAATTCTCTAGCTTCATATCCCTTGCTATCCAAAAACAAAAAAATGCAGTAATTTAAAAATCACAATTCAAGCCTATTCAAATGCTCAATCATAATTTCCCATTTTTTTTCCAATATAAAAAATCAGTTTGTATGTAATCTGTCTTAGAAGGCTCTCTTTTAGTGAAACTACTTTCATTGCAAGTGCACAGACCCACATTTCACTTGGCAAGCTATTCATGCAGCTCTGAAAAATCGAGTAGTGAATTTTTTGCTGCAAAATCAAGTAGTGATTTTTTTGAGTTAACAAGGGCTCCCTCTTGTGATATTGTACTGAATTTGGATTCATTCTGAGACATTAGACTGGACCATTATTTTATGAGTGCAAATGCTTCACTAAGCAGTTAGAGAATGCCAAGTGGATTGTGTCCAGGAAGTTTGAGATGTGTACAATTGTCCTAACTATTCAAAAAATGTAGAGAACCTGGAAGTTAGGAAGAAAAACACATGCAATGACATGACTGTTCACATAAACATGGATTTTTACAATAATTTAGGAGAGTCCTATACCTTTATTAAATAATTATCCAATATAAATAAAAATCCGATCATTAAAGCCAGAAGGTTGTAAAGAAAACAGCCTGCTATCAATAAAATGAATGTTTTAATAAATATGCAAAATTGTAGTTATGAAGGTTTATTACTGACAGTATCTCTGGATTTTTTCTGAGGTGCTTATGAATGGACAGAGGCCTTAAACAACTGCTTCTATTTCAATTCAATTATCTTTTCATGCACTTCCCAAAATTATTTCTACTAAGTTTTCAATAAATACATCCTTTAATTAATACCAAATTGTCCCTTTCCCCTTTAAAAATAATTAAAATACCATTTTCTGATTTCAGCAAATAGAAAAATATTGCTATGTTGGTTTAAGCTAATTTAATTCTCTAAGTAAATATCATGGAAAACAAAATCAGTAATGTCTGTGGGCATTAGGAAATTTGAGACTCCTAAATAAACATTTATTCTAGTATTACATACTTTCTCCTCTCGGAGGTCAAAACCAAGGAACAAAACTAGATCTCTAGTAGACATCTGCAAAACCAAATTTCACCCACTGCCTGAAATGTAAACTAATTGTAAATGGAAATTACATACTGCAGGCAGAAGGTTACTTGAATACATGCTGGGCTTTCAGCTGATTAGAGCCTGTCAGTACTGTAGGAATACAAAGCTTATTATCCCTTTCAAATTTGGTTTGGTCATTTGCAATTATAGGTACTGCATATTATATAAACTCTAAGTTATTAACATAAAAGCCAAAGTGAAAAGATGCATACAGACAGCTCAGAGTAACTTGAATGAATTAGTCAGTGTCAAGAAGCTTTGCATACGATAGTGTGTTTTTAAAATAATATCTAAATTGAAATATTATCTAAATCTGGCTGCATGAAATGTAGGTGTCTTAACATTGTGTCATTATTGATTTGCCTTCTTCAAATGAGCAAATATTGGGACTATGCTGTCTTCAAGGAAAAGAACAGCTTTCATCGGATCTATATAATTATTTCTCACAACAGAAATACTGAGGTGTTTATTACTCCAACGTATATATCCTACTACCATGCCTTCTTGTAGCTTGTTTGGTATCATTTCCTATAGTAATAGCTCAAAAATTATGACTGTACACAGAATTATCTGTAAACTGGGTCAAATGGAAACAGATTTTTCTAAAAAATGCCTTGGAAGTGTACTTGGCTGTAGTAATTTTTCCATAAAAACATCACCAGCTATGTATTTTTGTAAAAGGTATGTAGGATCTGCTCAGTGAGATGCAAAAGAGGGCAACCACCTCCAAACAAATTTGCCATCTGAGATTCAGCAGCAGAGCTAAAACAGGAGCCAATTTGAAGTCCCATCTATCTCAATCAAGTTTCTTATGGCTGCAAAGTTTCAGCCAGGAAGACCTTGGACAAGCATTTTGCTCACAACAGGCTATATGCAATATAAAGAGGTAAGAAAGGGAAACTGGAATAAGAAAATAATTGGTGCTGCTTCTCTTTTTACTTCACTTTTTTCAATGTGCACATTAACCATTGGGATGCTCAGTTTAGCAAGGAGTCAAAATTAATAGGCTGTCCCAAACTCCTTAAAAACAAATACCATGTGTTTGTATTAATGTGCCATAGACTGATATAGGAGGGAACTTTTAAAGCACTCAGTGGAGGAAAATGGCAGACAGACTTCCTTTTGAGGTACCAAAATATATATAAAAACACAAGACTGAGTTCATACCAAGAATTACAGACTTTAACATTTGGAGGAAACTATGAAGTATATGTTTATGTCAACTATTATTTTATCTATTGTTCCTAGGATAATAGCACTAAATGAAGGAGAGTAGATAATCTGGCATGTTAATTCACATCCATGTATATTTTAAGCACCCATAGAAGCAGATAAATTATAATGTCGCCTTCATGTTAATTTACCAGCAAAACACCACCATTAAAATAGGCAGAAAGGTGAAATCTACAAAATCTAGATGATACAAGGCATAAAAGAAGTTTCCAAAATTTCTTCTTTAAACTTTCACAGAACTGGAGCTAGTTATAAGATATCAAAGTGTTGACAGGTATAACAATGTTTTATAAAAGGAGGGATTCAACTGAAGAAATACATGTGGGATTGTAAAATCAAATCAGAATGCATATCCCATTAATGGTTATTCAAATAATGGAAGCAGATATGTTATTTCCACTGCCTTTTGACAGCATAGAAGGGTTCAGTACTGGCCACATCCAGCTTCTTCACACCCCTGAGATAAGAAGATGAGTTCAAACTGAACCTCAGACATTTGCCTCTAATTCTAAAGAAAATTCACCTTTCAGGCTTTTTTTTTCTGCCTCATCATTTTAGTGATACAATGAGCTTGAAAGCTGACACACATTTTCTCACTAACTCATTTACTGGTTTTATGTACTACACACACATCACTTGTTTTGCATATAGATATGCTTGTGAATATGGAAATTGATCTGTAAATGTGTATTCCAAGTGGCTAAATACTTGCAGAGCTCTCCATGCTGTGAAGTGTTCTCATTTCCAAATTTAGTGAGGCAAAATCAAATTTTAGACAACTGTGAGAAAACAGAGAAGGGAAAAAAGGAACCCAAGGAACTTGCTGTTACCAAGTCCTAACTTCATTTCAGCTGTGGCTTTAAACAGGAAACCACTGTACAGACAAGATGTGCTGCACAAATAAATAATCTGGCCATGGAAAATTAAACATAATCTTTCTAGGCATGTCAGTGGAGAGGCAGTCACCTGGTTTGGCAAATTAAAGATTATCTCTTGGTAGTACAGGCCATAAAACTTCATATCCAGATGAGTTATGTTGAAAAAAAAATTGTTTACTGGAAAGTGAGTTATGCTTCCCATACAGTAATGAGCACCAGCTCTTACAGATTCACAGAATTGCTGTGGTTGGAAAAGACCTCCAGGATCATGGAGTCCACCCTTACCAAACAGCACCATGGCCCTAAACCATGTCATGAAGTGCTACATCTACTCGTAGTTTTGAGCACTTCCAGAGATGGTGACTCCACTGCTTCTCTGGAAAGCTTGTTTCAATGTTTAATCACTCTTCCAGTGAAAATATTTTTCCTAATAACCAGCTTGATCTTTCCTTGGTGCAACTTGAGGCCATTTCCCCTTGGCCTATTGCTAGTTGCCTGGGCTACAAGGCCAGCTGCCCACCTCACCACAACTTCATTTCATGCAACATAAACTGGAAGTGTCCTATACTGAGAAATGAGGTAATTATTCTATCTTCTTTAACTTTTATATTGAAAGGATTGAGTAATTAGCAGTGACTTGGAATGGAAAATGTTCTAGTTCCCCTTTATGGCTTCTAATATCTCACAAAATAGGATATGCATACTTTCTGATATGGCCTCAGCTCTCTCGCTCTCTATAAAAAAGAAAATAAAAACCTAAAACCCCAGCACATAGGATCTTGAAGGGAATTCAGAAAGCTGTCCTTATGCAATTGCAAAATTTTCAGTTTAGTCTCTCTACTGAAGTCCAAGAGATCATATATACTACACTAAAACATATCAAATTTTGTCCAAGGAACAAGCTAGAATCACCTATTTAATATAAATTTTCTAAAGAGAAATATGCAACAATGTGTGTACAGAGAAAAGGGACAAACCAAAGCCCTACCCAGGCTCTGCTGCATATTCAATTCACCTCTAATCAGGGGAGGGGCAGAGGATGAGCTGCAGTCCTGCTGTTCAATGGAAAGCAAATGACTAATGTAGTGTGATAAGGATGATATATACACCCTAAAAAAACCTGGATGAAGGAAATGGACACTGGAGAGAGTATGCTTCAACAATATCACAATTGTAAATATCACCACTGGCAAATTGCTGGGTTTCACTTGTTGGTATATCCTGCATCCCACAATTTAACTTAATAAAAATCATCAGTCTCCTCTTAGAAAAGCTATCTGAGTCACTAAGAACCTCCACTGAAGTAGAGCCATCCAGATGCTTAGACACACAGGCAGAGAGTTTTTCCAATCATTGCTAAAAGGGGAAAAGAAACAAGATAAAAACAAGATATTTTAAAAACATTTTTAGCCACCTTTTTCTTTTTAAGTTGAGATTCTGAATGAAGGTAAAATATTGTATTTTAATTAGCATTTTGATTAACATTTTGAATCCTTTCTTTCCTGATAGTTCACTTAATCTAAAGTTACTATTTTGATAAATAATAAAATATTTATGTATCCTTATTGCTAGTGCCAAGTAAAAAAAAATAAATAAATAAAAAAAGAGGAAAAAAAAAAGAAAAAAAACTCTGACCAATTAAGCCTAGTTAAGTTTTAAAGGTTAAGTTTCCCTGAAAGAGATGTCTTCTGTCTGCTATTTTGTTCATAGTATTTTAAAGGAAAAAATACTTAGTATGCATACTTTTGGAAATGCCACTCCATATGAATTCAATATAACAGCACAGAAAGTTAGCACTGTTCACTTTGGGTAAAACATATACTATTACCATGTTACAATTTTATTTGTTACAGAGGATAAAGAAACCCTTCTCTTCCCCCTGCACACGTATTTGTTGCAGGGCTTGGCAACAAATACATGTGTGATTCTTCCTGGAGTAAAACCAGCTGAACATCCCAGGCTATGATGAGCGTCTCCATTTGGCACTGGTTTACCACAAGGTGCTCTGGAAAGAAATGCACAGGGATGGGCTGCACCCTCCTGTCCTCTGGAGCTGACGTGCCCTGAGCTGATCCGTCCTATGTGTGTACAAGCCCCTCCCAAATTTTTATGTAATATGCAACTGTCACTGGGATATAGAAAATGTCATTATGACAAATCTTTTCTTTCAAATGGCTTAAACCCTAACAATTGCAAGCCTATGTTGGATAAAGGAAAGCCTTGGTCCCGCTCCAGAAGTTTTGCCACATGTTCACATTTCACACTGAACATGTCTTTCCTTTGTAATAGAATACATATCAATTATTCATAGTTATATTCTTGCACAGAAAATGTCTTCAAGCATTATGAAAGAAATTATAAAGATGTGCTTAACACTACATGTACAGCTGTCATATGAGACAGAACAAAAGTCATCAAAGTTTTACATTGAACTCATTTGCATTCTGACCTATGAGGATTTCAAGCTGTTATTAACAAAAAATAATAAAAATAATCACTCATATTTAGAATTGTTCTGTAAATCAGCAATGTTAGGTTCAGTTTTACAAGCAAAATTTCATTCCACTGCTGTTATGAAGCCATCGATACCACAGAAAAAAAAACAAAATACAGCAGGACCTTTCACCTTTTAAACTGTGCTAGTTCCTTAGGCAGGTAAATCATGAAACACGTGGACAGCAAAGTTAAAGTCACACAGGCTCGTTTAATATTAAAGACATTGGCCACAACATCTGGTGAACAAAAAACCCAAACCAACCAACAACCAAAACAACAACAACAACAAAAAAACAAAAAACAAATTAAAAGAAAACCAACAAACCAATCCAACAAAAAAAAAACACAAAAAGGTAGCTAGAAAAACTACCTGTCACTAGCAATTTCTGCAAATAGAAAATACCCCTCAACTGAACACAGTCTAGCTGCAAACATAGGTAAGAAAAAGGCAGACTTAGAGAAACATCAACTTCTTTTTGTAATAGCTTTATAACTATACAACTGCCTTTTTTATTATTACTATTTAGCAAGAGCTTTTTTATGTTCCTTACTGACTCACTAACACTGTTGACTCACTTTTTTACTGAGATAACAAAGAAGGATGTATGCTCTCAATGGAGCTTTCCCCAGTCATTAACCATAGGAGCAGCAAAGGCCTAGGGAGAAAGCCAAATTTATCTCTATAAAATCATTTTTACATAATTGTTAATAAAGATAGATCCTATGAAGTGAATAAATGTCTTACTTTGCATGGCACTGGTTATTTTTCAGTATACCATATTAAAGTTATACCTTATGCATTCCTCACAGCTAACATACCTGACTTAAGTTATGCTTTGATAAGATTAAAGCACAAGGAAACAAAATGAGCAGATTCAACAAACATACCCATTATGAGCTTAGGATATACGAGATAACTAGGAAGCTACAGATATGTAAGTCCAAAGTCTGTGTTCTCTTTGATATATACACTCTATACATGTTGTCATTTATTCATTTGGCAACCTTTTTCTACGTCTCTGGCTGTTTCTTCCACAGCCCTTCTCTTTCTCTTACCTTTCTCACAGTATCTCATTTATTTTTTTTTTCTGTTTCAGTTCACTCTTGAGATGAGCAAGCACATACCTATGCTGCACAATAGCTAAGAAATTTTAAATAAAATATCTCCTTTATTTCCACAGCACATGAGTGATCAAGTTATAATTCACTGAAGAAGCTGCTCCTCAGGTCCTCCAGCAACTTTAAGTTAGCAAATGATGCTAATTTGTAACAGCCAGGACAGGTGACCCCAGCTGACCAAAGGGACATTCCCACACCCTGTGACATTATGCTCAGTATATAAAGTGGGGGGAAGAAGTGGGAAGGGGAGGATATTTTCAGTGATGCCACCTGTCTCCCCACGTCACCATTACCTGTGATGGGGCCCTGCTCTCCTGGATGGCTGAACACCTGCCTGCCCATGGGAAGCAGTGAATTAATTCCTTGTTTTGCTTTGCTTGTGTGTGCTGCTTTTGCTTTTTCTGTTAAACTGTCTTTATTTCAGCAAGTTTTCTACCTTTTACCCTTCTGGCTCTCTTTCCAATCTCACTGGTGGTAGAGTGAGCAAACAACTGTTTGACTGCTGGCTGGGTTTAAACCATGACAGACTGAAATTTAACCATTTAATGATGTATAGATAAAATATGCATTTATATAAATGAATGTACTACACATATGCCCAGCAATACAAAATACATCACTTTTGCTTGAAGAAATTGCAGGCTATTATATAAAGAATGTCTCATCAACTGTAGCTTGATTTCAGGAAACAGACCCCTTTTTTAACTGCAGGTAAATTTATTTCTATCAGTTAAGCAGAGTGTGAAAGATTCAGCAGCTTTATTGAGATAAGGGAAGAGGAAGAATTTAACTCTCTTTATAGGAAAAGCTTCAAGATTTGAATTCACATCTAACTTCAGGCAGATTTATAAATATCTGTTGCAAAGAACAAGAAAGCATAAATACAATCAATCAAAGATTTTTCAATGTATACAGAGGTGTAGGTTTTCCTCTGATTGGAATAGGTAATCCTTAGTTTATTTAATAAAATGGGGCAACCAGTCCATCTTACAGACAAAGAAGTTGAGTATGTGTAACTACCTTTTCACTACTAGAAATAATAAATAGAGATTTATAAGAGTTGATTTATAATAGTTGCTAAAGAAATATTTGTTGCAGAGGTGATCCAGCAAAAGATACATTGGATGTGACAATGTTCACATTCTCGTAATTTAAGAGTGGTTCTATTTTATGTGTTCTATTCTTATGTATTGACATAGAGTTTCATAAGCATCATTCCTTTTCCTGCAATGGAAACATTCCTGCTTAGATCACTATACAAAAGATCAGAAATAGTGGTGTCAGAATATTTTTTTTTTAAATAATAGAATAATCAGAATATTAAAAAATATAGTTTAGAGATCCCTTTTAATTAATATGTAGCTAATGCAATCTAAGGTGGCTGATGCTTTAGTTTGTACAAATGATGTTAGTGAGAAAAAAATCTCACAAACTGATCACAATGGTCCTTCAAAAGGATCTTTTTTCATATAAGTTGAACCTATATGGGTTTGGTTTTTGCTGACACAGTGCTATTATTCTCATAATTATTGCTCATATCAGTATAGACTTGAATTTCAAAGTTCTTGCTGATACATTTTCTGAGCTGGGTTTCTTTCTTACACTTGTTAGTCTTGTTTACAATCATCTTAATATTTCACTAGGCCTTAAAATCCAACACGATTTACAAGGTGCAAACTTCAGCCTTGACTGCCCCGAAGGCATTGCTGCAGTTTCTGCGCCTTCAGTTTGCTTCCACATGCCAGCACCCTGGAGGCGGTACAGCAGAAACACAGCGGTGTCCAGCTGTGCCTCTCCTGCCACCTTCACCAGCCCCTGGTCTGACCTGGGCTGTGCCTGCTGAGAGCAAGGCAGCGGCTGAAGAGCATCGGGAAATCACTTAACACTGGATCCTTCCAGCTCCGGGTGATTGACTCGGTCCATTTCATAGAACTGACATGCTTCTGAAGAAAACCCAATGGAATATATACACAACTCGCTGGCAGTGAGTAAGTGCCAGCTTCTCTTTGTTTACTACAAGTCATTGTCTGGTTTTGGTTGTTTTTGTTTTTTTTTAATTCCTTCTCCCCAGCCCACCCCCCCCCCCCCCCCCGCCCAACCCCCCCCCCAAACTCCATAGAAATGTATTTGACTCCTTGGTTTTAAGATTTCTGGGAGAATGTTTTTTAGAACTAAATCATATGGGCAACTAAACACTTTAAACTTCCACTGACTTCAGAATTCCTGGACTATTGACTGGAATTTGATTAGCAATTTGGTGGTAATGTTCGGGCTTTTTCTCATACATTTTAAACTTTCCATTACCCGGAAGGCAGAGGGAGTTATATTCTAGCAATTTTCTATTAAGAAAAATCTATGCTTTCCAACAAATCATTATAGATAATTTGTTTTAATAAATGGGTTTTCGTTACCCTTTCAGAGTCTAGGTATGTTTCTGTTATTACGTGCTTTGCACACAAAAGCATATAAAATAAATATAGCAAATAGACGTATTTGCACATACAGTTAAGTGCAGCTTTGCTTTAATAACTGCTCTAAGTGTTCCCTAGAGCAACAGCACATTCTGAATCCTCGGTCAAAAGGGTTTGAGCTTACATTCTTGTATGAGGCAGCAGCATTGTTTCCCTCTTAACCACCGAAGTTACTTAACCAGTTTGACCAGGATCTAGTATCCTCCTGAGTAAGGACTTAACTACTCTACTGAGAGCAGTCTCTTTCCACAGCCACTCAGATGAGTAAATGTTCACACTTTTTCACAGGAGAAGCAGTAGCAGTTCATGGAGCTGCCCTTCACAAACCTTGAAGTAGCTTTCATCTTGCTGGCTTTTGTCATTTTCACCCTGTTTACCCTGGCTTCTATCTACAGTGACTCCCATGACAACAAGGAAGGTAATGATCTGAAATAAATGTAGTAGTTTACAGGTTTTACCAATACTCGAATTACATGTTTTGTGATTTATCTTGCCGATAGACTTACAGTACCTGACACCAGCTTTAGGAATACCACTCGAAGGGGCGGAAAGTAATTGGTTAAGGCATCAGTAAAAGTCAGAGCACAGAAGTTGCGTAAGGTGTGAGAGCGATCCCTTTCGGAGCCGGGTGTGCCCGCTTGGCCGGAGCTGTGCGGCACAGCCGAGATCGGCGCTGTGAGCAGCCTCTCTTCTCGGTAGGGGAGGATTTTCTTCTGGCAGCAGTTCTGCTTCAGGGTCTTAGGAGTTATAAAGTGCTTAGGCTGGCAAAATTGAGAATATTCTTGTAATCAAGGTAAATGTTTTCTTTCATAAGGCTGAAGCCAAGAAGCTGCTGCCTTTTAAGAGAGTGAAAATGCCATTAAAAACACGGGGCGGGGGAGGGGGTGTGTTTCTCCCTTTCAAAAGATTTTGAAATTTGGGTAAAACCCCAACCACATCCTCTGCTAGTTCTACAAAGGAGATTTCAGACAACCTTACACCATCGGCAGAGAATTCCCGTGTGTCACAGCCACCTTCATGCCATCTAATCTCCTGCTGGCAGGAGTACCATCGAGGCGGCTGGAGTGCAGTGGGAGCAGGGAGCTTTGGCCAAAGGAGTTTCTTTTTCCCAGCCTCCCACTGGATCACCCTACCCCTGCTAAGTTTCCTCAAACTGGAGAAGGGGGGAAGGAAAGGAGGTAGGGAGAAAGAGACTGCAATAAACTCCTGAACATACAGCAATATACCTGTCGGTTTCTGACATATCTGACAGAAACTAATCCTACGTTACCTTGATTTCTGTCGAAAATAAGATAGTTATTTTATGGACATTTTTTGAGCAACCCTAATGGAATCCTCTTAATGTATGTCTCATATTGTAAAACCTTGGCCTGCCTAGTAATTTGTGAAACAATAGCTAACAGCATGAAAGGTAAGAAGTGCCTCAGCACTCGCCGCTTGCATGTCAATTAGGTTTCTTTCTTGCTCTTCTGCTCCCTCAGATCTTACATCATTTCTACACAGAAGGGGAAAGTGCCTGAAAACAATGCACGTTTCTGTGGATGAAGTGTGGTTGCCACGAGAACTGACCCCATTCAGACAGCGTGGACACAAGCGGTTTTCCCTGGGAGAAGTCTGCTGTACTGGCATGGCAAGAGCAGCCACTCCTCACACCCTGAGGATGATGAGGGAGGCACATGCTGCTAGGCATGCAGTCCTCGTGGCAACCAACACACTCTGCATAGGCAGGAACTTGGAAATGACACCCTGCTTCACCAGTCTGTGACTGAGATATGTCTTATGAGATCAAATAAGAAAGTTAATAGAATCATATTGATTTTAAACTTACACCTGCCATTGTGCAAAGACAAGGTTAGGTCCCCTTCCTTGCCCTCAGCTTCCACAATAACTCACAACAGAGTTGCAGAGTGACTACTTCTGACAGCATCTCCGTAGTGTCAAAACTTCATGCACTTCATTCACTTGACCTTTTTATATCACCATAACCACACTTTCAAAGAGAAAGCTGAATCTTCTGCTGAGCACTGTGTGAGAGCAGAATCTTGATTGAAGAGCTCATAGATTCCAAATATCTCAAAAACCTTGGCGTGCCCTCAGCAGGCCCAGTTCTCACTTTACTAATTAGAACTATATTCAAAGAACTTTGTATGCAATGATTTTGGACACAACTGTTGTGAGAACAAATCATGCTTACTATTCTAGTTAAATAACCCCTGAATTCAGGTTATTCAGTTAGGGAATAACTCCCTGAATTCTGCAACAGCAGAGCTTTTTAACCATGTTTATGCCTTTCTCCTACAAAGTTTTTTTAAATCTCCATTTAGAGGAAAGACCAGCAAGTAGGGAATCTATAAAAACCTGCTGCTTAAGTTACAGTGGCAACAGGAGAATGAAAACCATACACCCTCTTTGCACTAGCATTGACAGATGTCTGGTTAGAAAAGCTAAGTGAAACATGTTTCAACGGGGTGCTGTCCTTCATCAGTCTTGTAGCACACTCATACAGCACTGGGCAGTACATTCTACTCACAGCTGGAAGAAGTATCCTTTGATCTCCTTCTTGCATGTTATCTTAACAGGAAAGGAGGGCTATGGGAGGATTCTAATTTGTATTCCAGTCATGTCAATTCAGTTATTTAAGAGGAGATAGTTATACTTTTTTTGTGGGAATATGACTGTGCTTGTTTTATTTTCTCCTGTGGCCAGGAAGTTTGCACATCATTTGCTTTTCCCACAGCACAGAACACAGTGTGTATTTTTCAGATATTTATTTAGGTTAAGGAAATGAGAAATTGGAATATTATCCTGCATTTCTCAAGCTTCTAAGGCAAGCTTTAAGGGAAAATGTTCTAAAAAACCAATCTCACCATATATTACAGTATTTTATCATGATAATGTATAGCAGAGGATCCAGTGGAAATCAGCTGTTCCTGTTCCAGCTCAAAAGCCAGAGCTCAGATTTGCTAGTTCAGTGGAGGAAAGGGACTGGGAGAGAGGAGTGTGCATGGCCAAGTGTGGCAACTATACACATCAAATAGAGTAATTAGGAAGTGAGGAGTAGTATGCTTGCCTCCTATTAAAAGATAAGTGTTTTCCTCCCTCAGAAAAATGAGGGTATGTTCTGTAAGATTATTCTACCCTTGAGCAAATACAATAAGTCATGCAAATGTAGAGAATGTCATCCTTCAGAAGTCTGTATCTACCTGAAGAAGAGAAGCAGAATATTTGGAACAATGTTCTTTGTTCAGGTAAGAAAAATAAGAAATCTGAGAGCATTTATTCATTAACTGAGGTGGAAGTAAGAGAAACTCCTGATAACATGACAACCATGATGCTTGAGGAAAGCCAGCAAACAAGTAGAAGAACACTGCTGAAAAATGCATAAATGTTTCACTAGATTTGTCATAAGGAAACTTAACTCAGAAAACTGAATTTAAAATAAGGCATGCATCATTATACATAATAGTAGCTATTGGAAGTAGTATAGAAGCTTACAGAAAGCCTAAATGTAAAATCAAGAATATACTCTTTGCCTGTGTTCTAAAGCATTTTTTGCTGGCATTACACGTTGTTCTTTACACTTAGATGCCAACAGGCTGGCATCTGGCACAATCTGCAGGACATGGATTAGAGTAAAATTTGGAAATCTGTGGTGGTGCGATGTTCTGATGGAGGCTGCAGCACATGTTTCCTGCTGCTCTTTTAGAAGAGACTAAACCCACTGTCACAACTTCTATGAAATATAATTTTCATGCCCCCAGTGCCACCCTTTTATATAAGGAATAACTGTGAGGAAGCAGTCTTCTGATTTTCTAGGATCCTTTCTTCTGTGTAGCAGGTAAGGCTTGACTTTAATTCTTTTCCCTATTTGACCAGTATCCCTGTCAGGCACCAAACAACAGCTCCTTGAGGCAAAGTGCAATATGCCTCACAGAGTTTTGTTCCAAGGAATATAAAAGATGACAGATTTATTGTAAAAAGGTAAAAGAGTGTGAGATTTTAAGAACTTGTGATGCATTTGCTGCCAGGAACAGACAGTCATTAGAGGAACAGTTCCAAGCAGAGTCTATGCAATAAATCTCCCACTGGAGGGAGATGTCTAGTCACCGTGAGCCACTAGCTCTGCTACTTGGAGAAGAATTATCTTACAAAGACCAGAAACAACACATGAATCCCTGGAAGCTTTGCTTTCAGCAGTGTCTGCTAGAATTGAAATCTCCAGTCTGAAGATTAAAATGCCTGCTTTGCCATTCATATCTCCATTGCATGACAAGCTATTCCAAACACAGGTGCATGCAAAGGAGTTCTTCTATTTACTAAGCAGATTTTTGCCTCAGGGAAATTTGATTTCATATGCACTAATTGAATTTCAGTGGAAGAAATTTACTGTTTCGCTCCACTTACACAGCATAATCCCAATGGTAAGACAGCAAGGAGGATACCCAGAAAATGTATTTCTCCTTATCTATATTATTTTTACAGGAAAAGAAAAAACACAAACAAAAGCACCAAAACCAACTATACATATAGTGGAAATAAAGGAAGGATTGCCTATGCTAAACCAGTATTTTTAAAATTTACTTATGTTTAAGTTACTTAAATTTTTCCATGTTTAAGAATAGTGACCCTAAAAACTGAGGTGCCTGAGCTGACTTTGAAGACTTCATACTAAGCAATTATAAGTACAAACAGTAAATGCTCTCAAGAACTTGCATTCTCTGATGTTTAAGATACTTCTAATATTTTTAGTATGTTGTGTATTAGGAAAGTTAAATATTTCCATGATTTCTCTAAAGTTAATTTCCTTTGTTTACAAACTGCTGGAGAGCCTTTTGGGTCCAAGGAGTCATACAGAATGCTGCAAGCACACCAGTCTGCAGACAAAGCCCCTTGTATTTCTTTTTCTTGTAAAAATAAAGTCTCAAGCAAACTTAGTGATCACACATTTACAAAGAACAGGTTATGTCTAGAAAAATGACATCAGCTAAAACCTTCAAAATCACACCAAAGGGAACAATAGATGTCACTCTAATAGTGCCAGTCACTATTTCACAGAATGGAATGGGTATGGGCCAAATCCTGAGAACTGCAAGAAAGAAAGAGAGTAACATTGTTTCCTACTAGTCAATAAATCTGATTACAGTGGAGAACAAAATATCATAGAAAAGGAAATACTATACAAAAGGAAATATCTAATCATGTTACACAATTTTTTGTAACTGATTACTAGGAATTCCTGAATAATTTTGAATAAAAACTGCATGATGTGATAAAGTTTTCTACACATTTCCATCCCAGATGAATAAATCTTCACCTGTACATTACCTACCAAGCACAATTTCAGGAATAATGAGCCTTGGCCATGCACCTGTTCTTATTAGGGAATATTAAAGCACGTGAAAACAGGGTTAAATCTGCAGGAGAAACCTGGAGACTTAATGTTTAACCATCTCTTAGTCACAAAGGGACATTTTCACCATCCTTGAGACAATCTTCAGTGACCTGCATTGATTTGAAAATTTAGTACCAGTTTCATTTCATGAAAAGGGGAAATAGCACAATTCACATGCTTGATGCATTCTGCTCTAGAGGTCAGTATTTTCAAATTCTAAACCAACAAAATAGTCAGGTTTAGGCTGTTTAGCTTGGGGCTTTTTGTTCACCCCATTGGCATAATTAATAGCATTAAAGACTGTGAAATTACCCAGTCACTTAATGATTTTTTTCTCCACTGCCTAACTGTTCTCAGGTTACCTTCAAGCTTATTAAAGATTGTGTCCCTGCTTAGAATAATGTAATTAGTATTTTTCAGGTGGAAAAGGAAAGTGCTGCTACAATCAGCACTTTCCTTTAACACCTGTGATTCCTCTGTCATTAGTGTTTGATCTTGCCCTGTGTGAAAACTCTTTAAAATATTTTGAGTATCTCTCTAATAAGAGGTCAAAAGTTTACTTGTATTATAAATTATTCAGAAGTATTCTACCTACTTAAGTGAGATTACAGTAAAATTTCAGTTCATTTGATGAAAGAGAATTTGGAATTTATATTCCTGGGTTTAAAATCAACCATAAATGTGAGCTCCTTACCATCGTGTTTGATACTGTAGTAAAAAAAAGAAAGGTATTTTTCAGTAACTGCTTTAAATTCTGCTGCTTTTTACACTGCATTATGGACTTTAGAAGTACTTCTTAGGTGTCACAGCAGATATTTTAATCATGGTTTTTAAATTGAATGAAATTACCACAACACTTAAGACCCCTCAGTATGTGCCATATGTTCCTTCTACTGCTTGCAGTACTTAGGAATGAGGTTTACAGTGGGAAAGACTCACTTGGGCTTCAGAATCAGAATCCCTTCAGAACTATGTTTACATCTGACCAGAATCACAACACGTGTCACCTAAGAATATTTAAAGCACCAAGGCAGTGGCAATGACATCCTTAGACATATGGGAAGATGGAGGTGCATTCCACTTTTTCCTCATTTCTTGCTTTATAATTTAAAGATTCCTTATGAATTTCCTTTTAAAGTAGTTTTTGAAAAGCTTAGGATGCATTTTACAATTTCTCAAGTTGATAGATAGCTTGTGTTGATCTGAATATCCCTTTCACAAATCAGTAATAAAACTGTATGTGATTTATGCTCAAAAAACCAACTTTTAGCCCTAAAGCCAAAATAGCAAACATGTACTTCAGACCAGTGTTACACCTAATAGAAGATCAATGCAAGAGCAAGACATTCTAAAAATTTAAGTAACCCAAATACTCAACTCTTTGAAGACACTGAAAGTGGGAGATGATGTTATAATTCTGTTCCAAATTTGATTATTTACAGGGAAGTATTTGAAAATGGTAGGGAATTAAATCCACAGACTATCACTGTGTAATGAAAATATAGGGTCTTTTACTCTGATGAAAAAATCTGTATAGGGCCACCCATAGTGTAGAGATTTAGTGGCAGCAGCACCTTGGCTGGATGGAACTACAGGAAATGCTGAAGCACAACATCTGTATGGGAATATAGGCATGGTCCTAGAGGTGAAAACTTGCAGGTAATTGCTGAATAATTAAATAAAAGAATGTATTTAATCTGAAATATTTATAGCAACTTCTTTGTCTGAAGGTATTTTATAGACCATTTTAGTTACTAGGAGTGTGAAAGTACTTAATGGTCTACAAGTCAGAAGAGGAAGAGATGGATGAAAGTGAAAATTCTGTAATTTGGCTGGCAAGAAGAACACCCTGTAGCAGCAAGTAATTTTCCTCCCTGCCTCCCATTCACTCACTGTAAGGATCAGGGAGATGTTTTTATTCATAAACATCATCTGCCACTGCTCTATCAAGTGCAGATTGAATTCATTGTTTCAACTCAAAAAAAGCCATGATGAGTGGACCATGAGATGCCATGTGCTGATCAGAATGACACCAAAGGTGTTCAAAGACAGTGGTATCAACATCAAACACCAAATCAAGGGGTCTAGGTCCTTATGAGCAAGATAGTTTTATTCTCTTGGTTTTTTGTTGTTTTGTTTTTCTTTTTTTCTTTGAGAAAACTTTTTGAGAAAACTAATAGGCCTACAGCAAATCTTCCCACATAGAAAAATATTGCCAAGGTGCTTTCCTGACACTCCTTTGCCTCCCAGCATATAAGGTTTAAAGTTCAATAACTCCCTGCAGTGGCAAAACTCAGGGAAAATAAGTCACCTTTGAAAAGCCCTACCAGGGAGGGTAAAAAAAAAAGAAAAAAACAGTTCTGTGTTTTCAAACTAATAACGTGGGAGTTAGAGTGAACACTAAGACTTTCCCAGGAATCCCTAAGGAACTGGCATATATTATTTTAGGACTAAATTCAGTCCATATTGCTGTCATAGAATTACTTTTGAAATGTTGGGTAACACTCATGGATTGGATGACATTCTCACTAAACTCAGAAGTATACAACAGTTTTCCTTACCCTGGGAAGTAAACGTTGCTTTTATATATATATAAACAAAGTAAGTGCCAGCAAGGTTAAGTAGTCCTTCCCAGATTAAAAAAATAGCTGTTTGGGTTCAAAGAAGGCAATAAATAAGATTACTCTACCAGCTCCTGTTCTCTGACTACTAATTCTATTTTCCCCTTAAAAATATGATACTCTTGCACCCCATCTATGTGAGTGGTGTCTAGAAAAGACTTTCTGAGGACTATGTTTTACAAGTAGTTCTCTGCCTGTGGGAGAATTCATATCTAAAAGAATATAAAAACAAAGGGCTCACCAATCTCAGGGAGTTCTGCTGGCATTGTGCCCTAGAACATTCTTCAAATGTGGCAAAGCCACATGTGTGAGCATGCACTCAGACTCATAGCTAGAAACATTTGAAATGTGAGTGAAATTTGAAATTAGTTCATGCTTCTGCTTGTCTCCCATGGGCTATTCTCTATTTCTCTGAGCTCTGCCTCTGTCCCCACTGACCCCACGCAGCTCTCTCAGGCCAGTGCTCAACTGCACCTGTGAAGCAGAGAGGCAACTGCAGAAACATGGATGAGTGACCTTAGGATTTTGCCAGACCTGGCTGGAATCTTGTTAACATACCTCAAAATAAAATTAGTTTTCTTTAGTTTCTTGTATTCTTCACTATACAGCCTTGAGTTCGATAGACATTTTGTTTGCAGCTGCTGGGGTGTGAAGAAAAGGTGGGGGCAGATTTTTGCAAAAAAGTGATGAATCTGTCCTCCAACTGGTTTATAACAAAGATAAGTTTTGCTGCATCACTTAACAATAAAATCTCCCTCCCTCTAAATTATTTCACTACTAAGATTGATACTTAATGTTAAGTAGAAAAATTACTTATGAACATGTTTTTAAAATATGAAAATACTTTAAAGTATAAAGCAATATATTTCCTCATTATGGATGAATTTCATGAGACTTTGACTGAAATACAGGGAGTACCTCTAAGTTAAAGATTTCTGTACTCTCTGCCCCATGTAAAAGGATGCTCCTGAATTCCAGAACCTCAAGAAAACTTTTCAACCGGGGGAAGCTGACAGAGTTCTTTAAAAACCCAAACCAACCACAACACTAAAAGATTGCTATTGTGATTTCAGTGGAAGATAACCTAAGGATCAAGAGGTGAAGGAGAAAGAGAAAACACTAACCTTCAGTGAGGCAGAATTAAAAGTAAAAAGGCATAACCAGGCAAACTTAAGGTAAAAGCATAGCTATCTTTCAGTGATTTCTTCGTATCAAAAATATTTATAAAAAATTGAAACATTGTGAGACAATTAATAGCAAAGGCATTGGAAGTTAGTAGTGATTAGATAATCCCAAGCACTCCCTTTCTACATGAGCAGGTAGGATGGCTCACCTGGAGCTGCTTTTGCTCACGTAAATCAGCAGTGAGCTGATTTATTGATTCAGGCCATAGCCTAAAAGAGACAAATGAGACTTATGAGCCCACCAGAGAGAACAATTCTAAAAAGGTGTGCTACCAAGGCCAGAGCAAAGACCTCCATCTAGTGCAGTTCAAATACAGGAGGACATAATTAAAGAACAGGTTAGACAAATACTTTAAGTATTGAATAACTGTTCTTTGGAAGGCTGCAAAAACAAAATGTGCTTTTTAAAGGTAAGCACACAGATGCCTAAGGACTTTAGGACCAATCAGTCATGGAGGAAGTACAGAGGAGTAGATGGAGAGGAGAGAATAACACCAAAAAAAAAAAGAAAATAAAGAAATTCAAACTAGACATCACAATATCTAAAGGCACCAGCAATCTTCTCAGGAAATATAATATTTTTCCTTGCTGCAAATCTATGCAACAGGTCAAATATATATGTTAGCCTTGTTTTCTTTGATGGCAGATTGTATAGATCAGATATCAAAGTATGTTAAGCTTATGCAGTGACTGCAATTTTAAAACCACTAGAGGTGGTCCAAAAGAAAAGAGATGGAAATGGAGTAACTCCCTAATGATAAATTTCAGGATTTGAATGCTATCAAAGCAGAAACTGTAGTCTTTTTTATTCAGCTAGTAAAGGTCAAACATCTGAAAACATAGATTGAGATGCACATGAAACAGTAAAGTGGAGTAGTAGAGCTTCCCATAGGAAAAGTGGAAACCAAAGAAATAAGTTAACACTGGAGATTGAAGAAGTGAGAACTCTGCATAAAAATGGTTTATGTTCACATTTAAGCACCTCCCATTTCCTTCTGTTACTAAAGAAAACCCAAAAGGCCCACAACAGGCTGAAGTTTAAATATTACAGTGTGAAAAGAGTCAGCAAGCTCCTTACCTATAGATAAAGTGCAGGAAGAAAAAAAAGTCAATTTTTAGGCAATAAAAGTACAAAAGTATGGTGAGACTAAAGACCAGAGATGCTGTTGGAACAGCCACCAGCTTTCATCTCTGTTTAATGCCCTCTGGCACACGGACACTTTGGAGAAAACTGCAGACTTAAAAATTAATGAGCTTAGCATGCCATGGCTGAACCAGGATTAGTCTGATGCCAACTTGTAATAAATAATGAAAAAGTGGAGGCTATAAAATAATTAAATAAGTATACAGAGCTCAGAATGAAGTAGTGACTTTATACTGTAGAGTGGAACCAGACTGTTTTAGAAAATAGGAAGGTTGTTTCAATAAAAGTAACAAGACACGCTGAAACAGAGGTAAGAGAGGCTGCTTTTATTTTGTTAGGCATATTATACTTTTTTAGGATTGCAACTAAAATCATTAAAAATCTGCTCAGGTAATACACCTCAAAAAAGTGATTAATACTGTGGTAACACTGATAAATTACATAGACAGCAAGTGCATTTATCAATAACTAAAGTGAACTTTTAACAAGTTAACAGAAGTGGGAACTTAGATACTCAGTTTACTCGTGATATTTCTTCCTATTTTAAAATACAGGAAATACTTTAAAAGAAATATAAATGCTGAAAGGATTTTGAAAAATCAGTATCAGACAATTCTGATAGACATACTCTAGGATGGTGGCATTCTGAGGGAAAAAATCATTAACAAAAATCAAATATTAAAAAAGCAAAAATAAATACATTTACAGATACTTAATACTGGCAAGTTCTAGAAAGTTATTGATGTGCTATTAATTGTGAAGTGGATTTGTAAGAATTGTTTTCCAAACTTTAGCTACATGTATAAACTATTTGATACATTTAAAAGTAATATATGAACTGTTTCACATGCTTAGAGTTTATTACTTTTTTTTGGCATGTATATCAGGGATATAAAATTAAAGATGGCTTGAATACTTATGACGATATTAACAGCCAAGAAAGTACAACCTTATGAAATGTTAGATTTTGACTTTATAAACTCAGAAAAAGTGTTCATATTTACAGATCATCTTTCTTGATTTCACAAAACTTCCTTCTACCAATCATGATAATGAAATTATTCCTTAAAACTGCATCATTTTTTTATTTACTTACTTTAAAAAAAAGTTCTTAAACCATGCTGAAAAGCAAATTGTAATCTCCCATAATAATGAAAGATTATTCCTTCTGTTACCATGACATGAGACTTTGGTTATGCTTTGGAATTAGACTTGCCAAAAAATTTCCATGTTATGAATTTTTTTTACTATTTTTAGTGGGGAACACAGATAGTTCTATGTATATATGAAATATATTCACTGCTAAAGAAATGCTATTTGACATTGGCCTGAAAGCATTAACTACTTCAGTTAATTTCATTAACTCAATTAACTGATTTTCCTTCTTCTTGCAAAGAATCATGACAAAACTTTCAGTCACAAATAGCCTGAAATAAAGGGAGGAACATTCTTTTCTTATTTCACATCTTTTCCTCTCCCTTAGAGTTAATGTTCTGCTTTTGGCTCAGAGCTAATTCTAATAAAAAAACCAAGAACTTGGGAAACACACAGATGGCCCCATACTATAAATTATGTGGTTGTCTTACGTGGGCGGTATGTAAAACATTGCTTCTTCACTCCCTTATAGCAAGCCTGAAATCAGAAGGCATGTGGTGCTTGATAAGGCTTTTTATATTTTCCATTTTTATTGTGTGTAATAATTTTGTGACCTTCAAAAATAAGTCTTGTCAATTAGGAAAACATTTCTGTAACATAATTCCTCAAGATCTAAAATGCTTTTCATTAATGATGGCTTTATTCTCTCTAGAGGAAAGCTACACACAGAAAGAACACAAGAAAAGGAGAAAATCCAACAAGAAAAAGAAGCATTCGAATATGACTGAAGTGGTTTAGAATATTACCCAAGTCAACTGCTGGAAACACTTCTGAAAGAGGTATCTCTGGAAGCTGGTCACCTGAAGACAGAAAGAAAACGGATGTGGGAAAGGAAGGCCCTGGTCATCCATCAGATGGAATCCAGACGTGACAATTAGAGTTAATGAACCACAACCCATGAAGCTGCTTCAGCACCTTTTTACAGCCCCACTTCATGGCCTTCATAAAAGTACCAGGGCTTATTTTACAGAGCACATCTGGTCTAAATTCCAACAGGAGAAACTTGCACTCAGAAGTTATTTTTTCTTTCTTTGCCACTTTTCAGTAATTTATGAAGAATATTTAACAGCAGTGTATTTACTTTTCAACCTGTTCAGTCAACAGAATATCAGACTTGGAAGATAATGTTTTTTATAATAAAACAATATTATTATAATAATTTGTTTTAGTTTACATTAGCATTAATAAGCTGCTGAGACTGACTGAAAAGTACCAGGCAAATGTGGGTGGGTTTTATTTCTCCAGTACCATGGCATCTATATCCAATTATTGCCTTCAATTTTAAATGTGTAGAAATAGAATGCTTTACAAAAATCAGGTTGATTTGCTGTTTTTGCAGAGTGCCTCAGTCAGCCATGGTAATGTAGACTTCAGTTTCTTCACAGAGCAGGTATAACTAATGAAGCAATACCTCTTTCCTCCTGCAGTCCAGAAGATCTGCTGAACTTCTAAGGCTGAAGTTAGAATTGATCCTTCTTGCCTTATGGACAAAGCACTTCTGCAGTTTTTAGATCCTACTCATTCCCTTAGGTCCTCAACCAGTGCTATGCCCACACTGCTTCTTCTATCCACATGCAAAAAGAAGCAAAAGGAAGGACAAAGTAGCTTATAGGTTAATTGTTATAAAACTCCCTTTTGCATATCAGGAGATGACTGGAAGAGCTCTGGGCTGGGCTATAAGGCTATTTTCCTCACTACAGTGACATGAATAAAAATATCACTAAATTGACTCTGTTGTATCATAAAGCTTCAGATGGCAATAGCTGAGCAGCCTAATTATGATGCTTTCACATTGTCAGTAATCTTCAGGAAAGTAAAGAGATAATGTTCTTCTGATATTTACCACTAATTTAAAAAATAATTAATCTGCATAATAATCAATGACCAAGTAAATTCTAGAGCCATTTGCTGGAAGAATACATGCATTTTGTTAAGAAATTATTGGTCAGCCATGGTCTGATGTGTATACAGTGCTAGCACAAAAATTATTTTCTCAAAACAAACCAATTCACTATCAAAACTGATCTCTATGTTACAATTGCTTTCTGGTAGTAGCAGACAATCCCAGGAATCCTTGTCCAGAATGGCCCTTGTCAAAGCCTCCCATAGTAAAATATATTATTCCCTTGTTTTTATATTAAGCAAAGACATCTCAGCAGCAGGTGCATCTTTAAATCTGAACTGTAAGAAAACCATCATTCAGAAGTAAGACTCCAGTTTGCACTTGCACATGGAAATGTATGTGGTATTTGCAGGACCTCACTGGGAGTCATTGCCTTTCAAGGGAAGTAGCTCATAGAGCTTTGCATTATAATACTTTTTCCATAGCCTAAATAGCAGTTGAAATAATAAACTGCTTTGTTATAGCCAAGTTTTCTCAATTAAAAGAACAAAAACAAAAACAAAACAAAACAAAGTGCTTCATACTGTGTTAAATGTCTCGGTAACAAAAATCCCTGAAACTGTCTCTGCTAACCTACACACTATTGCTGAGACAAGTTCAAGTTTGTCTTCATTATTTCATCTCTTTGTTTTTTGTTTTAACTTTCCTAGAGCTCATTAAATGTTACTGGTATTGAAAACATGGTTAAACTAGTGAAAAAATAAAATATGAAGTTTAAAAAGTAGCAAAATTTTTAAATTATTGAAATAGTATTTGCTGCAAATACCGTATGCCTTGTGTAAACACCAAATTATTTTTGCAAATATGTAAACAGATAACATAAACAACATCATGAATAAACCACTCACAGACCAGGCAAATTATGTTTTAAAGGCCCATTATTTTAATAATTTCCTTCAATCCAAAACTACTTCAGTAAGTATGGAAATAAAACATAGCAGAAGAAATAATTTTTTTTATCTTCATTAAGGTGTCATATAAACATATTTAATGGGAGATCTCTACGTAAACAAAACTTTCTAAGAGAAAGTCCTCTAATAGGCATTTGTCATGAGCTGATTACAAGTCATTCTAGGGTGAATGAACCTAACACATACATATTCTAATTATTTTTATTTAGGAGCAACAGTGAAGTCTATTTCTTTGTAAATACCTAATTTCTTTGGGGTTTAATTAATTTTTAAAATCACTGTTTTGATGAAATTTAATCTACAAATTGGTTATTTTGATTTAAAAAAACACTGTTTCTCATCCAATGTTCTTATCCAAAACAACTCATGTTTGTATGGAGATATATCAGGAAAGAAAACTTCAGTGTTGACACAAAGATAAGAGGGCACTTAACTCAGAATTGTGGCTTGCAAGCATGAATGTCCAGTCCTTCTTGGGAATTACAGTCCAAGTTTTTGTATACATTCTGGGCAAAACTAAAGAGAACTTTCTTTTAATTAATAAAAGTTGTACAGGACCAACTGCCCAGTACAGCAAATGTATTAGAAAATGTCATGTGTACTAATTAAATTATAGTATTTTCTTCTTTTACATTTCAATCCATGCTTTCAATGGGCTGTGTTCCTATTTCACATGCTAAGTGAGTCATGGCTTTCAGAAGATGTAAAATCTCACTTTGAAAGGGGGACAATATAATGGGACATGGATACATTCTAATTGTGAAAAAATACTGTGCCCTTCTTATTACTAAACTGCTGTGGCAAACAGGAGCAACCATTAGGTGGAGATGATTTTTAGCTTCATCTTGGAGATTCTCTTAAGATAAAAATTAGGATTAAATACTGCAAAGAAATTTCTCTCCACATGAGGAGATCCTTTGAACAGATCATCATATTAAGAATCTGATTGCAAACCCATTTAAGGTGAACTTTACATAAACTACTTTGAAATAAGAACATCCACACAGGAGTTGTATCACTTTAAAAACATTTCATAGTAAATCAACTTAACCTTCTTATACATACAAAGATGAGTCTTCTACAGACACATTGGCAAATCCCAAATATGGAGATAAAATCACTTTTTACCTTATTGCACAGTCACAACAAACCTAATTCTAGTGATTTGTAGGTATAAACATTGGAGCATTGAATGTATCATAGAATCCTCACTTAATTGCTTGTCCAACATTAAGAACAGGAAGCAGCTATACATACACAGTAAAGAGGCAGATGTTTTACTAGGAACGTGCAGTTGTACTTTGCCAGATTAAAATTCTCTGCTGTCTTCTGTTACTGTGCACAATCTGAAGATAGTGTTCTAAATATGCTCCTGTAACAGGCATTTTGTTCTGTAAGAGGACAAAATACGTCATCTACCACACTGAAGCTATAAACTTCCCTGCAGGCATTTTCTGCCCTTCCCAAGTATCCTCCTTCTCCTGCCATTTTAAAGCCATTGCTTCTGTGACACATGGCAAAGTTTTCCAGCTACAGTGGACCCAACTAAAGACCCTGTCTTAAGGTAATTCTTTCATATAATGTGAATCTGATTTTGTTGAAATCAGAAAAATTTTACAGCTGAATCCATTTAGGGAACAGCTTGGACTTACTAACCCATTCCTGCTCATGGCATAATTTAGGGAAGAGGACCTGTAATTTTGGAAGTTACTTGTTCAGCTTAATGACCACATCCCCAGGCCTGAAGCAAATTAATATTTAATCAAAAATTCCCATAAGAATGACTACCCCATAGGGCAAGAAATCCTTTCCAAGAGACACCATAGAGGCAAAGGAATTATTTTCTTGTTCTGAAATTTAGTGGTTACTGCTCCTTAGTGTACTATTTCTGCATTGACAGAGAAATCTAGTTCCTTCTGACTGTTGTCCTCCTTATTAAGTTTTAGTAGGTTTTTAACAGTAAGAAGCAGAAAAACAAGAATATAATTTGTTTAGAAAGTTAATTTTAATTTTAGAAAGCAATGGAAAGTACCTCACCAAAAGTGTGTATCTAAGCCATGAGCATAAAAGGTAATAAAAATGAGGTAATGAGGTAATAAAAAAACACTAAGAAAAAGAAAAAAGTCGTGTGAACAACTATTTTACATGAAATTGCATAAAGATGTGATCATACCAGATTATCACTGCAGCAATATGGGACTTATAGGACTAAAAACAATGGTGTTGGTTTAATTAAAGATTTGAAGGTAATTCCTTTTGCACCAGAAAATTCTTAATCAGCCATCTCCACTCATTGCCATGACAGACTACTGTTGCCTGGCTTCTCTTTCACTGGAAGTGGCTCAGAGGTCTGGCCCCCAGGTACTAAAGTACCCGAGTCACATGAATTGATATTTGACCAAGTCTTACATTCATCTTCGTATTTTCTGAACAACTGGCAAACAAGGAAAACAAACAGGAAGATCCTGTTTGGAAACCCCTTACTTTGAAGGACTGACAAAAGCTACCCCACTACAGCCCTTGCAATGACATTTTCCATGACTGGCTGAACCAAGCAGCACACAGTATTCCTAGGGGATCCCTTTGATCCCAGGAGTATCGTTTACCTGTGTTACGGGTCATTTAATTATTTGTCTTCTCAGCCAATATCCTTTGATGCAACAAACTCAGGATGCCACTGCTCTGGTATATGGCAAAGTAATTAATTCTAGCAATAATGTCTTCAAAGATGACATTGTAATTGAACACAGAAGGAAAAGCCACAAAAGAAGAAAGCAGATAGACATAAATAGTATATCTAATTCAGATAAGAACCAAATTTTGTATGTTAGTCTGAGTTATTTGGAAGATTTAGCTACACACTGTAGTCTTTTTTTCCATTTTATATGTTACATGTAAATCTTGTATTTATTAAAAGGTAATTGACAGATGTAAATTTGTGTGGTTACATATTCTAAGAAAGCTCATATAAAAGTGCTAAAAACAGCATGAAATTATTTTTTCAGATTAAGGATTTCAAGATGTATTCTCATTGCTTTCCTAGTAATGCTCAAATTACAGTGGTACTGAAGCCATGTAATATTCACATATGCATATATGTGCCATTAGCTCAAACTTTACAACTTGTACAAATTTTTGAGGTTGTTCAAGACAGATCAATCATAAAATTAGTATTGTGTTTAAAAATATATATATATTTTTATATATTTTTTTTATATATATATATTATATATATATATATATATATATCCTATCTGGGATTTTGTTATCCCATTCTATATTGTACTTATTATTTTCTAATTTTCTCTGAGACCCACTCATGAGCTGCCATGGACTCTAAGGGAGTATGCATACTTTTATCCTTAAATCCCAACAACCAGGCTGACTGCAAAAAGACCAAGTTCTAACTCAGAAGACTGAAGTTATATCTGCATAAGCAAGTAGTGCAGCCCCATGGGAGAAGACTTGTAGAACAAACTTATTGGTACCAAGAATGCAAGACCCAAACTCCATGTGTTTCAGTTGTGTTCACTCAGGCTAGTTGATGATCAGCTTCTGTGGATTGAACACCCCTTACCACGCAGCTGGACTGCATCTGTTGTACTCCAATTCACAATTAGGTCAAAAAGAATCCAGTTAGCAATTTCTGATACCACTTCATGATGCTTAGTAATTCAGAATGACTGGGATATCCACTTTGAAAGTGCACTCCTGATATAAATCCCAGATTGAGCAAGCACCTGGACAGGTATGATTTTATGAGTGCACATACTAGCGTTGTGGCAAAAAAACCTTGAAGTTTAATATTCTTACTTGCTTTGTTAGAATTCAGGCAAAGTACTCAGCCCTAAAATTTGACATTTTACTCTGCTTCACATGTTCTGACTCTAAAGCGTTGAATTCAAATTAGCCCTGGAAGCAGTCATGCTGGAAGCTTAAAACTCTATTTGCATATTCCATTTGGGCTACTACTGCAGATTTACACTTTAAGATTACTCTTTGATGTATATTTTCTATTTTTTTACATCTAGCCATAACCTTCTTCAAAACAGTTTTCTACAAAGACATAATATATCAGATTCCAAGGTATCATCTCTTCAACTGAGTGAAACAGATGTAAAATATGACCTTTTTTCTGGCAGGGTTTGTTGATAAGAAATTTCCTTTATTACTACCCATGTTTGCTCATTTCAATAATGGAATGATGACTGTAGCAAAGGTCATATTGGTTCAATATAGCACTAAAAAAAAGTGTAGAAAATTTTGTATTGTACATCAAAGAAATGCTCTTATGAATTTAATAATTTTATCTTTGATTTTTAGATGTAACATTTAACTATCTGTTCTGTGGAAACTGCACAAAATGTTCTCAGTCTACACTTGAATGCAAGCCCAAAGTAATAACTGGAATTATAATTGATATAAACATAGCTCTTCAGATGCAGCTTTCTTTTCTCAAGCAAAAGATTTGGAGTGAAATACTGCTTCAGAACAATATAATGCTTCAGAAGAGCTGCACAGATAGCAGTGAGAGAGAAGAACTTCTTACAGAGATGGAAGATTTTCATCTTTTCTGATTTCTCCAAATACCCTCGGGAAGCAGGAAAATAATGGATAAGTAGCACACAGTTCTCACGTGGCCTCTGCCAGCCCTTCATATCAGCACCTGTCAAAGCTTCATCTGCAGGTTGATTTAACATGTAGTCACTCAGAAATGATGCTTTCCTAGCAAAACTCCTTATCTACCTGCTCTGGTTGTGATAGATGGAGGAGGTCATGGCCTTGGGAGGAGTTATTTACAGATCTTCCCTCTCTCTTTCTCATTGAGTTTTTTATTTGAAAGGGAATCTGAGTGGTGCTATTTACAGCCCTGCTGAGGAAGATTAGCAGACCTGAGGGACAGTGATACAGATATAAATTCTGTGATGCTGTCGCTGCGGGCCCACAGAGATGAAAGTGCAGCGTTAATGGCACAGCACAGCATGTTGGGGTCTGCTTGCAAGGAACACGAAGGTAACAAAAACATATTTACAAAGGTATTAAGGGTCATGATATGGATAGGTGCTTTTGGGCACCCCCGTAATTTGTCTCCTCTTCCATCCTCCTCTTCTTCCTCTTCCTTTCCACTCTTTGTTCTTCCTCCTCTTCCAATCAACAACTTATAATTTACTAAACTTTTCACTATTCCCAGGGCTGATTTGAAAGATTGCAGTCTTTTTTTGCTTTGTTATACATTTAATATAAAATATTTACTTTTCCAAAATGTCACTTATCAGCCTTTAATTACTACTCTTTAATTACTACTAGTCTTGAAAATGTAATTTTTTAGAACTCTTAAGTAAAAAGCATGATTTTCATGCCATTCTTTGAATTATTGTATGCAAGATTTATAATTTCAAGTATTAGATTTTCCGCTTAAACATGGTATTTGAAACAAAGCTTTCTTTACAGCAAATACTCATGTTTTTTTCTACACTACACATTTACCATCCTAGAACAACTAGCTCCTTTTAAAATTGCCCATTACCACCTGTTTAAGAGTACCTCTATTGACATTGTAATGTGCTGAACCACTTATGCATGCAGAAATTCCTTCTCAGACCTGAAGTCTTCAGTCAGATACTTTTGTAGTTGTAGATGTCAAAGTCACCCATCTCAATCCCACTCACAGGCTCTGTGACCACCAGTGAATCTCTAACTTTCTACAGAAAAATAATCCCCTCTTTTAACAGCATCTTTTTCTTTTTTTCTACCCCTGCCTCAGAAAAGCATTCAGATGCCTGAATTAACACTAGTAGAACAACTTGAATGATAGCAAAGGGTAACACAATCTTATCCTTTTAAGATCCAAACTGGTAGTGAAAGCAAATTAATTTATGTCTTTTTTGTATATGAAAATAATCATAAGTTTCAGAGTTGTCACAACTACTGTATTTATTAAGATGTTTCATATTGTTATAAATTACATCTGATTTATTTATAGTTTAGAAGAAAATTCGTTGAAATTTAATTAACTAGCTTTCAGTCAGCATTTATTTGATTTAAACTACTTTTTGTGTTTGAACACTTTTTGGTTGTAAATTTGAAAGCAAAAAGTCAAAGATGACTTGAGTTCAAAACAAAAACTCCAAAGCTGGCTCTTCCTGAACATTCTTTAAGCTCCTCTTCTCCTTGGTACATCCAAGACTGCTTATCTTTGAATGATAACACTTGAACTTTAAAAATGAACATTAAATGAAGGACCAACCTCTGCACAGCCACATGCCCAAAACTGACACAAAGTTACAGATTTGGGTTTACTTCTCCTTTTAAGACCTGAAGCTGAGTTACTGGAGATGACATAAGCTGCTTTCACTAGTTTCTGTGGCCTTGGCACACTGGAACCAGTTACAGAAAATGGTAAGAAAACAACAACACAACTTAAAGAATGAGGTCTGGAAGGAGGATGAGAGTTAGGGACACAAAAAGAGGAAAACAGAGGAAGGATAAGAGTAATCGAAAAATATAAAAAAAAATAAGGATAGAGAAATTAGGAAAGGAAGAAAAATACACAATAAAAAAAAAAAAAGCAGAAAAGTAAGAAATAGATTTTGAACAGGTTTTACTAAATTGTATCCCTTTACCCAGTTACTCCTGATCTTGTACTACAAAATGAGCCATTATATTGAAGTTCTTTTAATTGTTTAGTAAAATAACTACCTTTCTTTCAAATTGCATCACTTAAATTACTCTTAGCTATTTAAGATTTTTCTTTCCAACTTGGCTCATAGTCTGTATCCCTAAGTTCTTAGAAGTCTTTTTTAGTTAGTGGCCTCAGTTAAATATTTTGTACTACCATCCTTGGCTAAACAGTTGCCCCTAAACACATGTAGAGGAAAAATTTTGTGCCACTTTGGTGTGCTTGCCATATGTTTCAGCCACGCATAACATTTCTTTGCCAACACGGCCAGAAAGCACAACTAGCAAGTACAATAGCTTGGTGGTTTTTTCACATGAGCAAAACCAAACAAGTCCAAGACTTAATAATTAACACTCAGCAATACTAGAAAATATGAAGGAAGAAATTCTAGAAGAGGAAAAAAATCCCTATAAAAAGAAAGAGAATTTGAGGCAGAAGAAGATACGATATCCCTCCTGAAAAGCAATGTATGGACACATTCTGCATGCTCAGGAAAACCTCATGTAGACATCAGCATACACTGCTGCTCATGCAGAGCACAGTGCTTGAAGAAAGCTAAACATTGCCTCATTCTTCAGCAGTCACCAAATCATCAAAATTTATTTATTTTTTTTATTTCCACCTTATTTGGCAAAAAAAAGAGTGCGATTTAGTTACTTCCTTTAATCCATTTTTTTTGTCTTTAGCATTTAAAACATCTCTTCTTACACTTCTCCTCCTCTTGCCAAGTATATTTTACTGATTTTGTAAGTGGGAAAAGACATAAAAAGTGCAGGTGGAATACGAATGGCAATTCTCACCTAGTTTTCTTACATTATGTGTCTTTATCAATGTCCCCTATTGTATGAAAGGTAGTTGTCCATGTCTCCCGCTGGGAGCAATTAATATTCCTGTGTGGTTTGCTTTTAAAGTATTTGGTTTTGTTCAGGTGGCTATCTAAAAAGCAGTTCTATTTCAGGAAGGTAGCTTTTGGTGTTTTGATGATAGGTGGTCCCACTAAAGCATTAGTATTTCTTTCATTAGCTTCACTGGCTGTAGATAACAAATATACTGAACAGTTCCCTCTTTCTTCACAAAGGAGTTAAGGCTCATGCAGTCCGTGATACAACTTTCCCAATTTAAGCTCCTGTCACTGTTTCTCTTCACAGAAACCTATTTCCTTACTTGTAAGCATTACTAACTAGGAGAGTGACCACCTGAAAGGTGTACAGAACTTAAGAGGTCCTCCAGAAGAACCTGTGTCATCTCTTTGATTTTGACAAGTTCGTACAATGCCTTCAACTTTGCCACTGGAGGGAATTAGGAAGCCAGGTCAGTAAATGCAGACCCAGACTGAAAGTTCTCATACAAGACAGGTGTCAAGAAAGTGCTTAAGCTGATCTCTCTTCAGCAACCAGCCCTTGAATATATGCCATAGATGCCTTACTAAGCAAGGACAGCTCACTGAAAGGAGGCTGAGAGCAACCACAGCTCCACTCAGGCTGGACATTTCTTACGGCAATGACAATGTTGCACCTCTATAACTGAAATTGTGGTGATTTCCAGAAGTCTTAGATTTTCAGTGGTTAACTTTCTTGGTTCAAATTGTTCACCTACCTTTAGACTCTTTTTGAAGTGTCATTGATTTTCATCTACTATTGTTCTTTTGTCTGAACTGGTTGTCTATGACAACCATTAAAAAACCCTAAAATCCACCAGCAAACACAATCAGCCAAAAAAAGTTGCAAAATAGAGACTATGCAATTATATGTTAAAAAATTTAATGCAGTGACCATTACCAAAAATGTTATATAAACTGCCTGCAGTGACAAAATAAGGTTCAGTGCCCAAGTGATTCAACACTTACTGAGGTACTTCTGAAAGTGTACTTCATTTTACTTTTAGCCAAGTTCTGCTTCTCTTTGCTAACAGGTTATTTTAAAGTTCTTCAATTGTCAAACATTCATTTCAAAGTGTCATTGATTTGTGAACCTAATGAGTTTTTAAGGGTTGCCTTAATGACATCAAATTTTTGAACATGCTGAACTGCAACTTCCAGTTGTAATTTCAGGATAAAGACATTGTCTCCAAGCATATTCACAAAGTATACATATGCATTGCTTTTGGGAATAATTGACAATATTTTAAAGAGGAATCTAAGACAATCATAGTGCTCCATAAACAGGGAAAAAAATAAAAAAAGGTTGTAGTGTTTTGCTTCAATGCCTTCAGTCACCTCAATTATGAGACTGTAACAACTCATAATGAAGCAGTAACTAAAAACTGGGATGAAGTATAATTCTGCCCTTGACTCTCTAGCTTATTCTGGTGTTCTGGAGTACATAGACTTGAAATTGTAGACTTCCACAGCTTAGGGTGACTTTACTTTCTTACTAGTAATACCCTTTCACAGCTCAGTTTTTTTGTTTGGTTGGGGTTTTTTACATGGCTGGGGACCTCTAAGTGACTGTCTGGGACAAGTCCTTCTCAAAGGATCCTAATACAGTTCATTGATTGGTTTCATCCTTTGTTTTACAGTATTTCCAACATTTTTCATTTGTTTGCATACTACAAGCCAAAAAAGCCCCCATTTTCAGCGTTATAGACCACAACTGCTGGACTGTAATTCCAGTTACGTCCAGTTATTCCTGAACAAATGATTGTTATTTATTCTGAAATAACAATTTTACTTCTGCTCTACCCTTCTGGCTGTGCATTTTAACATTTTTCATCTCCTTAAAATATCCAGTCATTATACTCGCATATAATTCAGACTACATTACAATTTTTTTTTCTCATGTGTCACTATTTCTTTGACTTCTCATGCATATTAAATATATTTGAAACCACTTGGTGGCAGAAACTTAGTTTTTATATCCATTTGCATGACAACAAGCTCCCATCCCAGTTTTGTGTTTCCCAACAGACTCCTGTATCTCTATATTAGTCTGTGTTCTCCAATACATACCAGTTTTGTGGAGTAGGAATAAAATCATCCAGAACATTTCACGCCTATCTCCAGTCAGATAACATTTAGAAAAGACAGAATGCAGAACTATTGTATTCTGGTCTGGGTAACTAAAAGTTTAGAAAACTGTAAATACAATTTGTTCTCACAATTATTTTTTTTTATCTGCCAGCCACTATTAAAGCAAAATGCTTAGACTGAAAATCCAAAGTTCAAAATAGCCAATCAGACACACATAGAAAAGTTCATGACACAGCCACAAATTCCCACCCTACTTGAAAAATAATTTCAGGGAAAGCATTTCACATATTGGCACGGATGATGGCAATATTGGCAGGGCTGCTTTATACAGCAGTTTCTCGCCTAATTTTTAATACCTCAAGTACTTAGAAACCACTTTGCAGGAGCTATTTAGAGGGCTGTTCAGCAGATACTGCTAAAATTTACCAATGCCTACATTCTATTGTTATCTTACTGCTATCTGGAGCAGTTCAGAAAGAGCAAGCAAGAAAGGACAACGAAGGAGGCAGCACAGAGTACCTTGTGAAAAATCTGTAACAGGAGAGACTTGAATTAGAGATAGTGAGGACAGATTAGGAACAAGCCTTATCTATTCAAGAGAGAATGCACTCGTCTGGAAGCCAGGGAAGTTTGAACTCCCTTACCTCCTTCTCCAGGCCACGTCCAGCCCGGTGGCTGGAGCTGTGAGCAGCCCCAGGTGAGCTGCATGAAGAACCAGCCCAGCATCGATCCCTACAGCTGCCTCACTGCAATCTCATTTACTTATAGCTCAGCACCGCATCTAATTAGAGGGGTTAGGAGCCACATTTCAATACCCAGCAATAAAGTATTAAGCTGAAGTGGTATTAGGCTGCAAATATCAGAAATTTTGACCCTGATGGGAGCTCTTGTTCTCAATGAGGTTTTGTCACAGTATGAAAACCTCCTCAGCTGTCCTTGCCCCAGCTTGCATAACTGCTACATCAGAGCAAGTACGTCCCTGATGCTCACTGAATATTTTCAGGCGCTCTACTTTTTATACACACAAAACTTTTTCATCAATCACTTATTTCCTATTTATTCATCTTCCAGATTCAGGATAAATTTCTGATGAACATAGGACTAGATGGACCAATGTTGTCAAGAGGTAGAGTTCTTACAGAATTTGTTACACCTTCTAAAAATGAGAACTTTTGGGTTTGTGTAGACAAGAACCAACAACTACCAAAAAAAAATCAAAGCCTAATCTAATGCAAAACACATGGCATTGCATTAAAAATTAGTAGCTAGTTGGCATTAAAATGTTATAAGACATTAAATCATCTGTTATTGTTATAAAAAGAAGCAGTGACAATTTACAGCAGCATCTAAATGAATTAAATCAGCACAGTTCCTGCATATAAAGGAGGATCATAGCAAATGAATGCATTCTCTAGCTTGTGTGAGCAATTCAAACTAAGTGAAGCAGGACTGTAGCAAACTGATTTTTTAAAAGTGATAGAGAAAAAGGAATCAAAGGTGTCTTTTTTCCAGTGAATTTTCACCTTTAATACATAATTAGAATTTGACTACTGAATTAGGTTTGGAGTATTTTTTTCTCAACAGAAGACCTTTGTTTAATGTTTTTGTTTCTTTCTAAATTTCTATTTACACAGGACATCAAATATTCACTTATCTTTACTTATATGGAGGTAGCTCACCTCTATCACTTTTTTTATAATTTAGTAGAGGGTATTAAAAGGTCTTATACTGTGTTTTTCAGTGTGTAGGTGTTCAGAGGGAAATTGAACATATTGATATTAAATTTCTTTCAACAAAAAATAAATGTATACATTTTGAATTGATTAACTGGAACACTCTCCTCAATATGCTATGCTGGGATCCCCCATTTTTGTCAAAAAAAATTCTGGACAAAAAAAAAGACTGTGATATACTAAAACAAATGGATGCCCCAGTTCTTTCAGTTTTCCAGAATAGAGGGGAAAAAAAAATATGTTGTCATTTGGACAGATTTTGTCTCCATAGAGAATGTTTGTTAAATTGATCTAAATTTATCTGAATAAAATAAAAATTAAAATATTATAGCTAGTTTTGGGAAGAATAGTTCTAATTCTCTAGGGATCAAAGCTAACCATTAAAGACCCTAAGAAATTATCAAGAGATGGAAATCTTTCTAAAAAATTCTTTAATATTTTAGAAGAGATATAATTGTCTCATATCTACTACAGTGACAATCATTTATAATTATGAGAACAGATATGAACACAGACAAGGCCTTTCAACATTTGCTCTGTTGAACATATTATGCTTTCCTGTATAAGTTACCCTACCAGCCTTTCCCTCCACACTTCTTCTCTCTGAAATACCACCTTTTTTTTTAATGTAGGACAATACAGGTGTCAGCTTGCACTGCCTTTGAAAATGAAGATGTTTGCTGTACATGCAATTAGTCCATTAACTCTAGACCTATGCTATTTTACCAAGGGGTGGCCAAGAGGTTAGAGGGGGAGAACACTGCTCTCCCTCAGCTTTAACAAACCCATTGTGAGAGGGACACCCTTCATCTCATTTATAAGACACATGGTCCCATAAAGCCAAGATTTATAAGGCTGTATAAATTATGCGTACATGTCAAGGAGACAAAAGCAGTCTCTGTCAGCATCATGGTGTGCTTTTCATCACCACACAAAAAAGAAAGGAACATGCAATTTTCAAAAGGTCTCCTTTCATCACCTGGAAACATCTACAGGATAAACTGAAAACAGAAGCAAATTTGTTATGCTATCTGAATATACCCACCGGGCTTATGGATAGACAAGGAGAACACTGAGGAGAGTGGGGGGAAATCAAGAAAAGAATTGAGAGCTTTGCTGTTTGTTTGAAAGCTGTAACAAGCTGGTTCCAAATGCCAAGATAATGGGTGAACAATTACGCCTTACAGAAATAAGGTACTTTGCAATTTTCAAGTGTAAAGTAGAATGTGTATTTATTGGCAAAATCTCAATACCACATATTCCTTCAGGTATAAAGGGATAGTCTTAATGCAGTCCATGAATATAAGGTCTATCTTACATTTGATTAATTTTCTATTTCTACATGCAGGAGGGGGCTGAAAACAATTTTAAAAAAATAAGCATTAACTATTAAAACTCCTGACAAAATTTTTATGAGGATTTAGCTTCATCTTCATCCTTTAAGTCTGCACTGCTCATGGGTGCTAATTGGGTGCTATTTCATATGGGATTATATCTCGGTTCTGATCCTGGGACAAATTAGTTATGAATAAAGGTTACTGGGATTTTCATTTACATATTGTTGTTGGAAAAAAAATCACTTATAAGTAAATGGAAATTTTCTTAAGTTTGGTTTGAAAAACCAACAACATTTTTTAAAAACCCTCAAAACATATTCTGGATCTTCATGACAGAACAAAATGTCAGTTGGAATAAGATCTATGAAAAAAGGAACTCAAAGAGTACCTTACATTTAAGACAGTCTTTTTTCCTTCACCAAAACACATCACCTCAAGAAAATCACTACCACCACCAGAAAAAAAACCCAAACCAAACTCAAAACCCAACAAAAACTGAACGACATTCTCAAAATCATTACAGTTCAAGATGTGTATTTTCATGTAAGTAGGTTTTGTATAACAAACATAATAATAATAGCCATTGGTAATTATTATTAACTAATAATACCTTTGGTATATCACTACAATAAAATTCATAGTATTAAACATGGTTCTGACCTCTCTGAAGGCAAGGTCCCTTTTGAGTAATAATTATATTTTCAGTAAGTGGGATCCTGAACAACCCGAAAATCAGGCCACTATTTTAATCAGCCTCAGTGAGTCAAGACTAATCTTTTCTGTGTTCACACAAATAAAATACCCAGTAGTGTGTACAAGTGGTAAACACAGGCTGGCTCTGCATGCTTCTGTCAGAGCTAATCGCCCTGTGAGATACTAGAAGTGGAAAAAACTTTGGGGAGCCACATGTGAAGAATGGTTGGTTGATAAGACTACCTTCAGGGGCAGTAAAAGCAAAGAAAGGATTTCCTGTTTGATAACAGAAGAGATAATGAAACTCTGAATTAACTGATAGTATGACAGCAAAAATTCAAGAAAATACTTTTCTGTGTTTTTTAGCAGCATTTTTTGTTGTCTTTACAACAGAGTCATACAAATGTCCAAATAACTCACATTTTCATTTCTCTTACATTTACTCAATCTTAAGAATTGGTCACCAGCTTTCCACTGCAAGCTGCAAAGACTGAGGTATTCTCTGCTTACAATTAAATATTTCAGACAATGTTATCCTATAGAATACCTAAGTATTTTATAGGAAAAATAAATGAAGATGCTTCCTTTTTATGCATCTGTACTTATGTCTGTTAGTGGCCACTGCAATACAGTCAATCCATCAATCCAAACGATATCAAAACAATGAGAGATGATGTGAAAGGAACATAAACTAATCCCTCTGAAATACTGGGCTGAATAGCTGCCTTTCAATAAAGCCTGACATCATAAGAAATATGCTTATTAGCCTAAAACTCTACAGTTCTGTTTTCATCATGTCAGCTACAATGATAGCTTCTAGGCAAGGATAAAGCAAGAGTATATTAAATGTGTTTATGCTTAAATGAGCTGCAATCAGATAGAAAATAACACTTTTCATAAAGGAAATCTATTGCTGCTCACATGCATCAATGAGCTGCAACATAGCATTCAGGAAAAGGATGTTTTAAAAGTTTTTCAGCTTGTTTTACTGAAACTTTCCCAACAAAAGATACCTTGATCCAGCAAAGCATTCATCCCTGAACATATTCCTAAGCATATGAGCACCCTTAGTGAAGCTGACAGATCTACTTATTGGGTTGTTGGCATAAATGTGCATTTCCACGCCAGCACACTGTTGGATCAGAGCCTATGAGCTGCAAAGAACTAGCTACAATATTAATTGAGACACACAGGAATTGTAACCTATCAGCACCTCTCCATATGTTATGACCTCATTTAGGGCTTCTGATCAGTTGCCAAACATTTACTTAGCTGTTAGCACACTGTAAGTTAATGTGTAACAACTGCAACAAACCCTGAAAATAATCTATTTCAAGAAGACAGCTGTAAATCTCTGAGATCTATTTAAAATCTCTACAAAAATTCTATGTAAAAATACATAAACTGTAAAAGCAGTTATATAAATATGACACTATAAGTAATTTAAGTGTAATTTAGAGTTTAATAAACCTTGAATTTTTTGAGGGTTCTTCTCAGGTCTTCTTATACAATCCAAACAGGAAAAAAATATATCTGCAGTATAAAGGTTACCTTATTTTACCATTACCTGAGATTAGTACTGACACATACTGAGAAAATTATACAGTATTTTCTTTATCTATAAAACTGTGAGCCAAATTTGTTGCTATTGAGATTGAAGATTGGACTGTCTTAGGCTGGGGTAGAGTTCATTTTCTTCGCACTAGCTGTCATGGTGCTGTGTTTTGGATTTGTGCTGAACAGTGTTGATAATTCAGGGATGTTTTTGTTATTTCTGAGCTGGGATTGCATAGATCCAAGGCCCTTTCTGCCCCTCACCCCACCCCACCCCACCAGCGAGGAGGCTGAGGGTGCTCAAGGAGTTGGGAGGGGACACAGCTGGGACAGCTGACCCCCAGTGACCAAAGGGATATTCCAAACCACGAGGCATCATGCTCAGCATATAGAGCTAAGGGAAGAAGAAGGACAGAGAGGACACTTGGCATTGGAGTGATGGTATTTGTATTCCCAAGTAACCATTACATGTGATGGAACCCTGCCTTCCTGGGAACAACTGAACACCTGTCTGTCCATGGGAAATGGTGAATTAATTCCTTGTTTCGCTTTTCTTGCATGCCCAGCTTTCGCTGTACCTATTAAACTGACTTTATTTCAATCTATGAATTCTCTCACTTTTACTCTTCAGATCCTCTCCCCCATCCAGCCGTGGGAGTGTGAGGGGGCTGTGTTGTGGGGCTTAGTGGCCATCTGGGATTATTCCATGATAAAGGTAAATACACATTAATCCTTTGAGAAACAGGACAGGGAATAGCAAATTTGTTGGTGTCTTACAAAGGAGATTGCAGTCAATATCTGTTTGAATTCTGAAACAGTTTTTATATGCCTAGCACTGTATTGTAAGTATTTAGACCCACAAAATCCTGCTGTTGGTATTGAGAAATGTGAAGTATCAAACAAGGGTATATCATGGTTTATTTATTTTGCTACATGCCAGTGATGGACAGCAGATGTAGGTTGCTGACCTTCAAGTTAATGCGCTTATACCTTAATATAGATACTCCTCACACTATTTATTTTTGTATTTCTCTAAGTACATAGCATTTAATTTTGGGTTTTCAGGTTGAAATTAGTACCAGCTGAATGATGGCTTTAAATCAGTTAGCTCAGGAAGGCTACCCCTGTCACCATGGCAGCATGGCCCTAAACTCATCAGAGGATGTGAGCAAACACTCAGGAGCAAGGTTATTTCACTGTTGCACTGCTATGGTTACCTGGACTAGCACATTGAAACCTGCTGTGGGTAAACCCCTGCAGTGATAAGAGCCTTGTGAAGAAACTCATTCTATCTTCCATTCTTCACTGGGATTTCCAGTTGAAACGCTATCTACAAGTTATCCAAGCTACAGCCCACATGATATTTTCTGTCTGCTGGAAGAAGCTGTGGAGCTTGTAGCCTGCTCTCAGCTTCTCCCAGGCCACAACAGCCTTTTCACACCCTGTGAAAGCTGCACAACCACCATACAACAGATGGAAAACCAAAGGACCTCTCAAGAAAGGCAGCAGAAGCAAGACACTGTTGACACAAAACCAGTTCATTCAGCTTGTATCCATCCTGATCCTTCCCAAGAGTGAAGACAACTGGGAAAAGGCTGCCTGAGATGCCTGGACAGTGGTGGCACATATTTGTGGCCACTTTTGCTGAAGTAGCCCTACACAGCTCTGACAACCAGGACACTGCACAGCTACCACATGCTGCTGTGCTGGGAAGGAAGGCCAAAGGAAGCTTTCACATATTTTTCACATATTTTGTGAAAATTGAAAAATGTGATTTACTACCTATCAACATCACTGTATATACCTGAACCGTGACATTCACTCTGATTTTTCCATTCTGCAAGTATCATGCCAGAAAACCATTAAGACAATTTATTCAACTACAAAGATGCAAATCACTTTGGCTCCAAGTATATCCTGCAAACCCTGTTCTAGTAATCTACTACTCACCTTAGTGACCCATTAAAAACAAAAAGAAAAAAGTAAAAAAACCCAAAACAACCAACCAAGAAAAAAAGCACAAAACCAAACAAAGAAACAAAACAATGACAAAAATGACAAACCCTCCAAACAAACAAACAAAACCTCCATCAAACTAAACAACAACAACAAAAAACAAAAACAAAAACAAAAAACGGGGAAAACAGTAGCAATTATTACATAATGGAAGAACTGTTCAAAGTAAATGAAATTTTGTAGACCTGATACATTAGCATCTTCACCTCTGCAGCTAGAATAACATTATCTTTGTGGCTTTCACAGATTCAAATGCTGCAATGAGAAATAAGTTGGATAGGGCCAGAACAACATATTTTTTTAAAGAGCACATTTCAAAATGAATGTTCATCAGGGTCTCTGGTAACAGACATTTATTACTATTTTGTAGAAATTTGCAAGCTGAAAATATTTACTAGCCTTGAAAGCAAATAAAAACACTGCCAATTTCAACTGAGGGTTTCTAAGTCAATGATGCAACACACCTCATGACAACACTTCCTGACAACAGCTAAGTTATGCCCATAACCTAACATAACCTCTCTTCCATGAAGCATGTATTTTGTCTGAGGGTTGATGGTTTGGGCTGCTGTTTTGTTTCCTGAATTCAGCTATTTTTGAGGCAGTACGGTATCCATTACAAAACTTTGATGAGTCTGGAGTCTCAAGATTTTCTTTGAGGTTTTAACACAATAATTCTTGTGGTAAACATTGAGATTAACAAAATCCCCTTTTAAGCTTTGTACCTTTTATTCATGTTAGACACTATTATTATTTAATATATATATTGCAGAAACAAGACCAATGCTTTGCTGCTTCAGCTTCTACAGGATATTCTTTTGCCATATCCTGTACCTGCTGTCAGGCTGTGCACGGATTTCCACTACATCATCCCTGCTAATTTAGTCTTTGGTCTTTCCATTGATAAAGAACTTTTCTATCAAAACAAACAAACAAGCAAAAACCCAAAAAACAAACAAACAAAAAAAACCAGCCAGGACCTTATTTGGTATAGCTATAAGTGCTGTACAGCCAGTAATCACCCTACTGGATTAGAAGGGGGTGACAGATTACAGTGCTCTGTCTTGTAGTAGGCCTTTTTCCTCAAAATTTCCCACCTCTCCTATCAGTGCAGCTTCAACATAGGGAGAAATGGTAAGATCATTAATGTATGAGATCCACAGCAAGCACTAATCACAGCAGGCACCCAGCAAGTGCAGCAGTCAAAGCACTGAGATCTTCTCCAAGGCAACCTCTTCAGTTTGGCAGACTCTGTTAGCACAGCACATTACACAATCATCCAGCCTATGTAATAAGAAAATAAAAAAAAAAAACAATCATCCAGCCTATGTAATAAGAAAAAAAAAAGTTGCTGGCAAAGATCTCACAAGTCTACAATGTAAAGCTTATACCTTGAAAAATCTGTTATTAGTTAGAAGCATACAACAGCTAGAACAGCTACCAAAAAGGCTAGTTATCACGTAGATGCTGTTATCCTAACTAAGAGTAAATACCACAAAACTTTTCAAATAAACTAAACTATATATAATACAACCAGAAAACATTAGCCTTTCCCACACAAACAACATAGGAATTCAATGAGAAATCCACCCTTTCCCTAAATATAAGCTTGACTTTCTTGTCTCCATTCTTTTTCTTGTGTTCATATATTTTATTTGAATGTAAGCTTGCAATTCCTTTTTTTCAGATTGTCTGATGATCAGAAAAGAGAGGCCATAGATACCTTCTCTTCTTTTGCACCTCACCAGCTGTGTCGGCCACAGCAAGGCTGACCTTCCTGATCACAGCAGATAAGGAAACAATTCAGATAGGAAACACTGAAAAGGCAGCATCACAGCCAGATGTTGATAAAGTGCAAGGCAGCTCTGCAATCTTCTTGCCAGGAGGCAAAGTTCAGAGGAATATACTAAACAGGTCCAAACCCTTGTAAGAAAACAGTTACATAAAGCACATATTTCACCTGGTTTCAAGATGGTGACCAGGCTTGCAGAGGGTTAACATTAATGGTGACAACTATTTGGAATACTAAAACATTACATCATGCTAGACTCCCTAATGGGAACTTGCACTCACTCTCGCTACAGAGTTGCTTCTAGAGACACCATATCCCTAATGCTAACATGCAAGCAGCATAGAAAAAGGATCTGCCGAGAAGCTGCAACCCAAATTTACTACCTGAAGTCAAAAGTATAAATATGCAAAAAGCTGGAGGTTAATTTGAAATTCTCTTCCAAGTAATCACTCAACCAATCTTTACAGAAATTTGCCAAGCCTGTCCTAACACCTCCCACATTAAAATTTTACTGTGGCTAGTGGCTGCCCAAATCCAAAACAGAAGATCAGTTATGTAGCAAATTATCTCCAGGAAGTTAACTCTTTCTGTCTGAAAAGCTTACAGAAATTTGTACAGCTAAATGTATAGCTTTAGGTAAGACTAATAATTTTCTGACTGCATGTGAAGCTCTAAAACCTGGACTTTAGGACAAAAATATGTCTGTATTTCTTTCCTGAAATTTGACTAGTAAATATAAACAGTAACTTCAATGTTAAATACTACAGTAAGCACCTCTCTGTCCTAAATGTGTGTGTTAATGCTGCAGCAGAAAGGTACAAATATGCTTGCCTTATTTACGTGATAACTTCTCAGAGTTTTCTTTATAACATGAAAAACATACTTTTAAAAATACTTTCCCTGCTGAAACCTAGGGCATGAAGGGTCTGGATATGCAAGGGGGTTACATATTTGAAAGTTAACCAGCAAATAAAAATTTATTATAGAACCTTGTGCTTTGCAAGAATTGTGCGTTTTTTCTTGAACATCATTTATTCAAGACAATGTAAATGACTTTTTAAATTAAAAAAGCTCTGAAATTATGACCAGTGCCAGAGAAGAATCTGACCCCAAATGGATTGCCTGAAATGGAACATGCGGTCGCACTGGTGGGGATCACAGGCACTGCTGCTCCAGAGCTGACCTCTTTGTTTTCCTATTAGGAAGAAATATGCGTATGTATTTCCTAGATGAATCTTAAAATCAAATTTACTTCTAAGGGATGGAAGGAAAGAGAAAAATAAGTGCACCTTGGAGCCCATGTAAATGTATTTTCCGTAAGTAAAAAAGAAATTTCATCAATACAGTTCCATAGGTAACTGTTGAAACTGTCTTTTGTCTAGGAGGGACTTCATAATTTATGATTATTCAGGAGCAGGGCTGGTATTTCATTGTATTTTAAAATATCAACCATACAGATTGTAGGGTCACAGAAGTAAGACAGACTAAGTCTTCCAGAGCATGTTTTACTTTTATTATTATTCTAATAATTGTAATTACAACTTGTATTGCAGTAAGAACATGGAAATGATGGCAGGAACACAGAATACTTTCTTCCCAGATTAAATTAAAGAAAGTGTACTTTCTAAGTAGTGTATCTCTGCAACACACATAGAAAACATTAAAAAAAGTTATCCAAGGCTCAGCCTGGTCTGAGCCATCCCCATTTCCTTTCCTTGAGCACATCTGTCTCCAGTGTCAGGTTACTAGTGAACATTCCTTCTGCTTGCTGACTACCATCTTCTTCTGGAGCACTGTCTCCCCCCAGGCAGGAAAGGCAGTGAGCACTAATAGGCAAGGTGGGGAAGTGGATTTTTTTTCCTCCAGAAAAAACAAAATGGCAAACAGGAGGAATAGAGTTTTGTTTCTGGGCAGGTTTTCATTTTCAAGCACAGATAAAAATCAGGACAGAGTGCATAATTTTCTCCTGAAATCAGAATTTTTGAGCTAATGAGTTTTGCCTAGAAAAAGTGGTCTTCATGATTACAGTCAATGAAGAAGGCAAACATTGTATTTGGCATCTGGTGCTGTACCCTGGTCTGAAGAGAAAACATCCTTTATATTCATGGTAGGCACATAGACCCTATAAAACCATGAGATAATAATCCCAGTGAAATCTGTGGTAAAAAAAAAAAAAAAATCACAGACACCTAAACAACATTTCAAAATTTATCCCTGTGAGCATTTCTTGGCCAGCTTCTTCCTTTCAAGCAGTTACTCACATGATCTTTTTGCATTTTTAAAATTTTGTTTGTTGCACAGCCCACTAACCATGTTGTAAGGTAATAGAAAGGAACAAGGAAAAGCTGAGAACTTTCCCTAGTGACACTTGCAATTTGACTCGAAGATATGCTTCACAAAATTCTTTTGACCCATAAACATGTTTATCCCAGATCTTGTCTGGTTAGTGAAACAATTCCTCTGGATCAGCAGGATAGATGAATAATTTTGGGAAAACCAAGTTAGAAAACCTGACTAGAAGCTCTGGTACTATATGTTATCTGACAGCTCCAAGTCAAAATAAAAAAGAATTTTTGCTTATTATCAGTTACTATCACTGCTGAGCATTCAGCATGGTTTCTTATGAAACAGGGGAGATCCACAGTGATCCATGTATTTTTACAGGCTTCTAAGAGGGGAAGAGTTAATATCCAAGGGGTATCTGAGATTCTAGGACTGAAACTAGTATTGCCATATATAGCAATTAATTCCTGTACTTTAGAAGCATCATTTAATATTTTATACTGATAGCATTTCAAAGCTGTTTTTAAATATTAACAATAAACACTAGAGTTTATGTACTGGCCTTCAAACCAAAAGTAGTATTCAATTTCTGACTAGCAGAGCAATAGGGAATGCTAATTAATCTCTTACTCCATCCTAGGAGGTGCCAAATTATCTTTATCACATGTTGTAATCATCCAAGTTTATTCTATTTCTTAATACTGTGCATTTTACTGATTCCTCACATTATTTCATCTTTTGTTCTTCCAGGGACTCGCTTTTGCATTCATGAGATAATTTTTATTCTTCTATATGTGACAAAATGATTTGAAATTCTCTCATCCACCTTTCCCTTATTTCTTCCAATTTTATTATTAGAGATGCCATCACATTTTCAAAAATTTTTCCCCAAGATTGTAGAAGCCACTCTACTGAAAGTGTCATCTAGAAAAATTAATAACCAGTGAAGTGATATAGTACTTACTGAAATGTGTTATGCAAAAGATAATGTTGTGTGTTCCAGTTAATGTTTGATATTCAGGAAAGGCAGCTCCTATTCAACACTTTCAAAATTGTTTCTGCAATATGCTAACTATTTTTTTTCAGTTTCTGGATGTAAACAGATAATCTGACTATTTAATCCTATCAAGGAGGAAATAAGGAAGAGAATGTCTGTTGGAGATGTAACAATTATATAGGTAATAAATGCTGAAATCATCATTCCTTTATTATGTTCCTTCCAGATTATAAGAGAAGGAAGGCTTTTGATTCAAACAACCGATTCTTCTAGCTCATAACATTGTTTCTATAGACTTCCAGCTTTCCTACACACTTTACATTCCCTCTCCTCCTAAGCCAGCCCAAAACCCACCAGAAAACACTATGAAAAAGGCAGAACTATTACATCACTACATTCTACTAAGTTGTTATTTGCCTAATTTCAAGTAGCACTCTGCCACATGAAAGTAAGTACCTGAAGGAAACTGCTTGCAAAAGAACTACAAACTAGAGTGGGGCTGTATTACATTTTAATTTTTTTTTTTCTTGGGGAAGCATAGAATTATTACTGTATTTTACACGGAAATGATAATAACTCTGTCATGCTCATGCTATAGTGACTTGGATTTGATTAGCCAAGTAAATATTTGTAAACTTTGGCACAGAGTTAACAGTGGAATTAACAGATTATAATATACAAAACTGGAAAAAAAAAAAAAAACAATAAATATTGGACTTAATTATTGCATTTTACTCAAGACCCCTAAATTTAATTCCTGGTCACCTCAGAACCGGACCGTCTGTAAACTTCACCACATTCAGGTGCAGAAGAATCCTCGATAGCCCGAGGGACCTCAAATAGTCTATGCATTCTTTCTGCCTGTTAGCTTTCTGCAGAGTCCCTATCACTTTGAAGTCTATACTACTTTCCACCTTAAGGTTATGAGCCTGAACCTCACCTGCTGAATGAAAGTGATGGTCATTTGCAGGGCTGTATGAATGAGGTGGTCAGTGTGTGCTCATTCGTGGTGAGCAAGAGAACACATCCCTAAACTTGTCCTAGTGGGGACAGAATGACATTTAGGATGTTGAGGATGTAACCCTGGCTCTGCTACAAACTCATTGAATGATCTGGGCACAGCACTCCTCTCCTACTCCATCACATTTGTACTTGAATTTATAACCGCCTTAAGATAATTCTGTCACTGCCACCACAGGACCCTGATTTCAGCTGAGCTAGTAGCAATATTATTAAAAAAAAGTTCACTATAATGTCCAGAAATCACAAAGAAAAAACTTAATGACGACCAAGCTGTAAAGAAGAACACTGGGATGTGTCTCTTGATTATGACACACAAATCTGATCAACCAGCAGAGGATTTCCTTTGTTAATGTTTTGTCTCAGCAGTCTTGGTATCATTTCAAAGCATTTAGTAACTATTTTCTCCATGTATTCAAGCTGCAATTTGTCTTTTAATTGATATGTGCATACTCTACCTAGACAAATTAAGTAACCAAGTAATGATGTATAACTACGAGGAGGTACTAGTGCCCACTATTGAGTTAAATAGGTTTTTAAACAAAATGGGGAAGCCCACAATAAGGGAAAGCAATACAGGGGCAACTGAATTAAAACAAAGCAAAATAAAACAAAACAAACAAAAAAAACCCCCAAACTAAAAATAAAACAACTCCAAAGAACCCCCCTAACAAACCAACTATATATTTCACTCTTTTAGGAAATAGGCAAATAACAATTTTCTCCACTTTCAATAATAGTTACCAAGTAATAATAGTAGTGCTTAGCTTATATAGAAATGGACTCTTTCCTGCATGTTTTGGAACAGAAATTTTTCCCAGAAAGGAATAAATTTAAAGTTTTTTTTTTTTTTCCCAAATAACTAGGTGCTATTTCATCACAAGTAACCAGCAGGTTGGAGAAAACAAAAAGGACCAGTCGATTTTCAACTGATGCCAGTAATTCACTGGATTTCAAAGCCATCTGCTTTGTGCTGCTCCCAGATTCCACAGGTTTTGCCTTTTTTCTCTTTAGGTTTGAGTATCTGCACCAGTTGGTTTCAGTGGTTTGTTAAAGCGAGCTCTCATCATAATAAAGTGTAAATATAATGCAATGTACAGGTGGGCTATAAAAATGGATACCCCATCCAAAACTGCTGGCCTCAAACTGGCACTGCTGGAACAGATATATCTCTTTTACCTTACACGGAAAAAAAAAAAAAATACACCAAAAAATCCCAAAAAACTCCTTCAGAAATTAATTCCTGAATATTCTGATCCTTTAAAAATAGTTGACGATACAAAAGACACCCATTAGCCTTAAGTACTGCCAGTTTCACTTTGAATAGCCACAACTTCGCAGCTAGTTTAGAGAAGAGAGAAGGTATTCGAGCTGGGACAAGGGCCATGCTTGGGGGGCTTCCCTGCCCCCGCTTTCGGGGAGGGGAACAAAGGTCGGGGGGGCATTTCCTGCCCCTGCCATTGGTGTCTGCATGTGGGACCAATATGGGCAATGCAAAGTTTAAACAGTTGCAAATGGGGGAGGGAACGTCGGGGCTTGTTTTACATATGTTTTTTTCCCGGCCGGGTTGAATTTAAAGTGGAGCGGCCGCATTGTTCGCGAGGCTCCTTGCCCCTACGCATTGACCGGAGCTGCTGTTTACACGGGCTTTTCATTCCTGCGCTGTTTGCTTATGGAAAATAAGGGGGAGTGACAGAAGAAGAGAAAGGGAGAAGGGAGGAGAGGGAGGCCCGGAGCGCAGCGCAGCGCAGCAGCCTCGGCCCGGCGGATCCCTGCATCCCTGCCCCGGCGGAGGCGGCTGGCCCTGGCTCCCGGCGCGGCCCTGGCATGTGAGCGGCTGCCGGCACTCGCACCCGCGGGCGGCTGTGCGTGCGTCTCCTCGCCGGCACACACACACGCACACCCCCAGAGCACGCCTCGCCTGGACTGCAGACATGAGGCTCCAGCTGCTGCTTTGCATCGTGGCTGTGCTCCTGGCGAGCCTCCTCCCAGCCTCCGGACAGCGGCCAGGTAGGCGATGCCTCAGCGTGATGCTGGTGCCGGGGCGGGAGCCGGGGTTCGTGCCTGCCATGGGCACCTCCGGCGTGCTCGTCTGACCGCGTCCAACGCGCGGTTTGCGAACTCCGGGACGAGTTTGGACCTGGCGCATCCATCTGTGCGCTTCATCCCTACTTCTAGAGGCAGCGGGAGAGGATGCTTCGCCTATCCCAGGAGTCTGGCAACTTTGGGGAGGGAGGCGGCGGGGAGAGGAACAGGGTGGGCAACTTTTGCAGACTTGCTACCGGGAAACGCCGGCGGCACGGAGGGCACGGCCCGGGCCGCGGTAGCTCCGGGGAGCGCCGGGGCCGGCCCGTCCCGGGGAGAGGCACTACCGGCGGCCACCCTCACGCCTCGCTTCCCTCCCTCCCTCTCTCTCTCCGCAGCCAACCTGGCGCTGCGCAGGAAGCTCCACCGGCACGGCTGCTCCCACCGGCGCTGCATGCCGCTCCACTCCAGGGTGCCCTTCCCCTGAGCCCGGCCAGGTAACTCCGCAGCGAGCGCCCCGGGAACCCGCACCTGCCTGCGGAGCAGCGCCGGGGCACGGCTGCGCCCGGGCTCCCCTCGCTTGCTCTGGAAACGGCCCTTTGGAGCTGGCGCTAGCCCGGGGCTGGGCTCGGGTCCCGCCGGCCGCTGCCGCCTTGTGCCCCTTCCAGGCCACCTCTCCTGCCAAATGCCTTTTTGAGACAGGAAAAACACCTGATCCCGCTAATCGGGATCCTCCGAGGCTGTTGGCAAAGCTGCGGGGCAGTGTGTCACTAGTGCAAAGGCCGGGTAAAGCGGCACTTGCAGACGATGCTCTGGGCTGCGAGCGCTGACACTTCCCCCGCGTTGGATGCAGGGCGAAGCCACCTCACTCTGCCCTCCAGTAAACATGAAGGTAGCAGCACTCAGCCCACTTCAAAGGGGACTGTAATTCTTAATCATTGTCAGCAAAAGACTTTCGGCTCCTTGGATGAAAGGCTATACAAGTGCAAAACATTAATGCTTTATAGCTGATGAGGGCAGATACATTCAAATACTAAGTGACTGCAGAAGCACGCAGGTAGCATATGCTAATACGGTAGGCATCAAAAGGAAACCTGGCCTCCTTGCAATTTAAGAATGAATAATGCAGTCAGTAGTTTTGCATCTTTGAAACTCATTATATATTAAAATAACGTTGTAGCCCCAGGCATGCCAGCATCCTAAATAAATGGTGGCAGAATCTGCATTCTGTGGAGCAAAGACATTTCGATTTACTGAGCGGTCAACAGTGAAAAGGAGACTAAAGTAAAACTTCTAACAACTCTATGCCAAGCATCTTGTCAATGCATAAACTGCCTTGGTGAAAAGAATTTAGACCACTCCCAAAACAGCCATGCAAAAGGGTACCATTCCACTCTATAGTGCTGGCCTATAAACGCATGGAATGTGCATATAGGATGGTAAACTGGCAAGTTGGTGAGGTTGAAAAAAAAGATTGCCATATCTTAAAGTGAATCTCAGATGGACTGCATACTGAGTGGCAGAATTGAGATGCAAGTAGAAAGGACATGCCAGAAGGATGCTTTACTACTGAATGCCATGTCACCTCACTGCTACATTTAAAAGAGACAGATTAAATGATACTTCATCATCAGTTTAAGCTTAAGCCTGAAAAGATAAGCAGTTGGATCGATTCACTCAGTAGGCAGAGACTGAATGGACAGAGGAATTTAGACCCAGTGGCTAGGAATCAATTCAGAATTATTTACCTCAGTTCCTAAGAAGAGTACATTTAACCTTCTTCTCCAATTCAGCATCCATGTCTGGAAACTGTGTAGAAAGCATCTACACTTTCGGTAATGTGTTCTGAAGCCTCATATAATAAATGCATTTTACCTGAGATTGCAGTGGCTGCATATACCCCCCTATTCTGTGGGGAATTCCTTTCCTCACAGAATATTAAGACACAAAAGGTATTTTCAGTGTTATCTCCTTTTCTTTGGGGAGCTGATTTCTTGTAACAAAAGTCAATGACCAAACAAAACAGTGTACTTAAAATTCTCAATAAATTTAGTAGACATGTAGCTAAAGATCCTTTTGTTATAAAGGTGTTTAGAACTCAGTAAACCTCTACTAGGGTGTAAGGGGAGACAGGCACCTGAACTAACTCTCTTAACTGCAGTCATTGTGGGTGCTATCCTTTATCTTAAGTAGGATTTACCACCTACGTTTACATTCCCTTCCAGTTTTAGTCCAAATTCAGCAAATATTTACATGCCTGGGTTACTTGACTCACATGAGTAATCTTATTGATCTCAGTGGAGTTCTACATATGGATAGAGCCATTTGCAGATGCAAACAGGATGCACTCTTAAGCCTGAATTTCAGCTAGTGGTTGGAAACTAAAATGAGCATAGCAGCCTCTTGCAGCATTTGAAACGAGAAGATTGAATTTGATTTTTCATCAGTTCCATACACAAAAAAATGAAGAAAATTTTATATTAGCAGCCTTCTTGCTTTTGTCTTTTCTCCAACTTTGTAGCTGAAATTTCCAAATTAAGACATATTATTCCAAATTTCATCCGTATGTTTCATAAATAATGTATCCTGTTTTGTATGAAGCTTATTTAGACTACTAAATCTCTCATTAATATTTATCTCCTTTTCTTCTTTTTTCCCCCAGCAACTTCATACTGGACTTTTCAGTGTTTTAAAGGAGCGACAGTTAAACCAGTAAGAGAAGTTTGTCAAAAGTCCAGATCAAAAACAGCTGACCTGACAGCCACCACAGTGCCATCTTCAGCAGTCCTGTCTGTCACATTCTGCTGTACCTGGAGCTGGCCTCTGTCTCACACCCTAAGAAGTGGTGGCAGGGAAAAGTGGTGGTGATGGGGGACATACATGGACTTACTTGGTGGTATCATTCCCTGCAAATGATTTGGCTCTCACAGTGAGCAGTGAAAGTTAAAGATCAAATCAAACGTCAGGTAGATTTTGATCTGAGGTAGATTTCCAGTGGCAGTAAGAAGGAAGGATCTGTCCAAGGCCGCTCTTGATGGTATATAATATTCAAACTGAGTGAAATCTGAAGTGCTGTTGACTATTCATTTCAGGCTGTGTTTAGGATGAAATAGCATCTGACTCCAGTATGGAATTGTAAAAGTCCAATTTTTGTTTATACTTTTATATATTAGTAATATATACATATATGTTTTAACATCTAACATTACATTCTTATGGAATTACCTTAATAATAACATAGAATGCATTACTGTAATAGCACCAAAGCCAGCACCACACTAGTGGTCCCACTAGCTTCATGTATAGTAGGCGTAGTAAGAGTTTACAATATAAGAAAGCAAAGAGCGTTAACCCTCATTCTATAGATAGAGAATTGAAGCATACAGAGATAAGAGATTAGCCAAGGGTCATGCAAAACTGATAACTCAGATCTCTCAAGCCAGACCTTAAGGTCAAGCCCATCCTCCTATCTAATGAGCTGTTACTGCAAAGCCTATCATTTGTTTTCTTAAAGTGGGCTGCCAAACCAGACAGTTAAAAGATGCTTGAAAATTCAGTATTACAGAGCTATTTGCTTAATAGTAGTTTTCCTAAAATGCCCTCTACAGTATTATAAATAGAGCATAAAAATAGACCATTGAAAAGAATCCTTTGTTTGGTCAGCCCCAGTGTTGCATAGCACTCTATTCCTGTAATTTAAATGAATGGGATATTTGAAGGTAGCACTACAATGAATGAAGACTTCAAACAGAAAACAGGCTGTTCTTTTCAGCACTGGAGGTCAAGAATACATTGAGCTTTTAGTCTGCATTTTGGTCTTAAAAATACATGGTTCACATCTGCCTTTTATATCAGCAGAAATTACCTACTGACTTATAAAGGAAAATGTGGTGGCACTTTCATTAGCATAACTAAAACAACCTGAAAATAAAGCATACCCAGATTTTTAAGTCATTGTACTAGACTTGAAATGCCAACATTTTTTACAAAATATATAAAGATGATCAAAGATCAGAAGTGTCATGGTTTAAATCTGGTATTACTGTTTTTTATTCTTACAACACATAGTTTCTAATAATTGAAAGAACAGCAATCAAAAAAACTGGATAGCTGAAACTTTCTAATCACTGTGCATATGCAACCCCTTATCTCTGAGAACTTGAAACTTTACTTGAATTAATACTAGCAGGATTTAATAGGAGCTATAAATTTCTCTCCATGAAAAAAATCTTAAAATGTAACTTCAGACTCAGTTCTGGAGTTGTGAAAAACCATCATAAAAAGATGGTCAAACTTAACTAAAACAATAAGCAGTCCTGCAGGTAAACCTTTTGGGTCTTGAAAAAAAACCAAAACACAGTTTCCCAAAGAAGCATTCTAGAATTTATATATATTTTAAAAATTATTTATTTAACTTGGCCTTGATATGTATCCTTAGCTATCTCTGTTTAGGTAAAGAGGTTCTTTACCTCTTTACTACAGGTAATGAGTGGGAAAGCAGTATAGGTGAAGAGTAGCTATTTAACAGTTATGTCTTATGAATGAGTATATGGATCTATCGTGGCACTGGGTCTTTTATATAACCACAAATATTCAATTAACTTTGATAAAATGGTAAAAAATACATAATGTAGCTATCAAAAAAGCTATAAATGCGTGTTCCTTCAAAGAGGTAAAAACCAGCACTTTAGGAAGCCTGCTGTCAGTCCACAAAATGATTCTAAATATCTGTTCCTTAAAGGCATTCTAATACCATCAAATCTGCTTTGAAAGAGGCATTGATTGTGAATTTCAATAGATAAGTTTATCAACTAGCTGGTTGACTGTATATTTTGTAAAAAGATAGTATGCATTTCAAATAATATCTTACTTGAAATAAATTTTGTACACTCCTCAAAGTCTCTATTCTTCAGCTGTCAAAGGCAGTGCATCTAAAGAAAATTGAGAACTTGCCTGTTTTCCCTGTGGATTCATAGAAAAATCAGTATTTGAAAATTTTTTACTCAGTTTCTGATACAAATAAATGATAGCTAATAATGGAAAATTTTTCCTGACATCTTTGGTCTTTCTAAAAATGCAAAATTCTGATTCAAGTCAGTTTCAACAAAGTCAAATGCAAACCTATCTGTTTACATTTGATATGTAAAACATAAGGCTTATGGTAAGAATGGCTTTGCATGATAACAGTATAATCACATCTATAAATTTGAATAATTTGGACATAGTGCTGCAACAGCCAAACTGACTGAGCTCTCCCTGTGCATGTACCAGTGTACACTTAAAGGCAGCTTGCACGAGTACAAGTTGCTGTCTACTCAAAGTCAGAATTGATGTTTGCATGGATGCAAACTAGCAAGACTTGATCCCAAGATAGATTAAGACATCAAATTGTGGAAGGCAAAACGTGAGTTTCTAAAACATTGAATTAACTCCTTGTCTTGTACATAGTTGTAATATGTGGAAAACTGAAAATTTAATTTGAAAGTACATTTAATTAAGTCCTGTAACAACAGGTCAGCAGGAAATAGAGGTAAATGCAAGGCTTTGGTGAGAAACAACAGTTTAGCATGTTCCCAAAGGATAATAAACAATTCACCTCTTCCCTTTCCAGTATGGAAAAAAGGAAATTATAGGAGAATAAAGACTGGAAATATTTCCCTTACGCCACATACACATGCTATAAATATCTGTGTCTACACAAAGCCAAATTTTGCTAAGAGTCACGAAATACTTAAATTGACACCAATCAGGAGAAACATTAGTATGGCAAACAAGTTTCCAATGTTGACTCTCAGAGTACAATTAACCCACTGAGCTACTTGCTCTTCTACTGGCCTTTCTCTTTCTTGCTAGTGATCAGCTGCAAAATATTTGTGCAAAGCAGGAAACACTCCAACAGCACAAACAAGGCACCATGGCTTTTAGAAAGAAAGCCTAAAAGCCTTAACTCATTCCAAGGCTGAAGTTGCTTTTCTATGTCTTGAGTTACCTGTTCAGACTGTTGTCTGCCCAAGTCTGGTCCTTGCTGCATCCTTGTTTTTTAGATTAAGAAGGACTTCCCGTAGAGCAAGCCTGCTTAACTCCATGTTAGTTACATGTTAGCATAGAACCTTAAAGTAGGAAAACCCTCTTAATTTTTTACAATCAGTGATTTTCCTCATTTTCCTTGTGGAGTGAAAAACTGAAGTGATTATATAGAATATCCACTAAGAGCAATTCAGAAAGACAAAACAGAAATACTGACTGAGAATTTTCCCTCATGTAAGATGTGCATTCACAAGAGACCATCAAATCTTTTCTTTCATGTGTACAGAATATTTAGCATAGTTCAGCATTTCATCTAAACTTATTAAAACCCCACAATGTGAACATTTTTCAGGCAACCCAATATAGTCCTTAGGTGGCACAAAATTTTTCTCAGACCTAAAAAACATATAGATTGGTTTTCTACAGAAATAAAAAGCTACTGGGGCAGCATTGAATAATAAAAAAGAGGATAAAATAATGATACATGTTTTTTATTTTAAGGTACAGTTTTAGCATATATTAGGAAACATTCCTTTACTTTCCTTATCTTCCCGCTGCCCCAGCTGCAGTCAGGTAGCTCTTACCAAGACCTGCAAATATCAAGTGATTTCTGCAGCTGTAGTCCCATAGCTCCATATCGCTTCAGCTGTTCAGAGTAACAGATTTGCAGGTTTGCCACACCTCACCACAGCAGGGCTGTGTTGGTGGTTAGCAAAGCACTGCTTTGCAGCAGAGCACGTGCAAACACCTGTGCTCACAAAGCAGCATATTTTGGCCCCTGAAACTTGGATCCAATGCTCCAGTGCTTACTGCATGCACAGCACACCGTGGATTTCACTTCACACAGGGCAATCCAGCCCATGAGCAGGTGCTGGCACTGCAGGGACAGGCACCTAGGCTGCAGTACTGGGGATGGACAGCACTGGCTGCCCCAGCACTCAACCTTGCAGCACCAGAGAGGTGCCTGATAAACAGCATACAGAACCAGAACAATTAGGACTCCTTGTTCACTTTAGCACTGCGGCATGTCAGACATAGCAAGGTCACAGCTGAGCTTCATCTCCTTTGCACAGCAGCAGCCATTCACCTCTTCTATGTGGCATTTGAAGCACTCATTGCACACAGGCTCCCTGAGCAGCTCTGCAGTCACCTTCTGCAGGCCAGTGAGCTCAACCATAGGCAAGCTGTTGGCCAGGAGGAGGCAGGGGCCCAGGCCCACAGAACCCAGCAACACCACACCATGCACTGGGGCAGGCAGCACAGGGAACCTGGGGGCTGGGGAGTACTTCTGCCTCCAAACAAGGCTGGCTTTGGCCCATCTGCTGCAGACAAGGGGCTTGGGGCTGCCACACACAGCAACAGCTCTTACTTGACAATTCACTGTAGCTCTACCATGGGCAGAGGTTCAAGTGTTCAGGGTGAGTAGTAAAGATTATTAGCTTCTGTTGGAGTCCATACAAATGTGAAAAGCCTCCACCCGGCCCAAAGAAAAAGCTTAGATACTAAGAAAAGGTAGAGTTGGGAATATGATAAAAATATAAAACTGGGGCAAGGGGTGGGTGGTTATGATTTGTTATCACTTGTGTACTTAGGAAAGATAACATTTAACAGGCAGAAGATGTACATGTGTGTGCACAGCAAGCCATACTTGCCTTCCTTTCCAGCTACCATGTTCCACAGAAAGCAATGCTACTGGTTAATCCAAGGTTTACCTTGAGCAGTCAGAGAGAAGAAGGTTTGAGTAATGACCTCAAAACAAAGGAAAGTTGTTCTGCCTCACTTCTCAATGTTGGAAAGAAACACAAGTGGCAGGGGAAGTCTGAAGCATGATGGAAAAAGACATTACCCAGAAAAGGGAATAAAACTAAACTTAAAGCTTCAAAACAAGTGCACAGCTATCCTTGTTCGGCTAGTTTTAAGTGCCAACACTGCTGTAAGAACTTCAGTATAACACAAAAATCTGCACAGATTGCCTGCTGGAACCAGATTTACATCAGCTTGGAAATAACAGAATTCACACTCTTCCTTGGTTGCATTTATTGTGCATGAATTTCACAGTCACATTTTACTGCTTTTCATAGAAATTTATATAAATTGACATACAGAGTCACATCAAAACCTGAGTTCTAAAAACAAATAACTTTATTCCATATATGTATACTATAAAATTCTGGCTGCATTTTCAAGAAACAACAGCTAAGGAGAACAGTCTAGTGTTGGATAGCAGCAAAGCCTCCAATATTTGTTTTTCTTTGAATGACACAACCCCCATATTTGTTGCACACTAAACTGTCTAGGTACTTCTAAAGTTGTGCCTTAACACCAAAGTAGGATGAATTCATTTTCCTTTCATATATTGAACTAAAAGACTACTCCTCTTAAGAGCCTTCTTCCAGTTTTGATTTGTGATTACCCTATCCCCAGAGAGGTATTGGCTTCTAAAATAATTCTTTGTCTATACTGGTAGACAAAATAGTACCCAAAACAAAATGTTTCTGTCACCAGCCTTAATTCACCATAGATTAAAACCAAGAATTCTTGTTTCTTCAACTTCTAAAAGACCTTTCTGTCTTCCATTTCAACATTTGAATCAAGATGCTGATTTACTTGAAGGGCCAAAGTGAAGAGCAAATATGTAACAAGCACTTTTGACAGCATCTTTAAAAGCATTCAACACAAGTTAGTTACCAGGTCAATGGAAAAGCTCATGCTTAAGTATTTTTGCTTTGTTAGTTCAGTTGGCAGAGTAGGAGACTTGTTACTAACACAAAGTCCTAGTAATGGGATAGTCATCAGCCCTAAAGATCCCTCTTAAGAGCTTTAAAGCCAGAATTCTAAACAATTGCTTATCACAGCATGGTTTTTGTACCACAGACTTGTATGTGAGATTTACAGTTTTAGGGCACCCACCACTTTTTTTTATCCCAAGTTGGATACCAGCTTTCTCCACTTACCTGCCAAAGGAGAAAAGGAGACATCTAGAAAACAAGTACTTGTGTTGGATTACTGAAGTAATCCACCTCTACCCTGGAAGTGAAGGGAATCAGTGACATCTAGTCTCATCTTTAGCAATAGAAACTGCATATACATCCCTTGAAAAGTCAGATTTTTCTAGAAAAAAAAAAATTGTACTCCAGACATATAAAATACTTTGGTAGCCTGAAGCTTAATGGTTACACAGCAGTACAAAATAATAGCAACAACTGGGCAAAGTTAAACCATTAACTCAGGTCCATCTTTAACTTACGAGGAATTAAAAATCCTTGAAGCTGCACAACTTTTTTCCAGAATTGATGATTTGAAGACAGCCAGAGTGTCCAGTTGTAACAGGCTTTAATATATGCAGAGCTTATCTTTCAAGTTTAACTTCTATTTCAAAACATGAAAGATGACTGAAGAGTCACATCTGTACAAACCAGTCTGGACTTCACCTTCCCCTCCAGAGCTCCAGCAGCAGTTTCCCAAATGCTGCTAAGTTTTGGTTTGCTGAGATGTTAATGCCAACAGTCTCTTGCTGAGCAGTGCATTGTGTCGCTGAAGATACTCTATTACATCTCCTTGCTTCTCAACTATCTCTTCTAAACTGGAATTTTCCCTTGAAGTAAGAAAAGTAAATATGGGTTTCAGTAAATGACAGAAGCCTTTCAGTATGTGAAATGTCAGAGCTAATTAACACATACTTAAATAGTTGTTTCCTTTAGTTTCACTTTTGCTGGGATCAACTAATTTTTGAGGGGAGAGGCAATCTACAACACCTATAGATCTAACTCTATTTTGCATGAGAAGGTAGGAAGAGAAAGTCTGGCTGAACTTCATGCCATGTATACACAACTGAGCTACATACTTCCCGCTAGATAGTCACAGAACGAGGATCTTACTGTTTAAAAGACCAAGACAGACAACATGCTAGAATTATATTAAGAACCATGGAACCTTTCCCACACACATTAGGAAACTTGTTTTGAGCAGGCATAATACTGTTGTTTAGCTGTGGGAGATCATAAGCTGTTCAAGACAGAAATCCCTTGATTAATGTGGAGTAGCATACATTATGTGCTACTATATACATCTAGTATTTGTCACATACCATGATAGTACCAGTACCAAAAAGTTGTGCTACTTCAGATCTACAACCTTGTGTACAACTACCCTCCCCCCTTAAAATATATCCAACTTCCAGATAGCTCTCATTTTAACTCCAACAGTAACACTGAAATATTTACATAAAGCTTACTTAATTGAGAAAAAAAAAAAAAGATGAAATAATTTTGTCAAATCTATTAGGAATTTTTAAGCTACAGCAAGATGAAGTACCAAATGTGGGAGTGTAGCCTACTCTTTCCTTACATGTTATTTCTTCTCAGCTGACTTGGGAATCTGCCCTCTGTGTACACTTGTGAGCATCTTAGTACTGAGAAAGTTGTTCCTCAGCTTTACAACATTTTGTAGAGGAACACTGCCCATTTCATAGTTCTTAGAAAGCGTTGAGAAGGATATTGAGTGAAAAAAAGCTTAGATCCAATAAAAAAACCTTACTGTAGTTAAACTGGAAAAAGTAAAGAACACAAGTTTTGTAAACAGAAAACTTGCAACCTTAACCAGTAACGTGCACTACCAATGTAAGGCTCCAGATCAGTAACTTAGGTTGCAGAGGTCATGATATTCAAAAAACATTCTTCTAACAAGGTCAGCTGAAGGGCTGACAGGATTCACTTTTCAATAGATGTTAACTCCCAAGGGAAAGAGAGTCAGAGTTGTATAGAGCTAAATTAAAATAACGGTTTTGCAATCAGTTCTCACAGGAAGTTTGCACTCTTTAATCAAAAATAAGCAGAGTCTGTTCCTCAGCTGGTCATTGTTGCAGGCACATTCCCTGGGCATTTGAGAATTTCTCAGGGGAGAAGATGAATGAGAAAGAAATGAGGTCCACCATACAATCACCATGGTTTTTATATCAAAATGGAAGTCAGACCTGGTATCAAAATTCAAGACAACTCTAAATCCTTCCTGTATCCTGAACATCTACTTCCAACTTCCATAAAAGCATGTGCATGCTGCACTTGTGATACCAGGGGAAGTCCCAAAGTATTAGTCACCTCTCATTAGTCAACCTTTCATGAAGGCAGCACATATAGAAGCAAGTCATAGTATATGAGAAAAATCACCAATTCTTATACAGAAATCTAGGTTATTTTAAATTACTAGTTTTTATTAAGTCATACCAGACTGATTTCAGCATTTGGGCAGTTGGCAGGTACACAGAGATAAGTCTCAGCGCCTGGGACAGTTTCAGTTACTGTTGGACAGCTTCTACTCTCACTGAGACCTTCCTTACTCCTTAAATGCTCTACACACCTTAAAAGTTCCTTTTTAAGTAACAGTAAGACAACAGTGTCTCTCCTAAAACATCATATAAAATTAATTAAACCAGATTAAGCACAGCCATTTCATAAATGGTTAAATCACCTCCATCCTTATGTTTGAGGATTTCTGTATCACAGTGAATTCTCATTTACTATGGAGAAAGTACAAGACTTTCTCCTGCTGCATCTCATCTGTGCATCTAAAATTGGAGGCTTATGCATAGTTCCTTCAGAACTGTTACTCCTACCTCTGGTTTAGCTGACAGGTTTAAAATTGTATGAAGTCTACAGAAAATCATGGAATTGCATTCATGTTACCTATAGATCATGGTTGAACATGGCATAAAATGAATACAGAATTCTCACCTGAATCCAACTTCTGAGGTAATGTGACTAGGGTAGGCATACAATTTTTCTTCTTCAATTATGTCAGGTCTTGGCTTGGCACGATTGAAGTTGCTTATTTTCACTGCAAGAAAGTTTTATTAATTAGTTAGAAACCAGAAAATAACTCAAAGCTTTAACATCAGAGTCCAAGTTATAAAAATCTGTAACAGATGATCCTAAGATTACCTTAGGATGAGAGATGGAAAGACAACAAAGGAATCTGAGAAACGGAAAAGCAAAAGCAGACCTGAATGGGGAAGCTTGAACATACTTCTTAACATCTGCAAAGTTTAATCTGCCACCTAAGAGAGGGTGAAACCTTAGTTGCCTTTTATAGGGGGTACCAAGATTCAGTCTCCAAGTTCAGGCAAAACTAAGTAATATGCCATAAAAAACCAGTGAGAAGTTTTGTACTGGTATCTGGTTTAGAACTTCTAGCTTAAGCTCTTCAATAAATACTTTAACGACTAGCTGCAATAAAGCAGCCGCTTGTTTGCCTGCTCAGACTAGAGCAGACTTGCTACAGAAAGCCACTGTGAACCTAGCAGTCTTGGCTATCGAACCCAAAAGTCATTCCTGGGCACCTGTGAATAAAGTTTAAGGCTCAATTTAACAGATGTATGGGTGGGAAAAGTTGTAGGCACTCTCTGCATTATTTCAAAAAGGAAGCTGAAAATATTTAAAGCCATTCAATGTCAGATACTGATTCAGAGAAAATATCAAAATATCCAGAGTATGCATTTGGGACTCTGTATTAAGGGCTACTTGTGAAATAATACATCTAATGCCACAAAAAACATTACAGCGCAGCTCTGTGAGAAATCCACACTACTGCAACAGAGGAGGAGTGTCCTTACAAGTCAGTACTATTATGGGGTTTATTACAGGCCACCCTGCTAAAACAATGCTAAGACCCTCCAGAGGTTAGCTACGAGTTAGGCTCAAAGGTTAGTTATTTCTATGATGGTATTTCTCTACAACTAAAACCACAAAGGAATGGATGTGGAATTCTCAACATGTGTTGTTTGTGGGAATGTTGGTCTTTTATTCAAGTGATGTTAGAGGTATGTGAGAAAGTAATTAAATACATATATTTAGTAAGTCTTTTAAAGCTTTACTCCCTATCCTAGCAGTAAAAAACTTAGAATAGTAAGCTGACATTTAGAGCTGTCTATATTGTACTTCATTCCATGCACTTTTACCTCACTTGAACAATTTATATATGTCAAGTCTATTATAGGTCAGTCACAGCAATTCCTTGTAGATTTATGAATCTCTGCCTCTGCATCCTACAGCTATATACACACATTGCTACATGGAGATGATTTTAAGGAAGGCAGTAGTCCTTCACAGGACATTGTCTATCATACAATCCACAAACAGGTCCAATAAGCAAGAGAAATATCTAGAATTACAATCAGGTATCTCCGATTTGTGAGACAGAATTATTTAGCAGAAAATGTCAGGTACAACCTTCTACTGATAAGCATTTATGTCTCATTCTAATACTTAAATAATTACTTCACTGTGAAAAAACTATGTGAACTGGTGCTGCCTTCTCTCCAAAATTAGGAGTAACATACTAATACAAAAAAGGGTGAGCCAGTAGTTTTTAGTGTAAAACTAAAAACTAGTTTTTAGTGACCTTAGTCACCCCATTGTTGCTCAGCTGATACTATCTGAGCAGTATCTGCCAAGATATTGCTTCAATGCTTGCCTTGAAGAGGGAAATTCTAAACCTCAGCAGAGGGCTGCCCTTAAAACTGTTCCATTAAAGAAGCTTCATGCTTCTACCCAGGCACATACTCTGTCTGCTCTAAGAGCAAAAACCCATCTGAATGTCATTATTACTACAGATTCTCAGGCTATTTTCAAAATTGGCCAAATACATTTGTTTTGCCTCAATACAGCTTTAATATTAGAATTTTAAAAAAACCTTAAAATCCACCACTACAGATAAGACAGACAGGCAAGCAATCTCTCAGTTTACCTAAACAAGCATTGGCATGGAAAATAAGATAATAAATTACACTACCCACTGGAAAAAGCAACTTAGGGTGACTGGAAGTTTTCCTCATCTTGCAGCAGGTGTAAAGCCACATAAAAATTAACCCTAGCTTTAGAGAATGAGTTTTATGTTGATTTGGGGCTGTTCAAGAGATAAGGCAGCTGTTGGTATAACACACTTACTCCTTCCTAGCAACACAAATCTTCCCCTTAGTTCCAGGATTCACTGGACCCTTCTTCAAACCTCTTTGAGCTACAAAGTGCAACACTGCAGCCCACAACTTCCTCGTATATGCATTTATTTATCAACATTTTAGATAGTTTTGCAAAATTTAAAGGCAAGTGTTTTATTAAGTCTTCATAAATTACACCAAACCTAAAGCAGACAACCTTACAAACCAATAGTGACAGCAGAAACACTGGTTAATGAATATGAAGGTCACAGGAACTGGCATAAGTACTAGTCAGGAAACAATACCCTTCTGGTAACAAATAAGCAGAAAAATAGTTTGAGATTTCTTACAGAAATACAAGCTCAGACCTTACTACTATGCAGGTCATCTTTTTTGCACTTAACCTTTTCGGTCAAGGTAAGAGTCACACAATGTAGCTCTGAGCTCAGCAGGCCTCAGGGCTAGAAATAGCATTTCTCTGGAATTCCTGACATTCTATTAAAGTTTTACAATTTATCTCTTATTTCTCGAGTTTCCCAGGAAAGTAAGTATGCGTATGCAAAGAAGGCATGATCTCTAGCATTCTTGGAATAGTTTTCTAGCACTGCCATGATTACATTCCCTCATCACTGCCTTTATTCTTCCAGAGGACAGTCAGTCTACTTGAGCCATGAGCCATTGAGGGGAAAACCTGACAAGCCTGCAGCATTCAGCCTTCTGCACACTTTTAAGACAAAGACATAGTTGAGGGCTGGGACCTTATTTCTTGGCACATTTTTGATACTGCTGTAGGATACTCGGAATACTTTTTATTTCCCAGATGAACAAGCTACATGGCAGTATTTCTCTGTGTGCCATTGCATTACTGTGAACACACCAAAGTTTTCTTTTAAGCATTTGTTTATCAACATTTTAGATAGTTTTGCAAAGTTTAAAGGCAAGTGTTTTATGAAGTTTTCATAAGTTATACCAGACCTAAAGCAGACAACCTTACAAACCAGCAGTGATAGCACAAAGCCTCACAGTTTTATAAAGCACTACACATATCATCACAGCTCCCAAAACCCGTGCATCTTTTAAGAATTCATTAGAAGGAATATTCCATTTTAGTATCAAAGAGTAACTGAAGACTTTGGGGTGGGACCAGGGAAAGAGGAAGAGGCTGAATAAGGCACAATCACACAATCAGGTACGCAAACCCCACATGTAAATCCTGTACACAGTTCTGACTAAGCCAGCTAGCTCTTACTGCTTCACAGCTTGTGGTGCATACATTTCAGAAACACTGATAAACAGACAAACCTGTTCACAGGACACTTTCTGAATTAATTAGGCATTTATTGCCACTTCACTGGATTAACAGCTTTGAGATAACACAGAGCAGCCCTTCGTTTAGCAGCCCTTGGAACCAAATCAAGCCTGACAACCTTTCCCAATTTGTTTTGGATTTGCCTTAGTTCTCCTTCTACAAGCACAGAATCGTTTTGTATTTATAATGGCAGTTAAATGCCTTGGGGTACCCCAAGTGAACTACTGTGAGGGCAAACAAACAGCTGAGTACCAGCTATAATGAACATCACACAAGAAGGCTAAGCTTGCCTCTCTCACCTGTGTAAATCACTAAGCATGTCAGGGAACTAATCATCTCCAGGCTCAGGACTCCCAGGATAAGATACAAGTACACTTTGCTGTGATCAGGAAAGGAATGCTGCACCGACAGAATCAAGAGCAGGGCCGTATTACCTAGAAAACAAATATTATATTTTAAAGATTTACTGATTTTATTAGTAAAACTAATTTTAAAATAATTTTTTTTACTGAAAATTAATTAATGCTTTCTCATGCCCAGTATCTGCATTAGGCTGCAGTAATGCTTTTCCATTTCATATCATGCTTGCCCCTTCAGCTAATTTCCTTAACGTGCAAGCTTATACCTGCTGGTAGAAAAATGAGGTTTTATTTCAGCATATGCCTGTAATGGTAGACAATTATGAGTTTTCTTATAAATTCTTTTGACTAAAAAAAACAAGAGTGGAAGAAACAGACTAGAAATACCTAAAATAGGTACATGGGCTTAAACAGCTTCTGGCTTTGTTGATGCTATCCATCTTACTAATTCCTTCAATTCCTAAGAGATCATGTAAGTCAGGTGAAAATGAGGGAGTACTTTCCTTCAAGTAGTGGATTTAAAATATATTTAAATTAGGCTAATAGAGGAAAAAAAACCCTAACCACCTTCCTTCAAAGCCTACTTGCATGGGCTTCCACTTGCTATTTATCTTAATACTTGAATATCACTGGAAATTTAATTGAAATTAGTACAATTAGTCAGGAGAAAAGATACTGAGTTACAAGCCTAAAAATCTTTCCTGATACTGAGTGTGAAGTGTTTTCTTCCTTCCTGTAAAAATGTGTCTGACGAGTGTCTGGATAAAGAACTAAATTTATAAAGACCCTTAATGTAACTAGGGAACTGTGCAGTTCTCTTTCCTACTGTGTCAGTCAAGTGAAGGAAGTGGTATCAGCAGTCATTACCATGGCAGGAAGCTTGCAGTAATGGAAGAACCACCTTCTGAACAACAGATGATCAAAATTCTAAAGCACACACCTGATTGCATCTGAACATTCACAAAAGCCCAGAGTTTGTCTAGTAGGGGAGAAGTGGGCTCCATCTAAGACTGAAACCAGGGGCAAAGTATTGCCAATTACACTGCAACAGGCAGAAATAACCCTTTTACATCATTAAGCCTCCTGTAGCCTGCTTTTGTCACTACACTCCAAACACTTTTATATCTTCAGAGCTCTATCTAGTGGCCAGAGCCTGAAGTGTTGCACATTTATCAAGCTGACTTAGCTCTTTTAAGGACTGTGTGGAAAGAAAGCTAGGTTCTTACAAAGAACAGGACCATTTTACTTTCTAATTCTGGTGAAAAAAAATATCTAATCCAGGAGGGAGGTGGTTTTATAAGAGGCAAAAATACTGTAAAAGCCATCGCTCTGCCCTTTTCCACTGCTATTTGTAGGAAAAATCCCCTTAAGTTAGATGGGTTTCAGATCTGAAAATGATTTAAAGAAAAGCTGCACCAACATTTTACAGCTAAACTTGCCCGAGATGCAACTTAAAAATATAGTTAAATCACTCCTATACACCACCTTTTGTCCATAGAAAGTAGAAAAAGGGCAGCCAGATAAAGAGCTGAATGTTACACATCCTCAGTGAAGGTCAGAAAATTGGTTATTTCACTGAATTCAGACAGCTGTTGGGCAACAAACAATTCATCTATTTCTATGTGGATTGCTGAGCTTGAAAAGAGAAGAGCAGCGCACTTCCTGGAAAGCCTAGCAGTCTTACCACATATCCAACCAGACAAATGAATACAGAAATCAAGATCACTAGCAGTCAAACACAGACCTTGCTGACTGAATATTTCATGGCTGAAGACTAAATGCTAATGCCTAATGTTTTACTCAACCTCACAGCAGTGAGCATTTTTGCACTACAAAGAGTTCCTTACAACCTGCATCTGGCAGACCAGAAAGATCATCTGAGGGTCATCTGACTAAAGGACAATTTGTAAGTGCTCACAGACAGGTTCATAAAAGTTCATAATATATAACATACAATTATATCAAAACTGCTCAGTCTTTTACTGTGTCACAGTTTAAAGCTTTAGATGGAAAAAAATCCAAGTTCACCTGTGGCATGGATTAGCAGTGGAAGTCTTTTCAGATGTCTTGTTGCTTGGTATATGGAGAAGTAACCTCTTCTTCTGACTCTGCTGTGGTGGTGATGCACGTATTGTTCAAAACAGACATGCAGAATCCACAGAACTATTTTTGCAATTATTATGACAGTCTGCACTTTAAGTGGGTGAGTGTAGTTTCCAGGGCACTTATCTTGGTTTGGATTGGGGTAAGAGCAAAACATAGCTGCTAAAAATGCTAAAACAACAAAAGCAACCTGGAAGATAAAGGAAGAGAGAAAAATCTTTAAAGTCAACATTTAGCTATATGTGTGGAAAAAAAAAAAAACCTGAAACACAAGTCCAGGATTACGTAGTTAATTCATTATGCATTACTTTCTAAATTGATTTTTTTAGAGTTGGGTTAACATAAAACATTAGACACTCGATACAACCACTACATGCCACTCTGGGAACATACAGATGACTGAAATTGCTAAGTAGTAAGATTGACTTCCAGGAGGGCAACCAGTCCCCAGCAGAACAGAGCTGTAATTGTCACCCTTCCCAGAATTTCTACTAAATCAATTTCACCACTCCTTGAGTCTTTATAGTGAATTTATTTCATTTCTGGACCCTCCTTTCTATGCCTTTTTACTTCAAAGAAAACTTGACTTATGCTCCTATAAAAGAGAAATCACGTCTTTTTAGACTCATTCAATTACACTTAATGCTGCTCTGTGGGATCAGCTCTTGTCGGTACAGTCCATATTTCCTGAAATTGACATTTCCTAAGTGAAAATCAATGCCTTCCTACAGACACTGAATATCATCTCCAGGTTAACTTTAAAAAAGTGAATCAGAGAAACTTAAAGTGAATTATTAACACTGGGTAGGCATCTTTGCCAATTGGTAATCATTGGCAATCATTTTACCTTTTTACTTATGTCAGAAAAAACAGACAGATTATTAGTCAGATTGCATATATAGTCAGATTGTCTATATATTTATCCTTTCAGACTACTGCCATTATGCCATAACTTTTCCTGTCTTCTAGACTCTCCTCCAAATTTTCAGCATCAGCAGTGAACATCAGCAATCTTTAGGCCAATTAGAAAACAAAGCTGTTGATGCATGTTACCTGTAGTGTTTGTATACACAGGGATTTCTTAATATTTATAGAGTTTTGTCACAGAAAATATTTTCTCTACTGTGTTCATTCAGTGAACAAGAACAATGTTATACTTTCTCATCCTGGTTCATTCTACAGAACAGAGGAATACTTTTAAAACAGAACTGTAAAGAAAAACAACTCCCACAAATACAGAAATAAATGGAGAGTTATTAATATACAAAACAGAAAAAAAATCAATTTGTCTCAAGTCTACAAATGAGTTCTAATACACTTAGCTTAAAAAAAGAAGTGTCAGATGTTCTGCATGTCAAAACTGGCAGAAACAGCACATCAGAATTGAGGACAGAGGAAAGCACCCAATTTTCATTTGCTGCCTTTGTTTCCATATTTAATTCTATGAGTATTTAAGATCCCACTGCCCCCTTTCCACCCTCTTGAATTTATATTTCCTATTTTTGTACTTTCTCAAGCAACACTCTTCACAGAAATTAACTTGTCAGAACCACTTAATTATTTTTGAGACAAAATGCCCTTAGCTTGCTCAGATTGTGACCAGAGGAAGGTAATTGGGAAGGGAGCAAGAAAGGGGAATACTTTTCACACAACTGTCAATACTTAAAGACATTACAGAAGACAGATAGGATAGAAGGCAGAAGGACAGAAACCCAAACCAAAATGGAGCGTACCCCACATTATTCATAAAATCATTACTTCAAACACAAATTAAATACCACATTATCTAAAGATCAGTTAAGTTGCTAGATGCAGTAGTTAAATAAGAGGCAGGTTTATAATTTGTTTAATCTATTATTTTACCACCTTTTCTTACAAAGCTAAGAAAAATTCAGCTATTTTACTTCATCTGTTTACTGTTTGGTTTGCCAATTTACAATAATGATACAATTAATTCTATCCTTCCAGGTATTAGGAATACATTTCAGTAAAGAAAATGGCTATATCAAACTAATGCATGTAGGAATGACCTAGCATTACATCTCTACTAAACTACTACAGCAGTGTATACAAGAGGAAACAGGAAGCTGGCATTTAGAGTGGTATTTATGAAATATGTTTTGCTTGCATTGTTAGGCAGTTCAATAGTAGGTGTTTCATCCCCCACATATTTTTACATACAGAAAGTTATTCTTATAAAGAGTAGTATTTAAGTTCAATTTTGTGTATGTGGACACACACAAATGATTAAGGAAAGACAGGATTAATATAAAGAAATTATTTCTAGCCTGTACACTTCACATTGCTCTCCAGCCTCCAGAAAAGCAAAGCTTAGCAAAAGGAAAGGCACTTAAAAACCCAGTCCCTCCATAGTTCAGCATATCCTACCCACTTTCCAGAATTATATGTAACTGGGCAGCTGCATCACAGCAGCTATTTTGCTACCTAACTCCATTTCTTGGCACAGGGAGGTGGAGAATAAATACTCCAAATTACATACAAATTGCTTTAGAGATGCATTACAGCTCTACTGCATAATACTATGATGTCTTAACTTCTCCAGGACATTTACCCCTTTGGCAGGCTATGCGTCAGAAACTACCCTGGCCTCTCTACACATTCCACAAGATTAATGCATGTTTGCAGAAGCACAGGGGAAGGAAATCCATTAAACTTGTTTTGCCCACCAATCTTTTTAGTGAGAGAGACAGTGCCACTCAAGGTAGCAATTACAATGCTGTTTTGCCAACAGAAAAGGGTATTTCTCCATTTTGTTCCAAGAACCAACTGGTCACTAAAGCAGGCTCAGCAACAGCAACAAGACTTAACTGTGAAAATGTGTGTTGACAGATGCCACAGGAGTTTTCCCATTTCACCTAATCATGCTTCGCTCTATTCGCAGGAGAGAGGAAAAGGTGGGAGGAGAATACGTAGCAGTTTCCTAGGATCTGGGTGACTGACAGTTGGCTGCATCAGTTATGGTAGTAGATAGCAAAACCCCAAGGCTTAGCAGAAAAATAGTCACTGCTCTATTACCAACAGCAGATTTCAAGTGCCTTCTATAAGGGGAATGGCACAGAGTTCTTCCGGCAGGGGAAGGGAATATGGCTGGATACATGGTTTCCATTTGGAATTTTGTAATCTACTCAGCTGAACAGCAGAGGGTTTTTTTAAGTCTAGGTGACAGCCAGGGGAGCATTTCCTGATACTACTGCAAGGCCCAAAAAGCAGCTACTCCTAAAATTAGAAGGCTAAAGCACATTGAACAACTTCATGCAGCTGCCGAAAGAGAGACCTTAGAGACTGGTATGTGCTTTTAAAGTCCTGGCAGAGAGCATGTTTCAAGTGCACTGGGCACTGCATTTTTTGTTTGAGAATCAAATTAAGCTATAAAATAGCTCATGCCAGTGGTACTATAGAACTTAATGGTACTATAGACCCTTAAGATCACCAAGTCCACCCTTTACTTAGCACTACCACATCCCCACTAACCCATGTCCCTAAAAGACATGAAAGTGGCACTTCAGTCAGATCTCAGGCTCGGAGCTCTTCAGCCTTCTTCCTATCTAGTTGCCACAGACTCACAAGCAAAAACAAGCCCCTTCAGCTTATCAAGGAGTAACTCATTACTAGGCAGGACTCCCTCTGCTTCTGTCTACCAGCCTCCATAAATGCCTAGATACTGTTCAGTATTTGTGCTTTTTGCTCTTAACCTCCAGAAGCAAGAGCAGGAAACAACATTTGGATTACTTTCTCTCTCCATCCACTACCAATCAACACCCCCTAAGCAAGTTCAGCTTTACTGGTTTAGTTACCTTATCTCTGAAATTAGGTTGGCTCTCAGAAGGCATAGCATCAAAATTTTCTCAGCCCTCTGTAACTAGTATAGCACTTCTGTGGCAATAATATTTTTTAATTACATTTTCAACAGCATAGAAGAACTACTATTTAAAATGCTCTTCCTCCTAACAAGACATGTCCCAGCACCAACAACCAGAATGAGAAGACAGAAAGTATTTGATAGCATATACACTATCAAAATTTATTGGTAAAGTGGACCTCACTGGTTTGGAAGATCAGCCAGTGTATGCACTTCACTGTCATATCATCCAAATTCTCTCACATGAACAGTGGATTCTGAAGGATTCAGAAGAGAGATAGCAAGTCTCTTAGGGAAATCATGCTTCTTAAACTTACATGTATTAGCACCAGGAAATTGGCAAGGAGAACTGCTGGGATAGCATGAAATCTTGGCCTCAATTGGGAATGCAATGCATGAGACGAAATGAGTGGTGCATCCAGTAGAGGATCATCTTCCAAACTCTGTGTTATTTCCAAGGAACCCTGGAACAGAAGGGGAAGGCAAACAATAGCTCTAAGGTAAGCTCTAAAAGTAAAGCACAGAAGTTTAGGAATTTTCTGTGAGCAAATCAAGCCTTGAGGGAGGAAAACCCCACTAGGTTAGTATCTTGAGAAACCTCTTAAACTCTTGGTAAACATTCATCACATGTGAGAACTCTGTCCCTGAGGAATCCAGCACTAATCTACTTCCTAGTATCACACTGAGCCTTCAGGAACTTCAGTTTTAAAAATGTATAACAAGTATCTGAGCTTCAGACCCGAGAGATGTCAGGAACATGGGAAAAAATAACGAAGTCTTTCTCACATGCTTTATACAGCTACTGCAAAATTCTTTGTTGTTCTTAGTTTTGTCCAACTGCAGTTGGAGGCAACAACAAAGCTGCAGTGTAACAGTAACAGTTTTGAGTATTCAACCTCTAATACTACTGACATGTCAAAACACCTGCAGAAGTAACTAGAGCTCAACTCAGGCAGGAAAGAAGCAGCAGTTCATAGAGGCAAGAAGACGCTACCAAAGTGTTGAGCAAGGCACTGCCTACACTAGAGAGAATGCAGCCTGCCCTTGTCACATTGGAGCCAAGTATTAGTTATTTGCCTTCACATTCAGTTCAAATATAGTGTCTTTTACTAAGTAGAAGATAAAACTAAGTACAAGTGAAGGGAAAAACTTTGGACAAGGAACTTCCCCCACAGCTGTGCATCCCTGCTCCTTTCAGGCCAGGACAAGGCCATTCAATACATATTAAGTGAAACATACACAAGGCACTATGATGGCCAACTGCTACATTTTCTCTTTAGCATCCTGTTATGTCCTTTGCCTCAGAAGAGAAAACAACTCAAGATTTCCACTCAAGTTTTGACTGCTCTTTTTCATATACCAACCAGAGCCCAGAAGAAGACAAGGGCAGACCCCATCCCACTCCAGACTTCTGACTATTCAGATGTGCCACATTTCACCAGACTATTTTCTGATTTATAAACTGAGGACTTCTCTTTGCCATGAGAAAAAGCAGCATAAGCCTCAAGACAAATGAAACATTCCATCCTTCTAGACACTAACACAGGAAGAGAGGGATTACACCTAGGTTTATACCTCATGTCAATGAGGACAATGTAGACTGTCTCCCAAGTGTAATTTCACCTGCAGACAACTGCCTAAAGTGAAGGAAATAGTCATAAAGAGTTATTTCAGTCAACAACCAGTTTTCTTTTAGAACCATGAACAATACACTTGCCCTACCATAGAGGAGTGTGAACAGACCACCCTCAGCTATTAGATACCTTTTAATTAGCCCAGTCTTGGACTGAAAATGACCCTTACTGAAATACCTGCCTGGTAAAATGACCTTTTACTGCACACCTAAATGTTTACAAATGACATTCCTCTTATGTCACTGATATAAAATCCAGAAGCATGAGAGCAAAGATGCCCGCTAGCCCTCCTTCACCCATTTTCACAGGACAGGTGTAATTTTAAGCACTGAAAGCAAGGACCAACACTCCAGCAGCCAAGGCATCTTACCTAATTTTTCAGATTACACATCAGTAAAAAATTGATTATCATGAGGGTGGAGAGACACTGGAACAGTTGCCTGGTAAAGCTACAGATGCCCTATTCCTGGAAGTGCTCAAGGCCAGGCTGGCTTGGCTTTTGAACAAGCTGGTCTAGTGGAAAGTGTTCCTGCCCATGGCAGGGGGGGTTGGAAATAGATTTTTAAAGAACCTTCAACCCAAACCATTCTATGATCACAGAATCAATAATGGGGTTAACAGCTCACATGTCCCACAAACCCAACAATTCTTCTTAAGACACTATCCTTAGTCTAATGGGAACAAATGATTCACCATTTCTGTATTTCACCATTCCCTTATTTCCATGAGGGATCAGGGCACTCCTTCACAGACAAAACTTTATCAGAGCTTTGACCATGCTACTTTCTCACAAGACTGGCTACAGTCCATCTTTGTAGCCTAAAATACAGCTAGTATTAGGAAGCACTAGATTACATAATCTCTTTAAATAAATTTTATTACAGACAACATGGAGAGGAGGGGAATTAAAGCACAGGATATGATGATCCTATGAAGTCAATCTGTCATGAAGAAAATCCAATAAGTGTCCTTCCTAACTGGAGTAAACACAGGTTTCATTTCATTAAGATGAGCCAAAACCACAGTTGTCAAAAGCCAAAATGCCTTAAATCCAGACTTGTTTGGCCCTGCTGCTGAGCACAGGTTAAAGCTTTAGCCTCTTGGCTCCCTGATCCACTTCCAGCATGTGACCGCTTCCACAAGAGCCAGCAGGAGAAGGGCAGGCAGCAACAAGCCACAGCCAGCAAGCCTTGCCCACACCGGCTTCCAGCTAGGGCGGGGAGAAACATTCAAACAAACACAAAAACGCCGTGGTCATGCCAGCGAACAGCACGTAACCCGCCTGTGGAAAAATAACCCAGAAAACCTGAAGCAACCACATGAGCAGCCCCGAATAGAGGCTAATAATCTCGATTAAAAACAAGCCAGGCCCAAACGCCTCGGAGATATTTCAAGCCCGGCTGGGAGGGGCAGCGCAGGGAGCAAGGGGCCGCGGCGGCCTCCTCGCTCCGGAGAGCGGCACCGGGGACGCGCCTGGGCCGGCGGCGGCCGCCGGAAAAAACAGACAAAGCCTGCGGCGGCCGGGACGGAAACAGCCCGGAAGAGGCGGAAGGAAGAGGGCACGGAGCGCACGGAGCACACGGCGCTCGCCCGGCGGCGCCCACTCCCAGCGGCAGCGCGGCCGCTCACCCGGGCGGGGTCCCCGCGGCCGCGGCCCCGCTCCCGCCCGCCGCGCTCACGTTGTCCAGGTCCTGCCGCCGCCGCCCCGCCGCCAGCGCCATCGCCGCCTCCCGCCACAGCCGCCCCGGCCGCGTTTAATGGGCACCCCCAGCGCGGCCCCGCCGCCACGGGCTGGCCACGGGCAACGCCGCCCCGCCCCGCCCCGCCCCACCGGCAGCGCCCCGGCCGCCATTGGGCCCGCGCCGCGCCAGCGCCGCCCCGGGGCGCGGCCCTGCCCTGCCGGCGCGGGGCCGGGCCGGGGCCGGGGACGGGTCTGGGTCTGGGTCCGGGTCCGGGTCCGGGTCCGGGTCTGGGTCTGGGTCTGGGTCTGGGTCTCGGTCTCAGCCTCAGCCTCAGCCTCAGCCTCAGCCTCAGCCCCAGCCTGAGCTCCCGTCCCGCCGCCCCGGCACGGGTCCGCGCCGCCAGCCCGCCCCGGGAGCGGCGCTGCCCCGTGGCCGTGCTCGGTGCGGTTCTCTCGGCAGCCCGCGACTGAATTCCAAACGGAGACCGCTTCCAGCAGGCTCCGTGTCCCTGCGGGGCCGGGGGTCGGGAGGCAGCGCTGGGAGGGGAAAGTACCCCAGATGGTTGGCCAAAGTGTGGGGTAAAGGCAGCGTAGTGTGGTGTCGGCTTGCAGAGCAGTGTCTTCTCACCTCCAATTGCTCTTGCGGAAAGCATGGAGTCTATACAGCTAGTTACTGTTTCCAGTGGATTTGCTTGCCCCTTCACATCATAAAAAGTTTTAGCATTCACTTTATACATTTTCTAAGACATTTCTGGGCCTGTTGTATATTTTTGGCAGGAAATGCGTTTTCTTTAAAACGTGTGCTTGGTAATTTCATTTTCCAACCCTTTATGATCATGCTGAGAAAGACTGTGGCCACTCACAGTGTCCAGACTACTCCCTTATGGATCTCTGTGTTACTGACACTGACAGCCTCGTGTATTCTGCATACTCCTCAACCACTTACTTGTGCTTAGTACTTATGTATTTTTGTTAGCCTCTATGGCATTTTTCAGCTGTAACCTCTCTGGAATGACAAGGATCAGAATGACACTCTGTTTGTTCAAGCATGTGCAAAGTATGAATTTCCAAAGCACCATATTTATTATATGTTATGTGCTCTGTTCATATGCTAATGTTTCTTAACCTTCTGTTTGTTCTATATGAACATCCCCCTTAACCTTCAGCTAATGCTAGTGAGGACTCTGAACAGGGTGAAAGCTGTAACTGGGGGTCTGAAAGACAAGTAAGATTGTATCCTCTCCAGGTTGTGAGTGTTCTATGTATTACTTTAGAGAAGCCAGGACTGTCACCTTGAACAGCTGTAGTGGCTCTGTCTCTCTTGAAAGCATGTTGAGTGCCAAGGGATGAAAACTGCTCTTAAGGTTTGAGCTTCTTCAGAGAAGAAGTTCCAAGTTTTTTTATCTCAGTTTTGGTGACTTTTCCTGGCTTTTTCTAGAAAAAAAATTCTCAACTGAAACCTCTCACCAGATAATTTACATTCATCACTTGCATTCATTTGTTCTTGTTTAATACAGATACACACATTTAATGAACTGGACAACTATCTTAAATTAAAAAGAAGCCTTAAATTTGCTGGTTTGACTGAGATAAAGCCCAGCTCCTCTGATAAGAGCATGCTCTGTTCCAGTTTCTCAGCCTAAATGTTTCTTTTTCCTCCTCCTTATTGTGCTTCCTCTTTTTTTTTTTATTCCTGACAAGAACACAGATCCTACTGATCAGTAAGCAGCTGACAAAAGTTTTCAGTGACAGTGAAGTGAGGCCACAATTTGCATACATATATGCAGTGTGTGTAAGATATGCCATTAGACAAGTGTTTACAATAAAATCAAAAGAAAAAATTCTTCTAACTGTAATTTTAAAATCCTAAAGTCCCAGTAGGTTAACATTTATTAGCACTCATTTGAATAGCTATAACTTTATATATAATTGTAAACATTTTTTTTACTGAATGGGAATTGAAAAGTTCTCAATGGACTATTGAAGAGCACAGGGAAAAATACAAGTTTAAATATTTGAAGTGCATAAATACTACATACAATATCAGTTAACATATTTAAAAGCATGTGATTGCCAGTTTCAACTGGTTTATGTAAAACATGTATGTATTCTCTACAGTAGTAGTCTGCTTTTGTTCTTAGTAGATCACTCAATCTTTGTTTTGGTTTTGATGTATGATTTTAATTACTAGATTCACAGTATTTTTTTATAGTGAGAGGTTTTAGTGATGTAGATAGGTTCTAATAAAGTAACATTCTCTTCTGGTCCATTCCTGTTCCATCTTGCATCAAATTTTGCAGACATTGTAATATTAGTGTACACAAACTTGCAAGTCTGGCTCCTGAAGGATGATCTAATGCTGGGCAGTCTAAAACAGATAAAGATATGGCATGGTCCTAAATTCTTTCCACTGCAGCTCCCTCAGTAATGATGAAGATATCTGCTAAGGGTTAGATAAAAAGATGTGGTATGGCCCAACAATACTATGCTGCTCTTAGGGAAAGCTCTACTTTGACATTAGATACACAGGAATAAATGCTCTACTTAGGCATTACCTTTGCCATATCCATAATAATTACAATATTTGGGGACTAACTGTCACAATTGTATCCTCACAAAGAGACATAATATCTAATTTTCTTCCTCTCAGTTTCATGTAAAATTTGGCATGAATGGAAACAGGATTGGGCTCACAAACTTTTTCACATTCAGCTATAAGATGTAATTATCATTACTGTTTCTTTTTCACACTACAAGTACAATTAGTACTTAAACTGTATTCAGTTCTATGTATTCAGAATACAGTCTCTGCTCTGAGAATATGAGGTTGTGACAGATCCCCAAATTACTTAAAATATAAATGGGAAGTGAAAAGGTAAAAATAATAGTAGAAAATTTTATTTGCCTGAATTGGCTGTAATAATCCTGAAAGCCATACTGCAGTAAGTGCAGTCTATGTTCTAGCCTCATATTACAGACACTTCAGAAGTACTCATTTTATTTCAAACTCCTGTAAATTTTTTAAATCCTGTGGAGGTTAAAAAAACAGTTCACTGCTGAATATGTTTAATACAAAGGAACCTTTCACTCCATGTATAATTTCAGATTTTCATATCATGTAAGAGTCAAGTTTTTGTGTTGAGCAGCACGGGGCTATTTATGCATGGTAATCATGTAATCAAAAACTGCCACTTGCTATGCAGATTTTGCTTCCTCAATAAAGTGCCCATTAAAAAAATCTGTGGCCTTTAAATGCAAGCTATTAAAAAGAGAGGAGCATTACACTGGTGTTGATAAAAACTCTTTCAGTCGTTCACTGATTAATATACAAATTTGAATGGGTTACTTCAGCTTATCTATTAGTACAAATGATTTTGCAAAATGTCTTACATATCCATAATGAAGTCCAGAGTTAGGACTGACGAAAAAGGATAGATAATATGGCTGTAGAAAAAGATTTTGGACTGCTTTATGCAGATGAGACAAAGAGCAAAAGAATAGCAAAGAGAAAAAGTGTAAAAACAGAATGGGCACTCTTGATTACTTAAAAAAAAATTACAGATTTACTAGATATATTAAAAAACAAATAGAGGTTAAAGAAATGATACAACTTTTTCAATTTCATATCTCCTTTTAAAAATACACACTAGAAGTATAAAGGTTCAGAATTAACTATCCCAATATATTTTACTTTGTGCTAAAATAAGTTTGAGTTTTAAATAGTTTAGCATTTAAGCAAATGCCTAATTTGCAGGGTGAAAATGCAACAAAAAGTACTCCCTATGCAGAGTAATTTTTTCACTTTCTTCCGATTTTTCAAAATCATATTCCTGCTTACATTCTGTTATAAAGCTATCACAATAAGACACCTATCTATTTGAACTTTATAAAGGGAAACAGAGCTTTTTATAAAAATATTTGAGTTTAGATTATATACTATTGTAAAAGCAGGTGAACCCGGTGGAAAGAAATGACAATGTCTGACTCTAGTTCAGAAGGCTGAATGATTTCTTTATTTTAACTATCCTAGAATTCATTAATATACTATTTGAAGGAGATACTAAAACTACAAACCTACTTTTTCTAACTACTATATCTAACTCCCTCACAACTCGTGACTCTCTCTCATATCCAGACACAGGCACAGGTGGATTGGATTTGCCATCAGGCTCAAACAATCCTCACCAGAATCCAATCAAGAAATCACCAAACACATTCCACATGAGAAAAACAAGGAGTAGAAATAGAAATTGTTTTCTCTTTCTTTCCTCTGTGCTCCTCTATGAAAAAATCCTGAGAGAGAGAAGAATGTGCCTGCCACAATATACTTTCTAGGGTAATTTTCTAAAAAAAGAGGAATATTTGAGATAATTACCTTGGGAAGGCTACTGATAAAATTGAAATAAAGACAGAAGATTGAAATTTCAAGGAAAAAATAATTTATTTCCCCTCCCACCCTCTTCCCCCAGTTTTTTTTTTTTCTCAGTTTTGGGTACAGTTGTCTGAAAATCTTGAAATGAACTTGTCAAGAACTAGCTTGTGTAAAATAACTTTTTAGGCTGTATAGTTAAATATTAACATACCAACAAATATTCTTTTGAATATTTTAAGTTCTGAAGTTCCCAATTTTTTGACCTCAGTATATTAGTTTGGATACCAATGTTCTTCTGCATAGAAATATTGGCAAGGGACTGAAAATTCTGAGTGAAAATTCTCCTCCAGAAACACCATAATAAACTACTAATTCTGTGAGTACTTGCTTATACCAGAATTATTGGACTAAACCTTTTTGTATCTTTGACTTAAATCTCCCCTTCATTTTTTTTCAGTTTACTAGGAGTCCAATTTTAGTAGACATTCTGTATAGCTACAAGTACTGATCCTGAGCTATTTTATTAAACAATGAGCTTGCAATACTTCTAGTCTTTCTTACACACACAGAAAATGTTATTCCAAATGAAGATTAACTCGATTTCTGGAAGAGCAGCATGATATGCTTTCCACTTTCTACAAACAACCTCTCTGCAAACTTACATGCAGTAACTAGACCACTGTGACTGTAATTGCTATACCTCCCTGAATATAACATTTTATATTTTAATGTCTTTGTTTTCATTGCCTCTTTGTACAACAAAAGAATCCGTATAATGTGTGAGGTATATCCCACTTGCTTTTTCATTTTCACTGAATGTCCCCTAAAGTGATGTAGACGCTGCAAATACTGTTCCTCCTGTCTTCTTTATATGCAAATGAAACAGTAAATATTCAAATTGATTACTTTAGCATACTATGTTGCTTCTCACAGTGTAAATTGCTCCTAAATACTGTTCTTAGGTAAGCTCCCAATGAGCACGACTAGAGGAAATTGGTGATTTTGACTGTTGGTTTGCAGTAGGCCAATCCTGGATATTCAGGACTACCTAAATGAATCCATCTCTCTGTCTCCTCGTGCATTCGGGAAGCACTAGATGGCAGTACATCAGTTGTTTAAATGTGATTTTAGTTAATGAGCTGTAACCGTTTCCTTCTGAGATAGGGTGTGTTGGTTGATTGACCTGGTTAGAACTATCTCACAACGTTGCTGTTAGAGTGGGAACTTGATGGAAGAGAAGTAAACAGACTTTGATGGGCTTGAGTGTAATAGGTACCTTACAGTTCTTACCTATTAAGAAAATGACTTTTTCTTAATTTTCAAGAAAACAATGTTTTGACAAGTTAAACAAGTATGACACAACACAAAATAAACAAAAGTCTTTTCTGCACTCTTATAAAATAAAATAATCAGGAAAAAACTCCACTGACTGCTTATTATGCATTGTTTGCTAAAAACTAAATGTTGCAAATAAGTACTTTTTTTTTTTTTTCTGGTGTAGGCTGTACACAAATATGGTACATAACTTATTTCAGTAGTGTATAATTGTTAAGGGTGAAACTCCTTATTGGCTTTGCACATTGCTGATCGGGATGGTCCAACTTTTTCCAAGACATCCTTGCTGCAGCTTTCTGCTGCTACCTTTGCATCATGGCTACAAGGTGAAATCTGGTAATTTTTGGTGGGGTTTCTTCTCATCTGGTGAATGGAACCCACTCAGTATAAAGACCTGACTGCAACCCAAGTCTGCAGTTATGAGAGCAGGAATTGCTCCATCTCTTTCACATCTCTTTATCTCAGGAACACACTATATGTGAAATACAAACCTTTGCAGCATTGGGCCTCAGATCTACTGAACAAGATATCTACTTGGCATCTTTGTAGTTTGCAGCACAAATATGAATCATGGCTATGACCTACATTTGCTTCCATTCGTAATTCTTACTTCAGCTAGGACTTCCTCTTGGAAACTGTAATCTAGAAGGAACACAGAACTGACCACAGGGACCTGGCTTCTCCATCAAGTAAAATTCAGAAGTGTCCTACCCTTTGCTTTTTATGTGGCCTTCTTTTCCAGAAATAGGATCAGAGTACTTAAAGTCTGTTTACTAGACTGTGTGTCATATCAAGTCCTTTTGGAAATTACACTATATCTGGTTCTGAACACTGAAAAGACAGTTCATAGTTACTAATTTTCATCATCATCATCATCATCATCATCGTAAGCTCAATGAATTTTACAGAATGAATCTTATCCCTTCAGCTATTTTCATTAAGTATGTGTCATTCTTAGTGCTCCAGCACTCCACACAGGAAAAAAAATGCTAAAAAAGACAAAATATTTTAATCCATGCTTAATTGTATTTCACTGATTTTGGTCACAGTACAATTTCTCTTTGATAGCATCTGCTTTGCTATTCCTTATTTCACAATCCCAATTTACATGTTTTATTTTTTCTCTCTCTGCCTACTCTCCAGTACATATTCCTCTGCAATCTGGTCCCTTTCTCAGTCTGCTGCATGTGCTTTCTTGCATTTCCTTTCCATATTACTTTTCAGTGTAATTCTTCTCAGCTGCATTGATGTCCTTAGCTTGATGGTTCTCTGAAATTTTAAATATTCCATGCTTCTGAAACAAGAAAAAGGAATCTCTTCCACTAGAGTGAGGCCTTTTAAAATTAGGCAATGCTGGATTAATGCTGATATTAATACTAGTGTTTAAGACAAAAGAAAGTAGTAATAGCTAGTGTCTGTGTTGAACTCAAGTCCTACCATGAATTCCACAAAGGTCCTTGTGGATTTGTTTAGATAGAGGGGCCTGGGCTGAATAAAGGTCTGCTGCGGGATGATTATGTTATTGAGTGTGAAATGCTTGGGGAAAAAAAATGCGAGTGTGCCCTCATGTATTTTGGATAAATGCATACTTATCTTTACATAGATTTTGTACATAATTTACTCACAACTCAATTTAGTAGGATACAAATATAATGGATAATCTAAAAGCTAACAAAGTGAAGAAGCACATTGTTTTTCTGTTTGAAGCCACAGGAGTATGGAGAGGTACTTAAGTATTTGATTCTAGAGTCCTTCCTTTCCTCTTCCCTTTTCATGAAAAGAATCAGCAGCATGTCCTCATAAGCATTCTACCCAAATCCTTCAGAAGTTATGACTTCTGATATCTTAAACAAGAGCAAATGTTCTTATTTTCTGTCCTTTTTTGGAGATGTCTTCCTAACCTATATTTGTCAATTAAAAATAAGTAAGAACCTATATCAGTGTCCTCTGTGGCTAAACCTAAACCAGATTTCTTCTAACACATCAGTATAGAGCATGATCACTTAAACATGTTAATAAACCACCACATATGTATGCAGTCACATCGACTTTTACCAGGATTAGTTATTCTATTTGTAGGACCATAGAACTTGTGGGACTATCTTGTTAGCAAGCAGAGCTCTGCTAGCATAACTTCATTTTCACTGGATGCAATTCACTAATGGATAGTGTCGGAGTTTCAGTATCAGTAAAGTATTTCTAGTGTCAATAGAGCTGAAGGAATGTGTGATCCTAAGTAAGCATTGGCCACATTCCTTTGTAACTCACTAAAACAAGTGGGAAAGTACTAAGAATTATTACAGGGACAGCCTGAAACATGACAGGGAATTTTCTCAGTAAATGCAGTAATTTGAATTGCTGCAGCATAAACAAAAATGGCAGCTGTTTCATCAGAGATAAGATATATAGCCCATTTCCTTTCAAAACTACATACATACACCCACAGACATATATAAATAAGTTTTTTCTCTGAAAGTTCTTTTCTAAGAAGAGATATTGGATCAAGCAGAATCCCATAAAAATCTAGGCATTGTATTTAAAGGATGTGTTTCCTCATGGTTAGAGATATAAGTTGTTTTGCCATAACCACATAATGTATTTTGGATGAAGCAGTTTTTGCTTCGATTCCTCTTGAAATTACTGAATTACAAAGATATAATTTTCAGGAAAAAAAATTGAACTTTGCCCTATTTGTTTCTTTCTGATGCTCTGCATCACAGAAATTAACTGAACTAATGTTGAACATTTGGCTCTGAAGCCAAAACAATACTGCAAGAAAATGAGAGAAGTCACAGGTTGGCAATGTTTAATGTTAAGAATAAATATTTGTACTGGTTTTGGTTGAGGTAGAGTTAATTTTCTTCACAGTGATTGGCATGGACCTGTGTCTTGGATTTATGCTGAACAGAGTTGATAACACAGAGATGTTTTTGTTATTGCTAAGCAGGTCTTACACAGACCCAAGGCCATTTCTGCTTTTTGTACAGCCAGGCTGGCGAGGAAGTTGACAGTGCATGGGAGGTTGGGAGGAGACACAGCCAGGACAGGTGGCCCCAACTGACCAAAAGGACATTCCCACACCCTGTGACATCATGCTCAGCATACAAAGTGGGGAGAAGGAGGAGGAAGGGGAGAATATTTGGAGGGATGGTGTTTGTCTGCTCAATAACCCTTATGACAGGGCCCTGCTCTCCTGGATGGCTGAACACCTGCCTGCCCATGGGAAGCAGTGATTTAATTCCTTTATTTGCTTTGTTTGTGTGTGCAGCTTCTGCTTTCCCTGTTAAACTCTCTTAATGTCAACCCATAAGTTCTCTACCTTTTAGCCTTCCGATTTTGTCCCCAGTCTTACTGTTGGGGGAGCAAGCAAGTGGCTGCCTGGGGTGTGGCTCCTGACTGGGGTTAAACAACAACAACAATAACATTGCTAAACAGTCCTGCAGTGTTAGCATGGAGCAGAATCTGCACAATCTGCAGCTGCCCACCTACTTGTGCAAAGAGTGTACAAAGCCCCTCGGCTTCCAGACCAGCTCACAAGTTTACAATAGTCTACCATGGACCCTTAAACACACCACAGTAGAATTCACTTAGGTCTTATGGATCAGTAGAAGCTGGGATCCTTGTCTTACGAAGTGATGTGTCCAGGAGTTTACTCTAAATTACAGAAATTTGAAAGTGTGATGTGACAGTCATCATCCACTCTCAGATCTACGCAGGCCATATCTGCTTATGAACTCAGACCTTGGACATGCTGTGCTACGTGGAGCCAGCTGAATTTTAAACCTCCATTTCAGAGAGCATTATTTCTGGCTGGCTCCTTTGGAGCAGACTTCCCTGCAAGCAGGTTTTGTTGTGTATTTAAATCTTTAGCAAGTACCTTGTCTTCTCCAATACAACCCAGAGGCAAACTTAGTTGTCTCTTGAGAAGAGATAAATTCAGTAGTTACAAAGCACAGACTTCATAAAAACCGGCACTGCCAACTGTGATTATTTAATTTAGAAAAACCTCCAGTGGTAACCCATTGAAAAAATGTTGAAGTGTTCCCAAATCAAGCATTGCTGTAGTTAAAGAGGATTGGTAAACTGAGAAAACAAAAATGGCATTTTCCTAGTGAGGAATATTACTGGAAATTAGCAAAAATGAAAATAACAGAATAAAGTACATTTAGTTTTAATAACCAGTGATTTTATTAGAAACAATGGTGAAGGCTTTCAGCATCCATCCGTAAGTCTTCACCCAAAACACTCCTGCCATTTTGTTTTGTGTCTTATTTGAAATACGCTGCCCTAAACTTATCTCACTCTTAGAAAAACAGTGCTGATCAGTTATTATTAGATTTATTCATTGAGAGATACTATTCCAATTTAAAATCTTTTACTCAGTGAAGAAGCATTTTAATTTTACAGACATAACCAGATTTAAATATCTGAATTGTGTTCAGCCTGCTAAATCCACTTTCCACTACCTGATTCTTCAAAGATTTGGAAGCAATTTACAGATGTTTAAATACAGTAAATTCTTCTCTAGTGCCCCAAGTCAGAAGTTGCTAAATGTAGCATTCTTGATCATTACTTCAATTAGTGTTGTTTACAGAAACAGGTTTGAAATAGATGCCTGTTCATTTTCCTTTTTGCCATTTTGCATCACAGAGGCTACTTCAGCAAACACTGAAGCACAACTCAAGTACTTAATGATCAACGTTAGCAATGTTTGGAAAACACAGGAGGCCAGGTGTTTTGAGCGGCAGTGCTCCTGCTGGACTCGATCAAATAAAAGACTACGACATTCAGCAGGTCACAGCGAACTAGACCCTGCTCAACTCCTCCGTCCCGACGCAGTTCTGCTCTTCCCTTAGGCCCCTGCTCGAGCAGAAACCACCTGCACGACCTGGTGTCGGGCCAGCTCCTTGGCTGGCCTGCCAAGGTGCCCATGTTCCTCATGGAGTGCCCCTGCTGGTGGATTTTCTTACTAAGGAGACCTGGGACTGCTTTAATTGTTTTTCCCCGGTGGGACAGAGCACCTGCGTGTCCCCACGCCGGCGCCCCAAGCCAGCCTCGCCGGCGCTGAGGCCACGCTGGCCCGGGCGGCCCGCGGGACGTGTCGCTGCGCAGGGCGGCTCCGGGCGTCTCTCCGGCCTGCCCTGAGCCAGCGCTTTCCCGGGAAGCGGGAGACGCGCACAGGGCGCTAGACCCTGGCTCATCCCACTTGGGGGCCACGCTTCTTTCAGCAAGGGCAGCGGCGTCTCACCCCCCTTCCTAAAGCCCCTGGGCCGCGGCTGTCCCCCCTCCAGGGGGAAGGCTCCGGCGGGGCGGCCCCAGCCCACCGCGGGCTCCGCAGCCCCGGCCCCACCGCAGCCCACCCCGCGCGGGCCGGGCCGGGCCCGCGGCCGCCGCGCCTGCGCACGGCGGCCCGTCCCCGCCGCGCCCTCCCGCGGGCGGGCACCCGGAAGCCGCAGCGCCGGCGGCTCCCGGCGGCGGCGGGGCTCGGCCGGGCGGGCGCAGCCGCTCCCCGCTCCCCGCACCAGCGGCGGGGCAGCGCAGCTGGCATGGTGCTGGCGGCAGCTCGCCGCGCCCGCGTTGCACGGAGGAAGCCCGAGCGGAGCCGCGATGGAGATGCTGCTGCCGCCCGTGTGAGTGCGGCGGCGGCGGCGGCGGCGGGGCGGGCGGGGAGGCAGCCGGGCGCCCGGAGCTCGCCGGGACGGCGGCGCGGAGCGGAGCTGTGCGGTCCGTGGGCTGGGGCGGCGGGTCGGGCCCGGCGGCGCAGCAGCGAGCGGAGGTGCTCGCAGCTCGGGCGGGCCCCATCGTGGGGAGCGGTGCCTGCGGATGGGGGACGCTCGGAGCCGGCAGCGGGGCAGCGCCGGCGGGAGGGTCGTGTCGGCGACCTGATGGCGGAGCCGGTGCCCGGCTGGCCAGCTGCCCCGGCCAGCGCGGCCGCCCGGCGCTCGGAGATGCCCGGTTGTGCCGCTGCGGTGCCGGCCGCGGGCGGGGGAGCGGGCGCGGAGCTCCCGCGGGCGGGCAGCGCTGCCGGCACCCCCGCCCCGCCGCCTTCCCCTGTGCCTTCCACCTTGTGGGGACAGGCGGGCTTTTTCTCCCTCCTCCCCCTCACTCCTTCTGCTTCCTCCATATGCGGTCCCAAATTATTCCTTGTTTGACTCAGCAGTCGTGCTTATCTCACTCCCGGTTTTCTGGTTATTTAGTTAAGCATCTCTTTTAGTGGCAGTGCCCAGGCGATGCACTCCAGGCAGCCATCTCCAGCTGCACCTCAGCTGGCCTCCCCAGTCCTTTCACAGGCTCCGGTTCAGTGCTACTTCATCCTTTGCCTTCGGTAGGTGGATTTCAGGCGTGCTGTGCTTAAGGTTCTTGAGAACAAACCGAAGGAAACCAGTTACAGACAGCTCTGACCCAGCTGGCAAAATGGTAAGAGAGACCCCAGTACTTCAGGCAGACTGGCACTTCCCAAAACAGAAGGAGTAGGACTGATGGTTTTGTAGGGTTCATTACCTTAAAACAAAGTAACCCTTTGTGACAAACTAATGAATTCGGTGAATTAATTTACGCTTCATATGAACTCCTCCATCTAATCCAGGGTGCTTGGCAGCTCTTTATGGACAACTTGATCACTTTTTTTTCCTTGCATAGCTGTATTTGATGTGTACACAGCCTGTATACGTATGCAACTAAATAGACATCAGTATCTGATGCATTGTTTTGGGATGTAGAAAGTTGCAATGAAAGTGTTCTATCTTGGACTTGATAGATCGGTGGTATAATTAAAAGCTGGATCTCTTCCTTATAGGTGTTTGGTGTTCTGAATATTTTCTGCAGTCATTGATTTCTGTCTATAATTTTTTGGAATTCTGATCACAACATATGTCACATAATGTAGAAAAGTAACCTTTGGTCTAAAGGAGTTTGCTAGACAGAATGTAATTTCTTTTTTTTTTTTTTTTTTTTTTTTTACCTCTGTGAAGTAGCATATGTATGTGCTGAATAGCATGTAACTTGTGTGGGGTTTTTTTTGATGGATGCAGAATTCCTGTCTGTAATTTGTCCTTTTTCATTAATTAATTGTATACTTTTCGAAATTGAACATGGAACTTTTGATTCATATCAGTTTCATGATACACTGTAGTAAGTTGATAGTACTTAGAGTTCTGTGGCTGGATGTTACTTGGTTAGTTTTATGGAAACTTTTTACATTCCTTTGTTAATTGATGCAATTTTGTATTTCTTTGCTCCAAAATTTGTAGCTACTTTTGGGATAATAAAAAATAAAGCCAGCTACTTGGCTTTGCACTATTGCAGTGCACAGAACTTAGAGTTCTAGGTTAAAATCTTAAATTATTGTTGGATTTTTCTTTTAAGTTCATTAGACATGCCCAATTAAAAAGTTTCAGGTATAGTAGAAGAGAGGTTGCAATTATGTGAGTCACTGAATATGTTCAGTTTGAGTGTGCTTACCTAATGCTGGCAAGGCTGAATTTTCATTTGCAGTCAGATTGTTGATGTACCAGGGCTTGTGGCCCCACCAAATGACTTTTCAGTGCCTTTGCTTATTTTCAGCTTAGAGGTTCAGGAATACAGTTAAAATACTGTAGAATCAAGCATCACTGATGCTAAGCATTTTCTAAGTGCTACAGCAACACAGTTTGCTTTGTAAGAACAACATTGTGACTGTAAGCAGGAAACTCATTGATTTGGTTTGGCATGAAAGGCCTGCTTGCTGTTTGGACAGTCCAAGTGACTGAGGAGTGTATATGGTAATTTTTCTACGGAAGTTAGGGTCTGTAGAACTTGGGTATGTCTTACAGAAAGAATGAATTGTAGCTAGAGGCAATGATTTTTCACACTGCCTAGTTCTTCTCTTGCTGTTTGGAGTGGGGTTTTGAGAGTAACAAAAATTAAGAGGCTGGTCATTTATGTACATTATGGTTTTCAAAACATCGAGTGCATTTACAAAAGTACACAACTTTTCTGTCACCCGTGTCTTATGCTGTGGCTAGGGAAAGCCTGGATAATTACAGTAGTCATTTTGTGGTCTTCCTGTCAGAGAAGAACTAGGAAACAGTAACTGAGGTCCTGATAGAAGGGCAGAAAGGAGCTCTTACCTGACAGTGAAGGCATGAAGAGGCTGGGGTGATGGTTGCTGCGTCTGCCATTGATCTATATGGGCACTAGGTGAAAAGTTCCCAAAACTCTAATTCTTCTCTCACTTCAGAGCTTATTGGAAATATTCTAGACTATTTCTCCACTAAATAAGATAATATTCACAAAACCAGAAAACATCTTCATGTTTTCTGTAGTGTAGATTATTGCTAGCCTCTCACAATGTCACTAGTATTAGTCACCAACTTACTACTTCTACAGGAATTCTACCTATTCCTCTACACCTTTGGTAACAGGGAAACTAAAATTGCTTGGAGTAAAGAAGCAATTTCAAATGCAAATCTTCTCCCAAGATGAAGGTGAACAAAATAAGAAGTGACATCGCTGGAGATTAGACAGAAGTATTAACTTTATTTTTTCCTTTTTTTTCCAGATGTACCAAACTTTGCCATCAGAAGCCCTTGGATCTGAAAGAAGATAACACCGAAATTCACTGTCCTATTACAGTAAATCCATGGCACATGAAGAAAGCTTTTAAAGTTATGAATGAATTAAGAAGGTATGACTTCACTGTATACACCTGCCTGGAGTCCAAAGTTCATTTTTGCTTTCATTTGCATTTGTTAAGATAATAATACTAGTTTGTTTATTAAGAACGTGCAATTTCAGAAGGATAGCTGAGGAGAAGGATTAATTATACAATGAAGTGATAACTAAATGATAGCTGTAATGTATGCAGTATGTTTTTGCACCTCATAAGTTATTCAGAACTAGTTTTATGAGACTTGAAAAATACTTACAGGTTGTACTTAAGGAGTTCCAGCTCCTGAGCCTCTCTTGTACGTAGTTGATCCTGGATAGACAAAAAGTGACTCTGGTTGAGCCTTAACCTGTTTGTGTGCCTGTTGTTCATTTTTTTGGTACGATGTGAACCAGAAAAATGTTAAAATTTTCTAGTCTAGAGACAGAGGTCACAGTATAAGCCAACTGACTGTACATTTTTTTAGTTATCATTTGCTTGCCTCCTGGGAGAAATTGATGAACTCCCAAATCAAATGTTGAAATAACTTTTCTCACTGAAGTTTTGTTCAACTCTGAGGCATAATACCATCAGTTTCACTGAAACTGGGAGGCTGGTGCTGATGGTGTTCTTAGCATCCATATTGATTTATATTTTACATATGAGTAGGTGAAGTGATGTTGAAAACTGTGACAGCTGGTAATTAGAGCTCACAACTGAGCTCTGGAAATCAGGACTCACAGCTATCACTGATAGTAATTTAGCACTATAACTTACAGCAACAATGGAGAAATTAAATAAATAAAAATACTTCTCTAGCAGAGACAGTACTGGAGGCTGTGAAAATCCTGTAGTTCTTTGTTATTTCTCATATAAAATTAAAAATTGGAGAGACTTCACCAGAAAGAAACACAGCAACTGAGACCCTTTTAAAGTATGCCGCTGCCTTTGACCTTTTGCTGTTCCCTATAGGTGTGCTGAATAGACTGACACTTGTTGCTTCACCTCATTTATGCCCTTGGCTTTTTCAAGAGTCCCAGTAACCAGATGCAGTGTCTCAAGGAGCATAACAGAGCCTGGGTAGAGCCAGTAGCAATGACTTCCTAAGGATGAGCAAGAGTTTACATGGATGAAGTTTCCCAGAATTAATCTTAACAATAGTTTTGCAAGTTAGAACCCTGACCTGCATTTTGCTGTGTTGCAAGTAAAAAATTCACCGTCTTTCAGCAGAGTGCATTTATGAAGCCCATGGATTATTTTCAGAATATACTTTAGTTTCCATGGTTACCTAAATTCAAATTGCTGTAGAAGCAATTTGAGCAATTTTGCCTTGCATGTATAAATACTTAAAGTTTGAACAGGCGCTGTGCCATATAATCTTAACTACAAAGGTAACGCAACAATATTTACAATTTAAAATGGTAAATTTTACCATCTTAAAATTGTACTGAGTGCAGCTTTTAAGATGGCAGGTGGTAATTAAATAAAATTATAAACATTTCTAGCTGCATTCATTTATTTGAAATAATAAACAGAAAATCTTAAAAATGTTTCAGACTTTATTGCTGTAAACAAAGATCTAATATTAATCCAGTCAATTGTACTTTTGATTTAGAAACAACTTTAAAAATGTAGTGAATATCAGTGCTTTTCATTAATGTAGCATAAACAGGTATTTGCAGAGGTGTACTCTCCAGGAAGTGAATAGCTAGTAAAAAAATAATTTGCTTAAGCATCTAAGTACATTTGGTTTTGAATGCTTAAGTGTGTGTGTTTATGTTAAATTAAATTTTTGGCTGCTGTCAGGTTGTCTGGCTCTAGTAGCTTGTTAATGAGTTTTTATGTGCCTTCAAATTTTGACAAATTTTAGCGATTTTGTCCTTAGTATTTTTTATAATTTCATTGCTCAGCATCATCTCAACACTCAGTAGAGAGCTCATTCGGAAAGCTAATTAGTTCTTGACATAAGACAAAATTACACTCTGATGCCTGTCTTTTCATTTTATAATTTGCTTTTATCACAAAGGAATTTGATATTACCTATATTTATCAAAATTCTCATTCTTACAAACAAGACTTTACCAAAATCTTTTGAAAATGGGGATAATGAAAATTTTCTCTGAATCAATGAAGAATAGCCTGCAAGCTGGTAAACAGTTGCCTGAGTTATTCTTAAATGCATACTTACTTAACCCTCTTTTTCTCATTTTCTATACCATGATGGTGTATCCCCCACAATTCCCCCACAGTTCATTCAGTCACTCTATATAAGCAAATTGGTCCAATACCACTTCAGAACACAACCTTTTCTAAAATAAATTTATGTGGCCTCATGAAGGTGCTGAGTTGCTGTGGAAGCCACAAGATGCTTGCAGCAGAGTACATGATGAAGTAGTTAAGCTTGTTTCTTCAGTAGTTTCCTTAGCTTGTCAGCTCTGTAGTAACTCAGGGCATACTCAATAGCCTGATGCAGTTCCAGACTTGAGGCGTTACTATGTCTATGTATGTGCAATGCAATGTAATTAGTAATCCTAGTTGTGCATTGATGTAATTCTGTTGCTTCTGGCTTCATTGTTAGCTTTAGTATTTCTGTGCAATGAAGTATAAAACTTTTTATTCCTGTTGTCAGGATAAATGCAGGTGTCTGATAGCTGGGCATCTGATGCCCTTTTATGTATAGCTTTCTGTTTCCATTTTTTATAATAAAATGTAATGGTTGTTTCAAGATCCTCTGTATTGTGTGTTTCATCTGGTACAGTCATTACCTTACATTGTACATATTGTTTGATAATAACCGTATTGAAAGCTAAACTTATGATATTTACATAGTTGCTGTAGGTATTAGAAGTTGAAAGAAGAAAAATAATGTTATGCCAGGATTGCAGTATGACCCCAAAGGTTAGTTTTGGCCACAAAATTTTTGATGTGTGACCTTTGCAAAGCCACCTTACTTGAGTCTGGGCTAATCAAAGTTGGATGATTGCAGAACTGAGAGATCACAGTTTTCTTTTGGATTGAGATGAATATCGGAGCAGCTTGGCTGAGAGCTCTAGTTCTGTCCATGCAATATGCAGCTGCTCACCTGACTTTGCTATAATTCAGTATGGTAGTTGCAAACTATCTAAGAAGCTTAATTATGCATTCAGGAATGGTAAAAAATCTATCTTTTTGAAGGTACTGAGAATAGAAATCACTGGATTAAGTGTACAGCTCTAGCTCCATCCCTAAGGAATATGTTAAGTCATACTTTTCCCTTTTCCCTCTGTTGCTGTGAGTCTGAGTTTTGTGGATTCCATAGTACCTCCACTGGGACAGTGCTAGCATGAACAGGAAATAAGACTGCAGCTATTTAGATGCTGTGAAGTTGCAGCCTATCGGTGTTGTGTGTTTTCTTTTTTTTCCCCTCTCTTCTTTCAGTCTAGAAAATTGAATTAGAAAGAGTAGAGATGTTACAGGTTTAAGTGGAAAAGGTATAGCCAATAGCTATAAACTGCATTAGAAACACCTGTGATAGAAATGGTTATAAATGAGATGTTAGTTTTTTTGCAACTGAACAGAGAGGAAATATGTTACAGTCACAAAGGGCAAGCATACAAATACATGTAATGAAGATACAAAATGAAGTTAACCATAATAAATTCTAAACTGTTCAGACTGGAAAAAAATAATTGCTATTGTGTGCATGGGCTGAATATGAAAAATGCTTAGAAAGCAGTGAATATAGAGAAGATTGAGTAGTGGATTTGTACAATTAAGTAGGCATAAGTTTCCAGTGTAATGTGACACAGGCATTTCAGTTGAAGTTGTCTGTAAAGCCTTGTTTCTTATGTTGTCTGTAAAGCCTTGTTTCTTATGTAATTTTTTTTTGTGCTTGTATATATTAAATTCTGTTTTTTCTATTGTAGTTGCTCAAAGGGGCCCAGACTTCCAGAGAGAATATTTATAAATTGAGTTGATACAAATTATGGTTATTCAATGCAGAAAACTTCTGTGCAATGAATCACAATTCAGTTGTTTGATTTTTTAATAGTTTTGTGTACCCAAGCACCATCCGTAATCTGAGTAATGGCCATGTGGTTTTGTAACACATTTAAAAACAATGCTTCATCACCATTGTCTGCCTGCCTCTTTTGATGGCATGGGAAAAGAAATTGTGTGTGATATCATATATACTTTTCTGTTGTAGTTCACTTATGTGAAATTGCCTTCTCTGATATTTCTAAATAGTCAAAACTTGCTGTGTGATGTGACGATAGTAGCTGAAGACATGGAAATTGCAGCGCATAGAGTTGTGTTAGCCGCCTGCAGCCCCTACTTCCATGCCATGTTTACAGGTACCAAATGTTTCAATACTTACTGTGTTGTAATCCAGTCTAATTATAAAGAATAAAATTTCATGACTTTTGCTTTTAGGATCTAATTTGATTTTTAGGTAAGCCAATAGGAACATTTGGGATACTTAATGATTTTTTTTTTTCAGTCTAAGGACATACTGTCTACGTAGCTTTTGTTAGCATGATGAATGGTTTAAAAAGTCTCCTTAATTAAAAAACAAATTAGATGTTAAGTAAGCAAGTGATAGTCAAGTTGTTATACCCTTTAAGCCTCTACTAATCTCACTTGTCCTGAAGAAGGTTAAAATAACTTTCATGTGAATTTTCGAATAAATTATGTCCTTTAACAACTACTGCTCCTACATTCTTCAGCCCATGAGCGCTATAGGCTGTTAGCAGATATGAAAGCTTTCTGTGGCTTTGGCAGCCTATAGCTGGAGTGCATGTTTCAGTATTTTTAGGGTAATTCTCCATGACATATGTACTCTGCATCATTGCCACTACTTTTCTGTACAGGCTTGATTCTACTTCTGCTCACTCCATGCTGGCCAAGTGAGTGCTCTGCTTTACTGCTAGAGCAGGAATGCTGAGGGCTTGCGAGGCCAAGATAGGTTCAGGTTCATAGGAGCCTCCAGCTGAAATTCCTGTGCTGTGGGTTTAATTCTATCATGGTTATAAATCACATTGAAAAAATGTGAAATTCAGTGTCAAGGTAAGAACACTACTAAATGCATATCCTGAGGTTTTGTCTGTTCGTTCTCAAATCTTGTGCCAGCTTTGTAGTTTATGTCAACTGTCTGAAATGAAAAGACTTCTTTGTAATCCATTGCTTCTGACCACCAGATCAGATGGAGGTAAAAATGTGATTCTTGGTCTGTCCATATGCAAACAGATTGGTGTTTTAATAATTTAATTGTATGCAACAAGATGGATGAAATTTGAAATACTGTTGTGTTCTGGGGAAGCAGCTGATCATTCTTGATTTTACAGGCAAATATTTTGACATATTCAAGGCCAAAAGTGGAGTAACTTCTACAAGAATGCTTTAAAGTTGCTTTTAAAATTAAATATCTCTTCCTCAAGCAATTCTTTAAGTTTGCATTTGTGGTTGAGGCAAAATTGTGGGTGACTGATAAATTCTTTCATAATTTTTACTGCTGTCTGTAAAAGTAGAATAAAAAAAAGTTGCTTCTACAGTTCCTTTTTATCACCTTAGTAGCAGAGAAATGCAAGCCTCTTATGTTAGTTCTGTATTAAAGAGTATTGTTGACTATCACATTGCAAATACTCTTTACTCAGTGTATAGCTTTTTATTTTGTCTTCTGTGATTAAGACATTTCTGTTTGCCCTGACTACCCTTTTTGTGAAGAAGTTTATCACGCATTCATAGTGCCAGTGCAGCATCTGTAGCTACTCTCCAGATAGAATTACTGAAATCTTCTCTTCCCTTTTAAATTTTTTTACTTGTTTTATGTTTTTAAATGTAGGCATTCTTTAGCCCCAGTGGTGCAAGAGGTGGGGACACTCACTTGAGTAATGGATGTGAAGTGTTTAATATATCTGTGGTGAGGTTTGTGTAGTTGGTGAGCCAGATAGGTGGAAGCTTAAATAGAATTCAGCTGTGGCTTTAAGAGTTATCAGCAGATTTTATAGTAGGCTTATAGGTTGCATACAGCACGGCCCAGCTGTGGTATTGGTGCATTTCAGCCATTCCCACAAAAAAATTCCTGAATTTCATTGTCACTGTTCTCTCCATGAAGCCATGGAGCCACCCACACTTCTTAGGTGGATTTTTATCCTCATCCAGTAATCTGCAAGTTCAAATAAGCAAACTTGATCCCTTAACCAGTCACAACCAAAGGGAGAAATATCTTCTTCTATCCAGAATAAAACATGGACTGAAAAGGCAGTGAAAAAATTACACTCTTCTGCTTTAGTGTTACTTTCTGATTAGAAGTTAGAAGCTTATATTTAGACATGTGTTTGCAGGTTGATTCCATCATTCTCTGAGTCATTAAATATTACTGCAGTGCAGACTGGGATATGGCATTAACTGAGTTCAAAGTCTCTGCCTGTTTTGTTTTGTTTTGTTTTTTTTTTTCTTCATTTATACATATAATGGTTTCTCTAATAATTATCAGGAAAGAAAAATTTACTGTCTTTTAAAGTTAAAAACTATAGTAACTTAGTAACAATTATCCAATGGAGAAGATGGGGGAAGAAAGTCCCTGCTATTTAATCTATGTTAATAGGAGTATTTATTTTGTCTTACACAGTGGAATTATTTAGAAATACGATTTAAACCTACTTAACTGTTTAGAGGAATTGATTATAAAACATCAGAGAAGGGACTCTTCAGTGGCTCTAGGGCCTGACGTAAAATTCTTGGGTAAAATAAAAAAAAAAAAAGAGAAGAAGAAAAAGGCCTTCTTTGTGTTACTTTGTGAGGAACCGTGTAAGAAGCTTTTTAGGTAGCCCCTTTGTATCTTTGTAGCCCCTTAGTATCTTCAACTCAGCTGATGCTTTGCTGCTGATGCTTGGGAGATTGGATCAGCTCAGTGCTTTCTTTCTGTTCATCATATGCTTTCCTGTCATTAAGAACTCTGTGGAGACATGCTGCTTCCCAGTCATGAACTGAGTTCTTCAGCAGGTTGAATTCTAGACTGAGAGTGCCTGCTGAGTGCATCTCTGGTTTGCTCTGTGTGATCTATCAAACAGTTATGGGCTGATCTAGAATTGTAGTAAGATTGCATGTCTGGTTCACATGAAAGTTGAAAACAAGTATTTTTGGGGTTATTTTGGTTGTGTGTTTTGTTTTGTTGTTGTTGTTTGGGTGTGGGGTGTTTTTTTTTTTTTTTTTTTTGTTTGGTTTTTTTTGGTTTTTTTTTTAGGGTTTTTTTATTTTTATATTCTGGGCTTAGTTTTTAAACAGAGAAGGTGCCTACCCATGAGTCTAAAAGCCTTGACACAAAATCTGAAAACAAATTTAATGTGCTTGCAGAATATCAAAATCTGTTCTCCCACACACACAATTTTCCCAGAGGACCACCTCCACAGCAGCTTGCATAATAAATAAGTTGCAGCTTACATGCTATGAAGATCAATAGGTTTAATCTGTGTCAAACTAGAAGTAGAAACTTGGAATACAGGGCCCTGCAGGGAGTGTGCTGCAGCCATCCTTCAAAGGTGTAGGGGAATATTTCAGAAGTGCAGGTGAAAGGAGAAAGTTCTGTGGGGGATGGATTTTGCTGGTTTTTATGTCTTTTGAACTTCCTGCCACTTAAAGGGTTGATTTGCAATGCCATTCTTTACCCTTCAGCTCAAAAAAAGGTATGGTACCATGAATAGTGGTAACAGATTTCTCAGTGATGGTCCCTTTGCTGAAAGCACTGGGATGTATTGTTTTGACATGAACCCTAGAGACCAGGGGTCTGGTTTGTTACCAGAGAGTAGCAAGCAATGAAAATATGTGTGACTTCATAAGAAAACCTCAGCAATGGTTAGCATGTTCTTGTTCACTTCTCCATCCTGTCTGCTTTTCTTGTTGTATACAGTAAATTTATTATATCACCAATACCCTTATCTCTAAATAGCTATGCCCAAGGGAAAGAAATTATATCCAACATAGAAGAATAAGAAACTAACATATTCAGAGATTGGGATATACTCTTCCAAAGTGAAATTTTATATATCTTTCAGCATCGCTCTTGTAGTTCATGTTTTGATTCTCAGTGAAAGTCAGTGCAAGAGAGTTTAAAGGTCTGAGATGACCTGATCTGGAAGTCATGAAGAAGGTTATAGTCATTACTTCAAAATATGTATTTGGATAATTATTTCAGCCATAAAGAAAATATTGCACTTTGAGAAACATCATATTTTGAAGGTGGAAGATATTTTGCAGGCCTTTCTATGAAGATTGATTGTGGCATATGGCCAACATGTCAGCCTCCACAAAATGAGATCCAACAAGTTTTCCCTTCCTTACCATTTTATCTTGGCTTGAGCTGTTAAATTGGATCTGCAAAAGAGGTGAAATCACTAAGAGAATAATAAGTAGGCAAGCAAAGAAATATGTATGTTAATTCTTCTTTGGGGATGTAACTTTTCTTATTTATATAAATTTAGTTCAGACTCTGTTTGGTATGTTCCTTCAGTTAAGAAGTTAATAAAACTAGAGTATTTTAATATCTTGCTTTCCCAGCAAAATGTTTTGTATGCATTTGAAGTGTCATATTTAGGTCTGTTAACAATATTTTCCTGATACTGTACTCTGGAAAAAATAGGTTACCTGCGCCAAAAGTATTAACCCAAGTAACATTTGCATGATGATAACAACAAAATCATAAAATCTTTCTTCCTCACTGAAAGAAGGAAGGAAAGAAAGAAATTAAATTATTAATGTTGAAGTTTTTCTACTATCACGACTGATCATACACAAAATTTCTGCTGCTGTTAAACTTCTATATTCATGCTTTACTTCTGTCTTGTTTACTTGACTAATAAACTGTGTTTGTAGGTGAGATGAGTGAAAGCCGAGCAAAAAAAGTTCGAATAAAGGAAGTTGATGGCTGGACTCTAAGGATGCTTATTGATTATATTTACACTGCTGAAATTCAAGTTACAGAAGAAAATGTGCAGGTAAGAGTGAGAATATTATTTGCAACAAATGAGCTGCACTTTGCAGCGTCATTTGTTTTGTCATTGTGGTTCAACTCCAGCATGGAAAATCTTATCTTTACCTGGAATTTTTTCAGACCTTGTGCTTACATAGTAAGTAGTCATACCATTTAAATTCTGGGTCAAATTCAAAGACAATTCAAGTAAATGAAGAGTTAGTTGACTTTAGTGGTCTTTGCAACTAAACATTATGTATTCCAATAAAATAAATAGTCTACTCTGCCTAAAATTAATGCTGTCAGCCACTTCTGTACCACCTCTTCTCTAATATTTATGTGAAGTTTACATAATAATAATAAGCAACATAGATTTATTCCTTAATGTGAAGCCATGTTGTCCAATTAAGCTGTCCTGTTTATTCTTTAGCCTGCAAAATAAAGTACTTTTTCCTGCTCAATCTCTGTAACTTGCCAGTGACCAGCTGTGCAGAAATGTTTAGCTTTATTTTTTTTTTTTTAATAAATAAACTAATATCTATCATGAAGGTTTTGTCCATCCCACATAGAGCTAATAAGTTTTTACAGTTGGGTGTACCTTAATCTGAAGCTTCAATTAGAATAAAATAAACACTAGCTTAGAAAACATACCCTCCTGCATTTAATATTTTCTAAATGGAGGTAGACTTAAGATGGACATAGTAGATTTTCCTTCCAGTATCTTTTGAGATTTGTTCTAGAGGTTTGGTAAGTTTAAAACTAGTTGCACAAGGGGTGATACATTTAATTCTCATGTTTTTCTTATGCTCTTCTTTCTATTCTTGCCCAACACCAAATAACTGGTTATTAGCAGTTATTTTGCTGCTTTAGCGGGGTGCAAAATCATGTTGCTATATTTGTCATTGAAAACTTCTGTTGCTGTTATGTATTCTGAAATTAATTGGTTTTACTGGACATTAGGCTGAAATTAATAGCATTTAATTGGCTGTTGAATCCAATGGGGACACTGCTTGTTTTAGCCGTGCTTGATTGAATGCTTCCTGAAATGAGAAATACTCTCCATCTTGAAACAAAATATCCTGCTACTAAGACTTCCATATCTTAGGTCATATCATAAGTAATTTAATTCTGCAAGACTAAGTTCTTGTCTTTCTTAACACCTTGTTTCTTAAGAATCTTCCTTTTTGAGGAATTGTTCTGGTCTGACAATGAGTGTACATAGTGAAAAAAAGAGACTGAAATTCTGTTGTATTTTACCAATCTAGTGGTTGACCAAATCTGTGTATCACTGTGGAAGACCTTGAGCAGATCCAGAGGTGTCAGAGATTCCCTAACAGAGCTCTTGCTGCTTGATCATTCTGGCTTTTCATCCATAAAGTAGAATATTCTGTCTTGCTGACAGAGCTTGATGACCCTAATCTTGTACATTTGATCCATTACCTTGGAGTGGACTTAACAGGCAGTCCTACTGTATTTTGGCTGTAGGTGCTGCCTAGGAGGAGATGATGTCACCTATCCTTGGCAATGCTGACTATTCCATATTAATGGGGAGGAAAGGCATTACATTTCTTCCTTATACAGGAGTCTTTGAAGGCCAGAAATCCATGGGTTTACTCATGAGTCTGATAGGGCTTTAATTTTCATGGCTTCCAGTTATCTGTCTAAAGATAGGTATCTGATGATGCTGGGGATATTAGCATAAATAATATGGCTGGGTGAGTGATATTACAAGTTTGTGGTTACTTGAGTGCTGAGAAGAAAGTCAGGCTTCTAAGTTAGGTTTTGATTTTTTTCCAATATAGTTGCACTTTAATGTTGATGGTGAATATATTTGTAATCTGACTGTATTGAATGTAAACTTACCTTTACTTTGTCACTTTCATCCTTTTTGCATTATTATTATTAGATATATAGAGTTTGTTTGCATTATAGCAGAAATAAACACTGTGGATAAAAATAAATATACTGATGCAAATTCTTTTACTTATGCTTGAAAGCCAAGATGGGAAAACTGTTACTGTGACTTTCTGGAAACCTAGAAACCTAGTGCTGATTGTCGGGCCTTAGTTAAAAATGTGTTCTCTCTGTAAGTGTGTTGCATACTATTGAGATTAATTCTAGCTCTCAATTTCTTTTCTATATGACCTAGAAGATATTGTGAAATTTTGGTAGTGGTTAGGAATTTATCTTGTAGGAATACAGAAGTGTGAAAAACTAAAGATGCCATTTTATATTTGGATTAATGTGTTGAACTGGTGTGTCATCTTCTAATTAGCTGCTTATGATTCTTATTCTGATACCCGTGATGGGATTTCAAGTGTATTATTCCATCTCTTCAGGTTATACATAGTAAAAATAGGTATTGAATTAATTTCTAATATGTGATACAATGTTTGAAGAGGGTGTGCAAGCTTCATGTTTAAGTAATGTAGAATTGCTAAGTAGTTCTTAGTATTAAAATAGCTGCATTGTATATTTATGAAAACTAATTATAAAGGAATACCTAGTCGTAGCCCAGCTCATTGGTCTTTCTCAAGGGGCAGGTTAACTCTGAGCTTCTTTCCTTAGAATCTTAATTGATCTAGATGTGGACAGGAGAGTGCTTCGTGACTGACAAGCCTTTGCAGCTTGTCAGTGAGAGCTCTCCTTTTTTTTCTCCCCACTGTCTTGTTCCAACTTATGTATGTTTTTGGGCAGGTGTGGAAGTATAAAAATTAGGTGTAAGTCAGTGATTGAGGAGAAAACAACATTCATTTAGCCCATAAACTATCAACACAGGAGGCCATATCACTGGATGTTATTGCTGCATTAGTTAAATACAAAAGAACATTTGTTCTTTTCTTCAGTTCTTGGTTCAATAGGTTCCCCCCAGCCTGCAACAATAAGACGGCTGGTATATGAATGTGTACATTCTTTTAGTGTTTGTCCTTCATTTAGAACAAGTTATTTTATAATTCATCTCTAGTGGCACTAACTTTGCATAATGCCATACCAGTATTTCTGCTCTATTTTCATACTAAGTCATATTTTTCTGCATTCTTAACTCTTTGCTTTCCCCCTTTTTTTTTTTTTTTTAGGAATGAAATTAAATGTCAGACTTCGTGCAATATCTCATTCTTCATATTTTAAGAAGGGAATATCCGAGCTAATGTTTTCAGACGGCAAATCAACTTTCTTCCATATCAAATTTTTTTGATATCCATATAGGTATTAGCTACATACAGTGCACAATGTGGGAGAGTTGGTTACTATAAGAAGCTCATGCATGAGTAAATCTCCCACACTATGCGAATGCACTGCAGCCCCTTTTTTAGTCAGCTGTACACCTCAGGCCTCTCCTGAGCACAAATATATTGGAGGAGAAATTCCTGCAGTTGTTGGTGGCCTGTGGATTTGTTATGGGCTTTAGAGGTCAGCCTGATACAGGCTGAGTAGAATGTGATTTGAATAAACACAGGGTGAATTGTTTATTCAAATCTGTGTGTTAGGTGATTGGGTTCCTTTCTGATTCCCTTCTACAGGTCTCAGTTTCTTTAATTGTGCTTGTACAACTATTTGCTGGATGGTTTTATAAAGCAAATCACTGAACTCAAAAAAACATCTGACAGCATAACACTCTGTATCTCCACTTCCACCCCACATGGGTTTTTGGGGGATTTTTGAGTTATTCTTAACTTGGATCACAGCTCTGTCAGTTGTTTTCACTCAATACTTGGGGTTAGTGTATTGAAGTCTAGGAGCATACTCCAATGTTGGGAGTAGATGTTTCCCTGCAGCCTGGATTGCAGGTAGTTTTACTTTGCTGTTACTGCTGTCTTGCTTTTGAACAAGATGAAAGATAGTAGAAGAGAAAATCACAAAGAATTGTATTTTTACAATTGTATAACTCTGTCCTAGCATATCTTTTTCCTTTAAAGAATTTTGTTACGTACAACAAACATGAAGTCCAGAATCCTGAATAAGGTTGTTTTCAAGAAATATAATTTTTTCTGCTCATTTTCTGAAATTATTCAAGAACAATATTTGCAGAGTAATAAGCATATTATGAACAGTAATATGTATGCATTTTTTTCTTTGTAACTCTTACTGTTCACACAGATTGCCATAAAAAGTACAACAGAGATGCTTATATTTGTATGGTGTCATTGGGTGTGGGCATAAGAGTTGACAGCACATTTGATTTAAGGTGCTGTCAAAACAAGGTCCAAAAAAGCAGCTCATTTCCCCAAGAAATCCTCAAAAAAGATCCTAATGTTGTCCCTGCTATTTACTAAGATAGACTTTCTACAGTACCATGTTTGGTACTATGGGCTTTGACTATTCCTGCTGTACGTCATCACCTCTAGCTGATCAGTTACAGGGTTGTTGAAATCCTGAAAAATCTCAAAGGTTGAAAATGAGCCTGTGCCTCACACCAAAACCCAGAGAAGTCCCACAGCTTAAGAAGATAGATGTGTGCTTTTTAAGATGGTCAGCTTCTGAACTGTATTTGTGGCATGACCCACAAGCATTGGGTCATGCCGTAAGTTGGACTGAGGGTATGTTAAAGGAGCACAAAGAAGAAGGAATATGATGTTACAGGAAATAGCATAAAAGATAATTGCTACTGAGCTCTGTGAAGTGAAACAGTGACTGAATGTATCTAAACTTGGCAGAGCATATTTAATCTAACAATGAAAAGTGGATAATTATCCTTAGGTGGTTTATTCCAGTTGATTTAATAGTTTTTCTAGTTCAAAAGGTAGGTAGTATCTGACTTAAATGTTCCTGGTCTGTGTAAGAACTGTTTAATGGTAGTTCCTTCTGTCATCTTGTAAAACAACTTGTTGCTGTTTTGCTGCAATAATCTCACATACTGAATGACTGTTCTTATTCATATACTTTTTCTTTAGGCTAAACATCATTGGAGATAGTAGTTTCTAAATCTTTTACCATTCTTCTTGCTCTCCTGTACTCTTTCCATTTTACCTATATCTACATATTTAACATGCATTGGCCAAATTGGTCCATTAAGGCCTTGTTACTGCAGACAAGAGTGAAACTATTATCTTGTGAATAAAAAAAAAATGTTTGATTCTTTATGTCATTGATTTTCCAGTAACAAGACATTGATTCTAGTAGTCACTATATGTTTGTGCTGGTAGAGAGAGTAAGAATGAGAACATGAAGGTAGTAATCAAACAATAGGAGAAAGAAATTGTGGCACCTCTTCATTTTGGTAAAAGCCATTTTGAGGGATTTGTTGTCTTAAGCATTTATGCTTATTAACATAATACTTGTAATGAACCAAAACTGGAACCAGTGCAAGTTATTTAATAACAGTAGCATGGCTTTCAGTAAGTTTAGTGGGCAAGACTTCAGGTTCACACCAGGAATTTTCTGTTAGGAAGAGATGCTAATTTGCAAGTCTGCTTCCAAAGTATAACCACATGTTAAAATCAGTTTTAATAAAAAAATGTAAAGAAATTAATTATTTGCATTTTGGAGAAATGTTAATTATATTTTAAAATTCATCAATAATAGAAAATAATAGCCTACTGAAAATCTTGTAAAATTACATCTGGTTTAGCGGTGGGAGGGCAGGAGAGAAGGAAGATATGTACAAGTCATTTTAAAACTGAAAGAAAAAATGTAGAAGAGAGCATTGCACAAAATAAAATGCAAAATAATGAACAGTACAGACTTGTGTATGTTGAGGAGGACAAAAAAAACCCAACAAACTTGCAAGGAGTAGATATTCATTTCAATAAAATGTAGTAGAATTATGTATGATCAATAAGATGAAGTCCATGCAAACATGAGGTCTGCATTTACTGTGCCTGATCTTCACTGGATACTAATTTAAAGGCAAAAATAAAATTCTGTGCAGCAGGAAATGTTCCTTATTTGCTCTTCGGCTAAGCACTAGAATAAAATCAGATAAAAATATTCAGAATAAACTATTGTATTGTACTTAGAATTTGTGTGCTTATGATGAACTCCATGCACTTTTATGTGGGTAGGATGTGAAATAATCTGTTTAGGGGCTACCAGTTTGTTTTGGGACTTGTATTACCAGAATGTCAGATTTGGTAATGGAGTTGTTTTTTCCCTTACATCTGTGTCTTATGATAGTCTCAGATTCTCTCCTTCAGTACCTTTTCTACTAGGGGTCAGGTACACCATTCACAGGAGTTTAATTAAAAAGAGAATTCGGGATCATGATGGAATATCCATTTTAACAACTTACTATTGCACTTCAGCTGAACAACAACAGCTAGTTGTGTGTGCTTTTAGCTTGAAGAAAATACAGGATGACTTAATGTAAGCTAGTTTATGAGACTGATCTCTTTACTTAATATTTGCCACAGTGTTTGAGCACATACATGATCGAATTATTAGAGCTTATATTCCAGTAATCTTCAGAGTCATACTAACTTTGTATCTCAGCAAGGAGTCAAAGTACTCCTAGTAATATTGTGATACTTGTCAAGCTTTATCCTTGAAAACAAGTGTTTTGTGTATATGAACAGATGACTAAACTGTCTTTTTTTGAGTTAACTCATATACTGTGATATGTGAAGAGCATAAAGCATGTGTTTTGGAACTAGTTTTGCTTTAGATATCTTACTTGGAATGCTTTTCAGGAGTTTGCGAGGCTTGCCAATAAGTTATACCTTCAAACACTACAGAACTTATCTTTTCCTTTATTGGATCAAAAAGATGTCCCTCCCTTTCAAAGGAGTCTTCCAAAGGGGTATATTTTCTTTATGAATATTGGAAGTTTTCTGTGTTAATTGGGGTAGAATTTTCCTTTTTAGAATCCAAGGCTGACTTTACAAATGTGTGATTAGGCATTGTAAGAGGAAGGAGTTGAATTCAGTGCTTGAACAGAGACAAGCATTCTGTGTCCTGGAAGTGTGCCTGCTGCTGTGTAAGTGGGTGGAAGAGATAAAAGAAATATTTATTCAACTGAACTGAATCCTGTGAAGCTTTCACTGAATGTTATAATGCAGTAGGTTCTATTTCAAATATAAAATACATATTTTATATATGAAACTGGTTTGAGAGAAGGTAATGCTGAAATTGCTTCTATGGGAAATGGCTGTTTTCCTTCAGAGAACCTAAAACAGAGATGTGTGGAAAAAAATGCCACACTTAGAAACCTAGAAGGGGAAGGAAAGGAATAAGTCTGATCTTGGTGCATTGATAGGTGTGCCTCTAGCCACCTCTTAATAAAAAGCTTTTGGTAACTAGGGAAAGTGAAATAGTTTAAACAGAAGTATATTTTGAGAAGAGTGGGTGCTGGTAGGCTGGATCTAGGCAATTACATCCCTGCTGGTCATGATTAACACCTTGCATGTCACCAAGAGACCAAAAGACACTTAATACAGGTCCAATATGTCCCCAGTTGTGTACTCTACTGAAATGCAGGGCTCCTAAAGAAGAGTTTATTCTAAATTATCAGCAATTGCTGAGTGATTTTCAAATAGATGATGATGTTCTAGACAGTGCAGTTTGGTGGTGATAGCCTGGGTCATGATAGCAGTTTTTCTAGCTAGAAGCATCACAGCATTCTAGCAGATGCAAGTGACCTGATAAAACTATTACTGCTGTACCATAGGCTAATCAGGTTGGCATCTCTGAAGTTTGCTGACTTGTTGTTCATAAAGACCTTTTATTTACTTGGCCTTTATTTACTTTTATTTACTTGCTTTACTTATTTGCCTCTATATACTAACCACTTTTTTCTGATAAAAGCATATAAAAATAATCCCCATTGTATTTATTAATTGAATAGAATTTTGAGGTATATTTTAAGCCAGTGAGTTGTCAATATGGCTGTCCCTGTCCTGTCTCCACTGGTTCTTCGTACAGATTTCCTCTTGCATCTCCCCAGTGCCTAGACAGTCACTCCATCTTGGTTTAGCTTCCAAAGTCTTTCCTGCAGTACATGGCTGCTTACATGTTAGGTGCTGGAGACAGAGTATTGGACCACACGAGTATTCCTCTGATTTATTGCTGAAGTCTGCATGCTTCTAAAGAATGCAGCTAGGTCAGGTAATACCAATCCTATTGAACGTAGCAGTGATAATTATTTTGTTGTGGTTTTTTTTTTTTCTTTCTAGAGATAATGCTTTTGAAGTAAATTGGTGTAAGTAGTTTCTTTTACTGTTCCTAAAAAAGTGAAGCAATATTGCACTGATTTCCCTGTCAGTATCCACAGCAGATTTTTTCAAAATATGAAAATAGCTTTGACTTTAATGTAAGGTATGTTGCTAGTATCTTTAGTGGTGAAGTCTGTGAATTTCTGTTTCCTGTGACTTAAATTTAACCTGCCAGGAAGTCTCAGCAAAATATCCCAGTGCAGCACATGTTTTTTTACACAAACTGATAGGCCAAATCTTCATTAAAACTGTACAGCTGTATTTTAAGCTATTCATATAGTTTTATTTTTCTGAGTTGATACTGAATTCTGATTCCCAAATAATCTATAAAATTTTGGACATGTTTGGCTTCCTGCCTTCAATATATCATGAGTAAGGTGCTAATTATTGAGCCCTGAGGTGACAGGTTACAATCCTGCTTGTTTCTGAGATAATGAGAGTATTTGTTATGGGCATTGGTTCCCTCATCTTCCCTATGCTGGCTTTTTCCAGACTCAGATTAATCTTGAAACCACCATATTTCCACCATCATATTTCATTTTACCATCACTTTTTGCTTTGCCTTCATGAAAACCTAAAACATTCTGTCCATTAACTCACTCCTTTCTTTCTTAATAGGTTTGAGGCAACTGCACAAGTTCTTGAAAATACTTTCTTTTTCAAAAAATGTTTTATGTAATCAAGCTATTAGAGTGTCAAAAAATATTGATGGTTGGTGATCTTATTTCCCTGACACAGATATTATTAAAGCTTTAGGAGGAGATGGAGTTCTTTATTGGATCATCTTATAGAGTTTTAAAAATAAACAAGCCTTTGGCCTTTCTGCTCATCTCCATTTTGGCTGCTGAGGCATAGATACTAAATTATGAAAGCTTTGGCAAAGTCTGAAGTTGTATTCAGAGTCATTCAGGTTAAAATGCTTTATGAAACTGGCTCATCCTAATGAGTTTATGATTAAAACAGGATTAACTGATGTTTTTAAATTCTGATGTGTGATGAAACTACATGGTAATCCAAACTTTCACTTTTATTCTTTTATGACAGCACAGTTCTAATAATATTAGGGGCTCACTGACACTGCAGAGAGATACTTAAATCCAAGCTGACATGAGTTTCATTACAAACCCTATTCACAAAAACATGTTTAGGTCTTACTGGGCAAGAACTTAATGCTGGACTAAACAGCCTTATAGTGTGCTCTTTGGCTGTGTGCTGAAAGACTACCACCGTGTTTTGCTATTGCATGTATTTTATACTCAAGGCTTCAAGCAACCATCTGGTTACCTCCTTTTGACCTATTTTTGTATTTATGACAACAATTTTGAGGTTTTTAATAATATGAGGGCACAACTGATATGTGGCATAGCTGGAGGAGAGATAGTGGCACACTCCTTGAATTTATATGCATTGTAAGACATGTCAGGCAACAGTAAATGATCTCATTTTTTCCACTGAAATAATCCTAGTAGGCATTCTTCATTTGCTTGTATGTGCCTGCTTGTCAGGAGAATGAGTGTAGGAGGGAAGGCAAAAGAGGAGCGTGATCTCTTTACAGGCGTATTTTATTACAAATATAAGCTTCATTAATTTGTGCTTTAAATGAATAAGCTTCACCTAAGAGCTGCTGACCTAAATACTAAGCAAACAGCTTTGCTGGAAAATTTAATATTTTGTTCTCTGACAGTTTTTAAATGAACTTAAAATGTATTTTTCTCTATTTATTTCATAGCATATTTTGTGATTTTAGCTATTATATATGTGCAAAGTAGAACTGCCTGTGTTTTGGGGGCACATTATTATTATGTGCACTGCAGAATCGCTATGGTTGCTATATTGTCACTCCCCTTGTATTTGTTTCTAACTGAGCAACTGGGTTTTTGATGTGGCTGAAGATGTACTCCAAAGCCTCATGCTTATTTGATAGATGTTTGATGCTCTCTTAAAGGATTTCCGTTTCTGATCTGGCTTGTTTGGTGGTATGTGACAGGAGGAAATCACACTGTGTGCTCAGCGTGAGGAAAGCATTAAGGGTTGCTGAAACTGGTAGCCTGATAACAGCTAGGTGGCTGCAGCTCCATATCTCCAAGCTGCAGCCTGGCAGTGAGGCTGAGCATGCCTTTGCAGTAGGTGCATGCACAATCTCATGTGTACAGTGCATACTGCCAGCCCAGAGATCAGTGCAGGCAGAAACACTCACCTGGTGTCTTGATTCTCTCTTGAGCTGGGCTGTCTTCCTAAAGAGTCTCTTGGACATGTCTATTCAGTATCTTATGTATTGTTAAGACAAACTGAATAAATACAATTCATACTACTTCATTTAGGGATAAAATTCTTTCACATGTTCTCCCCTGGATTATAGAGGATGGTGAAGTTCATGAGGTAAGTAGCAAATGGAGTTTGCAGAGAAAGCAATTGCTGTCTGTGCAGCTGTAGCTGTGGAAAAGGCAGAGGGAAAAATGGTGGTAGGACCTCCAGAACCAGGAGAAGCAGATGTTGCACAGATACGGCAAATACTCTCTCCTGAGTACTCACATTTTTATGTTCCTGCCTTTTTTTTTTCTTTCCCTTCTGCAGATACTTTACAGCTATTTCTCTCTGTCCTCCAAATGATGCTTTTTAATTTGTTTTTTTGGCTGACTGAATGGGGATCCAAGAACTTTTTTCATAAAGAAAATTGAGTCAGCAGGAGGGTAAGAGCCTTGTAAGAATGAAAAGATGAACCTGAATGGACATTTGAGCTGTTGTGCACCGACTTGTAGGTGCCACAGAGAAATACATAAGGGAGAAACAGAACTAAGAATGAGCACCAGAGAGAAAATTAATCTAAAATGTGGATCAGAAGGTATGGGGAGTGAATTAAAATTGTCCAAAGACTGTAAAAGACTGTCTTGGACTATCAAGTGCCAGTGTGTGTAGGAGGCAGAGAGTCATCCTTCTACCAGAGAGAGACTGTTGTCTTGTGGACTGAATCACAGATTTCCCCTGTCTCAAAATCTCTGTACCTTCAGAAGATGTTTGGGTGTTCTGGTTTTTTGTGTTTTGGTGGTTTTTTTTTTTTTTTTTTTTTTTTTTTTTTTTTTTTGTGGGAGGGAGAATGTGGGTTGAGGTTTATGAAACCACTTGTTTCTGCTTATTTGGAAGAGACTTGTGAGCAAAGGCAGTGAAGAGGCTTGTAGCTTGGCTATGTCAGCATGGTCTAAGCAAGAGCCAAGGAATGAATCAGAAACTTTTGGAGGAGGCGATGGGGTGAGAGAAGTGGGGTTGAGGCAGAAGTGTGTTACAGAAGAGATACTGATCTGTAATCCTGCCCTTCAGAAGCATGTGATTCTGATTACTGTGGGAGGTGAATGGGAAGTCACCGAGGGATTTAAACAGGCATGTTTAATTTAAATGATAAAAAGAATAAAACACTTTTACTCAGCACTTCAGCTCTAAATATAACATCTATTCATTTCCTGCATATTGTTTCTGCAATGAGTGATTTAGGAGAGCATGTGGGCTGTCAGAGCCATGCATGAGAAAGGTGCCAAAAATTAATTAAGGTAGAAAGTCCCAGTTACACCAACAGACTGTGCAAGGTGCATCCTCTTACATATCAAGGATAGGCTTAGAGAGAGGGTCAAAAGATGAAGTACAAAAGCAAATGAATAAAAATGTCCAATCACTAAAGCAAGTAGGATTTTATAGATATATTTGTGCATACCCACGGAAAAGAAACTTTTGAAGCGAGGGTGGCTGAGACTATGAAAATGTTATGTTGTATAGCTGGCTATTCCTTGGAATTTCAGCTCATGCTTTAGTAAATCCACAATGACCACAATGTCATTAATGATCCTGAGCATTATCGAGACTTTATAGAGACATTATATCAATGATTTTGTTTTTGTTAGTGGCAGGTGAGATAAGGAAATTTCTATATGTTTCTGAATCCTATTTATGAGTTGTGCATAGCTACTAAAAACCCTCTGTAATTCTTAGAGTGGTCCAGAAATAACCATATCAAAGGCTTTTGAAAGTCAAGTTAGTTATAGTCCCTCTTAAATTGTCTCATGATGAGCAATAAATAGATCAAAAATCCCTAGGGAAGAAAGGAACAAATAGGAATAAATAGTTGGCGTTTGCTGTATCAAGGTGATTGTAATGTGTCACAGGCTTCCAAAGGACCTATTTCCTTTAGTTTTGGAAAGCAGGTAGCAAAATATGTAGGTGATGAGCTGTTTAAGTATTTTTTTCAAGATCAGACAAAAAATAGAAAATCTCACTGCTTTCTAGCTAAGCTAGATGTCAGGCTATCATGATCATAGACCAAAATTAATGTTGGAAAGTGTAAAGTACTGCACGAAAAGAAAAAAAATTGAATTACTCCTACATATTGCTATGTTTTACATTAACAGCTTTTCCTACTATAGAATAACATACTGAAGCCACCTTAGAAAAATTACTGCTATTGTAAAATCGTGTCTTTAAAATGGAGCATAAAAATGGCACAGCATTATCACCTGGAACACTGTTGGATGGTCCGAAATATGATAGGAATAGCGTGCTTTGGGGAAAGGCTTAAAGCTATTAAAGGCATGGAAAAGTTACCATTTGAGAGAGGAAGGGAATTCAGGCCTTTTCTAGGTTGACTGTGAGTTGACTAAAATAGGACTCTTATTTTTCTTCTAGTGTCTATTTATTTCAAAGACTTTACATACACTTGTAAAGGGTTAAAGAGCGAGTTACTAATTTATGCTGAAAGATAACCAGCTTTTCTTTAGAATGCTTAAAGAGAAGTGCACAAAAACATATATGTACATCCATGTATTTGTTAGTATGTTTAAGGGGAGTGCCTGAATGAATAGAACATTGCTGCAAAATGCATGAGTGCAGCTGCCAATATGAGCAGTGCTGCTTTCAAGCTGTGCTGGTTGGTTTGGAAATAATTACCTGCGAACCTTGGAAATGATAACTGTGTTCCCATTAGACAGACAGTGTTTCAAAGCATTAGCAAAGCCAAGTTTCAAAGCAGGCATTTTTACCTCTTAAGGTTTACCTCCCTAGTTAGGTGAGACCATATGAGGTCCAGCTCTGGGTTGAGTTGACCTGTTCTAATCTTCTCCATCCTAGGTTTCCTTTTCCCCTTATCCTCAGAAGAGGGGAAGACAGGTATGGTGCTGGTGGAAGCAAAGCAGTGCTGTGAAGCTTCATTTCAGTAAATGCTGGGTTTAACCACATACTGGGAAAGGATGGAGGACATAACAGATTCTGTCTTGAACTAGATGCCAAAATTGCTTCCAGAGTGACCCAGACTGGAGGAGATCCTTAGCTGGGTGAGCAGAGCTAGACAAAAACTGTTCTAACAAAGGCAAAAATTTTGCCATTTCCTTCTGTAGAAGGAAACTAAGATTTCTCTTTTTTTTCTCGTGTAGTTGACTAGGGAGGAGTGTTGGTTTTTCTCTTTAGAAGGCCAGATTTTACCTATTATATAAACCTTCTGGAAAGCTGTCAAGACTAGATGGGAAGATATTTTTAATTATTTTTTTTTTATTGGCCAGCTGGGATTGGGATTTCATTGACAGGAATTACAGCAACAACCTCTACATATGGTGTGGCCTAAAAGAGTTTACAGACTTGAATAGACTATTTGTCCAAAGAATTTGTAGCTGCCCCATCCCTGAAAGTGTTTAAGGCTGGGTTGGATGGGGTTCTGTGCAACTGGGTTTAATAGAAGGTGTCCCTGCCTATAGCAGGGGGGTTGGAACTAGGTAATCTTAAAGGTCCCTTTCAACCCAGGCCATTCTATGATTTTTTTAAAAAGGAAAAAAAAAGGAAAAAATAAAGAGTATCAGATATGATGACCATTGGGTAGATCAGTAGACATACTCAGGACTGACATCACAAGTTTTGTGATTCTAAAACCTGATGCTGTCATCTTTCCTTGCTAGGATATGGTTGCCCTTTAGCTAAACATTAATAATGAAGGTGTGTAAACTGCCTTCTCAGACCGAAAGTTTGTATGTGTTCTCTGAGTCTTTAAAATCATCACACTTCCTGGCAGTGCTAGAGATGCTTCTAGTCAAGTTGGGTGAAAGCAGCTACTTCTGTCCCAGCTATGACCTTTTACTGTAAACGTTCATGTCTCTCTTTCTTGTATGACCATAAAGCTACCTGTGGCAAAACCTGAAAAGTAGCCCTTGCCAACTTAAAGTGCAGAGGTCATTTGCTCAAATGAATGCATGTGTGCTTGTCCGTGTCCCTGTAAAATTCAAGGTGCTTATTATGAGTAAATTAAGTCATTTAAAGAGACTCCACAGTTGATCTCTCTTACTTGCAAGTAGGTTCAGGATATGCTACGACATGTAAGATGAAATTTTGGAAGCATAAATGCTTCCTTGAAAATGTTTCTGTTTTCTTAATACTGTTTGTGATTTAAATCATAAAATGTGCTTTAAATTTCTGTGCATCTGCAAAGAAAAATTAAATGGGAACCTGTAGATGCTATTTACTTCGGGAATTTTGGCTCTACCTGATTTGGCTCTTAACCTCATTTTTTTAAGCACAACATCTAGATTAAAGCATTTATGAAATTTGTCACTAAGCCTAATGCTTTTTTTCCTGAGGAAATCCTCTGTGACATTTCTGGAATATAATTATGGTCTGTTGTAGGAAACTGAATGATAAGTAAAAGATTATCTTAATAAACTACACTAACATAATTATGGTAAAAGCTTGAAGTAATCAAATGTGTTTTGAGTCCACTGAAGGACCATTTACTGCATATTAGATGTTAATCTTGACATAATTTTTGGATTGAAGATAAGCACCATGCACAGAAATAATTTCTACTTCATGCTATTTCTGTTGTCTTTAGTTCTTGGTTTTGTATTACTTTAAGACTTGGTAGTATAGATGCATCTATACTACTAAGTCTTAAAGTACATCTATAGATGTACCAGAGAATGAAATAATAGAGCAAGCAAAGGTTCACAATCCACTATCCCAGTTATGCTGCTGTTTGTTTCCTGCCCAGGTTTAGGATTTTGCAAGTGGCCTTTCAAGCCCTCTCTTTTAAATTGCCAGAAAATGCTCAGTTATACTAGGAGAACAAATCTTGTTTGTCATAAGTCAGTCTGTAATGTACAAAAAACTCCAGCAAACCAACAATTCCTTCCCCTCTCCCTGCCTCTTCTAAGGTTTTTTGTATACTTCAGGGAACAGCAAATGAACATTTTTAGTTTTTTGTCAACCCTATACATCTTCAGTTTTAGGCAATCTTTTGAAAGCATTTCTCTGGTTGTGATCTTTGGTATGATTTGGTATGATGATGTGATTGTATGTGTCAGTGGGGTCTGAGCTGTGGTGTGGTGCTGGAGGCTGAGTTGCAGCAGTTCAGTGCCATGGCTGAAGCTCACTGAAAGCTCAGAGCATCAGCTGATGCAGCGATTCTTTATGTGGGTCAGCCTTTACAGGAAGAAAGCAGTCCATGTAGTGTGAGTTATGTTATCCTGCCTACTTAATCTTTTCAGCTTCTTCTAATCCTTTTGCAGGGTAGCTATGTATATGATTTGACTGTGTAGCACTTCTGGTGCCATAATTAAAGAACAAATTGACCAGTTCCTGAATGACATATCAGAAGTAACTTTGTTCAGACTCGAGTTAGTCTTGTTTAAATTATGCTGTCCCTAAGAAAATATGATGGTGTTTTTATGCAGCTGTGTGATCTTCTAAACACTGAATTAATTAAAGTTGGATGAAGGATTTTGAGCTTTCATTTTAGACTACTTGCTATACACATACTTAAATTCAGTGGCCAAACTTCAAATCAAGACCCTTGTTCCAATAAAATCAAAATGTCTACAATATTTTTCACTGAATGGAAAATCTAAAACTTGATTTATTTTAGGTTCATGATGTTTTACTCCCAAGTGAGTGAATGTTTCATTTCTATTGCCAGTATGTTTTAAGAGAAGAAAAGGATATGAAAGCCTAAGCTTCTGACTGTTAACAAAAATAGCCATCAGACTAGGAAATCAATCTGTCTCTCTTGTGTGAAAGCTTATGCCAAAATGCACTTTCATGTGGTGGTTAAGGCAGTGTTCCAGCCGGTAGAGAAGATGTAGGAGAACCCTGAAGCCGAGGAAGACTGTATGATTCTCCCTTGTAGACTAGATGGATACCCCTCATTATGATGTATTATTTAAATAAATGACTCTTGTGTAATTTTATTTCCTTCATGAATCTTGTTTCTGCACTTCAGCAACCACTAACTGCGTCCCAAATTCCTCCCAAAAACTTCCACAGCTACCCCTTTAAAAAAAAAACTCCAAGAAAATAACAAAAAAACCATGTACCTAACATTTTTATTAATAATTAGTAGTTCATTCAGACTAATCTTCTAAGGTGCTGCCTCTTCAAAAGCTGCTTTTTGAGCAAATTGTTTACTTCCTATCATTGCATGTCATTAACTGAAGTGGACTCTTAAGTACAGATTATGATGCAAGTTAAAAAGCATATATGTAAAACACTTTTTCCTTATCCTCCATTTTAATCTGTCACACTGATTTCCAAGCTGGGACCTGCTTAGTATTTTTTAGATCATTCCATAATTTAAAATATTACATTTTCATGATTATTCAATAATTTTTTACTGAAGTGGTGCTCTACCAATTTGTATCTATTAAAAGGGGAATGTGGAGGAATAGGACTGTTTAGTGATCTGATTCCTTCCTGTGATACTATGAAACTGCCACCTGCACCTGATTTTTATTTTCATGGGGCTCATTAAGCTAAAGGAAAAATTAATACATCCATGTCTTCATTGTGCAATAGCCTTGAGGATATTAGCCTTAATTCATTGAGGAATAGCCTTAAGATATCCAGAAGGTATACTTCATAGGCTACATGACATCATGTTCTAAGCTTGCAGCTCATGCACATCTTTAATTCCAGTGCAGCCTCTTATTTTTGTATTTTAACACTGGAACACCGTACTTAACATGCATATGTTGTTCATACAGAAATTCAAGCAGGGCTGAATTTTCCAAAATTGAAACTTCCACATTTTATCCCACAGATGCCTTAAAATATTTGTGTCTATTTTAGTGTTTTTGTATGCATACTCCCAAATAGCATAATTTCAATGCTGTGCTGAATGATTTCCCTAGAATTTAGACTATACTTCAGTTACAAACCACAGTTTTAATTACGGCACAGATGCATGTAGATGAGAATAAAAAAATTAGATCATTTGGGTTATATTTAACCACTATGTTAATTTCCTTCTTCCCATGCTATGATAATGTAAGCAGCAAATGAAGAAGCTTAGTTTGCTGAAATGGTTATTTAAAACTTAAAAATAAATGTTAAACCTTAATCTATTTCCTCAAGATTTCTTTATTACTGGCATTAACATAACTGCTGTTCTCCGAAATTTATTTCATTTTAATATTGTAACTGAAAATATGCAATATCTGTGATTAGCAAGGAGATAACTTGCTCTTCTGTGAGCGTCTATGTTGTATTGTAGTGGGTTTGGATTCTCATGCATCTGCTTTCCTCGACTAGTATCTTTCCTAATGTCTCAGATCCATTTTCTTTCCTCTCCATGCAATAACGTATGGAATTTTTCTATTTTAGACAGTACATTATTCAATTTTCTTGGCATACACTGCTCTGATTTTCATTGGCTTATTTGCTTGAAAAGTGTTTCAGTGTTCTGAGAAATTTTGGGTTTATTTATGTTGTGGGATCTCGTTTTCAAAACCTGCAATATGATCTGTCACTATTTTCCTATTGACATTCTACTGATCTTAATGTGGTTTTGATGGGTATCAATTTGAATTGAGTAAATATTCCTGGCAGAAATTTTAAGTCATTTACAAGAAATTGGAAATTATTAGAGAAGAAAATATTGTCTTAAGCATCTTCATATGTCAGGTATCACAATATGGTTTGTCTAGGAGAACCTCATGGTACAAAAAGGAATGCAAAGAGGACAGCTTGGATGGATATAAAATTACTGAATCAAGTTGATTTAAATTAACAGGCAGAAAGCATTAATCAATTTAAATTATACTTTTATTGAGCTTTTTAAAAGTACATTGAGAGGTCTGGTCCCTGAATTTTTAATATCTCCCAGGAATGGAGATTCTGCAGCTGGCTGGGACAACCTGTTCTGGGGCTTAACCAACCTTGCTTAATAAATACCCAACAAAACATAATACAAAACAGAAAAAGTAATCTAACTCCTTTTTTCCCAGTGAGATTTTCCTATGCTCATACTTTTCCGTGTCCTATGGCTATGCATCTTCAAGAATAGTCTGGCTGCTCTTCTCTACCCTCACATTAATTAGCTGTGGACTGTAATAAGGTCTCCTTGTTTATTTTTTTTAATGGTTGAACAAACTCACTTTTCTTAGCTTTTCCTTGTAGTATCACATGATTCAGTCCTCTGATCATCCTGATGGCTCCTTCCACTGGACTTGTTCCCCCATTCTCAACTAGAAGGGCAGCCACTGAAACCTTGTGTGTTCAAGAAGTGGTACCAATCAAGGGGCTGTGCCTGTCAGGTCATCAAGCAGCCCTCAGGTGGGATGGACACCCTTGTCTGGTATGGAGGCACTCCAGGGCAGCAGCTCTGACCAGTTTCTTCTGCATAGTCCTTGAGTAGCATTTAATGATTGCCGTGAAATTTGCGGTTTTGAAGATACCTAGTACTACATAGTGTTATATTTTGATTTAGGAGAGACACGTGCAATATACTGAAATCACAACACAAGCATGACATAGCAGTTGAAATATACGTTTGGATCACTATGCAAAAGCGATTCCCATTACTGATCTACCTATGCCCACTGTCAGGATGGTGGGCATCTCCAGTTCACCAGGAAGGAATACATGGCCTAAAGCCCTCTCAAGCCTGTGGTTCTCTTGAGAGCTCCTTCTGTTGCTTTTTCAGTTTTATGTTTTTTGTGAGACTGAGCCGTGTCACATGCGTACTTCTCCCCCTGCTGGCCTGGCTTAGCTGAGGGAGAACTGTATGCTTGTAGTTATTTTAGAAAAGGCTGTTTGCATAACCTGATGACTTACTGGTACAGCCATATACTAAAGGAAAAGTCACCCTCCAGTTCCCTTTATGTGGAGATAAATTTGATTTTATGCCACTAGATACTCGTTCTTGTATTTCTTTCCCAAGTTCATCACCCTTGCCCATCTCCTCTGAGCCTTCTTTCCTTGTAGAGGTTTGTTCATCTCTCAGGCAGGATGTATCTTTTTGGGACTGTTGTAAATGTGTTCCTGGTGGGCCTGTGAGCAGCTGGAGAGGTGCCTGCCTGTAGCAGCTGCTCCTCACTTCCAAACTCAACACATGTTTTGGTCACGTGAGGTGAATGTGTCCAGCTGCACAAAGATGAGCAGTCATAATGCTGTCAGGAAAAAACAGGAAAGAGAAAAGCTGCAGGCATCATTAGTACCCTCAGCCCCTGACATTCTCCTGCAGCAGCCTCATTTACAGGTTGATGATCTAGTTGAGTTGTGAAGGGCTTGAATTTACTCCAGTGAAAACATGGACCCAATTTCCAGGCCTTAAGTAGATCCCTCCTGACTCTGCATGTGACATTGCAGGTGGATTTTAAAACAAATACTTGCTCCTCGTCACAGTCCTTTTTTTTTTCAGTGGGGCTGGAAAAATGTATTTGGCATGATGGGTACACAGAGCTTTGGGAATAGGCAGGTCACTGCAGGAAGGAGAGCCAAAAGAAAATAACCAGTGAAGAGTCTTCATAGGCTCATAAGGGTTAAATAATTTGCTCTAGGATATCTAGCAGTCATTCTGAGATTCATCACCACAATTATGACACAAAGAAAGAGAGTACCTAATTTCTTATTTGCCATCTGTGGTAATAATCTGTTCAGTTTTCTTCGAATATTAAAAACAATAGCCTTAGAATATATATTCATAGAACAAGAAATCAGAGCTTTTTTTCACCTCTGCATTTCTTGCAGTCTGAAGCAGTATGCGCATTACAGTATTTTTGATCTTTAAAGGAAAGTTATGATACCCTCTACTGGCTATTTTTGGAACAGATCTGAGCTATAACTGACCAGTTTAGAATCAGCAGCAGTTAAACTTAATCTGTACTGCAGTTTTAATGTAGTCTTTTTTTTTTTTTTTCTGATGGATTTGTGAAGAGTTTGGGTTATTTTGGTATTTTTCTCTTTAGTTCTGTCCCTGGCTTCAGCAGAGTAAATCTGACTGTGATAGAACTGTGTTTTTGAATGCAGGTTGTTACGGCTTTCAAACCAACACTTCTATAGGTACAAATGAAAATAGCGAGATGTTATCACAGCTCTTGTTGCCTAGTAACCAAAGCTCAATGTGTAATTCAACGAGATAAATTTGATGCACTTTGCTTCTATTTTCCTTTTTAGCAGCAGAATATAAAATACGTTTAGACTTGAATGTTTTAATTTCTGATAACTAAAATGTATTGAAATCTCTTACTTTGCAAGGTTAGTTACAGTGATCTCAGAACTGCTGTAAATTTCCCATAATGATGGGTAATCTGGTTCTTGTAACATCCCTGTTCATATAAGTATGCCAGGGTAACTGTGAATGCAAATATTAAATAATTTTCTCCATACCATTCTCAAATTTCGCATTTCCATTTTGTATTCTGATTTGATCATGATTTTATATATTTTTCTACGGGATCCATTTATGCAGTCAAGGATTGCTCTCAGAATTATTTGCTCAACTATACTGATAATATGCCTAAAATTATCTAGGGCTGTCCTTGAATTTGTTACTGAATTTGTAAGCAGGTATGAAATGTTTGCTTCGTTGCAACAAGTTGTGTAAATAAATACTTAGTACTAGATTTCTGGCATTGATTTTTGCTACGTAAGTTAATGATTATATCTTATCGTAGAATTAACTATCAAATGAATTTATCTACTCACTGTTATAACTTATCATACTGTGTTCTTTACAGTTCTTTACTAATACAGTATAAATTGTGTTAATGGCATCTTAACATTTACATAAACATATGCTAAAATAAAACTATTTCACTGTACTCTTTCAACCTTGTAATTAATAACCTTTAAGCTTGCTAAAGTTGTTTGGAATTGTGTGACATTACTTTTATGTTTATTGCATCTCTTCCACTTACTCTGTTAAACTTACTAAATATTTTCATGAATTATCTAAGATTTAAACTAATTTTTAAGTATTTTGCTTAGCAATAGTCTGTGTATCTCAGTGCAATCATATTTGTGTCTTTTCTTCATTTCTCTTTTATTAACAGTTGCTATTCAAACCAAACTCTTGTTAAATGTATGATCCTTCATTTTTCCTGTCTATGTTTGTTGCCAGACAATCTTGAATTATTATTCTTCCAGGATGGTCACAGACTTCTGGGGAAGCTGAATTCTGTCCTTACTGGAATTTCTTGAATAAATATATTTATTTTTGCTGGTAACAAAAAATTGTACAGTGTCCAGTGCTTGCATGCAAATAAGATTGGCATATTCTACCATGTTCTAGAAAACTTTCTTTTAAAAATATCCAACACTGAAGGCATGGAAATGAGATGTAATTATGAAATGCTGGGAAATGCAAGAAGGGAGTTTGTGAATGAAAATTGGGAAGAGTTTAAATAAAGTGAGTTGCAGTTTGTGGAATGACTTCCCCAGTGAACACAATGGTAGAGATGTTGCTTGTTATTCTAAATGGTATCTGTAAGGAGGCAAAATCATGCTCGTGCTGGGTTTTAACTTCCTCAGTTGCATAATGCTGAAATCTTCCTGTTTGTTTTAGTCTTGGTTTTTTTAGTGGTTTATTTTGTTTTCTTAATATTGCTAATACTCTTATATAATATCAGAATTGAACTGGGACATTAACCACTCTTGCTTCTCCTTTCAGGTACTGCTCCCAGCAGCTGGTCTCTTGCAACTGCAGGATGTGAAAAGGACTTGCTGTGAATTTTTGGAATCTCAGCTTCATCCTATCAACTGCCTGGGGATTCGTGCTTTTGCTGACATGCATGCATGCACAGATCTCCTGAGCAAGGCCAACACATATGCAGGCAAGTTATCATTAGTGGAGCACACAGCTTGAAATGTGGGTGGGTTCCAGAGGAACTCAAGTTTTATCCAGGGTATTGCAGACATGTATCTCCTGATTAAAACTGCATTTGATCTGAATGCCTTCAAGAGAAATAAAATCTGCTGACTGGGTCATAGTTATATATAAGCTGAATGGAGCAGCATTTTCAGAGACTATTCTGACTCTGCAGGGTCCAAGCCATTTCTAATCCAGAAAGAAGCTAGTTCTTCTTTCAAATCTTGCACTGTCACTTAGGGGAGGAATCAGGAAAGAAGAATTAAAATTCTGACAACTACCACAAGTCAAAGTATATAGGAATTACATGGGGGAAGAAATAAGAAAAAGGCATTGGGAAGAGGGGTGCATTGCACTGCACTAGTGAAGAAGCAAGGGCAGCAACATACAGAGTATAGAGACTCTGGAGTCTTTTTTCAGTATTTTTGTGTACATATTACAGGGTATTATGTAATCAACTTATCTTTTGAAAATCCTGCTCATCTAGTCAAAGACCTGAAATTTCTTACTATAAAGGGTACCTATCATTCACTTGAATCTTGTGTTTCATTTGTCTCTCCAGGTCTCCTATGTTCATGCTTGGTACTAGCCTTATCTTTCCTCCATAACCAAACTACCTTCCATTTCTGTCAAATTCCCCCCAGAAGCTTCCCTTATTGTCATCATATTCTTGGAGTACTGCTGGCCTGTGTGACAAGTGCCAGCTCAACTCCTACTGTGTATTTGCTGTGTCTATGGGGTGGATTTTAAAGCAATGCACAGCCTGTTCTTATTCTTGAGATAACTATGCTGTGTATAGTCAGAATGCATAGTCAGGTCCACTCTTTGTTCTGCCTTCCTCCTTCTAGCACTGTCAGGCTTAGATCAAGAGCAAAAACAAAAAAGAGAATCAAAAATTAAATGTCCTGATAAGGCTGTAGAAAAAAAAAAGTATGACTGCATTGCTTTTCACAACTTCCCTTAAATGTACAGTGACAAATTAGCATAATTAACAATTAGTACAGAGTTAAAATTGAAGATTTTCCTGAAACAGAACACTAAGTGCTTCAACTCGGGTCCAAATAGTAGACTTTTTATTGCCTTGAATAAATTTAGACCTCAGAAAGTCAAGGACTGATGAATGCTTTCAGTTGTCTTCGTTCCTAGAAATGCTGATTTGTGGTATAGATTTTTTTTTAACTCACAGGAGATTATAGTATTTCTATCAAGAATGATTGATATATCAATTTAAAAAATTCAAAAGCTTTTCAGATTGTTTTTGAAAGTACTACCTTTTATAATGCCTACCTTACTTGTGAAGTTGTGATGTGTACATGACTGAATGACTTTGTGATACTTCTATTTAGACATCTATGCAAAAGGTTTTAATTAAATCCTTTTGTCTTTGAGTAATACATTATTAAATACAAAAAGCTATTCCATTTTTTTAATTAGGAAGCAAGATATACATTTATTAACTAGAGTTAATGTTCAGATATTAAATGTTTTAGGGAGCATATTTTTATACAGCTGTTGCTTAATTCTGAGTTTTAAATTATTTTTTCCAACTTCTGTTCTGACTGACTGGGCCTCAGTTATCTCTAAACTAAGCCTCTAAACTACTTCAGCTGCTTCTAAACCATCTTTTTCTGTTTTGTAGTTGAAGGTCATTTTGTTCAGGCATCCTTTGCTGTGCACAGAGAGTGCCTGCAAGCAGAAGACAGACAAGTGAAAAGAGGAGGGAAGCTATTTGTTGGTCCTGCTTGGGACATACAAGATACTAGACTGAGCACCAGAATGCTCAGTACTCCTGATAAAAGGATCCAGGGAGGAAACGTTGGCCTTCATTTCTCCTTGGAATTGGTTCATCATCAGTCTTGCTGAATTTCTGTCTGCTGACTCCCTCATTTCCATTCATATAGTTCTATACCTTTTCAGGTCAATGTTTTTGCTCTTGAATTTTCAGGCTACTTACTGCCTCTATCTCAGCCATCATAGCTTCTTTTTTCCCCCTGCTCTTATCTCAAATGGCTCTTCATTCTTTGTCATAGCTTTCTTACAACTGCAAAAAAAATTCTCAAAAGTCTGAGCCAAAAATACATGGCTGTGCCATTTCAGAGTTAAGCTTTGTATCAAAGGCAGCTTGACTCTCAGAGCACACATTTTGGGATTAAGGCTCTAGAAATTAGAATGAGTACAGAAAAGGATTATTAGATTAAAAAAAACAGTGAGAATGATAATATAAAAACAAATGGATGTCAGTGGATCAGAAGTTACTAGAAAAGTGAAACTCTTGAACTTCCTTCCAGTGGGAATGAAAATGCAACTTCCTTTAAATTTGGAGCTTCATATTCCTGTGGTGCATTGGTCCTTTGCACCAGAGAACAGGATTTAGAGGAGAGTCATTTATATGCTCCTCAGATCTGAAAATAGTGGACAATTGATACAGTTACTTGGAATGAGCTTCTGTTGCAATTGAACTTGGAGATGCCACCTGTCCTTATGATGTTCCAGCAAGCAATCCTGCTCTGGGTCTTGTTACCCTGGCACAGTCAGAGACTATACAGCTGAGGCCTCTCATCCTTCTTTTGTGAGGATTCCTAGGAAGAGTATGTGGCATGAGCACTGCTAGTCTGTCCTCAGTTTTGGTCTGGGCTATGTCTTACGTAGTGTTAGAGGAAGTTCACAAAATAAGAGTTTTTCCTGAGAAGGTGGTGTGTTATTTGGGTGTTGTAATGTTATGTACAACCCGAAGATAAATTGGTAAAGCCTTTTAATGAAGAGGGCTGTGCCATCTTGGACTAGAGAGACCCTTGCTCAGTGCTTATGTCCTGATACATTTCTTGGTTTTAAACAAAGAATAATAATGTATTTTACCCACTGCATAGGGCAGTACAGGCATTGGAAACTTTGGGAGACCTGGACAGAGGTGTCCTTTGAGGCTTGACACAGTGAATCTTTTTGGCTTTTAGCACTGTGCTGAGATGTTGAAAGTTCTTTTGTTAGGGAACAAAAGATGCAATCCTTGATGCAAGGATTGCTGCATTGTATTTGGGATAACAGCATTCTTAATTCTGGTGCTCTTAGTCTAAAACTTGAGCCCTGGCAATACTTGGAAGCGTGCAGGTCTTCTGTGGACTGTTCTTGTGTACATCCAAATGCCTGGCATGGAAAGGATGGAGTTGTCAGAATCATTCCTATGATTCTATTCTAAGTAGCAACGTCTGTTGCTATGCTGCTGTTGCCTTGGCTGTTGTGAATTTCATGGTGTTCTAAAAAACAGTTATTTAAGTATAAAACTGACAAATAAATCAGATTTAAAAAAAAAAATGTGATTCTACAGTTTTAGCTTCTGCTGATTCTCCAACTGGCAGAGCTTGTGTCTATCCCTCTGCAACAAAGCTGGGGTTTCTGTTTGACCACTGCCTTAAAATAGGTCTATAGCAAAGGCCTTTTTGTCCCAAGCAAAAAAAATCTTGATGTGGCATTGTGAATGAATCCATAAATATTTAAAGAATAAAATGTCCTCTGCAGGCTTCAGATGTAGGTTTTCTTCCTATGTAATTGAGAAATATAATGTCAATAGCCGGACTTTTGTGCCTTTTGGATAGAAGAGGTGTCAAGTGCTTTTTGCTGCATGTGCATGTATACATGGCTCTAGACTCAGAACAACAAATACCAAAAAAGTGATACATTTACAGCTCCTATTTTCTTTCTGTGCTCTCCCTGCTGGCATTGTTTATTGTACTTCCAGACATTTTTGTTACTAGCCCCTTTCGTGTTGTTAAAGACTTCCTTTTCATTTGTCCCACCCTACTGGTACAGGGCAGACAAGGACAAGTCTTTAGCTGACTCAGTTGTAAAAATGTGAAAATCTGTTTTTCATATGCGATTGGAACAGATATTTTAGAAACGTCCTAAAATGGATAATTTTTTTTTTTTAGACAGAGTTTAGACTTGATAATAAAGAAGTAGGACTCCACTTGCTTAGGAACTGGGAATTTAGAAGCCAAGCCTCTGCAGGTCCTAAAACAGCTTGTTTCCAGGCCAGACTCTAGAGCCAGCTGGCTTCAATTTCTGGGTAAAGAGGCAAGAAATAGGGCAGGATTCCAGTACAAATTTGTCAAAGTTGCATACTGTGTGGAAAATTCTGACTTGGGAAAAAATAATTATTTTATTCTCTCATGAAAACTTCTATCTGGTTAGTCCTCTCTTTGATTCTCTAAGAGATGTTCATAAAGAAAAAGTATGTTTCATAATGCAATAAATAAAAAACAAGATAATTTGAGATTTTACAGGGGACAGTTGCATGAAATATTTAATAATTTAAGCATAACCTTCATCATGTTTGATGTCAAAATCTTCAGATTATTGAAGCTTTCAGGATGGGAGCGGTAATATGAGATAATACAAATCCTAACCCAGAAGGCAAAAAAATCCATGCACCTCCAGTACTATTTTTCATCGTTATCGGGAAAAGAGGATCTAAGTGTGATTTCTTGAAATTTTAGTACTGAGTCATGCTATTTCGAAGATGCTGATATCCTTCTTGCTAAAAGGATGCCAAAAGTTTGAATTTCATAAGTGTGATTTTTATATATAATGAAACCTTCTGTCTTTAACACTTGAACCAGCATTGCATAAATTGCCATGGGTGGATTTAATTGATTTTTACATTTCCTTGTTCTTTTTCAGTTTTTAATTATATTAAATAATCCATGTAGCTGTAATTGCAATTGGCTTCTGCCCGAATGTTATCTATCAATCAGTTATGATGGTCTGCTAGACAACAAGAGATCTTACTCTTATGAGACAAGTTATTTCACCTTGCCTCTTTTTTGATGACTAAAATTTATGTAGAAATCCTTTCTCTTTCTCTTTTGTCTGTAATTCATTCACCTGAGGATCTGTAGCTGTTGATGGAGTAGTTTGGTTTATTGTTTCTCCTTTTTCCACTCCTTCTCTTGACCAGGTGCCACGTTTTATGCTTTAAGAGGCTGACATCCAGTAAACAGTTTTTGTTCAAGCACTGTTTTTTTGCAGATTCTCTTCTACAGTTCTCCTGTCTAGCATGAAAACAGGAGACAGCCTCACATTCATTGTATTACTTTGAATATTCTCAACTTTCACCTCTCCTAGTTTAGAGGATGGATCTCTTCCTACTTAGTGCATTACATAAATCTAAATCAACTTTTAAAAAGCAAGGCTTTTGTATGTGAGTTTGTAAAACCAACCAGGTCTTTCTAAATTATGAAATATATCCTGTTGGATGTGATCTACTGTTGCATTGTATTCCGCAACGAAAGATGAACAGTGCTTCAGAACCTCAGATTTGTTTGATATTTGGATGTGTTTCCTTCTCCCTTCTGCTTGCTTCCAAACTCAGCTTCTCAGTACAGTCAGGCATACTGGTTTGAGACACTCACCTAAAATTTGGAGTTTATTGTAAAAATAATCTATACAAATTATCTTTCTCAATTTCTATTTGCAAACAATAAAACTCATCAGATATTTAGCTTGAGAAACAGATACAAGAGATTTGTAGAGTGGAAAAGTAATGGGGATGTTATAAAAATTAATAGTATTTATTTTCATCCTTTCTTTCCCATTGCCTGAAGTACTGCAGAAAATAGTACCTGTCCATCATGAGAACACTGAAGAATTCGAGGGACTTGTACTGATGATGATTGCATCTAAAACAGCTGTTTACTTGTACCCTGCAAAGTTGAACTGAAAAATTAGTCTTCTTGAGTTTAAGTATTCAGCATTCTTAAACTTTTTTAAACAGCTTAGACAACTTTCTCAAGTGTGGAGTCTTAGTTACAGTAGTACTTATAGAGTGATTGAGAGGCTATAAAATGTTCTTTGGTTTGAGTATATTTGCTGGCTTCTTTTTATTTAGTCTAATTTTGAGAGAATTATTAAGTTCTTAGTAACAGTTTTCCCTTCTGACTTCTGTTAAGAATAGCAGAAGGGGAAAAATAATTTAACTGAATGGAACTACTTTTTAAGCAAAATAATGTCATAAAAAGCAATTTTAAGGAAGGGAGGGAATAACTGAGTAACTGAATGACAACTTGGAAACTTTAAATTTTTTCAGTTTTATTTAAGTTGAAGTTTAAAAAAATTAGGAAAAACTACATACCTTCTGCATTTTGTAGAGATTGCAATATGCAATATTTTATGACCTTGGAGAAGTTCTGAGAGATGCCTTGTATGGCATTGCTGGTTGGTTCTAAAGAATCAACTATTGTTCATATCAAACTATAAATTTACAATAGGCTTGACAACAACATATAAAGACTCTGGATTCTTTTTTCTGTATTTTTGTGTACAAATTTAGCAAAATGAGACTTAGGTAATTCTAAAGGACAAGTACTGAGATGAAGCAAGCATCTGAAAATTGCTATAATACTTTTAGTATAATGTGCTTTAATATTTCAGTTAAGTAATCTTTAAATATAAAAGCTTTAACTTATAGAAGAGGTTTTAAGTCAGTGTATTGCTTCTAGATAGGGTAAAGCAGCATGCATATTGAATCATCTTCCTCTCTTTTCCCCTGCTGCTTTAATGCTTGTCATACATGTGGAGATGTGTTGCACTCTATGTTAGTGTAGTTCTTTTCCCCCAAACAGAGCAGCACTTTTCCGATGTCGTACTTAGTGAAGAATACCTCAATCTTGGTGTAGAGCAGGTGTGCAGTCTGATATCCAGTGACAAACTCACAATTGCCTCAGAGGAGAAGGTAAGACAATCTGTATCTCATTATTCTTTTTATCCTTTCAGGTGAAAGAGCAAGCTTGTTCCACTGATCTTGTGCCCTTTTTCAGATGTGTTCTGTGTTTCCTTAGTGAAATTAGGCAGGCATTGTACTCAAGTTTAAAGGATGTTTCCCAAAAGTGTTGTTAGTCTGATGTTGACAACTAGTCTCAACTCTTAAAAATCCTACAACTATATTAAATCCCTTTACCTTCTTGGGGAAAAAAACTCCCAAAACCAAAGCTACATTAAATGGAAATTCATTCTCATCTTCAAGCAGAGCAACCAGAACACATGCTGAGTCACATCCACAGGAGTTTTGTTTACCAAGGCATAAATAATTCCAAGTTTGAAGAGCAATTATATGCCATTTACTAACTTTACATCAGCAGTCCCACAAAGGTATTAAAGGTATTGTGTGTATATGTGAGCTGTTTAACCTAAATGAACACATGCGGGTTGTACAGGAGATGACGTGGCAGCTTGGTATTACCGAACCAGAGTTTAATGTGTGTTGGCTCACCTTTAGCCTAGCTCTCAATCTTTTAAAGCCATTTTTGAAACACTGTGCTCTTCAGTGAGCCCAGGGCATCTCTGTAAACTTCTGATGATTCTCAGGTTGTGGATGTATTTTGAGATTTTTAAATTCAATTATGATCTATTTGAAATATGTTGGTTTTCTTTTTTCTGAGAAGTTTGCACTTGTACTCAAATGAGGCTAAATTGTGTTCAAAAGCATATTTGAATACTCATTTGTACGTGTTTGAAACTTTGAATCTAAGAACTAGCTCCTTAAACAGCAGCTAACAAAGCTATATTGTTGTTCCTGTAATACCCTGAAGGTCTGGATCTATCCCTTAAATACACGTGATGCTGCTTTTGTGGAGTATATTTAAGGTTTTAATGCTCCAGTGAATTATGAGCTACTGTGCAATGGAGGCAAAACCAGGCTTGGGATCACTTGTCCTGCTAAGACTCAGTGATGATGAGTCATTTGAATGCTGATGGGCAGGTCACTTCTCCAAGAAAGGAAGAAAAGTATGAGGACTGTAATATTCCTGCTGCTGTGTTGTTTGTTTGCCTACTGAAGTCACTGTGTGCATTTTGTCAATGTAGCACAGCTATCCTTGAAACACCAGTAGAGGAGTAGATATAAAAAGAGATCAGATAATGCACCTTCATAATTTTTTAGTTGATAAACATGGAAATAATGGGAGCTGTAACCACTGTTATATGTTCTTATGCTAGGAGTTTTAGTATAAACAAAACTACTTTTGGAGGCACACTGATGTTTTCATGCTTATGAACTTGTAAGTCAAGGAACTTGATTTGTTTGTTTTCTGGAAGGTATTTGAAGCAGTGATAGCCTGGGTAAACCATGACAAAGACGTAAGGCAGGAGTTAATGGCACGTCTGATGGAGCATGTTCGGCTGCCTTTGCTTTCCCGCGAGTATTTAGTTCAGGTAAGCAAAAAGGAATACTAATTATTCTGCATGTGAATATTTCTGTTCATGATTTTAATGCCAGATAAATAATGTTACATTTAAACAACAGTGTTATTAGTATGTTAGTGATAATAAAAGTAAACAAACAGCCACTACCACATATTCATTTGCACATCCACACACCGAGGTGAGAGATTGCCATGTAGAGGATGACTTATGTAACTAATTTATCTGTTTGGCTGACTGTGTGTCATAGCACACCAGGAATCTGAACAGTGTAATTTGCTGAGATCAGGTTAGGTTTAATTTGTAATTCCCTCTTTTGATAAAGGATTTGTTCTCATAAGTGAATTTTCAGCTTCAGAATTTTATCTGTTGTTTAAGCTGATTAGGAATTAAAGACAAAACAAGCATTATTTTACCTGGTTCAGATAAAATAATTTTTTTCAAATTTTATAAGCTCATTTGGATATTTTGGTGTCAGGTCAAACATTTCAGACTGACAATATGAGTTCAATATTAACATTGGTTAGTAGGTATAAGTAGGTTGATTTATTTTAAAAATTCTGGTTTTGTGATAAAAATCTCCAATCTGTGTGGATTGTTTTGGGTGGGATTTGTGTTTTTTTTTATTGTTGTGTTCTGTTGTGGTTTTTATTGTTATGGGGTAGCTTACTAGTTTGTTAAATTATTCTCTGCTACTCCTACATTAAAATATTCTGTACTGTCTGTATTTAAAAAATCAAGAAATGTGCCCAATTGTAAGAAAAGTGGTCTACCTTGCCTATCACTGTTTCTTCTACTTGCTAATTAACAATCAGCATATTTTGTTTTTTTTTTTTTTTTTTTTAGTGACTGCACATTTCCAACACAAATTTGTGTCATACTGGTTAAATTATGATCTTAAAAATTAGATTAATCTGCATTTGTGTGATAGATCATAGGCTTTACTACACTTTGGACTGTGCTTTCTGTTTTACTTCCTTAACATGCTCAGAGCTTGTTAAACTTCTATTAATAAACAGAGAGTTGAAGAGGAAATATTGGTTAAGAACAGCAGTGCTTGTAAAGATTACCTCATTGAAGCTATGAAGTATCACTTGCTACCAACTGAACAACGGGCATTGATGAAAAGCACACGGACAAAATTGAGAACACCTGCTAGCCTTCCAAAAGTAAGAACCTTGTTTTTCCAGTGTATATACTATTTCAAACTGTATTTTAAGAACTTCCATGAGAGCATGATTTTGTCATGGGGTATTCCTGTAAAACAATTGTACCAGAATTATTTATCATAAAAATGTAACAAGTGATTACCTTTACACTCCATGCTACTTATGATATAGATGTTTTAGCCTCCCACCTGCACAATGAATCACCACTAACTGCCCTCCCAGGAAACATTTTTTTAATAAGTACTTCAGCTCTTTTGAGAACTATACAATTATAGAGAAGTTAAAAAACAGAAACATAACCCCAAAAAAACTCAAAACAAAACAAAGAATGACTGAAGAGACTGCGTTGAGATATTTTATTTAATCTTTAGTTCATTTTAGCAAAAAACAAACATTAGATACTTTCTTCTTTACAATGAAGTAAAGAAGTTTTCTCGTAGTACTGTTGTGAAAATGGTAATAATGGAATAGGAGATTCAATTCAGCAGATTTAGCACATTTTTCTCAGAAGAACAAGATAAGGCTGTTATGTGATGGATGGTCACAGCTTCATTACATATCATAGATGGTGAATTCTGATACCTGAGATCATAATAGGATGTAAACATACATCAGGGTCTCCCTCTTTCATTGGAGCTTTACCGAGATTCTGATTGCTTGCTGCTTTTCTACTCTTGGTATTTTTTCTGGACAAAATAACTACAAATTACATTTGTTTAAAAAAATACCTAACAATTAATTTGGCCTGGTTAGCAAGATTCAAATTTCTATAGGAGCGCCATCCTTTAATTATTTCTTGTACAGAAGCTTGCTTTATTTTTTAACACTTTTTCAGTCTTTCAGGTGCTCTCATATGTGCAAATGACTAATAGTCATTATTATTGTCTCCCTGTTAGTTGATGATGGTAGTTGGGGGACAGGCACCAAAGGCAATTCGCAGTGTTGAATGCTATGATTTTAAAGAAGAACGCTGGCATCAGGTAGCTGAATTGCCTTCCAGAAGATGTAGAGCAGGTAAGCCTGCCTAATCTTTTTGTTGTGGTTGGTAATGCTTCAGAATTTAGGCATTGTATGTTCTCTGGAACAGTACTTGAGATATTTATCTAAGAAGGGCTAAACCTTGACTTCACTGATCATTTGAATTATTTGCTAATCTGGATCTGGAATGATACAACTTTGATCAATTGTGCTTAATCAATTTGAGGTTCAGTTTGCATTCTGCAGGATAAACTGCTTTATTGCCTCCCACAGAAACAAGGGATAAATAAATTTAAATATGAATGCATTGTAATAATGACTAATTTTGCTATTAAAATACCCTAATATTATTAAATTATATAAAGAGTGTGAAGAAGTGATCATTCACTATTGACAACATGAACATGTGCTCTTAAAGCAGCTGAGTGATTTAAGTAAGAAGAAATTCAGCAAGCATGGTACACAGGAATGGGCACTGTTAGTAGCAAAAAGTATCAGAAAGTCTAGGGCTTAATCTGAATGTAGTTCCAGGGGACTGTCAGAAGCATGAAAAGTGTAGTGAATATTGTAATTTGAGTCAAGTATCTGCATACTTAAGACAGTACAGAACACAGTTAATTGGCAGAGAGACTGAAACACTCATCTTTCCTCCCATGTCCCTGCTCTAGGAATGGTGTACATGGGAGGCATGGTTTATGCTGTTGGTGGTTTCAATGGCTCCTTGAGAGTTCGTACTGTAGATTCCTATGATCCAGTGAAGGACCAGTGGACAAGTGTTGCTAACATGCAAGACAGGAGAAGCACACTGGGAGCAGCTGTATTAAATGGCCTTCTTTATGCTGTGGGAGGATTTGATGGGAGTACAGGTATGTTTGCCTGAGACACTTCTGAATAGCTTTGACTACTCTTAACATAATTGTATCAAATTTTAATGCCTCTTTTTGCTGGTACTTTTGGTGAAACCAAGCATGAGGGTAGCCTGGCATTTTGTGATGTGGAATGTGCTTAAGTGGTCACATCCTCCCCTGCCTGAAAGGTGGACTGTTTGCTCCTAAGAGTTCAGACGTGAAGTTGGCAAGTTTACTTCCAGTATTCCTTCTATAGTCAGAGTCCTTAACTTGTGGAAGGTATGAGAGAAAAATTATCTGGTCTGTTTAGTCCTGTTTTCATAGGAAATTGATTTCTGTGTTTTCATGTAGTGTAAATAAGATTATAAACAACTTTTTCTGACCTCTGAGAAGGCTTTAGACATACACTGTTCATTCTCTACTTAGGTACATTAAACAATTAGTGCAGAAGTTATCTTTTTGCTGAATAACTATTATAAAAGCATATGTAGGAGAAAGCATGTGACTTAATTAAAAAGAAAGGAAATAATCCAGGGAAGAAGTTTTCACAGCTCCGCAGAAGTTTTCAGTAATTTGCCCATTTTTGGACATAAAGTTGGGTTGATTGTAATTGCCTATCTAAAGGACAAAAAGTTGTGCTCTTTGTTTAGTATTTAAAAATTCTTAAAATAAAATAATTTGAATTTTCAGATATGAAGAGTTTCCTGAAAGCTAGACAGTATGTTGCACCTATATTTATAGAGAAAATGTTATATTGTCTTCATAGGTTTGTCATCAGTTGAGGTTTACAACTTAAAGACTAATGAGTGGTTTCATGTAGCTCCAATGAACACAAGAAGAAGTAGTGTTGGTGTAGGTGTTGTTGGAGGTAAGTTGACAAATGATATTAAAAAGAACAGAGGGAAATGCAATAATTTACCCTACAAGTTTTTCTTATTTCTGAATGCATACTTCAGATTTATGCTTTTGCTTAACCTTCCAGTTCAAATGGCATGAACAATATGTATTCATTTGCGTGGGTTTGACCAGCTTTTAGCATAGTGGTTTTAATTTTTTTTTCAGAGCTTCAGTTTTGGCTGAGGCCAACTGAGGAAAACCTTGCTAAGCTCTAGGTTATGTATGTCAGCAAAGTCAGAGAGCTGACGTGATGACCTTATCATTTGGTCTTTAGTGATGTAGCACTGCTGTATTGTCGGCTCTGTTATCTGTGGCTGACCTTGCTGGCTGCATGCTGGGGACAGTCCCAAGGGCAGTGCCAGGAAAACTGCTGACTTTCCTGTCAGCTTGGTGGTGAATAGCCTGAATGTCACTTGCACAATGGAGGCCTGGCCTGGCTCTTGGATCTTAAAACAGTTTTAAGTGTGGCTGTATGCTTTAACTGCATAGGAACCACTGCTGTTTCTAATCTGAAAATGCAGACTGTACATGTGATTTTCAACTAAATTTATGATATTCCTAGGAAGCCTATTCGTGAGCTTCCAGTATCAAACATACTTGAAATAGCTTGCTTTTGAGCAATGCCTAATTAAAAAGCTTACCTTTGTATTTCAGCTAGGCAATTAAAAAATCTTTTGACTTGCATTGTTGTTGTTAGATACTGGATGCCTTTTACGTCCTAAAATTGACAAGATCTGTGGCATGCTAACCTAAATTTTTACAGTATAGACTCTCAGTATTGACAGGTGCTGATTAGTAGCTCATTGGAGAACAATGCCTTCCTCTTTGCTGCTGTGCCAGTCCCTGCATGTGCATGAGCAGCTGGCAGGCTCCTTTGTTCCCCCCAGGGAAGCTTTATGCTGTTGGTGGCTACGACGGAGCGTCACGGCAGTGCCTTAGTTCAGTAGAATGCTATGATGCCAATTCCAATGAGTGGAGCTATGTCGCAGAAATGAGCACAAGGAGGAGTGGAGCAGGTGAGTGGACAAGGATCAGCTGTCCTTGCAAAGATGAAAATTCCTGGGTTTAAAATGTATCTAAAAACATGAAAGGTAAGCTAAAGTCTGAATCTAATGGAATGTGCAAGTCCTAGATAGATGATACACAACAGGTTATTAAAACAAAAGTGTTCCACTGAGTAAGATTCAGTCTGCTAAGAATAAATATCCCTTTTTGTTTTTTCATACTTTCATATTCCTCCTCTTCCCACAACTTCTGGTGGTTTTTAACATACAAATACTCAGATTGTAATAATCACTATCACCTCAATTCTTAAGTATCAAAATCTATACAGCAAGGATGAAAAAATGTCTTTTCTACAGGGATCTCTTTGCCAGCTAGGGCTGATTATTCTAGCAGTATTTTCAGGTTGACTTTACGTGTGAACTGTGACTAGGTTTCCACCTCTTTGGAGGACTTGTTCTGCATTCTGATTCACTGCAGGAAATTTTGTCCTTGTTCATTCCTAAGTTTGTATTACTGGTTTCATCCTATTACTTCCACTTATGTACCCTTTATTTCACCTTCAGTAATTCTTCTCATCACCTGGTGTTTACATCCTCTGTACATGTACAGCCTATTACATGTTATCCTTCCTTATCATTTAGCCAAGGTATATCCATTTATTTCTCTATAATCTTAAAAATCCTTTTTTTTTTGTGGATTTCTTTTTTTCTTCTTGCAATTCTGAGTGTGTATATTTCTCTTTAAAGACATCTTTAAAAGTGCCTATGGTATTCCACTTTTGTTTAATGAAATGGTGCTTCCACAGTTCCAAATTGACTTTAGCATTTTCATTATCTATTAATATTATGGACTTGAATCTCATTTACTGTTCACTGTCCTCTATTTGTCTTTTGGTATTTCAGGTTTTTTCAGCTCGCAGAAGTTGTTTTATTTCTGTAGATGCGTTCCCATGGACTTTTTCAAGTCAAATTCCATGATATTATTTTCTACATTTATTTTTTAGTAGTTAAGTCACTTTTTTTGCCAAATACTTAATGGTGGTTTTTAGTAACACCCTTCAAGTATCTACTGGTGATTGCATTAATGTGCTTCATAATGGAAAGAGAGATTGCTACAAATAAATCTGAATGGACTTCTAGTATGCTCAGTATATGATTAATAATTCTTTCCAACTTCTCATCTTATCTTCCATTACTCTTTGTTAACTCTGAACAGTTTTTACCTATATAATAATGTTTAAATTAACTTCAAATAATTCCAAAAGAAATCTAAGTATTAAATTCATTACTAAAATTGAGCCAGTCTGTGATACTTCCATCATATCCTTACAAGATCAACAAGCTGATAACTCTTATTACTAGAGGTCACATTTCAATTTTATTTCTAAACGAAAACTTGGATGTTAATGAAGGAAACATGATACACTGTACCTCAAGAAAACACAGTTGCCTTGTGAAACTTCTAGTCATTCAGTTTGTGCTTCTTGGAAGTAAATTCTGGATTAAAAACTGGACAGAGTTGAACTAAGGATACTGGAAAATACTCCTGTCTAATATTGGCAAGTTGTGAGGAAAATATTTATATAAAATGGGCAAGTTACAAGAATCATTATAAAGACAAATAGTGTTGGGGGGTTGTGACAAAGTTTCGTTTTGCAGTCTGCCTGCACACGCATTTTGTTTCAGTGTTTGGGGTTTATTTTTTGATACTCTGTTTTTGCAAACTGTTGTTGTACTTGTACCCTATTTATATAGCAGATGTTTTCAGATTTTTTTTAAATGTTGAATTTCTTCTACAACTTTGAAATTTAGTTCCTAAAATATACTAACTACTGGAATCTTCCTGCCCATTTCCTCTCTTCCCTTGTTCCCTGTATTTGCATATTCAATTCTCTTCTGCCTTTTACCTGGCCTACTGATTAAAAAAAAATTGAGAGGAAAACTAAATGTAGACAGTTATTCCAGATTCATATAATTGAGTAAAATAATCAGCATTCTTCTGTGCCACTCTGTTAAATACATAAAAAATTATATTTTTACATGGCAGAGGAGTGGGTGGTAATGTGAAAATCATGATTGTTTGAGCTTGGCTGTAGAGGTCAAATAGCCAAACCCACCAGAACTGTTTCAACTGGCAATCAGTCCTGGTGGTGTTATGGGGGCTAACTGAAAAGAATTTTGTTCCTGTATTCAACTTTTGGATGTCTTGTCATCTCAAAGAATTTAAGCTCATCTCTTCTGTTCCTACTGCTTCAGCTTCACTCAAAAGCAACTTTTCAGAGGTTAACCCTCAGTTACTCTTCTTTAGTACCCACTGCTTCTCAGTTGATCAATACGGGGACAGATCTGTTTCCAGCAACATATTGGGAGGAGGAACTTCAGATCCAGATATAGGCCATTTGGGAGGGCTGAGAGATATAAGACAGGGTCCTGAAAAATGGGCAGGAAAGAAAAATAACAAAGAAAGGAGAACTCAGAAGACGGCAACAAGAGGATACAGACGGAAGGAGCAAGAAATAAGGTAGGACCTGGAAACTGGGTGTGGGATTAAGGGAAAATGAAGCACCGTGCAGGAACGGAGGACATTATTAAAAATAAGGAGCTATGAAAGTAAAAAGTGGCAATGTGGCAGAGGGAAAGCCATACACACTGAGTAGGAAGGCCAGTAACTATTGAAAACATGGGTGGGGGAATTTATGTCACATTTTGTATTTAAACTGGAAATATTAGCCCTCCTTCTAGCTCTGTAATGTTTAATTCTACAAAAGATGAATGTTGTACTATCCTGTCTAATTAAGTGTCATCAGAGTGGGAGAAAGAAAAGTTGTCATACTATACTGTGGCATGATAGCTAGAAATAATAGCAATGAAAGAGGAACTAAATTAACTGGGAAGGTTATGGGGAAATGCTAGTAGTGAATATCTCTGATAAAGCACTAAATAGCATGATTTAAAAGAGTGTCCTATCAAGAAGCTATTTTTCAGATTTACAGAACCAATTAGCTTCCATGTTTCCTTCCACTCTTCTTTTAATTGTTAAAATCAGTCTCTTTAATAAGAAAATTTAGTCATTTCAGCAGGAGTTGTTTCTCTTCATACATAGAAATGGCTCGTAAGCACAAAACTAGAGATAATGTTTTTAAAGATATTTCAGCTGATTATTAAGGTCTTAGGGTTCTCTTTTTTTTTTTCCTTTTTTTCCCTCCTTTTTTTCAACCTCCAGTATTTTCTTTTTCTTTGAGGGACTTACCTGATTTTTTGCATTCATATTTTTTGTTTCCCTTTAAAAAGATTTTAAGTGGTTTTGTTCCCTTTCCATGGAAACTTTGTGAGCTATATTTGCAAATCTGTATCTCTGCTTTGAGTTTCATAGTCTTAAATGTGGCATTTATTAGATTTCCCGGTATACTTTCATAGAAGTGCTTTTTTAGTTGTCTTTATGGTCTATCACTCAGAAGTTTTAATACAAAAAAATCTGCTAAGTTTCTGAAATTAACTGTTTTTGTTCTAATAATGCATTATAAAGGGAGGAATAAATAAACAGGCCTTTCTTTCTGCTTCCCCCATTTCCATCTTTTCAATATATGCAGCCCAAATAGCAAGTAGATGGAACTAGCTTTACTCACACCTTCATTCCAAGCTGACAGATTGATAAACTTTTGTTGTAAAGTAAAGGAGACTTTAGGATTAAAGGACACCCTTTAATATCCTTTTGGATTTTTTGATAACTGAAGCTTGGTTCAAAGACGCTTGGTGTTCTTCAAATCCCAGAGAAGGTACTCACTGCTAACTGTTTACTTCTGTTCCATCTGTTTACAAGGTATTCCAACACTTCAGTGGAAACATCCCTATTGTATAATGTCTATCCATTCAGCTTTTATCCTCTGTACTGTGCAGCTTTTACTTTCTAAAAGTTCACTTACACTTTATCATCTTGTCAGATCTCTGTTATGCTGGCTGAGCACATTGTCTCATTTACTGTCACTTCTAATTAGTCCTAAATTTCAACAAGCCTCATTTTCCTGCACATCATTTTTCGTCCAAAATTTTCTAAATCTTCTGTTGCAGAACAGCTCTGGTCTTTGTATGCTGCAATATGGTAGATGGGCATGCAAGGCATTTTATCAGTGTCTTGCTGTAGTTACTGTCTCTCTGCTTTAATGCATCCTGACCCAAATGTTTTCTGAAATAGTTTCCAACATTGACTTAATGAAGGATTTATGTTAGCTGACATACTTGTTGTTTCTCCTTTGTATCATCAAATAATTCTCTGGTTAATTCTGCGTATTTTCATATGTTTGCAGGTGTTGGTGTGTTAAACAATTTATTGTATGCAGTAGGTGGTCATGATGGTCCTTTGGTAAGAAAAAGTGTTGAAGTGTTTGACCCCATTGCCAGTACCTGGAAGCAGGTTGCAGACATGAACATGTGCAGAAGGAATGCAGGTATGTGCAACGATGACTAAAATTGTGCCAGTGTCGACTGTGAATGGCATTTACCTGGATTTCTGCTGCTTTCATTTAAAAAACATGCTTTTGGGGGGGTGTGGAAGTCAATTACTAATTTTGTTTTTCTGCCCTTTTTTAGGTGTTTGTGCTGTAAATGGTCTCTTGTATGTAGTTGGAGGAGATGACGGTTCCTGTAATTTATCAACAGTGGAGTATTATAATCCAACAACAGATAAATGGACTGTTGTGTCATCTTGTATGAGTACAGGAAGGAGCTATGCAGGTAAGGCATATAGATATTTTTAATAAATTTTTTAAAGTATAACATTTGACAAAGCATTCAGAGTCTTGTCTAAGGTAAAATCTAAGCTCATAAAATGAATAGAAAAAATCTGATGGTACATTTTGACTTCAAATAATTACTCACTACAAGGAAAAAGGGATTAAAGTGTACCCAAGAAGGATTTAGAACATAAATGGTGAGTCAGAAAGATGATTCTGATATGACCAGTTTTTTTTTAACAAGAAATATGTGTCTCAGTCTAAGGGATACAATTCCAAAGTTCTTTGGCATATGATATTTAGAAACTGAGCTGTTTCAGGAATCTTTTCCTTCAATAACTGCAGTTTTTTCAAATGAGTTATTTAAGTGAATGTTAAGGATATATTTCACCGATAGCAAAATTTAACTTGATTAGTCACAGAAAAATTCAGAACTTGGCACTTATTCAGACAGCTTTGTGTCAAAGAGAAATTAGGAAAAAATATGTATATTGTTGCTGGTGCACAGTTAAATGCTAATTGCAATGTATCATATTATTTTTTTTCTTGATTTTAAAATCTGTACTGCCTAAAGATTTATCCCTTCCCCCCCCCTCCCTCTAGGTGTTACAGTTATTGACAAACCATTATGATCAGTGAAGGGATTTTCAACTTGATTATGCACTAGAAGCAGTCTTCAACAAGTGTATTTGAAGTGACTGAGTATCTAAGCACTTCTCTACTTGTAGCTGCACCTTGAGTCACAGTGGAAGATGTGACTGTCTACAATTACAGATGACAGATGATGAAGATTACTCTAGGTAGAAGCAATTTGTAGGATTATTCTGCAGCTGAGCAGAAGCTGATTGAATTTTTGAAGTCGTGGTGGACCATTTTTTTTATTGCAAGGTCTTCAGAAAAATTCCAACACTTTCCTAAGGACCGACTTCTGTCAGTCATGACTCAGAAATGGATTGTGAGTGAAGAATGGTGTGTATTCTGGTGAAAGTAAATTTTTGTCTTATTTTTTCCAGAGACTAATAAATATATTTAAGGAAATGAACTGTCAGTCTTCATTGTAGGTACTGAATCCCACCTCAGTAATTCAAACTGGCATGGGGTACATGTTTCCTTTTATAAAACTTTTGTTACATAACTATACTGCGTGCATATGTTTGTGTGAGCATAAGTTGCTCTCTATTGAAACTCTTCAAAACCTGATTTTACTATTTATAATTTGGCACAGTACTTTGAATATGTCAGTACTATGTTGTAAAACAGAGATGTATTTTTTGATATGTAACAATGCTTAACACTAATTCCCACTGAAGGAGATCAGAGGCGGTTTAACACTTCTTGAGCAGGTGTAATTTCAGTATCTTTTTAATAAAAATGTTGTCTGTACTTACAGGGTTTTTTTTTTTTTCCTGTTCGATTTTGGTCACATTTAGATGTTACTTCTTTTTTACCTTTTTATCCAAAAGGTGATTTGGCATGAAAATAACTGAAAATTTATAGTGAATGTATGCGATTGCGTTGAACTTGCATGGTACAAAGGCCTATTTATGCGTGTAATCTCAGCTTCTATTAGCCAATATCTGAATACACTGTATATGGCCATGCTTCTAAAGCAGCACATTTCTATTTGTTCTTGGATGGCCTCCTTTTAACATGACCAAAGTTACTGTCATATTTGAGACATTTTCTTCAAATAAAAGTTTGTACATTGTTTCCTAATGCCAACAGGTCGCTTAAAACTTGTGTTTCTCAATACAAGTGTCAAACGAAATAATCAGTGAAATAAACTGGGGGGTGGTGGTGGGAAGGAGCTGGGAGATGCTGGTGCGCTAAAGGTCTGAATGCCAACGAATTAAGATTTCGGAGCCAGTCCTGGGAACATCACTGTTCTGCCATAGGTCTGAAAGCTGTGGCTGTCCGTGAGCGCAGGAATGGCCAGCACTGGCTTCCCGGGAAAGCGCCCGAGCTGTGACATTGCTGACAGGGCTGGGAGTCACGTAGCTGCCCGAATTCCACGTGGGGCGTGAGGCACGGTGGGGCGAGGCTGTTCTATCTGAACAGTGCACTTTCACCGCATGACATCACCCGGGAATGCGGCTGTGGCCGCCGCTGCCATGGCGACGCCGCCGCCCGTGACTTCCATCTTGTCACTACCGCGGCCGCAGGCACCTGCAGGGGAGACACCGCGTGCGCCCGCAGCCGCCGCTGCTGCAGGCGAGCGCTTTGAGCGGGGCGGTGATGGCGGCGGGTCCCGGCGGGCGACGAATCCCGGCGGGTCCGGCGGGCGATGAATCCCGGCGGGCGATGAATCCCGGCGGGTCCCGGCCGCGCCTCCCGAGCCGCTCCCGGGGCCGCTGCCGCGCCCGGCCGGCCCCGCCCCATGGCGTCGTGCGCGTCACGCGCCGTCCTCCCGCCCCATTGGCCGCGCGCCGGGGTCTCACTATCCTCACTCCACCCCTCCAGCCAATGGCCGCGCGGGAGCCGCCGCCGCGGCCCCGCCCCCCGCCCGCCTGACCCTGCGCCGCTGCCGCCCGCCGGCCAATGGGGCAGCGAGGGCGGGGCCGCGGCGGCGGCCAATGGGCGGCGCGGGCGGCCCGGCGGTTGTTGCTGCGCACACGGAGCTGGCGCCGCTGCCAGGTGAGGGGCGAGGGGCGAGGGCGGCCCGGGGCGCGGGGCCGGGCTGCGGGCTCCCCGGCTGCGGGCTCCCCGGGCTGCGGGCTGCGGGCTCCCCGGGCTGCGGGCTCCCCGGGCTGCGGGCTCCCCGGGCTGCGGGCTCCCGGGCTGCGGGCTCCCCGGGCTGCGGGCTCCCGGGCTGCGGGCTCCCCGGGCTGCGGGCGCCCCGCGGCAGCGCGTCTCGGCGCGCCCCGCGCGGGTGCCGGCCTGTGTCCGCCGCCTGGCAGGGAGGGCCGGGCGGCACGGAGGAGCCCCGGTGCAGCCCGGCCGCCGGCTCCCCGCGGCATGTTCGGGGGTGGCGGCGGTGGTTACGGTGCCTTGCGCGTCCGTCCGCCCAGGAGCCGGGGCTGTGAGCTGCCTTGGCGTCTGCTGCGATGCTTTGGCTGTCATAAGAAGCGGCAGCATCGCGGTGCTGTTGCTAAGGAAGGAAAACAATATCTAATGTTAGGTACTGGTTTGGTGTGCCGCTTAATATGTGAGAGTAATTACACATTGGAATGGGCTGCCCAGGGAGGTGATGGAGTCACCCTCCCCGGAGGCGTGTAAGGAAAGACTGGATGTGGCACCTGGAGCCGTGGTCTGGGTGATGGGGCGGCGGTGGGTCATGGTTGTAGGTGGGTCATTGTCAGAGGCGCTCAGAGCTCTTTTCCAGCCTGCGGTTATCTGATTTGTGTCGGATTTAGCCTAAGTGTACCTGCTGGGGATGGACCAGTGTCCTCTCACCTGTGAGTTGCAGACCTGTGTGAGAGTGGAAGATGGACCTCTTAAAGGGGTCCAGAGGAAGGCACTGGACACGTCATCAGTGGGGAGAGTTGGGGTCGTGCAGCCTGGAGAAGGTTCAAGGGACACCATACTGTGGTACATTAAGGGAACTTTTTGCTAAGGCTTGTGGTGACAAAGGACAGGGCAGTGTTCTCAAACTAAACATGGATAGGTTAAGAGTTGGCATAAGAATGATACTTTTTACAATGAGAGTGCTGAGACACTGGAACAGGTTGAGTGGAAAAGTTCTGGATACCCTATCCTTGGAAGTGTTTGAAGGCTGTGTGGGATGGTGCTTTGAGCCACTTGATGTCCTGAAAAATGGGCAGGGGCCCATCCCAAGAGGAGTGGACTGTAAATGATGTTTAAAGGCCCCTTCCAAGCCAAACCAACAAGGAGCCTAGTCTGTGGAAATGGCATGAGTTCAGGGCACCTGCAGAAATGCAGCTTCTGTGGTTTTGGGATCTGTGAGGAAAAGTCTATTTCGGAGGGAGAGGTGGATTTCCTCAAGTCAGCTGCAGTGTTGATGTAATTTTCAGGGATTTTGGTTCACAGCCAAGAGAAAAATAGGACTGGATAATCAAGAGATCACAGTTAATTAAAAAATAAAACTAAATATTTTTGAACCCTTCCATTGCTCTTTTAGTACAGAATACAATTACCTGCAAAAGTCTTGAAGTAAAAATTTGGCTAGTAATTAATATTTCTTTATCCTTTTGCTCCCTTGACATAATCTCAAAACCTAGGAGCTGATTGTGTCTCAAATTGGTTTGCCTCTCAAATCAGTCTAAAGCTTTGTTTCTTGAGGCTATTCTGTATGAAGAGAATTTGTCTTTGCTGTTCTTTCTCAGCTTTTACTTTAAAACTAGGTAATGACTCTATCATGTAATTTTTTTTTTTTTTTTGCTCTGAAGATTAACTTCTGTTTATTGGATTTTTCTCAAAATTTGCAGGTTACTTCCAGACAACTACAGAAGAACTGTAATTGTGATGTTTTATGATTGAACCATGGCCACGAATGACAGCGTTAATATCTTGAACTCTGCTTATCTGGCAGTGGAATATATAGACTCCTTCTTACCTGACAATCCCCTGCAGCAACCATTTAAAAATGCTTGGAATTACATGCTGGATAACTACACAAAGTTCCAAATTGCAACTTGGGGATCACTTATAGTTCATGAAGTTGCATACTTTTTGATCTGTGTACCAGGGTTTATCTTTCAGTTTATACCATATATGCAAAAGTATAAAATTCAACAGGTAAGAGAAAGTTACGAAGTATACACCGACTTGTCTTTGAATGTATCAGGCAGAGGATATAATCACAGTATCCTGGTTGTCAGTGTATATGGTTCCATTTCATCTGTCACTTGGACATCCTGGAAACAACAAAGTAAAATTACTCTGTGTATGAGGAGAGAAAGAGAACTGGAATATGGGGGAAGAAAAGGAGATTTTTCCCCTGAAGAAGGGTTATGCTTTTCTGCATGGTCCTATAGAGAGGAAAGGGTGTGTCAGCCTTACTGTTAGCAAAGTTTTATATATATAACTTTTATATCAGCAGGGAAAGTGAATAGAATTCTGGCATCTGGTGTTAGAGGTGTGTCTTAGTATAAAATAATTAAATGGTGTGCTTTTTTTAATAGCAGTGCTCTTCTTTGAAGTACCTCTATGCACTTCCTCTTGAAAAGATTTTGAAATATTTTGACAATGAAGAAAGCCTGGGATGGATTGCACACTCCTAATTGGAGGCAAAGGCATATCCAGTATCTAAAAGATCATTGGTTTCCCCTAGTTCATTATAATTTGAGTTAGAAGTTAATAACACCAGCTTCTGAATAATTGATGGAATGTCTCCCTGCAAAAACTGAATGTTTTCAAGACAATTATTTCTTCAAAAGCTTTTTTCTTCAGCTTCTCTTTGTATTATTTTAGCAATGGAAATGCATTCTGTGGTGTGAAGAAAGAAAGAAAACTTGGATTTTGTTAAACTGTGGAGTATGAAATGTTCCTGCTAACTATAAACATTGAGAAAATAAAAATAATTTGGAGGCGACTGACAAGACGGCTTATCTTAAAACATTAGCCTAGAAAAATAAGGTTTTGATAAAACTGAATCCAGTGCCATGTTATTTGTGTTGCCTGAGTTAAACTGTATTACTGGAATTATCTGTCTTCCAAGGTGGAATTAAACTGACTCCAAATTAATTTTTGGAGCACTTCACTTGTGTGCAACAGAAACATGTAACACAATGAATTCTTTTTGCTTCATTTCAGGATAAACCAGAAACATGGGAAAAACAGTGGAAGTGTTTCAAAACCCTCCTCTTCAATCACTTCTGCATTCAGCTTCCTCTGATTTGTGGTACCTATTACTTCACAGAGTATTTTAACATCCCATATGGGTGGGAAGAGATGCCGAGATGGTATGTAGGTTTTTCTGATATGGTGATGCTGAGTACGGCTGGAGGCAGAATATTTAAGAATTAGTGTTGTCAACTCTAATAGGAAATAATTTTTTGGCAATGTAAACTGTGTTTGTTAATCACCCTTCATTTGCTGCTTAGCTGCTGTAAGAGCTAATTAGAATTTTAAAAATATTTTTAAATGGCCCCAAACTGTTCTAACCTTTGGGAGAGAAGCGGGATTAGGAGGGAGTTTATGGAAGCAAAGCAAGATTCCTGGCAGGGGTGGGTTAAATGTTAGGCTTTTTTTGGGGGGTTTTATTTATCTAAATTTTTTTATTCCTCCTAAGTATCTACCTTTCACCTTTTTTTATATCACAGCGGTAGAGTGTTCCTCAAAGGAGACTATACCACCTTCACAGTGTTCTTTTCTTGCTCTGGACTGATGGGCTTTTGAACAAAGCTGGATTAGCTATAAATGCCCTCTTCTCCGCTGCCCACCACAGCAACAGTAGTTTTGCATCACAGAAGGTCATCTTTATTGGAGAGCTGTTTGCTCTCTGGTGTAGATGGCCGATGCAGCTCTAGGTTTTTTATCAAAGTCTCACACAGTCTGTGGTTGTTCTCTGTAGACTGCATTTGTAATATTGAAATGACAGCTTGTTACACTGTGAGTTAACACTAACTGAAGTGAGTTAATGTGTGCCGAGTCACTTCAGCATATCAACAGATGAGCTGATAGCCACCACAGTCTTTTTACCCGGTAATTAGTATTTTTTTAATGTTAAAAAAGTAGTGCACTGCTATTTAGTCAGTAATAGGTGTAAACATTTCTGACCATTATTAGCATATAAACTATATTCTTTTTCAGGAACATATGTCTGCTAGTATTTTCTATAACTAATAGGTTTTCTGCTTTTTAAAGGTATGTTCTGGTTGCCCAGTGTTTTGGATGTGCAGTGATTGAGGATGCCTGGCACTATTTTCTGCATAGATTGCTGCATCATAAGAGAATATACAAGTATATCCATAAGGTTCACCATGAGTTTGTTGTATGTATTACTTGATTTTTTTTTCTTTAATAATAGCTTTTAAGTATATGTTTCATAGAACTTACTTAAACATCTTACTAAAAAGACCTAAGAATTTTGCATTCCTTTGACAGTGTGGTTAGATGCCTTTTCTTAGGCACTTTGTCAAGAAGAGTCATCCATTTTGTTTCTGGAAACACCTCCTGTAATTTGATTTCATTTCAGTGAAATGAAAGATCACACTCCTGCTAAGTTTGATTGTATTTATGAGCAAGGTGAAGTGGACTTTTAAAAATGCATATATAGGTCCCATTGCTAGGGGAAGGGAAGCAGTAGATATCTGGAATTGTTCATGAGTTCCCCACCACACGGGCTGTTACCCAGAGCATATGAATCCCCAGAATGTGATCAGACAGGCAGCTCTTGAGCAATCCCAGTGTGTGCATCATGTATTTGATTCAAGGAAGGGATTACAGCTCTGGATGAGAGCCTTTGGAATTAGTATAGCCCATTGTGCAATTCAAATGCACAAATACATCAAGAGCACACATTTTGGGTGGTTCTGCATTTAGTGGTGTTGGAGCTGGCATTGAGCACCAGTGCTTGCACTTTGTAGATGATACTACTGTGTTTTGGAGGCACTGCCTGTGGAGCCCAGGAGTCAGTGCAGTGAGTTTCTGTGCTGCTGTGTATAACCTAGTCTGTGCCAAAAGGAAACTGCAAGCTGCTGGGTCACGGGTGCTTTATACATGCTGCCAGCAGTAGAGAAGCTTGGTATGGATTGATGCATGCATATGTACAGACATCTGCAGCAGCAGCTGCTCTCTTCCTCTTGCTCTTGGCAGCCCCTCAGGTCTCTAGCTGTGGAGCAGCTTTTGGCCATTATCCTTAAGAGTGGTTAGCAGTTCTCACAGAAGTGATCTGTAGCCTAATGGCTGTTTCTAAAATCTTTTTCTGACAGTAAAAAGAGATGTTTTTAAAGTATCCCCTAAGACAAAGTGGGCTTCATTTTTTCTGATTATCTTATTTATAACCGTTTACATTAGTTAAAAACTTTAAAAACTGTTCTCTGTGTATGGTGTTCTGTGATTGAAAACTCTCTGGAATGTCTTTTTTTGCTAAACCAAATGTAGGAGTGACTGGGGTGTGTGTGTGTGTATATATGTGTGTGTATATGAGAGGAAATGTTTTATGTCAATCTCAAAATCACATTTGAGGGGTACAAACTTATTTTATAAAGTGGTCAAAGATGAGGGATTTTTCATTTTTATTTTGATAATAAATTTCTAAGTGAGTCCTGCTTCTGAGAATATTTTGGCTTCCTTCTTTCTTCTGCTTCCAAGACTGGATGTATAGCAAAGCTTGGTAGGAGCTTGCCAAACACTTTTAATATTCCTGAAATAATGCTTTGACCTGGAGTGATGGTAAGCCTAAACTAAAGTTTTCAATTTTTCAACTAGTAGTGAAGCATTTGGAATCACTAATAGAGTGATAATCCTTATGACCTTGGAATACTGTTTTTTCCAAAGAGGAGCTAAATATGTGTGTTATGGCCCTTGCTCAATCATACCATTCCCTTTGCCCACAGCATTGTTCTGTTTGTCCTGTTGTAGTCTTGTGGGGTATTGGGGAAGGGAGAGTATTGCAAAATGGTGCTTCTGATTTGGGAGTACATAAAACTGAAAATACTGACTGTTCCCTGTTTTTTATCTCTTTCTAGTCTCCATTTGGAATGCAAGCAGAATATGCACATCCTCTGGAAACACTCATCCTTGGAGCTGGCTTTTTTATTGGAATTGTTGTTTTCTGCAACCATGTGGTTCTTCTATGGGCATGGGTGATCTGTCGCTTGATGGAAACCATTGACGTACACAGGTGAGATGCTCATTGCTTCTTAATAATTATTTTTTCTCTTGTCCTTACATCACACTCACCTGTCCCTGTCTCTGAGATGTACTTTTTATTTTGCACTAAAATGTGTTTCTGTGTCTTACAAAGAAAGAGACAACCTAGGGAGTTACCACTCTTCTCTGTTTTGAGGTAGTGTTAGCAGCAGGTCTTGCTGATTAAGACTGTGGACTATCAGCTAGAGCATCTCAAGGAGGGTTAGAAGAAGCTAGGCACCTGATTAGGATGTCTGGCTATTGATACCTGGTGTGCAAGTGATCTTATGCATATTGGAATACCAAAAATCAATTACAAAAGGTGATATTCCAGCCCAGGGTTCTTTCTGTTTAGTATTTTGTCAGACTTTTCTTGCTCAAGAGAAACTTTATGCTCTGTAACCACTGACTCTCTTTGAAACAAATGCATACATTTGTTTGTTTGTTTATTTACTGTGAATTAAAAAGACAAAACTTCCTGTTGCTGTAGTAGAAGTGATGAATGTGGCTCCAAAATCTTAGGGCAAATCCCAGTAGGCTTAGTTTCGTTCATCTGCACATGAATGAGCTTTTCTTTGCTGTGTTCAAGAGGCAGGGGACACTAAGAGTTTATTCTTGACAGTATTAATGCTTGACCTTGTATTTGTAAATATATTATGAAGCACATAGTGTCTTATTGCAAGTTGAGTATCAGGTGTTTCAAAGGAGCATAAACTACCAGTAAATTAATGGTATAAAGCATTCCAGATTTAGTCATGTTTTGCTTGTAGACTTCCCAAGTGTATGTTGTGACATACCATAAACTTGTTGATAAAAAATACAGATTTCCTATTATCACTTCAGTTTGTTTTCCACATGAGGGGTTTATAATGAATTGCCTTGCACTCTCCCCACTAGGTGGTAGTAAGAGGCTTTCCAGTACTACCAAGCAAAGGAGTTAGAATCCCTCTAGAGCACATTGTTCTGCTTTTAATCTTACTTTAATCATATATGTGGATTTTAAATATTTGATGAACTTGATGAAAATAAGAGTGATTATGATTGCTGATTTGAGATGCTCTCTGAGGAGCTGCTCTGCTGATGGCCATAGCTGGCACTTTATATTACTTCTCGTTCCTCCTTCCTAAAGTCACTCTAAGATAAAACTGCTAAGCCAGCAGGAAGGCAGCCACTGTGATTTTTTTAAGTTACCTGCTTAAATTTTTTTTTATTGCCTAGTAAACTCAGCTGAAAAACAAGTGCCAAAGCCATTGTGGGATAGTTTACAGAGTCATTTGTCTAAGAGCAGAGGGAACTTGTTTTCATGTTAAGCCAGTATCATAGTGATTACCTTAGGACCATAGAATACCATAGAATATATTTCTTTAATAAAAATAACAAGTGAATGTGTATATTTTGTAGTTTATGTCTCAGAAAAATCCTTACCCTAGTTGCTTTTCTTTTTTTTCCTGCCCTGTAGTGGCTACGATGTCCCACTGAACCCTCTTCATTTGGTGCCTTTCTATGCGGGGGCCCGTTTCCATGATTTCCATCACATGAACTTCATTGGCAACTACGCCTCGACTTTCACATGGTGGGACAGACTCTTTGGTACAGACTCTCAATTCATTGCCTATCAAGAAAAAGAGAAGAAGAAACAATGCATAACAAAGAAGAAGGCTAACTAAATTTCCAGTGTAAAATTCAACTTTTGCTTTTCTGTAAAGCAAAGTAGTGATTGGGTGTTTAGCATAAATCTTGTTCCCTGGCTACTAAGAGGTAGGGAAAAACAGCTAATTGAACTGCAGTATCTTTCTAATGGGAATGTTTTCTATTTTATACATAAGTACTGCATATATTTTAACTACAGATTTAAAGATGATGGGAAAAAACAGAGGTGATTTGTGTCTATCCTTTTTTTTTGACAAGAAAAAAAACAGGTTTATCTATAATGTTGCCCATTTTTGGATCTGGGTAGAATTACGTATGTACACTGAAGTTGGTCTTAGTTTTTTTAAGTATATATTCTTAAATTTATAATATCAAATAGCAGAAATTATTAACTAGCATCAGCACTGTATTATTTAAATATTGGGTAAAAGTTGCTTAAAACCAAAACGTCTGTTACTAGGAAGCTTGGACAGGTCTTTTGCACACTGGATAATGTGAACTGCTAATAACAGAATATCTGGCTAAACATGAATTATCGGAGACATTCCTCATCTAGATTTATTATGTTATTTTAGATTACAGATAAAAAGAACGGAAATTTTTATTTGAAGACACTGTTTTTTGCTGCTCTCTTGAAGTTGGTCTGTCAGTGTACTTAGCATTTACATTACATTCTTCTCTGTGTTGTAATTTGCTGATCTGACTTGTTGCTATATTTGCACTTGTGACTGATGAAATAAATGTGGTTTGGTTTGATGCATGTATTATACTTTTCATATGCTTTTAAACACAAAGCTGTGATAAACCCATGTGGGATACAGGGTCTTACTCTTCATCTCTTTAATAAAGAAGCATTATTTGTTAGGATGGTTTGCAGCAGTGCCATCTGTTAAACTATTTACAGAGGCAGCAGTGAGAAATGGAAACAGAGAACACGTAAATTCTGCTGGTTTTTGTTTTGAAGGACTTGGGTCCATATCTGCTCAATGTAGCAACATCTTTTGGGATGAGTACATTCTCAGGCTGCAGCTTGATCACAAGCTAGAATCTCAAAATCTGCTGCTTGAGTTGCACTAGTCACAGAAGCAGTAGTCTGATATTTTGGAATCTACTATAAGTGTTTGTCTGTTGCACAGGAAATAACAGTGGAATATTTGAGAAGGGGTTAAACCCTTAAAAGATCTTTCACTTTGTACTGTCATGTCAGCTGCTCTTCAGACTTCAAATACCACTTCATCTACTCAACAAGTCCCTTACACGACTTTACACTGTTTTGCTTACTCAAGACCACACCTGAATTTTAGTGCTGATTCATATGCAATGTGGTATAACTGTCAAAACAGACAATCCAGTGAAAGTGCAGATGAGATCAGGCTTCTAACGAAAAGTAAGGTGTTAATGACATGCAGAATGACTCAAATATTACTTGAGATGTGGAGGTAGTTCAGATTCCTCTTCTGTATGTGCATTGTAGGAGCTTTTACTTCTTTATCTATATCCCTGTTGAAAGTCAGTATTTTTCCTCTTCCCTCTAAAAAGAAGTAAAAAAAAAATATATTTGACTATCGCAGATGAACAGAAGCTAAAATCCCTGTATTGTTCAGTTTTTAGCAAGAACTGGTACTTAAGCCTTGCTGAATCCATCTGCACTGCCTGCCTGAACTCTCCATGGTGGAAGCAACCTCTTTAATCAGATTTCAAAGATGGCCATTATCCTCTGCTTTGTCAACTTCCACTCCCATCCTGCAGCTGCAGCTATACTTTGCTTTATTTGACTGAAGCATTAGCCTAAAAACACAAGGAGCTTTCAGAGCTTCAGCTTTTCCCTGTGAACATCATTCTACTCATTTGTTCTCAGCCTCCTGGCTTATGCCTCTGCTCACACTGCTACAAAATTATGCACAACTGGGAGCCACTTGCTTAAATATTCCAGTAAAGTTATTTGTAAAAGCTTGGTGTCTCCTCAGCTATTGCAGAGTGCTAAAAACATGATAGGATTGATGTAAAAATCTGTAATGTATGTTCCATTCTTTAAGAGGTTTAAAAGTAAAGAATGCAGTTTTAACACGGTATCATTTGGGGAGGTGTGCATGGGTTTTTTTTGGATCTTTTTAAATTAGTTGAATCTATGTTTTTCTGACACCCACTGCTGTTTTAGTTTTTTGGGTTATTTTATATACATACTTAGTGTACAGTGTGATCACATCATTGCTTTTGATCTTTCCTTATGAATTGGAGAATTATGCATGCTATGCTGCTTCATACTTTCTTTTTTTTGCGGAACAAAAGTGTGCCTGCTGTACCTCTCAACACAGGAACTTGCATTTGAAAGCCACAGGCTTGTTTTCTTCAGGACTCAGATGGACCTGCATTTTACCACCACCCCACTGCTTTTTCAAATGCAGGGTCCTGTATGTATTGCTGAATGTGATGCTGGCAAGTAAATGACCTACCTCATTACTTTGTGTAATTTCCTAACATAATTCTTGTGTTAGGAAATTACATTTTGTAGATGTTAGGCCTTTATTAAAAAGACTTTACTGATTTCCCCCCTCCTCCATATTTTGTGAGAGAGACTATAGAATATATGCAGATCTGAAAACAAGAGGTTTTTTGTGCAACAGTAAAAAAAGATAAACATGACAGTTTTGGGTCCTCACAATGCACAACAAAACCTTACACAATCAGTTGTCCTTTATCTTCTTCAACAAGGAGACATTTAAATATGGTAGGACAAGAGAGTAAGTGGGGGAGAAACACTTTCCGCTTATTTTTTTGAAAGTCCAATTTGGTTTAATTAAAGCTCATCTGTGGGAAGTAACAGTTTGTACTGTGCCTTAGGATATGACAATAATTAAGTCCTAGGTAAACCATTAATTAATTTATTGGAGTTAATGTCAAAAAACCCATGGAAACTTGATAAATATTACAAACTATAATGATTAGGATTGCAAAATAATCAACTGCTTTTGGCAGCTGATGTGAAATACAAAATAAGGTGGTTTATTTTATGCTACAGCACAGTGTGCCAGAAAATATTAATATTGATTGATATTATGATTATAAGATTATATGACTTCATTTATTTTCCTCACAGTTATGTTGCATGTTTAATGATAAATTTTTTAAAATGTGAAATGTTTCTACATTTTTAATTTCTGTTTTTGTTGAAAAATTATGTTATTGAAACTTTCATTATGGCTACTGATAGGTATTGTTAACCACAATGTCTGGTTAATTGCGTCCAAATTTCTGCCCCAAGTATGGCTGCCTCTCTTGCTCCAGCAGCTGCACCCCTCTGGCACTTCTTGTTCATTGAAACCTGTAACTGGCAGGTCCAGGGAGAAGGCAACTTTCTGTCATTAGTTCTTGCTAAAATTTTCTGTCTGTGAAGGTAGTAAACACCATAGTCAAATCAATTTTCAATTTATTTTTCACCAGCTCACGGGATGATATCATCCTCCAGGATCGGGCATTCCCTCTGTTTATCAAATCACTGCTGTGGCTTGTCTGAATTTTCAGTCTTGTTTCAGCTGTAGATATCAGAATTGTGTGTCCATGTTGTTCTCGCTAAGACCACCTTGTGATATAATCACATAATCCCAGTTAATCATTTTCTTTCTGTCTAAGCATTGCACTGGAAAATACAGTCATTACCCATCTTTAGTGGTCTCTCAATGCTTCTGGCAATGCTACTTGCCAGACTGTCATCTGTGTTTTACATTTCTTGCTCTTAAGTGTAATTCACAATTTGCTGCTCTGAAATATTTACATATGCTTGACTTACCAAGTAAATCACATTCCAGAGCTGCTATATCCTTATTATTCACCATTCTTTGTCATCCACACTTTTTAATCAGTTATGATTCACATTTATGTAATCACTGAATAAATTAACCCATGGACTTGAAATACCAGTCCCTGGGGAAGACCAGAAGAATGCTGCTCTAAGATCATGATTCACCACTTTTAAAAATCCCTATCGGCCAGTTTTTCAAACCCTCGCAATGTTCCTGCGTGGCAGTTTCTCTGTGTGAGTACTTGGCACCATAGGCAGGCTGTAGCATCTCTCAGAAACAGCATTCCAGTCCAATATCCAGGACTGAGCATCACCCCAGGAGCAGTTTTTACTCCTGCAAACTTGAACAAGGGGCAGCCATAAGTCACTGCTGTTTGTGTAGGTGGAAATGTCAAATATATTTTGTATGAAATTGAAGTTGCAGTCTATAGAGTATTGATGCAGAATTGTTATATGTACAGGATAGTTACCACACAGCAAGAGAACAGTTCTAAATACCTGATAGGGTTGGGTTTCAAGGGTTGGCTTTCAGTACCATGTGTGAATCATCTAACAGCTGGAGGCAATAAAAGACTTGATCTTGCAGTATAGAATTTGGAAGGTGGATGGGTTTTTTCCTCCTCTCCCTTTCTGCAACCTCATGCATAAGTGACTTGTCTGTATTTTTATTATTGAAATTTTTGGTGGTGGTGGATTTTATTTTGCCCTGCCTTAAATTAATCACCTCAAGGTACTGGAAAAGCCTCAACTTCCTCTATCTCAACCCTATTTTGCGAGTCTATCCAAGACATAGGGCCACTGAGTTATGCAAGACATTTTGAAGGTTGGAAATAGATGCTTCTGTCTTGAAGACACAGCTTCAAGTGCCCACAGCTGTCAGGTGTAGTATATGGGAATATAACCAGCACTCTGGTAAGTTTTGTAAAATCTTCTTACAGTTACAGTTAGCTCTATCTCCTTGCCTGGTTTGTCAATGCTGAGATCAACTGTCCTCTCTTTTAAATTGATTTGGATAATTTTATTCCTAGCATTAAAACTCCTTTCCAAATACAAACCAGACAAGTTTAGTGTTTCCATGGTGTACATACTAGCAGTAGTTTGTTATTAATAATGTAAATATCTGCTTTCAATCATAGAGCACTTTTAGGATTTCTGATATTCCATATGTTCTTCAGTTGTTCGTAAATGGACGTAGATTTAGGGTTATCTTTCTGAATAAGAAAATAGTTGCCTTAGCCTTTTTGTCTTGTCACACAAACAAAAAAAAAATGTTCAAAGACTTGTAAGTCTTGTTACTTGTCACTTCTGTGAGTGAGTTTATTTTGGAAAATATATGCTTCCTGGTGAATAATGATTTGCTGAAAAAGATTCAGGCAAGTCAAAAGCATTGGAAAATTTGATTCAGCAAATTCTATTTGGCCAAAGGAATGAAGTAATCTGTAAATATATGAGTGTTGTATGTATGTTTTGTGTACATGTAGATTTGTCTATAAATAAGTACTTCTGGAAATGCTACTGAATTTCTTTTTGTAATTACCAAGTTATTTAGGCTGTGTCTGTTGGCAAAATATAACTTACTATTTGCTGCACCATATTCAGGTATAAGAGACAGGTAAAGCAGATTTAAAATCTATTGATCAGTAGTTTTCCTGGGGCAATTGTGCTCTACTCATTGCTCTCGTCAGCTTACAAGGCCATGCCCAGGTGCCTGGTTATGCTTACAGGCTGGGAAAGCCCTTGGGGTTGGAGCATTCCTCTGAGATTGAGGCAAGTGCCAAAACATTTTACATATTACAGAGAAATTTGGCCTTTGAAGATAATCATCCACAAACTATGGAAAATGGAAGGAAGGATTAGATACAAAGGAAGACATCCATTTATTCCTCCTACTCAGTTCTGCATATGTTCCTATGCTGTCTGAGATTTTAAACATTTTTTTTTTAATCCCTTATTAAAATAGGTTAGTATGAGTGAGCTCAAATATTTGATAATATATAAACCACCCTGATTTACACAAGATATCCACGTGTATTTCTACACATTATATACATACTATTGTCTTAAGTTTTTTTTTAAGAGAGTGGGTGAATAAGTATGAAAACAGAAGTAAATCCATTCAGAAGTAGGTGTGAGACTACTTTTATGTAGTGGAATAATAATTCACTGCTTGAGGAGATGAAAATAAATAGATGATTTCCCAGCCTGCTTTTATCTTTTAGTGATGTATTTTGGTCAATTAAATTAGAAGAGAAGCAAATGATTGTTGGTACAAAGAACAAAAGGGTTGCTTTTTGGATCAGAAAGTTCCCCCAGAAAATGTTAATGTAACCAGCATCAGCAGATTTGTTTACTTTGTATATTGAGTACAAGGAAAAATTATGAAGAAAACAAGACATTTTTAGCCTGTGATAAGTGTAGCCAATGCTGCTAAAGAAGGTGCCTCTTTTGAGTATTTGATCAGCTACTGTGAGGGCTGCATGTTGCACATAGTTCTAAAACAGTGTGGTGTCATAAACAATTTTTTAAAATGTAGTTCAATTCATGCTGTTAGGAAGGGGAGAAGTCAGAGGGAGAGCCCTTTTGTGATCCTAAATTCAAACAGTGATCATGGTCAGAGAAAACGCCGTATCAAGGAGTTTCTCTGTGTCCTAGTCCTGCAGAGCACTTAGTGCAGATTAGTGTTGTGATAACTTCAGAGCTAATGGGACATGCTATGACAGACATCTCCAAAAGTTTTCTAGCAGTAAGAGTTGAAGGCACCAAAAAGTGCTCTGAAGGTGCCTTTGTATGTGGTTGCCCACTTGTAACCCTGGAATTAAACTGGGCAGGGCAGATTCTGAATCTAGTTGGCTTTGAAAGATGGTGAAGACTGGAAGGGCTGAACTGTGGTTCTTGCTATGAAGAAACACTCCAAATAATTCAAGGCTGACATTCAGGGCCCTGGAAGGTAACAAGTATAGGCAACAAGTGTAGGTAAATAGAGACAGATACTCAAGTATTTATGTGTAGTAGTTTTATATTCAGGTCTGTGTTTCAGATGCTGGATCACTTTCTGAGCTGGTACATCACCAAAGGTCAGTGAAAACATTCTCCTAGAAGAGATTGTGTCCACTATCAGCTTATTTGAAGTAGATACTCACAATTTACAAAAATATCTATATTGTCACCAAAGATTATTAAAAACAATCTTCCTGAAGATTGATCCACTATTAATTTGTGGTAGAAAGAGGTGTTATACAGGCTCACCCTTATAAATTAGAAGATCAGAATAAGCATGCTTTATATTATCGTGGACAAAATTCTGTTTGTAGAAGGATGAATTGGATGTGTACTTTTCAAAATTAACAACCCAATATGGAAATTGCTCTTTAGCATTTAGCCTTTTGCTTTCAGAACTCGTCCTCCGCAGGCTGTTCCAACATAATCTAAACAGCTGTGCCTATGAAGACAAGTTGAAAAGAACACGGCTTCAGAATTCCTGTAGTATTTGCGGTCTAGAAGAAACTGATTTATTAATATATGGTGAATGGTTCTTCACACAAGCATTTGCTTTGAACAGACTGGAGTATGCACTGTAAGTAATGTCAGTATCAGAAAATAAGTCTTGCTTTATCCTTTCCTTTCTGTAATGCAGCAAAGACGCCTTATAAATGAGGGCAAAGCGACCCTGCAGATGTGGGTTTATAGTTTTCCCTATCAATCAAATGCATTTGTGTTGCCCTGCAATAGCACTGAATCATTCATGGAGCACTCTGTTACTTTCCATTTGTGGGTTAACCCGCTGGGACCGCATAAAGTGACGAGGCGGTGCGGCAAACGCGAGCCCGGATTCCCGCAGCGTTTTTCTCGCAGCTGGTTGATCACAACAGCTTGAGCGGCTTTCCCCCGCATCCTGCGGCCGCGGCGCCCGCCCTCCGCGGGAGCGCTCGGGACGCGGATCGGGGCGGAGCGGCCGGTCGCGCCCCGCCCCGCCCGCCGCCCCCCGGCTCCCTCCCGCTCCCTCCCGCTCCCTGCTTCCCTCGCTGCTTCCCTCCGTACCGCTGGTGCCGCCGGCGCTGGCGGAGCAGCAGGCGGGCGGGATGGCGGCGCGGGTGCTGCTGCTGGCGCTGTGCGCGGTGCTCGCTGCCTGCCGGGCCGCGGCAGAGCCGGCGGCGGGGGCCGCCAGCCGGCGGCGGCGGCTGAGCGCCGAGGAGGGCATCTCCTTCGAGTACCACCGCTACGCCGAGCTGCGGGAGGCGCTGGTGGCCGTGTGGCTGCAGTGCCCCGCCATCAGCAGGATCTACACGGTGGGGCGCAGCGCCGAGGGCCGGGAGCTCCTGGTCATCGAGATCTCGGACCGGCCCGGCGAGCACGAGCCCGGTAAGGGGGCGCCGCCGCACCTGAGCGCAGGTACCGGCGGCGGGCGCGGCCCCGGGGCGCTCGCTGCGGCACCGGTGCCAGCCACCGTCCGCGCCCGGCGCGCAGCGGCTCTGAGCCGCTGCATTTAGCGCCCGGTGCCGCAAGACACGCCTGGGCTCCCCATGAAATACCCGGAGCGGGCTCGCCGGCAGGGCGGGCGCTGGCCGCCCTTCCCCGCACGAAGCGCAGCGCCCGGGGAGCGGCGAGTCCCGGCCGGGCTGTCCCCGGGACGTGTCACCCACCGCGGCACGCTGCGCCCGCCGGCACGGGTGCCTCGGGCTACGTGCTTGCGCGTACTTAGAGTTTGGGACACCTTCAGAAAAGGGAATTTGATTGATGCCGTGCGATTTATTGCAACTAGGATTGTCTCGATTTCATTGTTTCTGCTTTTAGAATGGATAGTGTCGCTAATGTCAGTATGTGGAAGGGCTTATCCGTGAGAGCTGCTCGGTACCTTTGGCCCAGCCATCAGCCTTCTGCAGTCACGTCCTCACATTTCCTTCTCTGGGTTACAGCACAGGTCTGGAAGTCCGTGACTTTTAGGTGGAGGTGTGGCTTCTGTGGCTCCCTGGGGATTTGGCAAATGCAATTAGTGCTTAATATTCTGCTTTATGGCCTGAATATAACCTTGCTTTGTGTCCTCAAGAGACTTAATTTTGGGGCTACAGATAGAACTTAGAGGTTATAGGATACTGGACATAGGGGGATGTAAGAGGAAGGCAGGGTAAGAAAGCATTGTCTTGGAATGAAAAATGTAGGGAATGCAGTGAAATTTGAATAATTTCTTTGTGGTGTGTTGCCATCTTGATAAGAGGGGATGAGGATCCCGAAGCTAAGAATGAATCTATTGCCATTGTGTAATTCGCACACTAGAGTAATAACAGTAATTCTGGGATTTTGTGTTGCTGCCAGGGAATAGCCACTATAGCTCATTGATGTGACTGTTGTGTCAAGACAGCTGAAAAGGACAAAAAGAGCAGCACACTGTGCAGCTGAGATGGAGCTATGCCTCTTCCTGGAGACACACTTCTCTTGGTGTCAGTGATGTGAGAAAGGGCCTGTCATTGAGCCCAAGCTAAAGGGAATACAGCAGTATATGAATAACAAACTACAAAAAATAAAAATTCCTATGGATTGCATCCACATACAAGCTATAGAGAGTGCCAAGCATTTTCTGGAACATGCTCGGGCACCTTACTAAGGGAGCCCTATAGACAAAAATGCCACATGTTGCAATGTCCAAATCACATGTCAGGGAATGTGATGAGGCCTGGCAGTCTTTAGTGGTGGATGCTGAAAATGCTGGTTTTTTGAAGGGGATTAACCAGAGTATGAACCACAGCAAATTCATTGTTTTATTTCAATCCTCACTTTCATTCTATGAGGTTCTGAACATTTTGCAAAAAGTGGGGGACTACTCCTCTCTGTAATAGTGCATGGGAAAAACTCGGGATCTTCTTGGGAAGGGTAGCAAGACAGACCTCATGCATAGTTACCCTTGCCCTCCTTAGAAATAACTGTGAAAGCTTTGATACCACCCTTGCTGCTTTATTACAGAGCCTAAGCACCTATATATTGTGCCAATGGTTGCATTAGAGGTGTTTTCTTCTTAAAAATGTGACCTTTCTTCTACTGTGTAGTAAAAGGCAGCACTGTTTATTTTTCTATGGGAGCTTTTTTAGCTGTGCAGTAAGAAAAGTGGAGCCTTGTATTAGCCTTGGCAGGAAATGTGAGGCTGATTCTGCTCATACCTGAAGGGGGAACCCTGCTCACTCTGAGCGTCCATGCTTGATCGGGGCAAAAACCTATTATTATTAAAAAATGATGGAATCAAAGACACACATATACAAGCACATAGTTACTTTTCATTTTTCCCAGACAGCCAAAAAGTTGTACGTTTTGAACATAATCTCTTCCTGCAGGACATCCTGAGTGTCACAGGATTTAATTTTTATATATAGGGAAGTATTAACAAAATATATACTGTCGTTTATAGATTTATAGTCTATAGAAAGCTCATACTTCTAGAAGGCTGATGAGGATAGAAGGATGATACCTGAATCATCTAGTGAACAGCTGTGAAACAAAAAGTTTGTGTTCCCTTAGTGAGCAAGTTGATGACAAAACAGATTAGGAAAGTGTCAGCAGAGCATCAGTAAAGACTCTTTGTACTGAGTAAAGAGGCTTTGTTCTGAGTAAATCAAATACTGCATATACATGCAACCATTGCATAATCACATATATTGCATGGTTGTGTAGCCTTGTGTGAATGCATTTGATCGTATGCAAGCATATAAATCAACTTCAATTTTTGAGCATCAGCTATTTTTTAAAATTAATTTGTAAAATATGTGCAATGTTTGAAAAAAAAATACTTGAGAGAAATAGAAAGACTTCAGAAATGTGCTTTAGACCTCCAAGGCAACTGGAAAAAATCCTCAGTGAATGAAGAAACTGGAACAAATCATAAAGGCCTTATTTTTTCCTGGGGTAAATATTCATTAGGAGGGGTTTTTTTTTGAAGTCCTGATACTGCGTTGGAAATCAGAATGACTTCACATGAGCCAGTGTGGTTTCTTGCACAGTCATACCACTTGTCTTTGTGACTCTTGGAGACCTGAATTAGTCACTTGCACACTGTGAGCTGAGCCTTCACTGAGCTCTTCCTGGGGACACGATAAATGCCAGAAGCATGAGACTGCCTGAAGTTTCTGCTGCTACATTAAACACGTAGAGAATGTGCTGCCTTCCTGCAAGGTTGAACACCACACTACCTGTGCTTCAATTGTGCTTCATGCCAAACAGTGTTTGGACTAATATCTGTAGTTTTGTGCATTTTGTTGTGATTTTTTAAAAATATTTGTTTGGGCATTTATTGTGGCAACAATTTCTCTAGGCTGATACTACATTTGTGTGGGAGATTAGAGCCTGCAATCACTGATGGAAAAGAAGCTCTTGTATAAGGAAAAGCACAATCTGGAGATGAAGGTATTTGAACTTGATAAAGTTTTATACCAAAGCAGAAAACATCACATTGAGTCACTGAGGACAAGGCAGTGAAGGCAGAGAAGACTTTAATGAGACTGTGTCAGTGCTTACATGTAGAAGATGTTGCGTGAACATAGACTGGAAGCAACCAAAATATTTTGAAGTAGCTGTGATTACATGAGGAAATACTGTTTTGTCCCTGTGCTCACCAAAAATTGACAAAGTTGACAGAAGCCTGTGGATGGCAATGTCAGATAAAATGAGGAGAAAGAAGTTGTGGGAAGTTCACGGTGGACCAGAGGAAAACAGGACATTTGATGGTAAAGCACAGATTTATTTTTGTTTTTTCTGGGACAATACTTTGCCTTCGTTCACATGCAGGAGAATACTGACTACTCCTGAGAGAGGAAATAGGCTCTTGCTGTGGATGTCTGATGTTCTGTTGAACAGAGTGTTAATGATTTTATTGTTCATCCTTTTCCCCACAAGCATCTTTAAAAATACTTCAAATAGAAGGAAACTACTAATAATTTGTAGTGGAGTGAGACAACAGATTTTCTATAAAATGACATAGTTTGCCATTTCAAACAACAAGGCATCATGAAGTGGTGAGGCAGGAGCACACCGAGTGTGAGTTCAGCAGTGCAGCTGTAACTTGGAACATTCACAGGGCCCTGTGGGTGTGACTTCAGTCAATTTTATGAGGTGCAGCTCAGCTACAATAATCCTTGGACCCATCACTTTATCAAAGACTCCACTTGGCAGGGTGAGGAAATGAGCTGGGTCAGTCACTGCTGGCACTGAGCCTAAATAAGCTTCTAGGCTTCCCAAATGGCAGCTTCTGTACTAGCCCCTCCAAAGCCCCAGATGTGAGGCTCTCAGTTTTTGCACACCCCAGCCATGCAGTGCTAGAACCATTTCCTCCTGCAAAAAAATAATTAGAGGGTGACTAAGAGAGAAGTGAAAATCGTGGCTCTGCATTGATGAATGAAGAAATCCAAGATCTGACTGCTAATACAAACAGGTTTTTATTCTGTTGGTCAAGTGCTCCTGTATTCAGCTGTGGCACCAGCCATGCAAACTGGTGCTTTCAGTGGTAAGAATTAGCAATAAGTAAAGCTGATGAATTTACAAGGAGAAAAATTGTTTCTCATAATATCTTCATCACTCTTGGACTAAACCCATTTAAAAATATTTCTTGATTTATTGTAATCTAAATAACTGCAGCCATTTAAGAGAACCATGAGCAAGTGCTGCTCTTTTTCAAAAGAGAGAGCAGGAAGAAGAAGGAGCTGCTGAGGTTTCAGGCCAGCATGAGCAGGAATCAGCTGTGCTGCTGTAGGTGGCAGCCAGAGTGGGATGTCACCATTGGATGTCACCTGTGGGTCTTATGGGCTGTCCTGCTTCAGATGAGTGGGTGCAGTGCTGGGGTTGGTGGCAGGGTGCTGTATCCCTGGTGATGTCAGAAAGCACACAGCTCGTCTCTTGGTTATGGAGTTGTCATCAGACACAGCTGTTCTGACCTCATTATCTACAGTTAATTGCACTTGATTTTCTGAATCTTTCTTTTCCTTGTGCCCCAAATCAGCACATAAAAATCTTATGAGTTCTTTGATTGGACCTGTTGGTTTCCCATATTTGAAAAGCGTTACTACAAATATTGCACATGGCAAGAGCTTGTTATTAAATCTAGATATTAGAGAGCAAGCCCAATTTGTGCTCGAGGTTTAAGCAAACGCCAGTTTTTATCAAGGCCCACTCATGTAGTGTTCCCTTTTTCAAGGGAGATGTTGAAGGGTACAGGGCTGGTTGCTCGTAAATGTGTGTGCTCTTGGTTCATACTCACCCAGCTGCACTGCATAAAGGTAGGGGCTGTAAATAGGTCGGTGTCAGCAGAGCAGTTTGTATCGGGAATACAGGAGATGCTGTGCTGTGTTCTCATCCTTTCTGTCAGCTGTGGTTCAGCTGCTCTCCTGGCTTAGGTTTGCAATCCTCTTTAAAGGTGAGCTGCTGCCTGGGCACCTACAGCACCAGATGAGCAGGAGCAGGGCAGCTGCTCGTGTCTCCATAGGGATGGATAGAAAATGCAGAGTAAAACATGGTTGAACTTACCTCTCATGTACCCTTCTGCAGTTGGAATTTTCTTTCCTTTATGCCTCAGGGAACAGATTATTTCAGAGCTTGTGAGGATGTTCTGGCTTTCTCATCAAAAACTGTCAGGGATATGCTACTGACTCGCCTGCTGGGAGTGCAGATCTGGGGCGGGCTGTACCTCCTGCGTTCTACAGAAGGCTGAGAAGCTGTAATTACCTTTCCAGCAAAATCCCTTATGGGTTTTTGTGCCGGTTAGGGTACCCCCTTGAAGTCACCCAGTCAGGATTTGGCCTGGGGTAGTTTCTGGCAGGATGATTTTAATGCTGCCTGCAATTCAGAGTGTCCTTCACAGACTGTGTAGGTTGTGCAGGACTCGGGAGGGATGTAGAGCAGCATGAAGACAGCTGCATGTATGTGCTCAGTGAATTTTTTTGACTTAGATTCTTCTTCCTTAATTTTATCTTTCTTAAATAATATTTCCTTAATAGTTCTGATTTCATGCTATCTCAGTTCTCATGTTCAGCTAAAAATAGAGGTGTAGAATACAAAACTAAAAATGTCTCACAGAATTGGTGGGAATCAAGGAGAGGCAGACACGTTTACAGATGACATTGGCAGCTAGTTGTTCATGCCATTCACGTTCCCATTGCAATCCATGGAAATTGCCAGTAGGTGTGGTTGGGCAGCTGTGCTAGGCAGTCTGCAGTGTTCTCCACAGATACAGTGCTCTCACTCCAAATCGCTTCACTGCCTGAGGTATTTAAAGACTTCTCTTTTTGTTAGAACATTTAAAATAGGGTTAATAGAGGCTGTGTGCTACCGGCAGGAGCACAGTGCATCACAGCTACCGCATCTCAGCAGTTTATCTTTTATTTACTGGAATAACATAAATGGTAAACAAGCCGGGGTAAAAAGGTCTGTAATCATTAAGAATAAACATGTCTCTACAGAAGGCAGTTGTTTTACTTTTCAGGCTTAAAATGAGTCTGAGTATGCAGATTATTCAGGGTTTGTTGATCTGACCCCAACTGCTTTTGACAATCCCACTCCTTTTGAAAGAGTTGATTACTTTAATTTCTTTCAAAGAGAAGAGTTGTCATCACCTCCCACACCTTCAGAATGCCTTAACAATTCCCAAAGAAAACAGAAGGGGAGCCTGTTTTGTTGTTGTCTTGGTTTAAAGTGATGTTTTATTAGGGTAACAATAATGCAAACTCCAGAGAATTTGTGAGAAGTCTATAAAGCATGGGTATTTCCCAAGGCATTGTGACATGTATTGTGAAAGCTAGTGAGTTGGTGTTGTGTGATTTATCAAAAGTGACCTCGTTATTAAAGTATTTTAGGATTTTTTTTTCAGGAAAAACTGTTTTTTTGTTTTGTAATTTAGTAATCAATATCTCAAGCCTTTAAATAGCATGGAGGGTGAAAAACACAAGAGAGGTGTTCTGATTTCAGAATAAGCACAAATTTTAGTTGCAACAGTGGAGTTGCTGCTAGACTCAGCTGATCATTTAGTATTAAAACTTGTTTGGAATCGGTTCTGTGTTCATTACATCTAATTTCTGTTTTCAAAGATGGCATGTGATTTAGCAGCCTACATACTGGGCATGCATATTCATGCTGTAATCTCCCTTTTCCTGGGCGGCAGGAGCACCTCTTGGTTAGGCTGCAGGGCTCTCTGAAAGCAGCTGTTTGCTCTACTGACTGTAAGGGGAGCTAACATTGGGCAGGCTTCTGGCTTAGGAACATGTGCAAGAGCTTATAGTTGTCTTATAGGTGAATCCCAGCCTTCATGTATCATCTTCTAACATACCTTGTTGTGCTTTATGTGTTATTTTTGCAAAACATACAGTTTATGTACCCTGTCTGAGCTTTTTTCTGATTAATTTATTTCGTTAAGTCTTCATGCCTATTTTAATTAATGTTCCTCATGAGTTAAAAGAAAAAAACCCAAACCATAATGTCACATATTTTTTTGGTCTACATTTTCTCTTTAAACAAAAGTCTCATGAATGTATTACCATAAAGCCTTGCTAGTTTGTTTTCTTTGTTTTTTTTTTTTTTTCCCTCCAATTGGATTGGAAATTAAAACTGTGAAGAAGACTAGTAACTCAATTGTCTTAAAATTTTGTGGAATCAAAAAAAGTGAAAACCACGGTATGTACTTCAAAGCTTCTCAGTAAGGTAATTGAAATGATTGCTAGGCTTACAAGGAGCAGAATAAAGGGTGCAAACTTCATTTTGAAGTGAGGTGCACATCAAAAGCCAGCATTTAATGAATTCAGTGGGAATGGGATGTTATATATGAAGATTATTTTCTAGTGTGCTGGGGCTAAATGAAGGCATCAAGGGTCTATGTGTTGCTGTCGGACAAGAAATGAGTACACAGAAGCTTGGTAAGTTCAAAAGAGAAAGAGACTCAGTTTTATTCAAACATCTGGTATTTATAGAATTCTAAAGGTGACCATGGATTGGAGGATGGAATTACCACTGCTCTAACCACACTGGTCCAAAGATCAATCAATCATTTCTCTCCACTCACAGAGAAATAGGTAAACCATTTTATTTATACATGAAATTGTGTGGGAACTCTGGCTCTCAAATATGTAACTATTATCAGAAGGCTAAAGAAATTTTATGAGAACTTTAAAACTTTCAAAATAACTATAAATGAAAACACTTTTAAAAATCAGGGCAACATCTGTGTGGTAAAAAGGTTGGAAAAAAAAATCCTTATCGGTAAAACAGTGGCAGAGTAGGCAGGTTTGACCTGCTGTGGGACAGGAAATGGAGCTCTTTTGTCTGCCATCCATCAGCTGGTATCATCTGAGGATGGTGATGTTCTGGGAGTGGGCTAGGAGCTCTGCAGAACAGCAGTGCTGAAACTGAGCTAGTCCCTGCTTCACATGCTGGGGTTTTGGATTTTTGGAACAGAAGTTCTGCCATACCATGAAGAAATGGCTGTACATGGCAAGGTGCAGTAGCTGCCCCTGGCAATGAAGTTGTTGCCTCTCTTGCTGCGAATCCTGAATCATATACCTGTGGCTGGCAGTTCAAAGGCAGTAAATATTTGTTTTTAATTAATTTCCAAAGAGAGATATTTATAACTGCATAAGCTAGTAGCTGCTTCCTGGGAGTTACTCATACTGAATTATGACCAGAACCTCACATCCTTGTTTGCTTGCAAATAAAGTCCCATGGACACAGCTGTTCTTTGCATGGAGCTGCACATAGCCTTGGAGTGTGAGCTGCCTGATTTATGATCACAGATACTGCTCTGGCTGCAGAGCCTGCCCTAAGCAAGAATAGCCTGAATGCCCTTTTGAGTACTTGTGCTTAGGTATGGACTTGCCTTAAAGCCAAATGAAAAGAGTTGTTTGATCAAGGGAAACATCAGACTGGCCAAAGTTTATTGAACTGTTCTCTTGGCATTCTTGCTAGTCTGCTGATATGGTAGGTGTCTAGAAATTATGGCCCAGACATTTACCATATTAGTTCTCCAAACAAAAGAGAAATCATACAGTAATGTGAAATATAACTAAGAGTTCAAAGATACAAAGAAAGTGGAAGGACAGTGAAACATTTCAAAGGTTAAAACTTTCTGCATAGTTGTGTTTCCCGTACCATCATATTAGAGATACCTGGATAATACATGTGAATTACCACATGCTTGTCTCCTGACATTTTTGGCTGCAAAACATTCATTTGAATTCTATTTTTGTGTCCCTCAAACTCAGCATAACTGCCTTGTTTCACGTTGTTGTCCTTCAGTGTTATGAGTGGTGCATTCCTTGCACATTGATCATTCAAAATGAAACTTTTCTTCCTGTGCTAAACAAAATGTTTTGCGGTTTTGGGAACATTTTGGCTTATTGTACAAAAGCACAGTTCTAGAACTATAAGCAAAATTGGGGTCAGTCTAAGACATAAATAGACACTTCTTACACACCTGAAAAATGGTACTTCAAAGGAAGCCTTGTGACTGTGGTAAGCTGCCTCTCCATGTCAGATCTGCACTTGATAAGACCTAGACCCTGCTTAAATTTTTCCTGCTGAACATCCACAAATCAAGCTGAAGTCAGTAGGAGCTATTAATCTGAATTTAAGAAGGAGGCTTATTAAATCCTGATACCAATGAATCCTAAATGTTTAAGCCAACTTGCATGTGTACCCTAAAAAAAGAAAGCTAAATATGACTTTAATTTTGTAATAGCCTGTACTTAAGGAACGAGTGGTCCAAGTTTAGGCTGCTCTTGATGAAATGTCTTCCTTCTCTTTGGTGACATCTGTACATAGAGGGATGGAGAGGAAGAAAAGATGTGGGGTTGGGAGCTGGGCTTTCACATGCTTAAATTTTAAACATTGTCATTATAAGAAGATGTTTCACAGAGAGGAAAATCTACTTTGTGGTAAAGGATAGCTGGCTGCTTTTCTGCCTCTGATGGGAATTTTTTGTGGTTTTGGGTAAGAGCATCCTCTCCCTGTGACTCAGGTTCTCCTCTCCATGCCTAGGTTCTCAGCTTCCGTGCTAGGTTTACGTGGGGCTGTGCCATGTACCTGGTGTAGAGGTACTTGAGAGAGAGCATGTGGTTCAGCATTTGATCTGCCTTTAAAACAGGCAGTTCCTACCTGCTTCCTGTCAGATTTTTCCTAGTAGCAAGTAGCCCCAATATCTGTGTTGACTTAGCTATGCTAATGGACATATGGTGAGGAGTTGTCAAGAGTTTCTCTCCCTATTTTCCTGCTGCAGATCCACAGTGTTTTGTTTTGTTTAAAAATCTGTCTTCATAGCAGATAAATATAAAGGAGGAACCAATTCCTTTTCTTCTGGTGCTGATAGGGAGAGTCACAACAGAGACATCAATATTTGCAAGGTTTCCACATGTTGCAGATAAGGGAACAAATCTATAGTCAAAATAAATATTGCTAACCTTCAGTGAAAATGTTTCAGTACAAATCTTTAGTGGAAAAGCCTATAAATAAACAGAGACACAGGAATATCTGTTCCTTGATACTCCATGAAGCAGCTGATAAAAATAAAATCTGTATTATAACAGTAGCCAATACAAGATGAAAAAGTACCTGACAATGGAACACCTCCTGAATAGAGAAGTTTAGGAGCCATGAAGCTCATCTGACTTGAAAATTGAAGAACTGTCTGAAATAGATGTTGCCATGGAGACAGATAGGATTAGCAGCCTGAGACTGATTTCATTGGTCTGCTGCTAGCACAAGTTGCTTGTTTGAGTAGCATTAATATGTTGTCTCATGCTGCTTTATATGCTGAGACCATCTGGCATTAGTGGTATTTAAAGGTGCAGTTCTGTTACGGAAGCAGTTGGCCAACACGGTTTTATTTATGTTTTTAAGACAAGCTAAAAGAGTTACAGGGTCTTTGAAAAGCTGTCTTGTGCACAAAAATATTCTGAGAAATCACAGCTCGTACAGAAATGAAGTGGGGCTTTGGGAAGCAGCACGAGGAATTTCAGAAGTTTGCTTTATACTCAGTCAGCACATATTTGAAATACTCTCTGCACAAACACACACTTCTGCATGTTTCTTCAGGTGTGAATGTGAAGGCAGCCACGTTTTTCAAAAATAAGCCTTTTCACTGCAAAGCTGCTTGGGAACTACAGCTCCACCACCTTGAACCAACACAAGATCATATTGTGTATTAAGGAAAAGTATGTTGTAATGTTGCACTGTTAAATGAAGAAATTAAGGTCTAACCAAACAGAGTCCCTTTAGCTTACTTCAGACTGTGATTTCAAGAAAAAAGTATTTTCTTTTAGTTTGGCTATATGCCTTCAAAAATGTATTTTTTAGCAAGGGATTTGATAAGAAAGTTTGTAGTGACTAAGATAAACCTTCTCTTTGATCTATTTATATCAATGAGTCTTCATCTGCTGTCCTTAATACCACTCTGGAGTGGGAGTTATCTTCCAAAGTAGCTTATATGACAGTGCTGACGTGCCTCAGATGCTTATAAATTTTCACTGGTTTGTTCTTTGATAATCATCATTGTGATACTTAATTATTCCTAGGACTTTTTCCCCAGGCAGAGATGAATGGTTAGAGTGACCGAATAAGAGTCAGGAAATATTCCTATCTGAGTTTGAGTTCCAGTGTGGAGGTTTTTCTGCAGGCTGGGCATGGTAAGGAAAGTGGCTAGAAGGAAAACTAGCTGGAGGTTTTGTTCTCCTGGATAGACTTAAAACTGGATGGAATTTGAAGTAAAACCTTGATAATTATCCCTAAGCTTGACAGGCATTTTTACATTTATATTACACTTTTAGAGCTTACTGATGTTCTGGAAATACTGATGCATTTCTAGCAGTGTTCTGCAGCAGTGTAACATTTGTCCTCAGGTATTGATGTGATTGATATTTCTTGGATATTAGAGTGAAGTGTGTAGTACGATAATAAAATGAAACAAGGGCATGGGGTCTGTTCTACAAATCTTTAGGTTTTAAGCTTTTATTCTGAAGCTCTGACTTTGCTGCCAAAACGAATTCTTCATATAATTTTGCTTCAAGTGCAGGACCCAAGAAATACATAGCTGTGGATGTCCTTACTCCTTGAAATAGCTTTAGAGTGATTATGTTTGGTGCTTAATGTTTTTACAGCTTCGTTCTGTTTTAACGAAATGAATATAGGGCACAGGAAGAAAGCCAAATAACTTGTATTCCCAGTCCATTCCCAACCCCTAGTTCCTAGTTTGCGAGTCAGTCTGCTCCCTGTTTGCTCGTTTTTAATGCTGTCATTCAGCTGTGTCTGAAACAAAGCTTGGGTGCAGTTTTGGGTGTCAGTTCACCCGAAGACCCACCTGATGGTGATGCAGATGTTACTGCCACAGAGCTGTTTGCTGCTGTTACCCCTGAGCAGCCTTCCAGCATTACCTTGGTATGTCTCGTAGCCTCCCATGCATCTTCTTATTCCCACAACACACCCCACTTCCACAGTGTGCAAAAGTATTAAAATCACCCTGGGAGGCTGTGACGCTACCCCTGCATGACTGTGGGCCCTTTGCTCTAGCTGAACCCACAAGTAAATACTTCCTAAAGACCCTGTGGGGCCAGGAGTAGCCTTCTCCACCTGTGGGGGAGGATCAGGAGGGAGCCTGGCCGGAGGAGCTGGGGTGTAACCACTCACACTGCTTGGTCTTCTGGGTGCTTGTTAGTTTTCTCTTTTATTATTCGTACTTAAAAACTTAATTTCTGAAGCTGCTAATTTTGGCCAGATGCTACTTCATTCTTTCACATTATTTCATTTGTTTCAGTTCTTCAGATACTGACATTTTACATACCAGTATTTATAGACTAGGAATGAACTTTTGTTTTTTTCTCCATTCCATTCATTTCCAGGGATGGAATGCTGCTTCAATTCTTGCTGCATTTCCATAGCATTTAAATGAGCTGACTACAGCCGATTAAGCTATTCACTGAATATTTCAGTGTGAGAAAAGGTGATAGAATTGAGAAACAATAGCATCTGAAATAGCACCAGTTGTGCTACATAACATTCTGCTGAGTTGCAAAGTCTGGTGACTTGACTGTCTGAAATTGAAATAGTTGCAACGAGGCTTTCTTGTCTGGAGTGTCCAACAAAGTTCTTTAAATTTACTATTAATGTGAAGTGGAATGAACACATATTAATGTACAGTAATTTTTTGTGATATATTTTACCAGTAGCCCTGAAAACTAATGTTATGGAAATGTGCTTTTGAAGCAACCAGCCATAGCTGGCTAATGATACATTGTTCTCAAAATACCACTGCAATAGCACTGTAGATACAATAGATTTATTTTAATAATAGATTTTCTATATTCAGTGGATTACTAAAATATTATTCCATATGATGGGGGAAATTTCAGAAACTTGTAGGTAAAAACAGCTAAATTATCAGAAGGTGGAATGTGTCCTGTATGAAGAATCAATAAAAGGCTCCAAAAATGCTTTGCTTAAATATAAACAGAGCTGTTATTAATTTCATACTTCTTGAGGTTTGTCCCAGGAAAATTACACCTTTGGATATCATTCCAGTGCAGCTCCTGTAATCCCAGTGAGGTCACAATATGAGATCAATCTGGAGTGCTCAGTTATTTGATCTGAAGACTAGAAGAAGATTTAGTGCCCGTGTATACCTCTGACTTCCCTCTTGGAGTTGCAGAGAGTATTTGTTGTGCCCTCTGGGACCTTGGGGCAACAGGGCTTGCACAGCTTGTGGCAACCTGTAGGGAGTCATTTGGTATCTGAGTTGGCCAGACACCACAGAAACTGTCTGGGACAGTCCAGTCCAGTCCATTCTTCACTTTCTCTTTCCTAGGAGCTGAAAGGATTAGGATGACCTAAACAAGAACAAAAGAGTTCTTTAGTGTCTTCTCTAATGACTTAGTGGCACTGCCTTCTGCTCATACTCATCCACTCTGTATGGACTTCCTAGCACTGAATATAGTGTCTCTATGGGTTCCTTATTCACTTGGTATCAAAATTTACTTTATGTAGCTTTAAATATAAATTACAAATCTCATGTTAGTTTTATTTTCTTTTTTCCAAGATAAAACAGATTGATGTGAGGCAGGACATTGAGCATCATGCTACTAACTAGAGCCAGGAAGAGAGCTGCATGTTGCAAGGGAAAAGTGATCATCTACAGCTGAACAAATTAAAATTTACTTATTGTCAGTGCCTGCATCTGGGAGCACATCCCACATTATTTGTATTAAATATATGCACATTGAGCTAGATGGATTGTACCCTATTGCTAGTATAAAAAATATAGGTTGAAACCTCTGCAAGCCTACAGTTATGATTTAGACTCATTGCACCCTAGAAAGTGAGGAATTATGTATATTTTTCTCTACAAAGATTCATTTAAAACATTTTTACTTCCTTTCTTTTTGCCGTTATTTCCATCCTTTTTACCCTTTTTTTTAGTCACCACAACTGCATTTTAAAAGCAGGCTGTCACAAGTACAGGAAGGGTGAAATAGAGGCGAGGAAACAGAGAAGACTAAAAAAATGTGGTTTTGTTACAGATTCTATGGACATTCTGTTTTCTCCAGCCTTAAAGGCTTCATTATAGGGTGTATCAAGATTGGACTGTCTAGAAGTAAGCTGTAGTTGTAATGTACAATAAGAACATGGCACATTAGTCAGCAATCTGTTTATAGCATTGTGGTTTAGTGCAGAAACTCTTTCTGGAGGAGATTCTCCAGCAGAATCTCAGGAAAATGGAAGCAGCTGCGGCTGTAAAAGGAAATGTACATTAAAAAGGCCAGGGAGAAACCACAGATAGAGATCCTCCTCTGTTATTTATAGCTGTATCATTAAATGTCCCTTTCAAAGCTTTGAACAGAGATAGAAATCACATTTACATTTAGATACATAAAAGGAATACACAAATGATGACATCAGTGGTTCAGCAGATGGCGAGATTTTGCTGCAGTCTCTTATGAACTGGGATCTGTCATTGCAGTTATTGTCCAAATAGAAACCTCTGAGCAAAAGAGCATGGGATTACAAGAGGTAGTAAGTGTACAGGGACTGTAAGTGTACCTAGTGTCTAGGAATAGAAGCAAGAAAAAAAATTGTAATAATTTCACCATTCAAAAAACAGGACTGTGTATCAAACTCTTCCCTGTGATTGCTTTAGGTTAGAAATAAGTCCAATTCAGTTCAGACATCCTGCTTTTCTTTTATTTTCCCTTTGGTTACCCTTGTTACTCTTTGTTGTTAAAAAATACATTGGAGGTAATGAGAATAATTTCTCTTTGTGTTTACTTGGCAAATTGGGTAGACCTTGTTTAATTTTTGAAGCAGTTTATAAGACATGCATAAGTGCATTTCAAGAAATGTATGTCAAGAATTGAGTCTTCCACCTTTCCCATTAATGGGTTCACAGTGTATCTTCCAGGAAAGCAGTTAAAATTATAAAGCAGGAAAATCTATATGGAATTTATTTCTGCATGCAGTGAAGTCAGTTGAAGCTTTGACAGTGACATCAAGGGGTCCAGAGTTTGATATATTGCTTAAACTACTAAGTACTGTAAAAGCAAGACTCAGGGGTGAGCTTGAGTCTTCATAAGCCATTAATAATAATATGAAATAACATACTGTGAATTAAAATCATGTGATTGTGTGTACATTGTGAGGTACATAAATTATGACATTTTGCTTTTACTGATGTTATTAGCAAATCTTTAATGATCTTCAGCATGTCCATTTGCTTGGTTATCCCTAGTAGCAATTACAATTTCAGACTACTTCAAAAGACCAGGCCTTTTTGCTAAGTTCTTGGGGAGGTCAAAAAACTCCCAACTGAAAACCAAACACCAAAATCAAATGAGAAACTCCTTCCAAACTGCTTTTGATTTTTAAAGCTTTGAAAAGCAAAAATGTATTTTTAAAATTTCTTTGGATATTGTTCTGTGGAAAATTACCAAAATGGAAAAGAGGAAAAATATCCATCTAAAAAACATGACAGTCTTGGTAGTTTAAAAAAATAATAATTTTTTTGACTTACGAATTGTCAAAAATCAAAAGTCTGCTCTGCCTTGTGTTTGTATTCCTTGTTTTCCTGGTTCAGTCAAGATGCTGTGGAGTGGTCTTTCCTGCAATTCTTCAGTGGCAATATTTCACTTGAAAAAAAAATTTTTTTTCCTCTAATATGGTTTGATTAAATAAGTTGTAACAAAAATGAATAAATTAATAAAATGATCCAATTATGAATCAGTTTGAAACGTGAAGGTATAGTTGAAATTCAAGTCTCGGTTTGCCATTGAAATTCACCAATTGTTTACTGGGTCTTTTCAGGTGGGTTCCTGGCTTATATTGACCCATTTTTCTAAACTTGAAGCATTATTACATGCTGTAGAAAAATATATTTTGAAATTTTTATCGACTATAAGAAAGTTACAGTGCACTCAGGGAAGGTTTCTCAGGCCAGCCTGTTTGCTTGACGTGCAGGAGTGGGGTCAGTGTCTGTGACGCTGTGGACACAGTGATCCTGTCCCAGCAGAGGATCAAGGCAAACCAGAATACCATTGGTAGGTGGCCAAATGAAAGATACCCCAGAAAACAGTGTTGCAAATGCTCACTTTAGGCTCAAAAGCTTCAAAGATCTATGCTTAAACTATGTTCAAGTCAAGAGCTTGCTTTGTCTGCTATTCAGTAATTTCAAAGGGGAAAAACATAAATAACTTTAAAAAGGAAGTGGTCTTAGAGAATGGGAACAAAAATACCAAACGTAACTTTCTAAAACTTTCTCATGTATTGAAGGAGTAAGAGCAGATAGGTTAGAGGGATATGGTGCATCTTGAATAACAGTTTCATTTAGTTCTCTGCAAATAGAGAAAAGACATGAAAGAAACTAGCTAATGTTAAAGTCTGTGAAAGTTCTTTAGATAAAAAGAAACAGAATTCTCCCAAGAGTGCTGATGTGTTGCTATGTGAACAATTATAGTGTGGTAGCAGAAAATGTTTACTGAGTGCCCGCTATTCTAGGAAGGATTTTCTGTAGGCTATATCAAAAGAGAAAGAAGTGTTTTGATGCCAGTTAAAAAGATCTGTCTGTTTTGAGATCTTTTCAGTTGTATTTACTCTGAAGAATCATGGCAAGCCTATTTACCAAGACTCAAACAGACTCCGAAATAGCACGAGAGTTAAGATGTTCAAGGAAAGTTTTGTTCTTTTAAATTATTGATATATGGGTAATTATATATGTGGAGGACAAAGTTTTTCAGAAGAGAGAGGCACAAACCCATCCCTTCATAAGGTATCCACTAAATAATTAAAACTGCAGTTGTATCAGAAAGTAGAAATGAAAATATGTTACCAGAACTTTTCCTCTCTGTTAAAAGAGCCTGAGGGTGTTGTAACTGGAGTTTTTGGTGCTTATTTGTAGTGCTAGCCTATGCTTAAAACCTGCATCTTCATCACTGTTGTCACCCACTTAAGTAGGTTAAACTTGTCCACGCTGCTTTCACACCTCCATTGACAAGATCTTCTTGTGCAGTGGGGCTCTTCAAATTGAAAGCTAAAGAAAGGACCAGGTTAAACAACCCACTCATTAAAGGAAACATCACAGGATTTTTAATGAGGACAGATGTGAATGTATTATATCTTTTAATAATCTGGAGGTGGGCAACCTCAGAAAGAAATGATCTTCAACAGTGTGAGATATTCATTCCCAGTAGGATTGGAGGTATTGTAAAATATTTGGTATTCTGTAGAAAGAGGCAAGGAAAGAAACATTCTTTCTTGAAATGATGATGACATTATCATTATTAGGTTTTTCTTAATATTTTTGTGTGAAATAGTGTCTTTAGCTGATATCACAAAAATGAAGTTGATTGTTCTCATTCTTTTTGGTAATACTGTGTTAATAAACTTCTTAAAATGAATTTTTTTCTTCACATTTCCTTAGCAAAATAAATATATATATTTTTAGAGTAGTCAAAATGAATATAACTATTATGATATCTTAAAAAAACATTTTCATTCATCAAGGAACACTTTGGAAATTAGTATAAAGCTTTATTATAATTTTAAAGTTCTTTCTCTGCTCTTTATTTCTTTACAATGTTTTTATGGGGTTTTTTTTGTTTTTTTTTTTAAGTCACAACTCTGGAGGGAAATTCCTGACCTTTTAATTTTTCCCATGGAAATGCTGGACTGTGTTTGACATGTCAACTCATAAAGTTGTCATAATGTCATAATTATGGTTTCAGACCTGTGTCTCTGTGAAATTTCCTCAGGAACCATGAGTCATAATTACATTTCACTGATAAGTGTAGTGCAAAAAATGAATTAAGATGTGTCCTTAGTTAATTATCAGGTGTTAACCATTTTTAGAATTATCAGAAGAGAAAAAACTGGGTAAAGCTCTTCATAATTCTAGTAAAAGTAAAATCACATTATATATTTTTTTTGTATTAATTTGACCTTTGAGAATAATCTGTAGTTGAAATGTAATTTTGATCCATATCATGGACCAAAACATCACTGTTAAGGATATTTTTTACTTAAGTTTATTTCACTTACAAGAAAGATGAATGCTTTGTTCCTGGATAGCAAAATCCACACAGCAGTAGAAGAAATGAGCTGGCTTTTCTATGAAAAGTTATGCAGTGCACTGCTTTTCACTGATCTAACTGACAGTAGAAATTGGTTACAAGATATTTTCCAGAGGTAATGTGATGATGGATATGATGGGAAAATGTAAGAGAGGAAGGTTACAAAATGGCTCAGAGGGAGCACTAATTTTTGAAGCACTGAGCCTGTAGAGGCAGCAGCTAAAATAATGTCACTTTTTGACAAATAAACTGAGTGCATGTCCCAGCACTGTTCCAATGCATGTGATGTTCCATCAATTCCAGTCACTTGAATAAACAGCCCCAGTGTTGTGGTGGGGGCTCTAGGAGGCCAAGCACTGGTTTTACTTCAGTGCTTGTCAGGGCCATAAGGAACATAAATGCAATTACATTAATTTGGCAGTAACCCAGGACACATAGCTGCTGCTGCTGCTTTGGGTGTCCAACAGGTCTCCAGTGAATTGGTGCTATTACTGTGCCAAACTGAGTATTTTTCAGGGTGGATGGACAGAAAGCAAAGGGTAAGGATTGAGCAGTGGTGGGGTCACATGTGGAAAAACTATTCAGAGTGGAATACTTCATCAGAGAGAAAGTAATTAACTGTTTAAACTTAGTAGTGAGGAAATGGTTTAAAAGAAAAAGGTGAAGACATGAAGTAAGGAAACAGCTGTATTAAAAAAAAGCCCATAGGAAAAAAAATCTAGTAGGACTGAAGCTAGAAAATTAAATTAAGAAAAAAAATATGGACAAATCCCAAGGTGCTCATTCTCTTCTTGTTCTTAGTCCAGTGTTAGGTGGTGTTGTCTGTGGCATGAGAAGTCAATGAAGATGTCCCACGTTCTGTCCTTTTTGTCCTTCCTATTGCCAGTGTGGTAGCTCTTTGCAATTTTAGATGATGTGAAAACAGCAGGATGTGTGGGTGGTTGGTCTGGGCTCTTGGTCTGGCAGGATGAATGAATGAAGAAGAAAAGCTGCTTGCCATGGGAACATCCAGGTGTCCCATGCTGCTGATGTGAGCCCAGCACCTGGGGGGCTGGTCTGTGTTCCATCCCCGGGCCCGTGCAGCACTGAGGCACTGCTGTGGGCTGGGAGCTCCACATCTGGCACCTCTGTTCCTCAGGCTTCAGGGAGTAGCACTGTTTGAGCTCAGGCTGCCAGGTTTGCACCTTTTCCCTGTTGTCTTCTCTCTTTCTTCTCCCTCACCCTTTATATAGAGGACCTCCAATTTCTTCAAAGCATTTCTCTGCTATTCTCAGAAACATTACCTTGAATCATGGAATAGCCTTCTGGGCAAGTGACTGAATTTCCAAGTGCTGTTTTCCAGTCATTGCAATGCTGTGAGACTGCTGCCTTTGTTCACTTACAAGCCTTGCAGCGGAACTGAGCTTGTTCCTTTCAGAGGCTGAAATGGTATGTAATTTCATATTTCATCTTATTGTCTGCTTAAGGTAGCTTACACTGGTCTTGTATTCTCTATAATTGCCTTTATTGTTTGGCCTCTTAGAGCAGCTTAGCTCTTAACTCACCCTAAAATCCACAAAAACTTTTGAAATATTTTGATTTGGTGGAAAAAGTCAAGACCATCTTCTGTATTGTATTTTAACCTCAGGAAATCCTGGCCTCCTGTTCCCTAGAATGAAGGATGTGTAAGTGCTTAAGGAGAACAGCATCATTTCTATTTCCACAGTCATTTCCAGAGGAAATCTTAGCATGTATTAAGTATTTATTTTTTAAAATAAAGCTTCTCATCTGAGTATGTAGTTTTAATAAGCCTCTCTGTCTCCCATTTCTAGCATTCTGTAAATGGTAAGGTAAATTAAAAATACACAAGTGTTTCTGAATGAAGATAAGTTCTTGGAAAAAAGACATTGTCTTAATGCTATACCTTATATACAGGATATAGGTTTATGAAAATAATTACAATGCCGTAGCCTTAAAAATTTTTAAAGGGAAAAAAAGTGTGTTTTTCTATCCCCTTTTCAAGCCTGAATGATGAGAAATTAATTTTTTGTCCACTGTGATGTAAAGTAGGATTTATAGCGCTACTATATATAAACATTGATTGGATGCTTTTGGCTTGATTTATTGCTTTTTGGATAATTTTTGCAATGTACAGATTCAGTGGAAAGTCTTGAACTTAGAAAGAATTGGGGTTTAACTTGGTCTGCTATCCAGGATTCTACTTCCAGATTAATGCTTTGAAATTATCTACATCAAAGTTTCTGTAAGAAAAATGTAGCACTAGGAATTTGTGCCAGCAAAATGTGTCGGGTTCAGTATCCAGTATCTCTAGGCAGAGAATACTGCCAAAGTAAAATCTCATTTTCCAATATTTGACAGAAAAAATGCATCTAACAGAAAATGTGCTCTGAGGGGGATCTGTCATGTGTTTCTAGACCTCTGACATGCACGGTGTCACTGAAAGCAGTGTAACTTCAGAGTGCATTATTCATGGAATGCACATCTGTTTTACGTGGTGCTCATTAGAACAATTACTGGGTTGCTTCTGTGGTTTGCTGCCACCCATACTTGGCTGTTCCCATCTGTTTACATCTGTTTACATCTGTTACTCCTTTATAACTAATCACAGGCAAATCTAGGAGAGAGAGTAATCCCATTCCACAAAACTGAATGAGTAAACCCATGAAACTAAACAATAACAAAAAGTCCAGCATAGAATAATTTTAAAGAATGAAGTTCTCTTTCTGTGTGAAATAATATAGCTAGGACCACATGTAATGGAAAAAAAGAAACAATAAAACCCAGAAAGTCTTACTTATCCTGATCTTAACACTTGTTTCTTTTGTATGTTCTTACACATTTGAGATTTTGCACTTTCAAACATCTGAGTTTTAACCTTTTACTAAAATGTGAATACTGTTAGAATAAGTAGATCATGTTATGAATTGGTGTGGTGATCTTTATGCCAGTTCTTCAAACTTACTTACTTAAAAACTTACTTCAGGCTACTTTTCTGCTCACCAGTAACTTGTTTCAGTGTAATACTGTAGAATGATCACTTCAGACAATAATCCCTCATTTGGTTGGCAATTCAGCACAGGATTTGGAATAATGTGGTTTGATATTGTTTTGTCAAATCTCAGAAGTGATAAAATATGTCTGTATTCTGTAGAGTGTTGTGTTTTTATGAATTAATGTTTTGAGCCCTTCGCAAAAGCCAGAAGTACTTCTTGAGTTTGCATGCTCACAGAGGAGCCATCACACTCTAATCTCCGTATCAATAAAGGTGAGAATCTGAACTGTCACAATACATTTGAATATCAACATTTATTCTCTTACTGATGAATTTAACTTCTAGATTCACTTTAAAAATAAAATTATTGTGTCATGGACCATAGCCTTTGGCACGTGCTTGGATGCTGGCTCTCCAGGATACTTGCAGAATCTTACAGCATTCACTTGTGGGGAAAAAAAACCAAAATAACCCACAATTTTGTCTAGCTCTACTTCAGAGCAAAATCTTCTGGCAGGAGGAGGAGACAGAATTTCCATACAGACATTATCTTTCTCACTTAACTGGTTAAAAAAATAGCTGTCTTTCACCCTTGTCTGTTGATTTATGACATTCAAGGGATTTACAGGAAGGGCACAATAAAAATGCTTCTCTAGTTTTGTGTAATTTGCCTGAAAAATTGTATGTTCACCAGTTGTGATATAATTTTCACAAAACACGTGTTCTCATTTGTAGGTGTATTTGTGTGACTGTAATCCCAATTCAGCAAACCTAAAATAAAACCATAAGATGGGACATTTCCTTCCTTCATGTAAATAGAGGCATTAGCTATAAAGCCAAATGATAAGCAAATAGCAGCTGAACATCACATGTCATCCTGCTTTCCCTTGTATGCATTGATGTGATAACAGAATTACGTCTGTTAGGATATTTCAGTAGCAAAAATCCATGGAGAAAAAGTTCTGCAGTACTTCTGCCCAGACTTTCAAAAATATCATAAGGCTCTTATTTATTTTTTTTTTTTTGAGTGGAACCATATTATCAATATACTCAAGAAAAGATTCAGTGTAATGAGAAGTGAGTGCTATGTATTTTTTTTCTCTGCCATTATTCACTTGCTTTCATACTAACAGTTCAGTGAAGTGATTTCATTTTGCTCAGTCCTTTTCTTACACCATTGTGTCTATTTCTTTATTTTGAAGTGTTTCTTACAAAAAATGCACTCATATTCAGTGTTCTAATTGAGCTGAATATTGCTTCTTCTGCCTGTTTTGGAGGTTTCTCTGAGTCCAGAGGCTTGGAGTATAATTTAGGATTAGTACTTGATTTTGTTGCTGTTGAAACATTAACAGACAAAATATTAGTAGATGTTAAAACCTCAGTGTAAGGTAATACAATTACTAGATGTTAAAGCCTTAGTGTTAAAATATTTATTTGTACTTGTGATCTGTTAATGATTGCTTCTGTTGTCCACTGAGCAAATTTTCAAACCACCTTTCTTGTTCTTGCTCTTGTGACAGGTAGCAAACCAATTCCCCATGGCAGTGTCAGAGGCCATGACTGATATCTTTCCTCAGATCTTTCCTTGATACTTATTTTTCTCACAGCAGTTCTTAAAGGCAAGGGAGGAAAAGCGGTTAATGAGGTCTGTGGTAAGACCATGGCCTGCCCTGTTCTGGCCATATGGTTTTATTCTCTCTTTCTTTCTTTTCTTTTCTTTTTTTTTTTTCTTTTTTTTTTTTTTTTTTTTTTGCTTACGTAGCAGATGCTTCCAGAGCAGGTCCATTCATTGCTCAGCAGTGGCACTGTGACTGACCCTTATAATGGGATGTTGCATGTTGGCAAGGAGGGACTATCAGCTCTCACTGATATGTTGGGTTTTAGGTGTGTAGTTTTGGAAGGCTTTTTTTTTTTACGTCTGTTGTTTAGTGATCAGTATAGTAAAGTGAGTTTTGGTATTTCTTAATTGGAGTTAAGCAACTTTGCTTTAACAAGCAATCTTAAATATGAACCTTTATTTTTCTGGGGAAAAAAATAATGGTTGCACTATTTTTGCTTCTTTGAAAAAGCTGTAAGCCAAAGATGCCCATAGCAGATGTGTATAATGCATAGGTCAGAAAGTCTGATAGAGTCTGGCTTCCTATGTTACAGTGTTATCTTTCAGCCTGGTACTTTGTAAGTTATGAAGCCATGAAAAAAACAACATTTCCTAGTCAGGAAACTCACAGTTCCTGAAATTATCTCCTGGACTACTTCTTTTTTCTTTCTTTTTATATTATTTTTTTTTTTTTTTACTTAGGTTTGCCCTCATATCCTGCTTCCTTTGACATGTTGAGTTGATTATTTAGATCTAATGGGGCATCCTGAATAGTGTAAGATGTGATAACAGCATTGTTCCCAGTGTGAAATCTTTTATGAGCAGACCTTGGTTTTGAGTTTGTCACTTTCATGGGGTTACAGTACGAGACTACCCAGCCCAGTGGGGGACAAAAAGCTTATCCTGGAATCCTGGAATGATTGGTTTCCCTCTGTAAAAAAAAATTCTCTAACAGGGGAGAATTTGAAATAGTTGTCTTAGCATAGCAATAGTGTAACATAGATTTGATTTTACCTTCTGTCTTCCTTTTTAAGCAAAATCAGGCAGTTAGACATTGACTCCCCACTACACCTATGTGCCCATCTGCACACTTTTTCTAGTATTTCATCAAGTAGTGTCAGGATTCTAAATCTCATCTTCAACATGGTGTTATCAAACTTTGTATAATCCTTTGGTTCATACCTAATTTGAAGAGCAGGTTTCAGTGAAAGCAAGCCGCCTGGAGAATTCTAGCATAAAAATTTAATTTTTATAGATACACAGCTGGAAAGAAAACGTCTTTGAAAATAAGAGTTGTTGAATAGAGCCTATATTTTTTTACCCTCAGATGACTTATAAATAGGTGAAAAGATTTTGCTTAAAAAAAAAATTGTTAAATGTGGATAGAAACCAAATGTGGATAGAAAAACTGCATCCAGAGAGGAACTTTTCAGAAATAACAATTTGATTGAGAATTTACAGGAGTCAGTGGAAAATCTTTTCTCAAAGTTGTTTTTGCTTGAATCTGTAATGCCTTTTTCTGTCATACTCCTGAGTGTATTCTTGACTTGACATTCCAGATGAACTCCTCCAGTGCTAATATGCTGCAGGTATGTATATGTTTAATGGTTCAAGTCCTGCATAAAGGAAAACAAGATAAAACTGAGCTCTCACTGCAATTTCAGTGGTAGTTTTTGCTACAGGTAACAGAGGAAATGTCCTTGTTGTATACATATAGAAGAAGAATGGTTCTATGGTTAAAATCAGGTCAAATATCACTGGGTTGTTTGGGGAGAAAAGTATAGTTCCTTCATGTAGGGTTAGGAGTTGTCTTGGTGAGTTTTGTGTGTTGGCTGCTCTTTGCCATATTTGTTGCCTTTTATTAGGTTTGGTTTCTAGTATTCAGTGTGGTAATCTGTAGTCCCTTTGCCTTCCTGATTCTGTGTTCCTAAAATCTGAACACACTTTTTTAGATTAGTTACATTTTGTAACTATTTATTTTTTCTTTATGGTTTAGCTGGAAAAAATATCCTGAAGCATGCTTTTGGCAGTCATCACACTGTGATCATAGAAGTTAAGACCAGGTTGAAAGAAAAGGTGACGTGCATCTAAAAAAAAGTAGAAAATGTGTCAAATACTGGAAAGCAAATATTTTATTAAACAATACAAACAACTTTGTCTTTTAGCACAAAAATATAATAATTTCATTAAAAATATTTTATTTCAGACTGTTTAATTAAGTAAGAATGAACTACTGAATCATAAGGTGTAACAGGGTTAATAAAAACAGGGAATACTAGGTCACTTCCCAAAAGGGTTTTTCTCTGTCTGTCTTGTAATCATGTGGTTTTGATTTTATTTGTGAACTGTGCCAAATCTGTCTTTTCATATGATTTTGAGTATCTGTAAATGCAATTTCTTTAGTTAAAAATAGAAGTGTGCTTTAGATCAAAGATGTTGTTAGCAAAAGAAACATGAAAATATTTTTTGTGACCTGGGGATGACCTCCTTGTTGCTTGAGTCTCTCCGTGAGGGATGTTCCTGCCTTTTTATGATATGTATGTATCCACATACAAACACAAAGGTAGAGAAGTGCTTCTATAGCTAGAAAAGGTTTTGAAGCCACACTACTCAGTACTGTTCCTCTCTTTGTTATATTACTGTTCTTGAATTAAGAGCTTGATAGATGTGTTTTGGGTCAGGCACCACATAATCTTCCTATTTGATTGGCATTATTATTTCTTAGGTTCCCTTTTTTCTTCATTTAGAGAAGTCTTCCTTCTCAAACTGCCCCAAATGCCTCAAGTGAGGATATTGCTGCAGGGGTTCTCAAGAGATGCTTTTTGACTCTATTATGCTCTCTTCTGTGGGCTGGCTAATTGGATACTTTATGGCTAACTCTGTGCCATGAATAATGGCAGTATGTGTGAGAACTCATTTCACAAATCTCAGAATATTTTGAATAAAGGTACAAAATGTATGAATCCAGCTTTTAAACATGCCAGATTTAATTATACCTCTTTGCTATACTGTGCCAGCTTTCTACACCTGCATAAAACTGAAATAAAACGCAATAAATCTTGAGAGGTAGCTCATTGTTTTCCTCCTGGTTTCAGTGCTTTAATATTGGTCTGAATTTCAGAGGTGTGCAAAATCTCACCTCCCAATATTTTATTACACTTACTAAAAAATTATAAGTGACTACACAAGAATTGTGGTGAAAATGCTCAAAATGATGTCAGATACCACTCACAAAAGTAACAAAAGCCCTTGGACTTTTATTAGTGGACAAAATTGTCCTTGGATAAGATGTACTTTTTTCACTAACATGATGTTTCCTCTGGATTGTCAGAAAAGAGCTCCTCTGATGTACTGCTAGTAATATAAAAGAGAAAGGAAGTTTCAAGTGAGATGAAAGGGACCACAAAAGATGGATTTTCTGTAGCTGCTTTGTATTGCTCAGTGGAAACAGTAATTAGACAGTGCTAGGAATTACTCCTTGGTTACTGACCCTGCTGGTCATTGCCCTTTAGTGTCCTTGGCATATTGGAGGCATAGTGGGCATAATGGTAGAACATGGTTCTTATTTGCCCTTTTGTGAGGAACGTGCCTTGTTACTTTGAAGTAGCCTTTCTGTATGCAATTAAAAAAACCCTAGCTAGGTTCATTTTATACCAAATTTCACAGAGCTCTATTGCCATACATAGGGTTCATTATGAAATAGGTGGTTGCTCAGCTGCTGGTTGACTTTCTGCATTTACAGAGTGCTCTTCAAGGTCAGGATTGCAATTTCTGTTGTTCTTGATTGAGGCCAAGTGCACAATGCATATTGTAAAGGTAAATGCATAAATATCTTACTACTCTTTGGAGGAAAAACCCAGTGGAAGCTCTGACGAAAACTGAGAAAATAAAAAACATTGTGTTGGTTCCCTATATGAGGAAAAATACCTGGTTTTAGGACAGTGCAGTGTGTGTCTGAGCAGACCTAAAAGCCATTACAGATTTTTTTGTTAACCATTTCTATCTTATGAAGACTGTTCTGTGTCTCAGCTATACAGCTGTACTGTGCTTTGCAGTGTCAGGGTCAATGTCCATATGAGATTCTTTTGTCTGGAACTCCCTTATTAAAAGGCAAAGCATCTCCTGCAAGCCTTCTGGATTCACTCACATCTGCTGTGGAGACAAAGGATTTGTCTGGTTCAGTTATCTCCATCATTACTATTGAGTCATAAATCTATTGTATGATTCACTTCTTCCTCTTACGCATGAAGGTTGATTTTATTAGTCACTGCACCACTTTAGCTTGCTCTCCTTAAACTATTACACTACCTTGCTAGGAGTAATAATCACTTCTTTGCTTTTTTATTGTGTAAGATGATGAGGGTTTTTCTAAAGGGTGTCTATTTCAAACATGTGTGAGTGTGAACAGATACCTCCTCCAAGCATGCAGGTCTGCATTTCTACTGACGGACTATAAATAAATTGTTAAGGTACAATGCTAATTTTTATTTAAACTTTTTACATAGCATTGAAAGTTTTTGGAGCCAATATTGCAATATGTAGTGTTGCTCTACCAGTGTTGATAACTCTCTGCCCGTTTAACCTTTATTTTCTTCTGCTTTATACTGACGTGATTAAACCACTGCTGTCTGAAGCACAAGTACAGTTGGGATTTACTGCTGGTTGTCACTTAAGCTTCATACCTTAAATACAGAAATTTGAGAGAGCATTAGCTGCTTAAATCAGGCAAGTTCCCATCAGGGTTTCAAAGTTTGACAGGTTTTTAAGGCTACAATGCACCCCCCCAGCATTTGAAATGACAGAACTCTGTTAAAAATTGGTATAAATATATTTTTAACTCTGTTAAAATTTTATATAAAAAGCATGATAATAAAAAAATTTTTATAACTAAAAGAAGCTACCTGGGTATCTATTGGTTTCTTAGAATATTGACATAAATCAGGTTGGTTGTAAATGGTGTCCCTGTTAGTCAATGACAAGTCAGTTTTTCATATTTTTTCCCACATGGGAGCAAATTAACAGCATAATTAACTTCTGCACTTTTCCTTTGTCCTTCTGTCATTTTAATAAAAGTCACTTTATAACAGTTTCTGTAACTTCCATGGCCAATAATTGACGAAGGGAAGATCAGTAAATATTCAGGTCTATCTAAGCAAGGGAAACTGAATAAATATGCCAGTGCAAAATGAGCTATTATTCTGTAGCATGCTGTCTACACAAGGGACTTGTTGCAGGGTTTAAATTTTTGAGGAAATTTTATCCCTTTCCCTCTGTTAGGAATGACCAGTGCATTTCAGCATCATCTGCCTGAATCACAGATCTGCAGCTCACAGGTTTTTTCACACAGTGTCAGATTGTGACAAAATAGCAGTGAAATAAAAGAATGCTCCAGTTACCACTCAAGAAGGAACGTCCAGGACCAGGAGCCTTGGTGGAGTGCCACTGTGATACCTCAGGAAGGCTCCTTGGAAATCCAGGAAGCAAGTCTGGAGGCTTACCACTAGTTATTTCTCTTAAGCAGAGAAAATATATTTCGCAAGGACACAGAACATCCTTGTGACAGAAATTGTGGTACTTTTCAGTCTGAAATAACTCTCCTCTATGGAGAGAGCAATGCAAGGAGTTTTGCTGGGTGAAGATGACCTCTGTGCTTCCCTCTCACATGCTGGTGCAGCCCAAGGCCCAAGGCAGTGCAGCCCTGGATGCTGCCCAAGCTTGCTTTCCTCCTGGAAAATGGCCTTGCAACGAGTTCTGGGGAATGATGCTACAGAGAAGGAGCCTTGACCTGACTTTACTGCCTCAGCTCTTTTCAAACTTGCTGTATGCTCTGGCACTGCTGGGAAAATCCCAGTGTCCATCATTTCCAACTTCAAAGTTGCTGCCACACAAGCTCTTGGCTGCACTTCTGTGGTTTTGGCCACCCGTATGGCAGAGGGAATCACAGGATGGTTTGGGTTGGAAGGAGCCTTAAAGATCATCTGGTTCCAGCTCCCCTGATGTGGGCATGGATCCTTGCACTAGACAGGTTGCTCAAAGCTCCATCCAGCCTGGCCTTGAGCACTTCCAAGGATTGGCCATCCACAGCTTCTCTGGGCAGCCTGTGCCAGTGCCTCCCCACCCTCACGAGAAATAATTTCTTATAATCTAAACCTATGTAACAATGTTTAATTTGGCCTGTATAATTTAGTGAAAAATAATTATTTGCGTGTTTTCATTGACTTTTTCCTTGTTTGTATCCAGTAAAAAAGGAGACCTTACCTTCACTTTTTTCAATTATTTGCCCAGCATTCCTGCCCAGTTCTTTGACTCTAGAGCCTGGAATCTAGGTATAAACGCTGTGGATTTTTTTCTGATTTTTATTTCTTCTCTTCATGGAATGACAATGAGGAAAAGCAGAGCCCAAATGTGTCTCCTGCTGGCAGCAGGCATTTGAACTAGTTTAGCTTTGAAATTCCCCATATAGTTGTTACATGCAAAAGGAATGAGATATTTGAGCTCGGTCCTTTTGAAGTGCTCTGATAACTGGCAAGTACCTTTGTAGCTGAAATGAAAAAGCTGATTCTGGAGTTTGCTGAAGAGAGAAAGCTTGTTAAAGTGAACTTGATGAGGAACCATCATGAATGCATGTCTAAATTATGTGTCAACTTGCTCATAACTTGGTTTATTTCCATGATAAATTGATAGATTGAAAATAAAAAAATCTTTGCTCTATCTGCCAACCAAAACTTGAGGGATACAGTGAGTGCTTTTGAAATGAAAATTCACTTGTTATAGATGGAAAATCCTCCTCTCCTACTGAGCACAGTGGAAGAGATGAATCTATTACATCCCAGAGCCAGCATCACAGCAGACAGAGTTACTCATGACATCTTTGTAGTGCCAGTGTCCTTTACAAAGAGTGCCAGGGGACATTTTTGGTCCGTGTTTTTTCCTAGCAGTGAGAGCAGAAACTGGTAGGCAAAAAATCCCTTGTTTTATCCTCTGCCACAGACTGGTAAGGGTGGTTCACAGATTGGTAAGGGTGAAAACCAATTTAATGTTTGGTTTCTTAGGAACCTTATCCTCGGTGCTGACCTAATGATACTTGCTGTTGTAACATTAAGGGATTCTGTAAATGCAAAGTCCTATTTGGTTTTCTTAGGGCAAAAAAAAATGCAATCTGTCATAAAACGAAGTTGGTTAATCCAGATGTATATGTAGAAGGTTATTTGTTGCTTCTAAAGTTCTGATGATTTTTAAAATCTGCTTTGAACTTGAGCGGCCTTTACATATCACATTTCAGTTTTTCTTACTAAGTTAAAAGTGTTTGATTAAATAAACTTGTTTTGCTTTACAAATGGTTTGTTATGATTCAAAAAATCATCACCACGTGTATTGAATAACACCAATCTAGGAGGCAAAAATTGTTGTATTCTGTGGTAAAGCAGGTGGGCTTTTCCCAAAATGCTGGATGCAGTGCTACATTGTGCAACGCTTCAGTGTAAGTGCAGCATATTGTGGAAAGATCACAGGGATGTGCCAGCAAAGAGCTGTAGGTGGGGACTGCAGGAGCTGAGCAGATGCTTTGCCCACTTTTTGTGGGAGGCTGTGTCAACTCCTGTAGCTGCCAGGGTAAGAGTGGGAAGTTGGAAACCTGGAGAAAGCACTGAGTCATCCAGACTTTTGTGGTGGAAATAGCTGTCTTGGGCATGAGGTAATCTGTCTGGAGAATTTAATTTCCAATGCAAAGGCACGTAAGATCCTAGTTTGAAGCCCAACTCAGAGGCTTTGTACTCAGTAGAATTGAGATTGCATCTTAATTTGTACATCAAGGCCAGCAGAAACAGCTGCTGCTTGTGAGCTTTCACTCCGAGTTTAATCTGTTGTACAGAATTCAGAATTTATTGTTAACTTTGATTTTCAGCAGTAGTGTTCAAGTAATAATGAAAATTTCCAGAAAGAGCTTGAAACTGATTTTAAATCATAGCTGTTAAAAGTACATGTAGGTTTTCTAAAGCAAGAGATTGCCAAAAAATCCTTGATTTTCTTTTCATCTTGTTTTCTTCCAGTGTTTTTTTCCAGCAGATAGTAGCAATAAAGAGAAATACTCAGTTTTTAAAAAAATCTTTGGTGTTGGCTGTTGACCTGCTTCTGCTTTCATGTAAACTACCTGCGAAACTTTCAGTAGTTTCTTCTTCAGCAAGTTTAGACCGATGCTACCATCTTAGTAAATGTTGTCCTAAATTTATGTAAGGCCTACCCTGTGATTTAGAAACTAATACTGCATTATGGCTCTGTCTTTCAATGCCATTTTCTCCACAAATTGTGGAGATCAATATTTCCATTGAAATGCTGTTATGAGGCAGGTTCAAAACAGTTATTTTACAGGGTATTAGAAATCTAAATTTTCTAATTTGTTCACTTTTCTATCTTGCATCTTCATTTATTCCTTTACTTGCTTTTTTCATATTTGAAGGAAAAGCCATTTTATAATCTTTGGTTTTCCATGTAGCTGATCTCCAGATAATTTTTTTTCTCTTTGAAATGCTAATAAAAATTTGGAGTGTAAAAAAGTCTTCAATAACATTTAATGAATGAATTTCTTGGCAGCAAGGTTTTTTGTCTGCCATTTATCTACAAGAGAAGTTTGCTGGTTGCCATATTAAAAAATGACAAGCAACTGTAAGTAATCAGAAACACTAAATTTATTTCAGAAATGTTGGCTTTTCCATAAGAAAAACAGGACAGCAGAAGGACTCAAATTTTTAAGGATATTTGAGGCTGGTTTGCAAAAGAGTTCTTTAAGCACTTAAACTTCCCGGACTTAATTGTTTTTCTCCCATATGGCCTTTCAGTTTCATGAGTGAAATAGTGCACATTTTGAGGCTAACTGCTTGACATTAAACCATGGCTACTGGCATGATGTTGACTTGACTTGTAGGATATATAATTAATAGGTGGAAAACTTTTTGTCCCTATGGTCTAGAAAATTACTGTCTTTACTGTACGAATACAGCCTGACCTGAAAATGGCAGTGGTTAGTCACTGTTAATTGGATGACCTGTCTAGCATTAATGATGTACAAGCTATTCCTAGAAAACTGTGGAAGACCTTTGCTGACAATAACTGCAGAAGTGAATGGTGATATTCGCAATGTTTGCCAGGCACCAGAAAAACGCGACATTTTAAAGTACTTTTTGCCTCAATTGTTCATCAGGTTGAAATAAATGTACCACACATAGTCTAAGAGGGATGTAAAAGCCTTCGAAGAGCTATAATGATGAAATGGCTTAGGTTTCACCAGAATTATGAAGATATTTACAAACTTGACTGCTGCATTTCATTTTTCGTGTTATAATTCACTCATTCCTTATCACAAACCTCTGTATCTGAGCTGAAATTAGATGTAAACATTTATAAATACCATACATGGTTTGCAAGACATACTTTTACTACTGTGAATGGCAGGCTATGGCTTGTAAAGATATATAATCAGAAAACTAATAAAATTAATGAAAGAAGAATTTTAAATACTCAGACAATGTAAATGTTCCTTTGTGTTTATTTTATCTTAGACCCTGGGAATCCATGAAAACAATCTTACTTTTTTTCTGTGGGGGTCAAATAAATGAGAGAAGGCAGTTATTATTTCTTCAAGTTTTTTCTTCTTTAAAGGTACTTCCAGTTCTGCAATGGAAGAGGCGTTTTTCTAGTGTTTTGAAGACACTGTTCAAAGGTTCTTCATCAAATTGACACAGAATATTTAAATTTTAAAAAATTAAAAATTCTATGAGGCAATTGCAGTTATGGAACCTAACAAAGGGTGATTAAGGTCTGCATTAAATGGCTCATGAAGGATTAATGGGAAGAACAGCTCTTCCTCTAGCTAAGTAGCTTGCTGGCAACAGGTGACCCAGAGGCTGTTCTCTCCATGGGCTGGGCCTTTTTCCAGAGAAGGCTGGAACTTGTGGAGATGGCATGGCAGGACATATTCAATGACTAGATTAGGGAAACCATGAAGTGTGAAGGTTGAATGACCTCATTGCTGGTACCCTTGGCTTTTGAGGTCTCTGTTAGCCCATGCAATGGAGGAGCAGCAGCAGGTGGTTCTTTCTGGTGCAGTAGGGCACGTGGATTGCTGGCTGCATTGCACTGATGACATGAATGAGTTTTCCTAAGATTTTTGGACACAGTATGACATTCAGTACTTATATTAAGAAGAAACCCAGTATCCCTTTGGTTGCTGTGCCTAGAATTAAGAAAGTGGTAGGGCTGAGAGCTGACAGAGGTGTGGACAGGTGTGGACTAAGCATCCTTGTTCTCTGCAGCCAGAGGATGGATAGGAGATGGGTTTCTTTGTTTCAGAGACAGGGATAAGAAAATGTCCAAGGGAGATAAAATATTAATACAGAATTTACATTTTGAAGAAGGGTTGTTACTCGGCTTTCTGTTATATTTTCATTATCTTTTCATTCTTTTTACATTTGCTTTTAGATACTTCAACTAATCTTTAATTCTTGATTTGCTAGCAAAACTTAGGAGTTGTGCAGATACCTCAGTGCTAAGAGGATTCTTTAAAAATTGGTTTCATATTTTGTGTTATGAGTTGTGTAATTTTTCTTTATCACTCCAGAAACTTCCTTTCAGTGAAAATCACTCCCTTGTTTGTGGTGTTGAGAAGTATTGTTCTCCTGATCAAGCCCTCCGTGACATAACAATCGGTATATTTGACCTAAGGAAAATGGGGCTGACCTCTTCAATCACTTTTCATAGGAAACACTTTCTATATTTCCAGTGACTTGGTACCTCTTCTTGGTTTATTTATTTGGGATGGTCATTACTACTGAAGATACAAAGCTGTACTCTTAGCTCACTGTGGACCCTGTGTGACTGTTTCCATGGTCCCTTCTAAACACTGTTAATGATTGCCTGGGGGCAAGGCCAAGAAATACCTTATGGGAAATATATGTTTCTCTTCACTCCTTTGAACCAGGCCTGTAAAATTCAAGTGGGTGACAAAGGTGGGGGATTGATGCACAGGTCTGGGAATCAGAAGAAAATATTTCTCCTTTAGGCTTCCTTAGGTATGTCCTAGGGAAAGCACAGGTGCAAAATGCAGTTGTGTTCATATTTACAGGAGTAGCAATTTTTCCTGTTAGCTTGTGAAGCATTTTCCCTGTAAGTAGCAGGCCAGTGTATGTGCATGAGTATTCTGAGTACATGTGATGTGCAGTGCTGTGTATTTCATTATACAGTATCCATCTGTTTTCATGGGATCAGGTTGATTGCGTGGTCTGATTACTCTTGATGATTAAATCTCTTCCATTCCCTGGTATTAGCAGATAGAAAGAAACAGTAAATAGGATCTCAATGCCAAAAGAGGAAATGGAGGGGTTTAGTCACAGTAATGGCATTCTGTCTGTCAGATAAAGTGAAACTGTTACACTTAAATCAGGAAACTTTTAAATCTGTCTAGCAAAACATTTCAGAGATGCATCCATATTTATAAAACCAATTTAGCTGGAAGGAGAGGAAGCCATGGTATTAATAGCACTGTATGTGCTAGCATCTTATCATTGGATTAAGGTTAACAAGCACAGACTGAAGGATTGTAAGTAGATATGGCTGCATGCTTGATTAGCAATTACTTAGGTCTTGTTTGTGTAACATTTTTCCTGGCTTCAATTTTCCCCTTTAATAGTGTTAAAGGCTATCACAAAGTGTAGTTGGAGACTACCAAGAGCCTATAATTAACAGAATGTTTGATTAAAGCAGTTACAACAGAACTATATTCTAAAATGAAAAGCATACAGTAAAATGAGCTTCAGCACGGAAAATAGCATTTTAGTTCCAGGACATCCCTCTTGATCTTGTTTAGTTATTTACATGTACACTAAAACCTCTCTGGAATGAGAGCCCAAAATGTAGTCTTTTAAAAGGCAAATCCTTCACTGCTCCATAAGGCATATATTGGTGTAGTTTTAAAGTCCGTGGTCATAAGAATGAGACTATTTAGCATTTGGGAATATTGGATGGGTTTTTATACATAGGAAAAAAATGTATATATTTTTAATACATTTTATAATGTATAAAAATATAATATACAGTAGAGAATATCTATTGAATATATATTGCACATTTAATATGTGTATTGTGTGATTATGTAATATGTATAAAATTTACATTAAATATACACATATGCATTACATATAAATTATATATATGGAATATTTAAGAATATAGTTTACTCTGTTTATTAGAATGTTAAATAGAAATTGTTGATTTTATGAGTTAGGCTGTTGCACTTGGCCCGTAGAGTCTGAGCTGAATATCCAAAACACCTGCTGAGTAAGATTTTTCAGATCACTGTGATCTGCAGCTGTTCACTGCCTTTGCTTTCATGAAAGAATTGCAGTTTAATGCGTGTGTAGTAGAATAAGCTTAACCTAATCTTGGAGAGAAGAGTTAAGATAGGAAGCTCTGTTAATGTCAGTTTATATATTTTAAAGCTATGTAATCGAGACACACTTTTGTGGTATTGATGCATCAACTGCATTAGATCTTAACAGTAGTAATGTTAATGTCAGTGCTTAGCATTCATTTTGGCACACTGTGTTGTCCTCTGTTCTTCTCGCTCTGCCTTTGGCAAACAGCTGAATATTAATTAGCATTTGTTAAGCCAGAGTTTAGAAAAAGCCCTAAACCCCATTTTCTGGAGGAGATTTGAAGCTTCCTGGGGATACCATGCCCAGTTGTAATAGTCATACCCACATCTCAGGTGTGCTGTGTGATCCGGTCCATGGGTGATTTTTATATGTTGTTCTAAGACAAGCTCTTCCTTTTTCTTGCAGGAGAGCCAGAATTTAAATATGTTGGGAATATGCATGGGAATGAAGCTGTTGGAAGAGAGTTACTCATCTTCTTGGCGCAGTACTTGTGTAATGAATACCAGAAAGGAAATGATACTATTATCAACTTGATCCACAGCACACGTATCCATATCATGCCATCTCTGAACCCAGATGGCTTTGAGAAGGCAGCATCCCAGGTTTGTAAGGATGTGTGTATAAGAATAGCTATCAGTGTCTGTCATCTTTATCGTAATGGCTCTTGAACTTACAGTTTTACTGGTACATGGACTGCTGCGGGCAATTGTTGAATGGAACAACAAAACCATACTATTTCCTAATAGTACAGTAGGCTTGTTATGTTTAACAAGGAGGATTTTATGAAGTAACCTTCTCTCATGTGAATTTAAAATATAATTATGCTTATGTTTCATGTATATTCTTTCACTGATTGAAGTTCACTGATTGCTTCTTAAAGACGCAACTTCCTAAACTGGTAATAAATGATGTTTCAAAAGTTCTAGAAAAGTGAAAGTTTGTTTTCTTTAAGGATATTCCCTGCAAATACACTTTAAAAGTTATTCACATTCACCAGAGCTTGGTCCCAAAACAACAGGCATTATGAGCCATCTTATTAATATTAATAACTTTGATTCTTAATTTCATGCATGAAGTACTTTAATTAAGGTATTAGTCAAGAAAATTTAGTATGCATTTTAGGGTGATAACTCATTCAAGAAACATATAATATATTAATGCATAATTAGCAAATTGAAGTCAAATACTAACCCTGTTATACAGACTCTGGTGTGTATTTTGTTATAAACAAAAATAATAATTTCCTTGCTTACAAGGTATATTTATGTTTTAAATTAATATTGAAATGTTGAAAGTTATCAAGTTCTCTGTTTATGATTAAATAAGTCAAACCTTATTAAGGTCTTTATTAAACTGATTCTTATGAAGTCTTTAAAAATACGCACAGACTCTTTATATTCGGTGGTACATCTCCCTCTCGTGGCAGTGAAGCAGAAGCTGTTCTCAGATTGGTGTGGCATTTTGCTACTTTGAAATCTCCCTCTCTGTAGAGGTTCATAATATTACCTGAAACTTTAGCTCCTTAGCCAAAGTACACCTGCTTTTATATGGTGGCCTTAAAATTTAAATAAGATTTATAATAAGATTCAATTTGGTACTGCTGTTCTAATTTAGGATCTCTTGATCCTGTACACAGTGTGACAGTAGATTCAGTATACCCCAAGATTAAAACCAGTAACCAAACTTAACCTACATTAAAGAACACTGAAAGTTTACAGAGAGAAGCTAGGGAAAACTATGCATTCTGAAGGCATTTCCTTAATGAAATCCAAAACTTATTTATGGGAATCCGTTTAAAAAAATAATTTTTGAAAAATTCTCATGGCTACCATTTCAGTGAACAAAGCTGCCAGACACAATAGGATTCAAGTAAAGATTAAGGTCCTTCTTTACCCTGAAGTATTTAGAGGAACTTGAAACATTCCTTTGACTTCCAGAAAAGCCTACAGGTGCTGTGACTCTCACTACAATGAAATCTGTAGTTCACAGTCAGGGCATGAGGCAATAGGGAAAAGCCAAATCTTGACACCACTGGCACTGAAAAATCTGGTACTGCTGGTAATTTTACTTGTCCTTAGTCCAAGCGTGCCATAAGAGAATAAGCCCGTCCTGCAAGACCCTCAGTGAAATAGGGTTTGGGTTTGTCCCCACAGAGCTCTAGCAAGGAGCAGGGGTGATTGCTTCAGCTCTTGGTGCCCCAGGAGTTTTTTCTCCCACATGGGAAGCCCATGGGAGGCAAACATACCTATATAAAACTTGATGTGCAATCTCCTGAATCTACTCATCTCTCCTCTTTGTTTTCCCTTTCCTCATTTAGCCTGGTGAATTTAAAGACTGGTTTGTTGGTCGAAGCAATGCCCAAGGGATAGATCTAAACCGAAATTTTCCTGATCTTGATAGAATAGTTTACGTTAATGAGAAAGAAGGTGGCCCAAACAACCATCTTCTGAAAAACATGAAAAAAGCTGTGGACCAGAATCCCAAGGTAAGCAGGGGCTGAATGTCAGATCACTGATATGCCCATCTCTTTCCTTTTATGTAAGCAAACAGTAGCGACCCGTAAGAGCTCTGTGTATGGTCTTTATTGTTCATATTGTTCTGAATATTTGGTTCATTTTGTTAAATTTATCTATCTGGTGCTTCTTCAAATTTTTCCTCAAAATGGGTTGCTGTAGTAAATTCTTTTGATCCATCTTAATCCAATCCTTAGACAATTCCTCAGTCAAAAGATATTTTATAATTTTTATAGCCTTTTCTCTTGATTTTAAACTGATTTTCCAAATATTCTGCATTTTTACCATTGCCAGAAATTCACTTTTTTATTGTGCTTAATTATATTGCTAGCCAGATAGCTGCTCTCACATATAACACATGCATTTTTGTTAAGTTTAAGCCTTTAATATGCAGCTGCATATCTGGAGGGATTTTTATCTTCTTGTGTTTACCCCCAGAGGAAGTTCTAGAAAATCGATTGTTGTGACTGCAGTCCCGTAGGACTGTGGCCTTAATATCTGTGTTCTGTCTTCAAATTCAAAATATTAATGAAGTAATTTTACCTTCCATGCAGAGAAAAGACTGCACCAACATTTATTTTTAATTATTTTATTTTCCTTTGTTTAAAATTTGGTAGGCTTTTTTATCCATAATGGGAAGAAGTAAAAGATTGAGATTGCTTTTTTTTTTTTTGTAGTCTTATTCTGAGATAGCTGACACCAGTTTTTGACTTATATTAATCCACTTAATATAATTATAAATCTAATGTAAGGACTGATAAAATTTTGCTGAAGCCAGAATAAAATTGCTGTTCACTTAACTGTCTTGCACAGTGTATGTGGTAATAATTAAGCCCACGGTATTTAACTGAATGTTTCTACATTGGACTACCAATTTCTAACTGCTAGTAATGCTATTTTGTTGTAGCTTGCTCCTGAAACAAAAGGTGTCATTCACTGGATTATGGATATTCCCTTTGTGCTCTCTGCCAATCTTCATGGAGGAGACCTTGTTGCAAACTATCCTTATGATGAGACTCGGACTGGTATGTAAATAGAAGTTAACATGAAATAGTAGGAGATCGACATTTCATTCTATATTTATTTCACTACTAGCTAAGATCCACTTAGCTAGAAGTGAAATAAGTATAGCTAAGATCCACTTTATAAACCTTGCAAAGAAAACTATAAACCACTGCAAAACCATAGCAAAACTGAAAAAAAATTATAAATGCTATTTATAGGAATTGTATTGTAATGACTTATTTTATCATGCTAATCATGTGATTAAAGCTAGTCACTGTATGACCATATTTTCTAGTTTTGAAGATGATTGTTTCAGTAGATTCACCTGACAAAAATGATGTAATGCCTGAGGGAATCATAGTCCCCCAGATATATTAATCAAGTCAACTTAGCTCTTAAATTAGCTGTGGCTGTTTGTACCCTGTTTAAATGAACTGAGAAAGATGTGTCTAGGTTAAGGTTTCTTGCACCTGTGAAAAATGAATTTCTGAAAGCAGTAGTGTGCTGACAGAAACAACTATCACTGTTGCCATTTTCAGTATTGGTCCCTTAGCAAAAGGATCACATTGTGGCATAGAGGTAATCATAAACTATACAGCAATATTTGTATTTTTCTGATACTATGGGATGAAGACATGACTGAAGTTTCATGAAATTATATTGTTTGTGATTCTCTTCTCTCTGTTGACTATATCACAGTTTGATTGCAAATCCTTCTAATACCTGACTATAAAATTTTTTAGGGAGAAATCTATGTTTTTGAACTGTGTGTTCTTCTAAAAAACGCCTAAAGCCTAGAATAGCTTGCGGTGCATTTTTAAAGTAGTATTTTTTTCTAAATATTGAGTCTGTTGTGATTAGCCACCTTAATGATAGGGCGACAATTAATGAAGTAATGGGGAAATGTTAATGCTAAAACGATAATGCCATATTAACTTGTGATGCTGTAGAACATTTAACCTGCGTACATAGTGCTTTCATGCACAGTTGTGCTGTTCAGTGATTGTGTTGTGAGCCTAGTCACTATAAGTGCCTTTTTAATAATTCTTGTTCCTGGAATTTCCTCCCTAGGCAGTGCTCATGAGTACAGCTCCTGCCCTGATGATGCTATTTTTCAAAGCCTGGCTCGCAGTTATTCTTCTTTTAACCCTGCTATGTCTGATCCGAACAGACCACCGTGTCGTAAAAATGATGATGACAGCAGCTTTGTGGATGGAACAACTAATGGTGGTGCATGGTACAGTGTCCCAGGAGGTGAGCCCACCCACGGGGTCACTGGCTATTCTGAATTATGTTAGCCACAGCTTTTGGTCTGGTTGAGGCTAAATGAAAGGCCGATCGCTCACCACAGTACATCTAGAAAATCCGATAAAGCTACTGTGATAACTATTAAAATACTCCTTTTTATTGGTTTTTCTACAGTGTTTCTTCAGGCTCCAGGTCATTGCAAATTTAATAGTTCTACAGTGGGCGAGTCATAGCTCTGCTATCATGAAATATTAAGAGTTTTTCTGAGGAAGAGGGGTTAAGAAAATAGTGAAAAATCCCCTGACAAACCCTTAATAGAGCAGGCTGCTGATGGCTCATTTGAACCTCAATAACAAAGGCATCCAAGCTGAAGGAAATGGGGAAGTCTGGTTGCCTGATTTTGCAGTGTTATAGAAAATGGAAGTTTGGCCTTGGATTTTAATGGGAACAAAACCAGCCGTGAAGATACTTGCATTTGCCTCTCCATACTTTGTGGCTTGGTTAGTGCCTGATTCCTGCCCAGGTGCTGTTTCCCTAGACTTTGTTAGAGCCTTCTGTGCTAAGAGGAGCAGCAGAGCTACTATGGGCATGTCCAGACTAATTTTCCAGAAGTCCAGAAGAGTAGTCTAAAATGAGACATTTAATTCAAATGAGACATTTCATTCCTTTCTATTAAAAATTTTGATATCTTTGTAAACTGAGCCAAACAGGTTTTAGGATAGTTAAATCTTAAAGAGTTCTGCCTCTGCTAAACTTGGAATGAAAACTGAGCTGAAGATTTCTGAGCCAGCATGTATTAGAGTGATTTGCCTGTGCTTTGGCTTTGTTGATTTATGCTGGATAACTTTGAAAACACACATACTGTTTTATGCTTTGCTGTTCTCTTGATATTCAATTATAATCTCTGAATGAATTTAAAATTTTTACCTGAAGTGAATAGGAATTTCTCAAAGCATTAGACAGCCTAAGTAGTAGCCTAACTCTTCTTCTCTTACAGTAAAGGCAGTACTTAAAGAAGAAAATATTTAAGCTCCTACGAAGAAATTAGAAACAGAACAATGACTGGTAGTGCTCACACAGCCAGGGACTGAGTGTGAAGTAAAATGCTGACATTTCTGAATGCAACTAAAACCCCAGAATATCTCTTTGCATGAGGCTTTTCAGACTTTGAATTGGAACCATTAAAACACCCTTGAAAACTGAAGTTTGCAAAAGCTGAAAAAAAAAAATAAAATTGAAAAGTTTAGAAGTTAAAATTTAATTTAGTTAAAATTTATCTTAATGCAATATTAAATATTAGGCATTAAAATGTGGATATATTTAATTTCAGCTTCTTCTTCCTTAAGAAAATGCTATGAAAAGTAGTTTTTCCATTGTTTTGATGAAATGCTTTGATTCTGATTAAACACCATATGGCAAAGACACATTTTGCCATTGGAAAAAGTTTTTGGAAAGTTTGATTTCCTCTTTTTGGATCTTGTTTTAATTAGACCGCCATATCCCTAAGCGAGGCCTTTCTTTTTCTCATATTTGTGTAGATATTAAAAGGCAGGAATCCTATTGCTAAGCAGGATCTATCATCCTAATATGTTGCAGATAATAAAAAATAGAAAGACAACAATAAACTTAGGACCATACAGATTGAATCTGTGATTGGTTTGGGATTTTTTTTCAAGTGTATAAATCAGTTGGCAAGATGTGACTTTTGAACAAAACCTCTGTGGTAGTGTTTGCTGAATAAAAAAGTAAATATAATTCAGTGATAATAGTTCTGCTCTTTCTATGTCTAGTGCAAAGGAAAATAACTAAGCACTGCTCAGTTCAAGTGAAAATTTTCTGGGAAGTTTTAATACGAAAAGTTCTGTCTGAAAACCAAAATGTGGCAATTAAGTTATTGATGGTATCAGTGATCTTTTGCTGTCCATATGGTAATGAACTCAAAGTTAGCAGCAGCATAAACTGTTAAAAAGCCATTTATGTTGCTTTTGGGAAAGTATTCCACTGTATATCCTTACCAGAGTTAGGAGTATATCAAAAATAACTCTGAAGGCCTTGTCTCCATCCAACAGGAGCATCTGTTTCTGTTGGAGCTAAGGTGGTGCTTCTCTACCTTTGCACCCTTGGACTCCTTTGGGCTTTTTTCCCCTAATTTCCCCTTTACCCTTCCTTTATCACTCTTCTACTAAAGATTCCTTTCTGCAGCAAGCACAGCCCTAGTATCCACTCCTGCCCATTTTCTGTCTCTATTCCTGATCATCTCCTAGATGATGCCTTTGACAGTAGGAAAGGATGATTTCTCATTCTAATTAATTACTATAGGTGCTGTTGCCCTATAGAGCTTATTATGGTGCCCCAGTTGTGCAACATCAATTCTTTGCCCATATAATTGATCCTCAGGGCCTTGTACCTTCTGTAAAAGACAAGTGGGCCAGCAGCCATCTTCACTGGTTCTTCAGTCTGCAGGGGTGGTGTACGGATGGCTCTCATGGGACTGTGGGTTGCTTTTCATGGCTTTCTGAATACCTGGGTTCTTTCAGTTGGAAGGCTGAACATCTGTGGCAGAGACATCTGGTAATAGTCCTTGTCTCTAACTGGAAGTAAAGAGGTGTGGGTTTTCTGGGTTTTTTTCCTACTTTTATTGGGGTTGCGACTGAAGGCATTTGGGATGATAGTTTGCATTTAGACTCAGGTGTTTATTGTTTCTTACTAATGTTACAGCCTCACAGCTGTGACTTTTGTAGTCTTTATTAGTAAGGTACAAAATGGTTAACTGTTTTGTGTTATAAGGTGTTTTAAGACTGAACTATCTAATTAAGAAATGACACCTAAATTATTTTCCTTTTAAACTCAATAACTGATCACAAGAAGCTTGTAATGTGGTCTTTATTGTCTAATTACAAAATACTAATTAAACTTATGAAGAAGAAGGAAAAAGAATGTAAAAAAGAACAACTTGTTTTCATTCTAAAACTTGTATTTTGCTTCATGTTTATTACTCTATTCTAAAACTCTTAAGTTTTCTGCCTTGTGATATTACACATTTCTAACCAACTATACACTCATAATCCTAGTGCTATCAATCAATTTTGGAAGTCTTCTCTACAGGTCAAACGCAGTGTTCTCTTGTGAGTCTATGCCTTTCAGCACAGAAAGTTTAAAATTCTCAGCATCTAGGGTTCTGGCAAGGAGGAACCCTCCATTGCATTCCTGCTCTGTCCTTCCCTTTCATCTGATGTCAGGATTTCCTCACCAGCCTCATGCAAGGTGGCAGTTCCCCTTTCTGGCTTTTTGGGTGGAGAGAGGGGATGTTGTAGAGGAATATTTGACTTTTTCTTCTCTCTCTTAATTACACTTTCTGTGAGGTTTTTCTCAGCATTACTGTTTGGTAGTTTCTTCCTTCTGTAGAGCAGGGATACAGAGAAAAATTCCACCCAAGAGCACCTTTGTGCCAAATCTGAGGCCATGATGCTGTTACTCTTGTAGTAGTTGTCATCTCTAATCAGTTGATCCATGTAGGTTTTTCAGACAGCAAGCAAAGGCAAAGACATCATTCTTCTTTGTTCAAGATTGCCTCTTTTAGTTATCAGACTCTGGGAGAAACAAGTTTGTACACAACAACCAGGTTGTTTTTAACTGAGGCCTTCTCTCTGTTAGCATGGAATTAATGATTTCACTCATGCACAAGAAAGAAAAAATAAATTTGCACAAACAGTTTAATTTTTGGCATTTCCTTAGCTGCTGACTGTATAACTTTTCAACACCCTTAATGACTTTTTAATATGCCTTTTGTGTGAAGTACCTATCTGGAACCATAAATGAGAAGAACAGATAGTAATAAATTACTACCTAGCCACATGCCTGTTCTGCTTTTTCTGTCATGACAGAGTCACCTGAGTCTAATCAGATTCATGTCATTACAAAAATAGTTTTTCAAAGTAGCTTACTTTGCTGTACTATTAGGCTATTGTTTAAGTGTCTTTTTTTAAATTTTCAAATACTCTCAGATCACCCTTGGCACTCAACTAATTCCTGACTTGGATTATGAGTTTTGGAAGCAGTGTTAGGGTTTTTTTAGGATTTTACAGAAGACTAACGTAGGAGGCATTAATGTTCTTCCATTCAAGTACATCCTGTCCAGCTAAAGGTTACTGTCTTTTCTATGTGAAGAAGCTGAGCTAAGTTAGTGCTGTAGCTTGCAGTTCAAAGTCTTAAGTAATTCTGATGCCTGGATTCCAGGAGCACACCCTGCATTCCAATTCATTTATGAAGCTTGATGTTCCTTTATTAAAACCTGAAGAAATTAGTTTTTTTCCCGTATTCCAAGCTTACTTTTGTAAGCAGTAACATAAAGACACTATAGTCCCTCAATCACTGGAGTAGTGCAACAAAGAAGTTTTTGTGTTCTTAGTTTCAAAGTCCTACTCATGGTCAGCAATAAAGGTCATTCATTGCTGAATCTCAGTTATATCTGAGGTATCTAAGCCTTTCGGAACTTCAGAGGACATTCCTGTTAAAGTGTGAGAAAGTCAGTGCTACACTGTCACAGGGAGGGGCTTTGGGAGCGTGATGATGTGCATGCATGGGATACATGCCGTGGATAGGGCATTTTGAGGACTTGACCAGGGGCAGCAAAGTTGCTGCAATATTCGATAAATCTTTAGAAACATTTTGGTCTTTTGTGCATTGCACCTAATCACCATTGTGAACAGCGAGGTCGAGAGTGCACAGCCCGATGCACTCCTGATTGCATATGTGGTAGGCCATAGTTTAGATCTTGGCCAGCTTCATCCCATTCTCTGTCCCAGACATAAAAGATGAATTTTTTCAGGAGCAACACATGGCCAGGACAAGGCCTGACCCTGGGAAACAAACTATAGGGTATGGATATTGTGCAGAAAACTGGAAAATATATTGCTTCTTTTTTCTGTTCTTGAGAAACTAGGGCATCCCTGAGTAATACTGTGGGAGGAAAGTGAAATTTTCTGACAATTGGAACAGTAATAGTCAAGAATTACTGTCACTAGAGTAAAATTACATTGTGCCCTTTGGCTCCCTGTTCTCCTCTTCATGCATTCTTTCTTTCTATTAGAAGTACAAAAATCAACAAAAACATTATCTGGTGTCCACAACAGATGTATCATAGTCAGCATCACTGTTAGGATTTTACTCATGACTCCACTGCTCTCTTGCTGTGTATTGCTAAATGGTCCATCTAAGAGTTCTGCCTGCTGGAAAACCAGAGCCATCCCTCCCAGGAGCCTTTGCCGTCTGTGTCCTCATTGTTCTAAAGAAAAAAAAAAAAAAAGGTGTTAAAAATAAAAAGGTTCTTATAGCAATCAGAAAAATCCCTGTGCCTGTCAGTAACTGGGAGTCTTAGTCTTGTTGCCTGGTCTCTCTGGGATGTGACACCAGCTCTCTGGGCAGCTATGGACCCATGAACAGCACTGGTGCTTGGTAAAGAGACTGCCTCAGGTATCATGCGTAGCTTGCAAAGGGAACACAGAGCTGCATGAATTAGCTGTCCTAGAAACCCTTCCAAATCCCTCAGTGACCTCCATGGGGCTGCTCAAAAAGCTTGATGGATGCTTTCTTTTCAGGCCTCCATTTGAGAATCCACTGACTCTGTTAACTAGATAGACTGGGGAGGTGAAGGATGGTCCTACATCAGCTTCTACAAAACAGATGTTTATAACCCTCCTGGGGACAGCCACTGTCCCTCTCCAGTTAGCTGATCCACTTACAAAACTGGAAACCTCCTTCGATTTTGGTTGACCAGTTTAAGCAAATAGCCAATACACCCATGTAGTAAGAGGTGGGGCTCAGAAATGTAAAATAATGAATATTCACCATCAAGTTTTTATTCTTAGTGATGATGCCACTGTGCTACTTATGTTTTAAAATTTCAATTATTAAAGTTGCATTTGTAGTGGTGTTTCTCCTCTCTTTCAAAGGTTATCAAATATTGATTTTGCAGAGGCATTGAGTTGAAGAAACCCATCCCATAGAAATAATTTCATAAAAATAAATTTTATAGGAAGTTTTACTTTGTATTTTTTTGGTGGAGAATATTTCAAATCTATGCAGAAAATCTTGATAATGAAATGTTTTCCATGTAAAATGTTAATAACGTGAAACATATTTTCAGAAAAAAACCTCAACACATTTTTTGACCCATCTTTATAAATGTCTTTTTCAATGTCACTTTATGATGTTTAATTTGTCTTATAATTAATTGTAATTCTTCTTGGCTTACAAGGTGAACATCTTTTTTGGTTGTCCTTTTAATATGGAAATATTTTAGCAATCATCTAAAATAATTTTATTTTCCAAAGAGGAAAAATATAATTTATATATCAGCAATCCAAAAATGCATGAGCTAAAAGTAAACAGGTCACACACAGCATCAAGTAGAAGTATACAGCCTATTTATCAAGGCTTTTCTAAACCTTCCCTGGGAAGAAAATATATTTTGGAATTATTTGTCCTATTGGTTTCTCTTTTTTAAAGCATCTGAATTCAAAATTAAGAAGATGAAGTGGAGCTGCATAAATTGTATTTATAACTGTTCTTTTCTTAATAGTCCCAACATTTCATGTGTCCCCCGTTATTTACTTCAGAATATGCCAAATGCATCACTGCCTCTTTTCTGGCATTGCAGGAATGCAGGATTTCAATTACCTCAGCAGCAACTGCTTTGAAATCACAGTGGAGCTTAGCTGTGAAAAATTCCCACCTGAAGAAACTCTGAAGGGCTACTGGGAGGACAACAAGAACTCTCTTATAAATTACATTGAGCAGGTAACAGAGAAGAGGATGGCAAAACCAGTTATTGTGCATAAACCTTCTAAACTTTGTGCTTTGTGAACATCTAATTCAAAATATCATATTAATCTAGATGTTGCTTTAATTCTTATTTGTGTCTGTGGTGGTAAATCCTGTGTGACATTTCTAAATAAGTGGAAGAAGAGTGGAAAAGAAGGATAAATTTACAGTATAGAATCCTTCTCAACCTACTTAAGCTGTTGCAGACATTTAATTTAAATTATTTGTGTTGGGTTCCTCAATGAAAAAATATACAAATCTCCATAGTCTATGACTGACTCCCCCAGTGCTGGTGTGTGGGCTCAGAGAGATGAATTGACCTTTGCAGATATTCCAATGTATGTGCAGATGTGGGATGAATGTACAGGAACCTGGGCAGCTGGATTAGACCACAGAGAATTTCTAAAACCTGAATATTGCAGTTAAAAGTTAAAAATAAATCTGATATCATTAGTGGTTGCACACCTGAGATCATGAAATGAGAAACACACTTTGTTAGCAGAGCCCATCAATTAATACATTTATTTATTTAAGGACTTAATTATGCAGAAATGCTTCAGTTACCCAGAAATCTGAAATATTTTAATATTTGAAGTGTTATAATCTTGTGTTAAAACATGATCTGTAGGCTGAGGAAAAAGCTGTACTTGTTCTGCAGGTTTTTACCCATTCTTTATGGAATCCATCTCAAATTGTTAAGCTCCGCTGCACAGGGGTTAATTTTCTCTGACTCATGGAAAGCTATGTTGTCACTGCATTTTCAAAATTACTCATGTATAAAATAGTATTTTGCCAACTTCCTTTGCTCCTGCAGAGCTACTGGCTTTATCCTTGAAGTTCAGATGGTCTGTTTGGCATTGGATTTTATCTTCTTGCAGGATAAGATGACCAGGTCTATGCTCCAGCTCCCCTGGGAGTGCTGAGGACAGTGCAATTATGTAATTGCTGCTTTTCTAAGGCTTCTCCCACAGTGTATATTAGAGGAATCTGAACTAAACTATAGCAGCTGAATACACCATGTAGATTCATAAAGGGGAACGTCAGTATCTCAAAATAAAACTCGGGATCCACAAGCCTTTTCAAAGGAATCTGGGAGAAGCCTGAACTCTACAGTACTTTGCTGCTTTGTGTCAGGCTCACAGTGAGGGGCATCTCCACAGAGGGTCCCAACATCCCCTCGTCCCCAGCACCAGGAGTTCCTATTTCAGGACATGGAGAGGCAGTAGATCCTATGGAGAGGCAGTAGATCCTGTCTCTTGCTTCTGAGGAGTTTGCTTTCAGACTGTGCTTAAGATACCCTGGCAGGACTGGTCTCTCTGCACACTGAGATCATATCAGTGTTTTAATTTCATATACAGTGGGAGCAGACAGTTAAGGTGCTGGGACTGTTACCTGGAGCATGAAGGAGCAAGGACATGACCCACTACTGCCCTTCTCCCACAGGCCAGGAGGGATGATTGTGACTCTCTGTGGTCCCAGCTCACAGGAATGGATATTTGAGGTGCACTATAGAAAGCTCAAGCATCTCACAGAGGGACTGCCCACTGAAGTCCAAGTGACTGCATTTACTTTGCTAATGCTTCACCTTTAAGAAATGATCTCATTAGCTCTACATTCTTACAGTTGATGAAACTTTAAAGAAAAGGTTTCTGTAGGCTGTTCTTTCAGAGCTTTTCTGTGCATTCATTAATCCCCAATATGACAAAGATTTGCAAGTGAATGTTTACAGGTGTTATGAGTTGCTGTGTATTTCTGAGAATTACTTGCATTGAAGAGATATATTATTATAACTACCTGGTGAATTATTTTCCTCTTCATTCCCTGCTCCATTATGATATTTAGTATTTATCATTGATAGTAGTCAACCTGTAAACTGTGGGGTTCATAGCATGCTTTGTTAGATATATCAATAGATATTCCATTGCCAAAAAATACCATATTTTTTAAGAATTCTTTATTTACCATTTGTTGGTGACCTTATTTATTTTAGATTCATCGAGGAGTGAAGGGATTTGTTAAAGATCTTCAGGGCAATCCAATAGCAAATGCTACAATTTCTGTGGAGGGAATAAGCCATGATGTTACATCAGGTGAGTGTGGTACCTCTGCAGTGCTTCTCCTTGGCTTGGCTTGGCAACCTGCAGCCATTTCACATCCTTTTACCTGCAGTTTTAAGGGAGCAAAACCTTGAAAACAGGATGGTGCTTTGTACTTCAAGAAGTTTGTTGCCCTCAGGATTTCACAAATCATTCACTTGTATTTTACTCTCAGAGTAGCTGAGATTGTTTTTTTTACTTCATGGGTCTCTGATTTGGGTGACTCTTGGTTATTAATGTTCTAGTCTGTCTTCTGATTTTTGAAGTAAATAGTGTTTCACAGTTTTGAAAGGATTTAAAGCCATGTCAACAGTGCTGCTTTCAGTTTGAAGGCTAAATTTTAGTCCAAAAGTGTTATATTTTTCATAATGCAGTCATAACTTTTGGTACGTAAATTCTTGACAGATTTCCAATTTACATAACTTCCTTCAGCAGAGATAAATTCTCTGCTGTTTACAATTATGTGATGTTTTGTCAGAAGGGTGATTCTAAAAGATGAAAGCATTATGTTGGTTGGTGTTGACAGAAAATGACATGTCACTTCTTCAGTGATGATGTGCTTTGTTCTAGGAATGAGTTCAGAAGGTAGCTTGCACAGTGTGCCAACTTTCAGCCTTCCCTATACACCTATCCTCTCCTATCCTGAACAACATTTTTTTTGCAAAAGATAGATAGCAATTAGAAAAACAATAAGTAAATGTCACTGCTTTATGCATGAGCTTATTTTATGGTGATCTTCTTGATGATATGTCTCACTATACTATCACAGAAATGCAGAATATTATGGAACAGGACTGGTAGACTATTCAGTCACCTCTGATTTGTATTTGCACATCACCTGCAAAGAGACTGCCAGCACTTCTTCCAAGCAGGAGAACAGTCTGTGAAAACATTAGTTACCTTCTGTCACAGTAAACAAGGAGGCAAAGTGTATAGAGACTGGAAATAAATTTTCAGGCATAATAAAAAGGGAATAAACTGTGCAAAAAGGTATTTGAGAGAGAGGAGCTCATGCTTCTATGATACAAAAGTTGCATCTAATAATAAATCTTTTCACATCATTGTGTGTATGTATAAGACTAAAAGTCATGTATTGTCAAAACAGGAATGAAAACAAATACTTGAATAGTAGCACAGTCAGAATGAGGGAGAAATATTATTTGGCTTTTCTCCTGCTTCTTTATTCAAGAGTTGAAATTCTGCTTTGTTCCAGTGGCAGAAATTAAAATAAATCATTGCTATAGTTCTACAGCATTATATTTTTTTCCATTTTGTTTTATGAAGAGAAAAATCTGGGAACAACTGGACTAACTACTGACATTTTTTTGACCTTGCAAATAGCAGATATTTAAGTAATTTTTCCCTTCGTACACTGTGTAGCTGCAGATGTGGTGAAAAAGCATTTAAGGAAGTAGTACAAAGAGCATGGCCAAATCTTCTAAATGGAACTGTTAGCTGAACTTTAGAATAGCTCTGCAATGCTTTCTGGAGGTAGAGATAATCAAAGTATTAGTCTGTGATAAATTAGATAATTTACTACTGCTTGTGCAGGGAAATCTGAGTCTTTGTGAAAATACATCATTTCTAAAGAAGATGATGATTAATTTTGATTCTGGAAAAGATAATCTGTAGTAACAGTGTAGTAGTAGCCTATCTTTGACCCGAGTGGATCAAGCTTCCATTTCTGTATTTCTCTGAACCAAAGAAAAAACTCTTGACAATGCCTGGATACTGAAATATGTAGGTAATGATGCTTCAAGGGTGATACACATGCAATATTCTAGGAAATTATGATTTATAGCTTTTTCTGAAAGATGAGAAAGATAGTCCCACTTATTTAAATTTTATGAGAATAACATTTATTTACACTTGGATTATCAGAATACTGAGGATTAAAAATCCATATCACATTGCAAACAGAATCTCTGACACTTATCAGGGACTTTACATTGGCTGGGGGGTGCTTCTAAAGTGGAATAATGTCCCATATTGTCCTTTTCTTCCGTGTTGTGGAGAGCCTTCAGCCTCAACAGGCATAAACTTTCATGGGGGTTCCAGCACAACTTCAAAATACAAATTGCTTTTGATTACATGAAAGGAAGCATATATATATATTTATATATATATATATATATATATATACATATATATATATATATATATATATGTGTATATATATATATACATATATATATATATACATATATATATATATAGATATAGATATAGATATAGCTTTTACTGGAAAAAAGAAGAAAGACTCCTTTCAGGCAGTCAAAAAGAAAGCACTGACAGGAATATAAAAGACTGACATATAAGCCTTTCTTCTCAGCTGTGCAATTAGTCTTACACATATTTATTTGGGTCCTTTTCTCCTTCTTTTCAGCCAAGGATGGTGATTACTGGAGATTGCTTGTGCCTGGAAATTACAAAGTTACTGCCTCAGCACCAGGCTATCTAGCAATAACTAAAAAAGTGGCTGTGCCCTTCAGCCCTGCTGTTGTGGTAAGTGCTCACCACTTGTGTTAGTTTATCATCTGTTATACATTTAAAAGGTCCCTTTTTCCTTTGCAGTATAAACATAAGCAGGAGGTGATTTTTCAGAATATTCCAGAACATGTTGATTTAGAAAGTCTGGAAATTGCTCTTCCAGCACTTGATGCACCATCCACTGAGAGTAATGTCCCTGTAAACTCATTTAATCTCTTGGCATTCTTATTTATAATAAAAAGACACAGAGAAGGGTAATATTGAAATAACATGTTATTAGCACATGTCTGAATAGCCAATCAGAATATCTTTTAATAGCACAACATAAGAAGTAAGGGCTGTTGAGGTTTTGATTGAGACACATGTGTATTTAATTTGTCAGATGAGTACCTGTCTAGGTTAAACCCAGTGGCCAGCTCTCTGCAGAAGGGTAGCAATGGGCCACTGCTTTGCATTGATATATTGATTAATAAGACCTAGACTGCATCTAAGGTTTCAAAAGCATTTTTAATTCACTTTCTGAACAGATGTGGAGGTATTTAAAACAAATGCCATTTCACTAGTGTGAATCACATGTTAAGATATACTAAAGGAAGAAGTTTTTTACAGAAAGGGTGATAAAGTACTGGAATGGTCTGCCCAGGGATGTGTTGGAGTCACCATCCCTGGATGTGTTTAAGAAAAGACTGGATGTGGCACTCAGTGCCATGGTTTAGTTGAAGAGTTAGGACATGGGTTGGACTCAATGATCTTTAAGGTCTCTTCCAACCTAGTCATTCTGTGAAACTAGCACATTCTATCTACATTAATGAGCCATGTGTTAGGAAAAGCTCTTTGGATCTTTTTGATGGCTTAAAATTGAATGCATGTTTTAATATGCTGGGGGTCTGCAGTGCTAGGTGTTAGCTGAGATTAGCTCAGCTGGTTAGAGAATGGAGCTCATAAGAGTTGGACTTGATGACCCTCGTGGGTCCCATCCAACTCAGAATATTCTGTGATCTGTGTTGGCAATATGCTGATGATACCTTTTATAATGTGCTATATGATTTATATGGCTGGCTATTACTCAGTTTTAATTTCATTGGCCCATGCTTTCTGAAACTTTTAGTCAAATATGAGTGGACAGATGTCTGGTTCTTTAGGAAATTCTGATCACCTGTGTGTATTTTTAGACAAGTTACTGTGCAGATATACTAGTATTGTACATACTTAAATCAGCTCTGAGACACTTACGAATAAACCCAGCCTGAACCAGAAGGTACCTCTCTAAGCTCTATGATTGAGTTAAGCATCTTCTTTCAATACATGACTCTTAAAAGCCTAACTATTCTCTATCTGTAAGTCTTATTGAGGTTTTTGATTGTTTCTCTTAATCAGGTTGATTTTGAACTGGAGTCATTGTCTGAAAGGAAAGAAGAGGAAAAAGAAGAGTTGATGGAATGGTGGAAGATGATGTCAGAGACATTAAATTTTTAAATAAGGATTTTGGCTTTACAACTTTTAATCTATTATATGTTGACTTAGTATAATGTACTGTGGAAACTCCCTATATTCTAGATTTTGTGCACTTCACAATAATTAACTTTGAATTTTTCAGTCATCTTTTGATTAATATGATTACAAATAACTACTAGCCTCCTAGGTAGATAAATAAGTTATTAATTTTCTTTCCTATTGTTATAGAAAATTTACTCTTCTATAAAAATCAGAAAAAAATGAATGAATATGCAGCCTATATGACAGTAAAATCTGTTGTGTATTATTTGAAAGTTCAGAATATGTAGGTTAACACTTGATTTTAAAAAAGAAATATGCTGTAGTCGATTACTGATATTGCCAGAAATATTTGACAGTGCATAGTAGTAGACAGTGCTCTTTACTGAGTTCTATAATGGATGTTATTGAAAAGATTTATAATAACAGTGTGTGGTGAAATAATGTTTTACAAGGATTAAAATTCAGTATAACACTTTGGATGTCTCTGGTGTTGGAGCTATTTAAATATGTAAGAAACACAAACTGACTTCATTTTAGTAACCAGAAGGAATCTGCATAAGCTCTTTAATAAAAGATGGCATAGAATGAATTCAGGAAAAAGCAGAGCTTTCTTCCTTGAAGAGGTGATGATGTTTCAAGATCAAGTTTTAATTATTTCTCATTACTTGTTAAACAAATTAGAAATTCTGAGTGGAAGAAGAAGAGTTAGTGCATTTCATTTTTATGCTGCTTGTGTTTGTTTTTCAACAAGAAAAAAATCATTTCAGGTGAAGTCTGTTTTAATTAAATAATTACTTTTTCAACAATCTTTACTTGTATCAGTGATGTCTAGATAATCAGTTAAAAGTTAGTCTTTTCACTGAATGCTATCAAAGTATTACAGTTTAGACAATGAACTGGAAATCTACTGAGATTGTATTTTTAGTGTTGCAAGTCATGAATGGATTTATTTCAAGCTCTGTTTCTGCTGCTGGCTAGTCTTATCTAAAACTAGAAACAAGACAGATAAGTGAAACTTTTTTCTGTGTGATGAAATTTTCAGAAAATTGTTGAAGGTGATACAAAAGGAACTTTGGTTTAAAAAACAGTTCTTTTTTGTCCCTTTTTGTTTTTTTGTACTTTAATTAACATGCTATAGTATTTTGGCCAAGATGAGTGAAATTTGCAGAGCCAGAGAATACACATGGACCATAGTAGGTGCAAGTTTGGTATAATTCTTCGGAAGTGACTCCTGGTATGCTACTTGAGATAAGCTAAGCATTTCATCTGTTTGAAAGCTTACATATATTGCTAGTCTATTTTAATTCAAGATCAGATATTTGATATAGATTTCCTTCCTCTGTTTCTTTAATACCAGACTCTGTGTTTTGATTAGCATATTATTTTAGCTGATGCTCGTTCAGAACCAATCAAGAGTGGATTATCACACTCCTGCTGTAAGTGGAAAATCACATATTCAGGGATAGGATCCAAATTTACCTCCTTTGGGTATTTAAAAATTTACTGCAAATACTGTTTTTTGATAATTTTAAATTCTTTAATAAAAATAGCACTTGATCCTTTTAAGGAACAGTTTAAGGTTTGACATACAATGGTAAACTGAATAGCAATAAAAAAGCATAAACTTTCTCTCTCTGATGAAGAGTTTGTGATGTAACCTGAAGCTCATTGGGGCTGTAGATGTTTGACTCCAAATTTCAGAGGAAATTTACTTAATATAAGTCATTATATAGTGATGAGCTTTGAATCTCCACTGTAATGAAAAACCCAAGTGGCAAATAAAGAATTTTATCTGAATGTGTCTTAATAACACCTTGTGGCTAGCTGTGCACAAGAGCATGCATAAAGGATGCCTGGTTCCACCAAATTGGGTGTCAATGACAATTTGAAAGGCCAAGATGTGGCACAGAACACATTCTGTGTCTGTGAGTAATGATCTTGTTTTTAATTGAACCAGGTCAAGTTGAAGTAAATGATATAAAAATTAATTATAACAAGATGTTGCTGTCACATGGGCAAATGGCTACAGGAGTGTAAACGAATGTAATAAGGCAAGTGTATATTTGTACAGAACACCCTGGTCTGCCTCTTCCAAACCTAAGAATTTCAATCCAAATGACACTTCTTCATGGTACGATGCCTGTCATGCATCCAGTCTTCCTGTGGCATAGTTAGTGCAAACATTACATCAAGTGATCTCATAACAGGTTTCTAATCCACACTGTGTGATGTGTGTGAGATCTGGTCTACTGTTTCATACATTTGCAATTAAATGTGGTGTCCCTTAAGTGATCTGTTTGTTGTGCTCTAGATGACTGCTTGCTATTACTGTGTTGAGAAAAGGTTAAAGTGATTAAATGTTACAGCACCAGAACCACTGCCACTGTTCTTGCTCTAGGTAAACATCCTTAAGAACAGCGTAGCCAGGAATCTCAATAAATAAATTCATTATGTAGCTTGCTGAGCTGAGCTGTGTTGTAGGACTGTGTATGTTTAATGGAAGATTAAAGTGTTATGTGATGCTGAGCTTTTGGTTAAAAAGGCACATGCTGTACTATTGTACAATAAATCTGCAGTTTTATTTAAAATGTAAAATGTGTGAGTAATTTGCAGGTTCAAAATTTGACCTCTTTGGCCATGCATGTCTGCAAAATATGCCATAAACATCCTCAGTGAATGTGTATGACAATTGATTTGCTATTTGAACACAGAAAGGATAATAGGATTATTGCTGATATCTCATTGAGATCCATCCACAACCCATTAACTTTGCACCAGAACATCCTCCTTTTGGAGTATACAGCCTTCTGAGCACTGCTTCCCTGGAGACTTTCAAGTCAAGTAAGGGACATTAATGAGATGCTCTGCTTCCATGCAGGGTTCATGTGGACAGGGCATACACTTCTGTGTGTCTGTCTTACAGTATTTACAAATCTTTTTCTATATTGATCCTTAGGATTAAAAAGCACATTGTTCAGTGTGTTTGCAAATCTGTGGTGCTACACATTCCTTATAAATGCAGGGGTCAGGATTATAGAAAACAGAGGTCGGTCAAATAAAATCACTGCATCTGAATTGTGTTTGCCAGCTAGGTTGTGGTGTTCACATCCGTATATGTAAGTTCACATACAGCCTTGGCTAATTCTGAGCTGCTAACAACATAATTAAACTGTAAATTAAAACTGAGATGGTGGATTAGAAATAATTGCTACCACATTTTTCTGAGTTTTTTTTTTTACCAGCTATAACAGGTGTCTTAGGAATACTTAATACTAGGCCATTGAAGGAAAAGGTTTCAGAGAAGATGGAATTTAAAGTTAAAAGGTGCTGTTCCAATGAGCTGATGTTCTCCCGTATCTGTGTTTAGCTTGACTCATGTTTGTGGGGGCTGTAGATAGAATAGCAGCAGTTTAATGACGGCGTCTCTGAGTTCGAGCAGCTCTCTAGAGCTTCCCAGTAAACCTGCTCCACTGCAGGGGTGCCTTGTTTCCTGTTCTGCTTAGCTCTGGAAATGCAGGACTGAGAAATGCCACTGCAGTGCTCACTTTCTGCTTTCCTGAATCTTGCAAAATACTTGTTCTGATCATCTCCTTGCTAGTATTTTATTCCCAGTGTATGTTTCTGTTTGTGTAGAGCTATGTCTGTTATGAATAATTTACTGCTTGTTAAACTGGCTCATAGATTTGGTCATTGACACACCCTCTCTTCCATTATTTCTGACATAGATAATTAAACCCAGAAACAAAGACACTCGGGAGATTTTTTGAAATCCATGGCATTAAAAACCCCAAAACAGTGTGTTTGTTTGCCTCTTGGCTTTGAGGGTTTCAATTGAGCTTGCTTCAAATTTTTGTTTCTAAAGCCTGCTTTAAGGAGAGAGGTAGATGACAACTGAGAAGTTAGTGTAATCCTATGCATCCAGAGACCAAGGCTTTCAGCAGTATAACAAGTACTGGAATCAGCAGTATAAAAATTAGATACTTAGAAACAACTGCTGCTTGCTTTTATTGACAGTGATAATGGGAGTATATTAATTAAGTTAAATTGGCCTCGCAAAGCTGATCATTTTTCATCCCTCCTTATTTTACCTCTCTGCTCTGTTTAAGTCATTTCAGCAATGACTTAAACACATCCATGATTAGGCATCATTTACCACAGTGTTAGATTTTTCCCTGAATTAATGGTTAATAATCCATGTTATTTTATCTTGGTTCTCCTTTTGTATTCAGTTAAGTCACTACAGGTTTTTGTAATCACACATCCCTGTGCACAGTGGAAATTGTCAAAGAGAGAAGCTGAAGAATTTGGCTCCTGCATTGGGAATGTAGAGGGAATTTGACATCTGGAAATGCATTGGAAGCAGTCTGGTGTTGAGAAATAAGTAGATTTTACAGACCTTTTTTCTAATTGTTCTTCGGTAAAGGCAGAATAGGGTTATGTGGCTGTGGGATTCTAGGAGTACAGTATGTCCATGTCTTTAGCATTAAAGTAAAGCTACTCTGGAAAGGTTCCTGTTATTACAAGACCTTAAAGCCTGGAATCTGAGTAGTCAGAACTATCTGCTGTCAGGGCTGCTCATTCTACGTGAACAGTAGTTGTTCTCATCTTTTATATGAGAAAGAAGCAAAATAATAAACAAGAAATGAAGTCACTTTCACAATGTACAAAACTGGTTATAGAACTTACATTTCAAGACACAAAGTAGAAATCAAGGGGATGAGCTGGACCAGCTGCAACCTACAACTCACTTAATCGTTTGAAAGATAAGAAGGTATATCTGGGTGCCATTTTTGTTTCATTCACCCTCTGAGAATGTGATTGGGGCCCCAATTTCGAAACAAAATACAGAGCTAGATGAACATCTCACCTGCCAGTAGCATGGCAGCAAAAGAAGGATCCACAGTGTTGCAAGACCACACTGCAATAGGAGAGTCCAGTTCATGAGCTTAGCAGAGCATCAGCCCTGCAGTCTGCTGTGTGCACATGCTGGTATCCAAGGGTGTAGAACCAACATCCTTCCTCTATATCCCAGCACCCCTTGCACAAAAGGTAAATTAAACACATTTCAGAAAGTATGGACAACACTGAAGAGAGGACTTGGCTGCCAAGAACAGTATTACAGTCTGACTTCCCTCCCTTCAGCTCACTAAATATCCGCTCCTGTGGCTTTTCTTGGCTGCTTCCAGTTCTCTCACAGGGTGTGTCAAAAACTAGCCCAGCTTGAGAAGCTCAAGGATCACTTGTTCCAAGACCCATCAGGAGTGGATTACAGGGCTTTCTGGTATCTACAAAGATCCCAAGTTTGTGCTTAGAATTACAGAATCACAGAATGGTTTGTGTTGGAAGGACCTCAAAGACCATGTAATTCCAACCCTCTGCAATAGGCAGGGAACCTTCTGTCGCCATCAAGGCAGGACAGGAATGAAGAAGACTCTGATTCAGAAGGCTGTGAGAGTAAACTCTGGTTTATTCAAAATGCACCGCTCTTTTATACAGAACTTCGCAAGGATCAAATCCATTGGTTCTGAGGTGAAAACAACCCACCACCATTGTTTCAGAGTGTTTGACGCACAGTGATAGAACTTAACTATAAACAATGTGAAAAACAAGAGAGATAAAGAATTATTTGCATTCTTTCTCAGCACTTTCCCAGGCCTTTTGCCTGGTAGAAACTCTCAGTTTCTTTCTTTGACTGAATCTGAGACCCACAAACCTTCCACTAGACCAGGTTGCTCCAAGCCACATCCAGCCTGATTTTGAACACTTCCAGGGGTGAGGCATTCAGAACTTCCTGTCTGCTGTCCACACCATATTTGGCGCAACTGTGAATTTACTGGGGTGCTGCAGTGTCCTGTTCAGTCAGATGCCCTAGCATGGCCTGGCATTGTGAATCTTCAGGTCTCCAGAGCAGGGACCCCACCAGGAGCTTGCTTCTGGCCTGTGTGCTTGGGTTTCCTTTAGCAGCACTCAGCTGCTGCACTTTGCTGGTGGTATAGAAGGGATGAGCTGGCCTGCGCCTGTGACTCCACACCAGAGTGTGGGAGGCACACATTCAGACTTGGAAACTGGGAGTTGTTCCTGGATTCCATAGGTTAGACATGATTGAGACATGGTTTCTGAGCAGTGACTAAAGAAACTCAAAATCTGTAAAGGAATATCAGCGTCATACCACCTACTTTCCCCCTCAGAGTCAGGGAATATATTTGAAGGTTTATCATGTTGCTCATATTTATCCCTGTATATGCATATATCAGCATATCTGCTTTGTTTCCTGTGGGGGAGGGAATGCTTTTTGATTTAAAGAAGTTTTGGATGAAATACAGAAGCAGCTTTGGGAGTATGAGTACACTGGAAAACAACTGACTGACTGGCTCATGCTGCACAGCACTTATTAGTAATGTGAGGGAAAGGAGGGCATTCACTCCAATCCCAGTGCTACTAGCTTTCAATAGACATAAATAAAAAGTTTTGGAGGTCTGTTTTTGCACACATTTAATGCATAAAAACTTAGGACCCAGAAAGTGCTTACTGCAAAGAACAACAGTACTGCAGTTTATTTTTTGGATTCACTGTGTGCGTACATACATAAGCATGTGTGGGAGCAAGGGAGCAGGGCAAGCATGTACATCATCTTCCCTGGGCCATTTTAGTCATTAACTGCCCAGAAATCCTTAAAGGCACCTACTCTGTTTGTCATCAAGGGGCTGCAGGCTCCTTGGTTTATGAATCATGTCTAAATTAGACTCCTATGGCAGGCAAGTGAACCCCAGGCTGACCCTCGTGTTAGGGGGCTGGGTGTCCCCAGAGGGCAAAGAAGGTGCCCCCGATTAGAGAGAGCCAGGCAGACACCTCAAACAAGGGCAATGGAATCCTGGAATGCACCTAGTGCTTACAGGGATGCTTTAAAATACATATCATGCAGCTCTGCTGTAGCTATGACTGCCAGACTATGCGCCTGCCCTGCATTGCCTCTGAGGCACCAGGTGCCTGTCATGCACTGTGCTGAAGCCTTTGTAGATGTAGAGCTGAATATTTTACTGCATTTCAACCTAAAAATCTTATCAGCTGTTTTAGCAGGGCTTTTGCAAAAGAAACTTCTAAAGGGACTTCTTTCTCATGCCTTCTTCTGGAAACTGAAAGAATAAATGAAAAGAAACTTGTTATACCAGGACATGATATATGCCCTTCCAAATAAATACAATTTTTGTCTTTAGCTTTCTATTTCCATGTATGTCTGACAGGACTCAACATCAGATGCTTGTTAACGTATGTGGTAACATGCAAGATGTCAAACATCTGCAAAATCTTCTGATCATTTCTGTAATGTCTGAAAAGTTAGACATAGCTTGCAGGGAATTTCCACTGAAAAGAAACAAAATTTGGAGGACATCCCAAGTTAAGTCATTCAATATTTGTTTGCCAATGCACTGGATGGTATTATAAGATGCCAAGATAAATTCAAGTTAACATGAAAAATATGCAGTCATATTGGTTGTGGGTTTACATAAGTTGCTGGCACATTATGTTAAGAATTCTTGGATAAATAGTTGCCAGGAAAACAAAGTTCAAATGAAAAAAAAAAAAAGATTATATATAATAGATTTGAACAAGTGGCACAGAAGAATGAAATTTTTATTCAGTGAGATTTTTCTTCAACAAAGCACTTAAATATGGAGATGTATTTACAGACTGTTTCCAAAGTAATTAATCTCAAACCCCTTATTTAAAATTTAAGAAAATTTGAGCCAAGATAAAAATAGAAAAAGCTATGGATTTCAAAACAAAAATACAAGAAATACAAATTTTTAAAAAATAGAAAAATATTGCAATGAATATTTCTGTACCAAAATAATTCATTTATGATAAAGCTTCCTAGATGCCTTAGATGCCTTTGGAAAATGTGGGCTGAAAAATAATTTTTGAAAAGGGTTATTGAAAGGTAAAGAGTAAAATTTTGAAAAACAAACTGTTTTTCTTCAACTTGATTCATATACAAAAATTAAAATTCAGATTTTTTATATTTTATAGTATAATGTTTACACTTAGAAGCATTTTTACTAGTTTTGTAGTTTTTATTAATGTAGTCACATAATTGAAACCACAGTCTAGCAAAGAAAGACTGAACAAGATCAAATAGTTGGCAGCTGAAATTAGGCAAACTTAGAAGCAGAACTAATGTTCAGTACTTTCTCAGTGAGGCTAATTTACCTTTAAGATAGTAGTTCATGTAGCTGTGCAATAGATTTTTCATCACAATAATTTTTTAAAGTAAGGCTGCTGTCCTTTTGAAAAGCTGTTTAAATGCTTTTGTGTTCCTTGGCTGAGCTACTTTATTCTTCATGGGGTACACCCTTTCAGTTGATTGTTTAATTGTTTCCTGAGTTTTTAGATAATCACACATCCCTTTGAGCTTCTGCTTCATTAATCTAACAGCATTTTTGGATTCACTAATTATAGGGTTCTGAAAATTCAGGCTTGGATTCGGTGGGCAGTGTTTGTATGCTGTTAAAAATATCTGGGTATTGATTTTCCATGCTTGCTTTTGAATTACTTCCCTTACTGTCTGTGATCTGAGTGAAGCTGAGTGAGATTTTTTTAGCTTTGATTCTGAGCTGAATTTTCAACAGAACCTGCTGAAGTGTTACAGAAATTCAGATCAATTAAAATGCCCTAAAGGGCTTTCTCTCCACTTTCAATCTTACATGTTTCCTGGTTCTCTTCGAATTGTACTATTCCTAGAATTTACTAATTAAAGACTGGCTTGCTTGCATGATATTTTTAATGTTAGCAGCTTCACTTCCATAATATCTAAGAAAACATGTTGTATTGCAAGTCTTCATTCCTCAGAAATGCATCTACTTCCATGGGGAGAGATGAGAGTCAAAGCCATACATTTTTTTCTTCCCCACTTCAGTATTTTTTTATTTTTCTTTCTCCATACCCTCATTTTTTCACTCTAAGACCCCCTGAGATGGATGCTAAAATACTGATAAGACCTGTGCACTGCCAAAGGTGGTGGCTTCCAAGTCAGTAAATGTGAAAGAGGTTATGATATGATTAAATCTATTGCTTAAAAGATGAAACTAAGCTGCTGCTGGTAATAGAAAGTCATAGAGTCACAGAGCATGCACAGCTTTATCATTTCTGTTGAACAACATCATTATTCTGGGCTTTTAGACAGAAATTGTTGAATGTTCTACCAGATTTTCACTCAGGAATTATTCTTCTGGAAGATGGGGCTAGAAAGTTGTGATCATAGAATGTAGTTCAGTTCCTCATATCGTTAAGTCTCTTATATTAGACCAAACTATTCCATGACAGCTTCCAATTTCTCTTAGACAAATGGCTGCTTAGGTGAATACTGTGGAAACCATGAAAAAGCACTCACAAAGGAAAACAAAGACTTCTAAAAGGGTACAAGGGCCAGCATTTTTCTTGGCATATTACAGTGAATTGTAGTTAATTCTCATGATTTTATTCAATTTCTCATTTTTCCTTGCAAGGCATATTTTTCCTCCAAGAAAGGATGACCCATGAAATGGCTTTGCTTGACCTACCCTAATCCGCACCACAATAATTTCAATACTTAATAAACTTACTCTTGCTAACAGTTGGAACTGCTGCTTTATTGTTTTATGGTCTTGGATTATGACCTGGATAGTCCTAATCTTAGAATCAAAACCATGCTTGGTAATGAGAGGAAATATCAGGATAAGCTTAATTGACTGTAGGCGAGCAGCTAAGAACACAAACATCCAGGAACATGTCCAGTGAAACTCTTTCTTGCCTACAGCTGGGGCTGAGTACTGGAAGGCTGTGTGTTTTTGGAGATACTGAATCTACAGTGAAGGAAAATAACAAAGTCACAACACACTTTATATTTTAAGCCACATAATTTTGTGTCCCTTCTCTGGGCACAACTGTCCTGTGGATTTTCACACCTGACTAGTTAATCAGTGAGGAGGAGGGGAAGCTTCTAAAGGAGATTATTTTTGATTTACTCTTCTTTACACTTCTCTGTCATCAAGTAAGTAAATACAACTCCTTAGCAAGACTTCCTCTAATATCAGTCACAATTTATGTTACTTAGATTCTGCTAATCTCAGGCATATATTTTCTTTTGATGTTTTCCAGATATTCTAGAAATGATGTTGAAACCTTGAAACTTGATTATGCATTGAAACTTTGGGATACTGACTATAGGCTGAAGGTCCACAGTGGCCACCAGTGGCACTGCTGTGGGGAGGGTAGCAGAGATGCTCTAATATGTACCAGTTGTGAATCTATGTTCTGTGCAGCCAGGCAGAAACTTGCTGGAATATTTTGAAGCATTAGTTCACATTCATTTTACTTATACCTCTGGAATGTATATGGAATGTATATGCCCATAATGATTTGTTTACTACGAGGTTACGAAGAGGCAACATGAAGAGACACAATGGGAAATAATAGTTGTGTGGAGATCACAGGCCCTATCCATACAATCTTTCAGCTCTCATCTGTGTTCAAGTTCAAGGAATGTATCTCAATTATTTTCACATCATACTTTCCAAAGAATGTTTTCCCTTTAGAAAGCTGCTGATCAAAATAACCAAAAGATAAAAATCAAGTTGTGCAATGATTTCCTGTTACAGCTTCTTTTTTTTTTCCCCAAAATCTTTAATGTCTGAAAACCTTGCTTTGAAAAACTAAAAAGCAAACAAACAAAAGCTACAAAACCCCTTGGAACTTGGAATATCTAATCATAAAATTGAGGACTGTGCAAATCCCTAAATACCTTTAAATTATTATTTGATGAACAAAATTAAAGAGAATGTGGATATCTATGCCATTTTGTTTCCTCCTTGAAATTCTGTGAAGGGAGAAATATGTTGTGTTTCAATCCAATCTTCCTGCTGGGCAGCATCCTGTGCTAGAGAGACAAATACAACTGCATGAGATGATTACCCTCTCTATTACCCTAATCTAGTGTTTTACAAGTCATCAAATCCAGGTACTTAAGCACCTGTTTGGCCCTTATCCTAGGTCTTCATAGAGAGAAGGAGAGACTAAATATGTGCTGAATTGACTGTCTACCTCCCATTGTGATTGAAAAGACATAACCAGAGTCCATTTCCCACTCTGGTTTCAAAACCCATGAATTCAGTGGAATCACTCTGGATTATAAATGTCATCCTTGGGAGTAGAAAATGACCTTGTCCCTCTTTCCACCACAAAGATCCTCTTTCCAGCTTTCCCATGTTGAGCAAGGACAGATTGGCATGTGCTACCACTGCACATTTCCCTCCCAATTACCCATTTCCTCTCTGTGCATTTTTGGAACAATGTGTCATGCTCTGAAACCTCACATACCTGAAACATTTGGAAACACTGAGTTCTGGACACATCTGGTTATTAGATTTGAGATGGCTGCCCCTTCTGTGAGGAAAATCCTCACAACTGCATTAGGAAATTCCATTAAATTTTCCCCCTCTATGTTAAAATTTTGCCTCAAATATTTTACTGCTTAATTTATTAATAAGCAAGTTTTATAGTAGCCATGGAAAACACTGCAGAAATGTAAATGAAAAATATTTTTAGGACAAGGATGAAAAATCATCTTCCAGGTGAAACATGTATCCCCCACAGCTAAATTCAGTGGTAGAGATTGCCATCCACTCTATTGAATGCTCAGTGGCAGGTTATGACCTTTGGAAAACAGATCTGTAGATAGATAGAAATAATGTTTTTCTGTATACTTTTACTGTGATCATTTGTGTGTGTGGCCATATGATCAGCAAACACCTTCTTGTAAAGTTATAGTGTGAACAGCTTGAGAAACCTGTCGGTTGATTTCAGCCTGCTGATGTTTGACATCAAACTGGCTCACAGAAGGGCTCTTAGTACAAGCTTCATCATCTGTTCTTAGGAATTAGTAGAACACTGTCTTTAGAAATTCTTTACTCTCCTCTTCTTGCTTGGAAAAATATTTTTCCCATACTAGCAGACTGTAAATGAGAGGCTGGCTGCTAACTTAAACTCTGAATAGCCTTGCTAGAGCTAGCAAAAAAATTGTATGCCATTGAATTCTCTGTGTTATTAGGCTTTTATCAAGAGGTGTTCTTTCTCGTCTGAATTTTAGGCATGACGCTATTTCCACTTTGGATAAAAAGCCCCACCCAACCCATTAAAAGGTATTAGAAAATTATCAAGCATCCACTTATATATAATCTCTGTTTATAATTTTTTTCCTTCAATTAACAAAAATTTACTTCTCTTTTTGAAAAATAAGGTCGATAGTACAAGTTGTTATAAAAAGAATTACCTTCCTTTTACATTTTTCTCTCTGAAAAAAATATCTGTTTATTTTATTAATTCATTAGGTAGTAAGCTGGAGATCAGGTAAATGATAATTAAGGTAATTTGTAAGTGCTTTTACTTCTGGTAAATGGATGAGGAACTAATCTCCAGTTACAGCAATGGCAGCTTTTACTAACTATGAGCCAAAAGGCTAAGGATATGTCTGAGCTAAGTGGTTGCTGTGCCTGCCTGTGACAAGTTGTGAATTTAGGGCTGAACTAAGTTTAAGGATAGTGGCAGAATTAGGAAAACAGTCCACAGGAGGGGATGGAAGAGATGTACCAAAATCTTGTACAACTTCTGTTTCTATAGATTATTATGGACTTTAATATTAAAGATTTAGCTGGGTTGCTGTCCTATTGAAGGGAATGGAAATATTTACACAGTTGGTGATTGTACTGTATCAGTATCTTGCTGAAGTAGTGCTCAACATATTTAGAAAAAAAAGAAATTACTATCACCCTGGAAGTCTATTTACACTTGCTACCTTTTCTCATGGCCTGATGCCCAACAGCTGCACTAACAAGAGACATTATCAGCCCTAATTGTCCTTCACCTCCCTCCCTGCTGGAAGGGACCAATCTGCTGACTGAGCCAGGATTGTGTTTCATTTTAAATGGCATTGGTTAGCTTAAACAATGGGGTTTTGCTAACTTGACTCTTATAGACTGAAATTAATTAGGGTGCTTGCTAACCTTCATCCCTTAAGCCAGCTGCTTATGGACTCCATGTGTGTTCACATCCTCAAGCACAGTGTAAGTAATTTCTATAGGTCAATAACAAACAAAAGCTGAATTTGATAAAGGATGTTTTCATATTTTGAATATTAATTATAGTAGTAACAAATATAACTGGGTAACACAGTGGCCAAATAACAGGCTACAGTCTATTAAATGCATTTTTTTGTTCCTACACACACTGCAAAGTATGATAGGACCAATAAAGTGAGTAAATGTGTTAACAAGGAGAACCAGTAATTTAAGCCCCAACAACTAGAAAAAAAGGAGCTAAAATCTAGTTTATTAATGCATAAATTATTATGCATTAAAATATCTTTATTTATGCATAAAACTAGGCCCTTGTTATATTGTTAAAATGGCAAGACACAGGAAGAAAAACCAGCTGAAGCCAGTTCTTGTAGAGCTTGGCATTTGTAAGTGGTGTCAGGGCTTAAAAGAGTTTCCTCCATTCCATAATGTGGCAGCTGGATTTTGAAAGCAGAGGACACTTCTTTTTCTGGTGATAGTAAGGATTTTTTTTCCTGTTCTTTCTTTCCAGTGAAGAGCCTGTTTCTCTCTCATGTGCACTGGCAGATGGGGTGAGTGTGAAAACATTTATTTTTTCCTTTTGCACTCAGCATTCATTGCAGTGTATGGTAGCCAAGAAAGCAATGAGTGGAAGGTGAGAGTGCTCAGTGACAGTGGCCTCCTGGAGAACCTGGTGGCCATGGCCTCTCATGCACTGTACCAGAGCAATATGTTCCTTTGTAGATTTCTCTGCCTTATAAGATAACCTTTGCATTCTGGTCCTAAGTCAGTTTGTGTCTTGAAAGAACTCTTCCAGAAAAGATAAATTTTACCATAAATACTGGGGAGATGTGCTTCAGAGGTCTAGGTCTGGGTATAAAAGCTCAGACTCTGGAACGTGGCTGGAGTGTTCAAAGTGGTGGGGCATTGCTGAGCACTCAGTTGTTGCGAGACTTTGAGATGGCCAAGCTCCACTTATACAAGCACCTAAATGTCTCCTGTTCTTAATTTGGGTGTGCTGTGCCTCCAGCAGTTTTCCCCTTCCTCACAGCTGGGGGATTCAACAACCATTACCAAGTGGTTGCTGGAGGTTGCTGCCAGGGAAGGATAGTGCTCAAAGGGGGGATGTGTAGCTGCTAATAGCTCACTCAGAGTGACCTGTGGGAGACACCAGTCTCCCAAACTTTTTCTTAGAGCAAAATTGGGAAACTGCCATGTGTCTGCCTGGGGCAGTGACTCATGGCTTGGGGTGCATGGTACACCCTGCAACTGTGGGGCAGTCCTTTGCCTGCACAAAGTGGACTCTGACTCCCTGCCATCCAAGGACTCGTCAGTGCAGTTTAGCCACTGTCTTTGTCTGGACAACAGTTTAATTAGTTACTGAAAGTGGCATCAGAAAGACTGGGATTGCTCCCCTCTCCTCCACCCAGTATTGCTTCAGAGTGGGATAGCTGTGCTGCTGTCAGGGATGAGAGTTCATATCCCTTCCAGGGGAGGACCATTGAATCCAAATAATCACTTTCTGCATGAGAACAGTTTGAATTCTCGAAACTTTCAGAGGATGAACCTACCAAACACACTGAGATTCAGCAAGTGGCTGCTTCTGGAATAGTGCTTTTTTAATGGTGCTGAATCTCCCATTGACACCAGTCGCAGGTTTCTTGGGATTGAGTAACCTGGAGGAAATCTGTTCTGCTTCAAGTAAAAATGCATTGAGGCAAGCCAGCTAATGGGAAAATTCATGTTCTTTAGATGATGTAAATCCTGGGAAATAGAATTACAATATATAGTGTATACACTAGATGGCAATGTAATACCTGTATAAAGAGGTTACCTCCAAATTCAATAAAAAGTGCTTTCAGATAGGTATTACGAGCTGTTTCAAAGTAATAGCTTTACCTGAGCCCTTTTACAGTGAGCAAATATTCTAACACAGGGTAAAACACAGGACCAATTTGGATCAGTAAAGGACCACTGAATTAGTGTCTTGCTTGCTCTCATTCGTTAAATATTTTTCAGAAAAGTGTATTTATTTGTCACAGAGTTTAATAATTATTTCGGAATGTAAACTTGTTAGTATGTAGTTTGACCTTTGTTAGGTTTTGCATCTCCTATCCCGATCTGACCCTAGCTCAAATAGCTTTGAAAGATCCTTCCCGTATATTCCCTTTAGAATACTTTAGACACTGCAGATGTTCCCTTTTCATTTCCTCTTTTTTTGTCCGATGAGCAAAAGCGCGTGAAATAGCTTGGTAATGTTTCTGGGACATAATGAATTTCTGTTGCATGTATATATCAGGTTCATCTCTATCTCAGATTTTGCTGTACCTCTCTGGATTTAGCCCAGGTGTGGATAAACATATACTGTACTTTAGCTTTTCATATATTTAGGTGATTGCCTCATTCATCTAGAACCAGTGCTGAACATTCAATAAGGCTTTGTACTGAAGTGAGAAGCTTTTTCTAAACTGTTGTATGGGGTTTTTTTAAGGAAGTTTTTGTTTTGCTTTGTTTTTCAGTTGTTACTATTTGTTTTTATTGTATACAATTTAAATAAAATTTAAGGAACACCTGTTCTCCTGAGCTCATAGCAGAAATATTAATTGATTCTTTTGTAGCACTGCTATCATAAAGAATCAAACAGGGAAATTGTGTTGCAGCTTTTAAATGATAACAGAAAAAGTTGATATTGCAATTCTAACATGTTGACCTTTTAATCTAAATTTAGATTCAATTCATCCCCTTTGCAGCTGGTTTTGTTTTGCAATCATAATTAAATTCTTCTTTGTGAAATTCCTGATGTTGTTTTCAGTCAATGAAAGATTAGTGGGACACTCCAGGTGGTTTACTTCAGTATATGTGGTGTCTGTGCATGAAGAGCTGGAGTAACAGAAGGCAACTGTCAGTAATCCCACATGACCCCTAAGAATCCATAATGTCAAATATCAGTCTCTATCCCAAATAGCTGCTCAACTTTGTTTTTCACATTTTTATTTTCTGTCTCCCAATTAATTCTTCTGGTATTCCCCCCTGAGAACAGTCTCTTTCTCTCTCTGCTTATTATTTCCGTTCTATACACCCATCTGCTTTTTTAGTTACCTTTTCCTTCCTCCTTTCTCACTGTATAGAACATACAGGGAATAGGAACTTATATATTGGCTTAAAGGGACTTAAAGGGACTTAACAGAAATACTTAGATATTCTTTTCATCCTGGGGTTGGTTTATTGGTATTACCATTTCTTTATACCTACGCTTTGACCCTGTCACTTGTTCAATTGATCATTTGTATTATCAACAGGGCAGATGAATGTAAATGTACACATTAAAGTACAGAAATGTGCAACATTGCATTTCATGCATGGCTAATTGTTGTCTTGTATTTATCCTGACTGTACCTGCTATACCATTATACATGGCATGTACGATGGTATGACAGGCTGGAAAGGGAATGGGCTGGAAAGGGCCTCAAAGATCATCTAGTTCCAGCCCCCTGCCATAGACAGGGACACCTTCTTAAAGCCACATATAACCTGGATTTGAACACTTCCAGGGATGGGGCATCTTCCTTCTTGTTGTCTAATGTGATGAAAGCCTCCTGTGCCATGCTTCCTTCCTTACGCACTTTTCCAGCAAGGACCTGCTCTTGCAGTCGAGGTTGATAGTGGACCAATCCTTGAACAGGGACTTCTATTACAAACCAGCATGAGTCTGTGTTGTGCTGCAGTATTTCTTGCCTCAGGGCTTTCTTTTAAGGTGAAGCAGAAAGTGAAAACTGAATTGATTCATTAATTTATGGAAAATGCCTTCCCTAGCTTGGTAGTATGGCCTTAGATAAAAGTCAGCTGAAAATTCTCTGTGAAATCCTTTTGGTGTTTTTGATTGCTGAAGGGACCACAGAATAAATTCCTCCCTTCCTAACGCTACGCATACCATTGGGAATCTTTCATTGGAGACATTTTATTACTGTCATATTTTCAGCAAGTTAAAAATACAATTTTTTAAAGCTTATAATGTATATATTAAAAATATCCCTGCTTTGACCACAGCTGGTTAGAGAATATATTTTAGCATCTGTTATTTAATTTATGTTTTGATTTGACTCTTTGACAGAAAGTTGTTTGTCCTTTTGGTTTCTGGGTGAGAGTTTCCTTTGGGGTATAATGTTAACAGCCTTGGGTAAAAGATATCTTCATACCTGCATATAGAGCAGAAGATGACTATATTAAAGGGATTAATTTTACACAAGTTTTTCACAGAACTGAGCACCAGTCTTTGCTTGAGTGTAGAAAAGCAAGGCAACCTATGCAAACTGATTGTTTCACTCTATAACTTTGGAGCTATAATCTTATGTCATCAGAATATCCTATATCAGACAAATTTCCATGCTTTATAAGCTACTGCACAGTTCCAGGTGTTGGAAAAGAGCAGAAGCCATTCCATATGTTATTGTATTTTAACATATAAAGAATGTATATTAAGTAAGGAGAGAAAGGTCAGTGTAATTGGTTTAGCCTCCAGACATAAGTCTTCTATATAACTAATTTTCACAGTTTTTACTAGCAAATTCTGCAAAGTGGTTTTCTTAAGGAAGAGGGGAAAAATTTGCTTCACTGGTAAACTGATTTGATTCCAGAATTACTGACTTATTGGGATAAAAATGAAAACTTGATTGTGTCCCTCTTTGACCAAAAACTCCCAAGATAAATCAAAAGTAAGAACCATCTAGTAAGCCATTGATGAATGAAATGCTAAAATAACTGTTTTGCAGTGGAATGTCAGCCCATCTCTGTCACTTACAGAATCTCAGCCTATATAGTGCTTTACAACTTCCAGCTGAAATTTCATTTTGTTACTTACAGTTCTTTATGTGAAACATAACAAATCTGATGTGAATTGTCTCCTTTTCTTTGCTATAAGAAAGCCAGCCTGTGGTGATGGTTGCAGTAGCATGTATTTGTTTCCTGTTTAGGTTGGAATTTACACTGGCCCACCAAGTGTTAGGGATGGTTTTATTTTCCTTCCTTTAAATTCAAAGCCTTCCCCATAAAGGTTTTTATTTAATTATGGGGTTCTATTTCCTAAAATGAAAATGGTTGTTGAGATAGATGCAGAAGATTTGCAGTGGGAACTTTTGTCTAGTTACAATGTTCAGATTGGACAGCTTTCTTATTTGACTTTCTATTTTCTAGATTAAAATGCAATAACTGTGGAGTGAGTTAAAAACCTAATCTTGAGCAATTTAGCACGAAATGCCCACAGTACTTATGGTGCTTTGCAGAGCTCTTAAGCTGAGCAGATGCAGCAGCTGACTGAAATTCCTGGAGAGTAAAGCCATTGAGACTATTACCGTGAAAGCAAGACGTCCAAAAATCTAAGTGGTAATAATTTTCATGTTCACATTTCCAATTTTTTGACCAATGTTTTTTGGAGAAAATCTTGCAACCCTTTGTTGAGCAATTGTTTCTTGAAGCATTTGCGTTTGCCTTGACGTCTTGGCTTATTCAGGGAGCCTGCTTTGTGAATGAGCTCATCAAAAGCCATGGTGTCTGGAAGTCAGACTTCCACATTCCTGTGGGTGCCACGTGGGCTGTGAAGAAGTATGGGGTGTTTTGAACTTTTTTCCAAAACGATTCCTAAAAAAACCTCACCTTGTGGAGCTGCTGGTGGTAATGGTTATGCTCTCAAAGTGAAAGAGGCATTCAGGATTATCTTAATTTCATTACAATCTTTGATCTTTATGCCTTAAACACAAGAGAGAAAAGGATGAAATAAAACAAAAATACCCTCCTGCCCACCAAATATATGGTTGCTTTCTGAAGTATAAAAAATCGTATATGTAGTACAGTGATATATAGAAACAAAAGTTTACTTTCAATAAACTTTCATCTTGCCTATGTTGCATGCTCAATTCCCTCTCCCTCATCCTAAGTAATGGTTGTGTTTATATTGCACAGAAAGCTAAACTGAACTTGTTCTGAAGAGGCACAGTCAGCATGCTAGCTAATCAAAATGCAAAGAAAAATAGAGTTGGAAAAATTAAAAAATAACATATTAAAATTTGCTCAAGTCGTGATGCAATATGGATGAATTAGGTAAAGTATATTGAATACACAAACATTTCTCATTGCATTTCAGAACTGCCTTCTGATATCTTGTTCATTGCAATAATTAGAGGAGAAAGAAGCAGTTGCTATTGCAGCCAACCACTGCTGAGAAATTAAAAATCTGAAGAAGATTAAATAATGGAGGGCATCTGGGAAGGGAGCTCGGGATTTAGGAAGATATTTCTGGTGAATGATAGGGCAGTGATACTGCAAACTCAGGAAGGAATAAAAAAAAGAAAATGTGGGTTTAAATTTGCAATAGATTATTGTATAAGAAGGATTAAGGTTAGGGTATATTTGAGAGAAGGGAATAGCACAGGTAATGGGTGGAGGAGGTACTAGCTGAGGAGGGAAAACGGAGAGGAGCTTTTCAAGGCAGAGAGAGAACTTGGGAATTTAGACCAACAACAAATTCAAGATTAGAGGCAGCAATGCAAGCACAGCTCTGACAAGATGATGAAGGGAAGAAGGGGCAGCCTGTGCTCATTCTGGCATGTGCTGAGCTCTTCTGGCAAAACTGCCATGCTGGTTTGTGAAACAAAGCGTGGCACAGCATCGAGGGTTTGCAAATGGGCAAGTGTCAGCTCCTGGTACCCTGGTCCCCAAAAAACGAAGTCACAATTTTGGCTAAGAACTTCAGTGAAGGACTGGTGTAGCAAACAAACTCGGGAGGAAGCCCTCAGGTAGCAAAGTGCCGAGCTGCTTAACTCAAGCAAACACCTCTTCAGACAGATCTTGTTTGCACTTCAGCTGGTTTCTGTTGTTGCTCGAGGCTGTATCCTACTGAACTTGAATGGTGTAAGGCAAAAAAAAAAAAAAAAAAAAAAAAAAAAAAAAAAGTGGAAAATCCCCAATTCAGAGTGCTGAGAGAGCGTTTGCAGGAAGTGGTTAATGGGAGTGCAAGGTCTGGTGATTAAAAAGCTTGCTGCAGCCTCCTGTCTTTGATCTTACCATGGTGCTTGTCCCATCGATCATTCCAATTTATTGCCCTATCTATGCACATTTGCTCTTTGCGGGACTATTTACACAGTCCATCCTCATCAGATTATCAGGTGATTTACGCCCTGTCTACACAAAACCAATTCACAATGGGTGATCCCATTGATGTGCAAGCGAGCTTTAACCAATTCAGTTGACACTGAAGTAAATTGCACTGCCATAAACTCACAGGTTTATAGTGTGTGTGTGTGCACAAATGTGGATTAAGTGGTTGGCAGAATATCAATTAGACTGACGTGGATTGCTGTACAGAACAAACTTTCAAAATAGAAAGAAACTTGGATAAGAAATATTCTAAGTACTATTTTCCAGCATGGTGACCCAGATTAAAACCTACCCTGAAGCAGATAATTCCATGGTATAAAAACATCTAAATCTGAATATTTTTGAATTGTTAAAAAAAAAAAAAAAAGCTCAGAAAGTTGTTTAACATTTGGAGTACTGACTTTTCTGCCTCAACCTATAAACAGGGGGAAAATACCTAAAAAATATAACCTTTTTCTATAAAGAAATTATTTGGATGAAACAATACAGTAAAAAACAATGATCCTACTCTCGGCATCCACAAAATAACCTGAATACTACTAACTTCTAAATTTCCCAAGAGCTTAAACTACTACTCAATTTTAAGCATATTGGTTAGTGAAAAGAATCAAGGCCTAAGAGGGGAATAAAAAGAAGAATTGCAGATAGAAACAAGGTAAGGAAATAAAAAACAAACCCACAGAATAATGCATGTAGTCACATCATGGCATCTGCAGTGAACCTTGCCCCTATCTGGAAGCCAGTGAGTGATGATGGGGAAGGCTGTGGAAGCAGTACTGTCTCTTTTCTGTCTCTGGTGTGCTTGTGCTGCTCAGGAGAAAATTTTCTTTTCTGCATTTGAGGGAGATGCTTCCATACTTAGTTTTTACATCTACCTGGAAATTGAAAAGACTCTCCCTACCTGGTTTTCTGTTTGCATGGATACTGCTGTTTAAACCTTGGTCTCTGGTTCAAGTATTTCAAAGCTACTTTGATTCTTTTAATATTGAGTCTTATCAAAAGAAGGAGCAATAATGATTAAAAATTAAGTATGGTACACTGGAAGCAGCAAGGTTGAAGTGTGATTTCTTTGACATATCAGTTCAGGTTACTTTACCAGACACCCCAGGAACCTGGTGCTGATGTTGGATTGGATTAAGCTGATTGATTCTGTATTTAGGAATTAATGATAAAGATGTAAACATCAGCTCCAATGGTACTATTATGAAATATTCTGTCATTGACTCCCTTAGGCAGTGTTCTAACTTCTCATAAAAGCAGGGAGTGAGCTATAGGCACTTAGCATTTGCACTCTGAACTCTGTGTGTTATTTAGCTAGATTTTGAATGAAGATACAATGTTTTGCTACTTACTTAGTACTGTAGCTGCTCATTTTTCCCAAGAAAAATATGGGAGGGTAAAAAACCTGCATCTTATATAAACTATTCTACCAGGAGTAGAAGCCAGGCTTTCACAGAGCTTCAGTAGAAGAAAATAAATTTTCTGATAATGGCATTGCACTTTGTTTCTGTAGACAGCAAATCCAAAGAACACTTAGAGTAAATATCGAGCCATACAATATGTCTCTTGGGATAGACATTTATTTGAGTCTTGAATGATGTATCACTCTAATAAAGTCAAAGTCAGAACTGAATAAAGGGTATCCTTCACCTGCTGCTTGGCCTGTCGCACATTTTGGAGATGAAGTAGTGGATTACATTCACACCGCTAGTGAAAGGTCTTAACAAATCAGACAATATGCTAAAGAGACAGGGCAGTAGGTCTTGCTTCAATAAGAAACCAACTGTTCCCAAAGTGCTCTTTTTTTTTGGTTCCTTCCCCCCATGATTAATCCGTATTTGAGACTGTTGACCCAAGTGATCATTCCCAAATGATTGTCTTTGCTTCCGCTCTGCTTAGTCACTATTATTCTAAAGCTGAGGCTCTGTGCTTTCCTCAGACAGTTCCACTTGTTTGCTTGTCTCAATAGGTGTTTTTGGAAGATGTGTCTTTAATTAAGCTCAAGAGGAGTTAAAATAAAAATTACAGGAAGGGTTTTAACATAAAGAAGGAAGAACTGCTAAAGTTTAAATGTTGAAACATTTTGGCAGAGATAATAAAGTGTGTTCATTACATTTGCTAGGAAGGGGAGACTGGAATGCCACACGCTGAACAATTGCAAAGATTTAACACTTGGGTATAAGAACATGTTAGAAATAAATGTACAGGGTGGTGATTTTCCAAGTGGGACTGAAAGTTAAATTAAAATCAGATCAAGATGCATGAAAAGGTATTGCATACCATTTTAGACTGGTGTTCTGTGATATGCTGACATTATTTTGGCAATATGAAAAGTAGCACTTTTATAAGTGAGTTCACACTGCCCTAGTAATTTCAGCCACGGAGCTACAACAACATAAATGGTGAAGAAAGATGAATGTGATTGATTGGATAGAGTGCATGGATTAATAAGTGTCAGAGCAGAGAAAAAATGTGAAATGAAGAGAAATGGGGCATGGGAGGAGAAGGAAAACAGGTGTTGTGGCTTACTAGAAGGTTTATGGAATTTGGCACAGACTATTATCCCATATTTAGTGAAGCTGATGGCAAAGCTCCCATTAACTTTAATCATCCAAAATCCAGACATTTCCCAGGGTATCCAGAAAAAAAAAAAGATTGTAGAGGGGCAAAATAATAATGAAAATATGGGAACTTGGATAACAGCAGTGCTGAACAATGCAAGTTTGTCAGGAGCCAGCCAACAGAGAACAGTGATTTATTAATAATAATCTTATCCTATCTTATTGACCAACTCAATGCAACTATAAACAAAGGTAGAACTACTTTAAAAAATTCTTGTTCTGTCCTCTGCATCTACCTCAAATGTTAACTCTTGTGATTTACCATGGCTCAGAACAGTATGTCTGTTATTTTTTGGTTGACTGTGATGATTTAGAAAAACGCTCAGTTACTCTGTGTAGATGCTTCTAGCAATAATGAATGTGAGACAGTAGTCACTTTTACCTCCTTAGGGAAGAATACCTCATCAGAGAGATGTATGCTCTGATTTCTGTTCAACCTATTTTTGTCCTTAAATTTGTTAATTCTCTTTTCTCTAAAAATGGTCTTTTAAAGTTGACTGAAGGACATCTAAACAGGGTTGGTGGGGTTCACTACAAGATATCTATTTTGAATGCCACCATTTCAGTAGGAGAATAACTTCAGTTTTTATGCTTAAATCATAGTTCTTTCAGTCTGTTCAGAGTGCATCTTAAGCTGTTCAATTTGCCATATATTGATGAATATGTCTTCAAGATATTTTTAACCTCTGAACTATGTCTGAGAGTACCTGTCTGTAAGTAAGCTATGTACATTTTGCAGAAGAGAGGAAATTTCAAAAACAGGTTCACGAGAAGCCAACTTGATCTGTACTTAAATTATCATTCTAATCTGTTTTTTTTTTTCAGTGGAAGATTCTGCATCACAGAAAAAATGGAAATAAAAAGTGTTCTGATTAAGAGATTATGAAACAAGCTGCTTGATGCTATCTTGAGACATGGGACTACTTAAACTGGACTACTGGACTACTTAAAGGAAGGCTTTATGAATAGCAGAGAAAGTGGTGTGTTCTTTATTATGTGGTATAGTCACATTCAGTGGCATATACCATTTTCTTTATTGGATTGCATGATTCTGGATTCAGTGATCCATGACCAGAAAAGTTCTTGTGTTAGTTTACATCTAAAATTCAATTGTCTGCAATCGCAGCACTATGAACTGTTTATATGTTTGAGAAGTGCTTGGACATAGGAAACAAGAAATTTTTAATGAATGGATTTTCAATTCTGAGCAGCAGTTTCCAGAGTTATTTTCATTTGCTGTACCTAATAGTTTGGACTTAGAATAAAGGCCTTATAATAAAAATAATCTGTGCCATAGTAACTTTTTGTTCCAAGTCAGTTACAGGATGTTTGTATGGAAGGGAGAATCCAGCACCATTACTAAATGAATCATTGAGAAGGACTAATGCTGCTGCATTTTCTAACAGTTATTCCAGGCAACATAACTTTCTGTCTCTGGCACCTGGCTTTGCTCTCCATCAGAGCAGTCAGTGGATGCCAGGCCTACTCCATAAATCCTGTTTCAGTATGTATGTTGGAAGAACTTTTCTGTGCAGCTCAGTTTCTGTCACAGCCAAACACTGCTGTCTGGGATGCTACCGGCAGCCCTGGCTTCCCTCTCCTGCATCAGAGAGATGGCCACTGGGCTTTCTTACTGGCTGCTCTTGGTTTGCGGGTTGTGCATCAGGCAGAATATCTGTTATCTCTGTCAGCAGTTCTGGAAGGGACTTGGTGCTTCAGCAGCTGTGGTAAGCAGCAGGTTCTGCTGAGGTCCACCACAACTGAACGTTCATGTATAAACACCATAACAAGAATTTGAAGGTTGCAGTTTTGACAACATTGGCATTTCAGTAGAGATTATTTAGAGTTAATTATGTTTTATTTTTTTTCTATTTTAGGACTTGCAGTATAGTAAAATCACTTGCTTGAGGAGCAAGAAAACTGCAGTATTAATCATTACAAATGTGCATATATTTTGCATTAATATGTGTTCAGGATCAATGATTATATATGCTTGTCTAATTATAATAGTTAATATCCGGTTATTCCTCTGCATCTGAAAACTGGTACATTTTGGCTTAGGTATTGTTACTCAAAATTCTTTAGTTATTGTCACCTTTAAAATGTGCTAATTACATATACTTCTGCCTTGTTCTGTCCCTGGCTTTTACATACTCATTCACATAAATTCTTTATGTTGTTAAAGTGCCCAATATTAGGCATAGGTTTTCTAGGCTGTTTTCATACAGGGAGATCATATATTTATGTAACCAAAGAGCAATGAAAAGCAAAGGACATAAGCAGTGCTTACATGAAGCCTGTTGAAGCTGTACTTGCAGAGTAGATGAAGAGCTCTGGGCATGGGAGGATCTGCTGGTAGCCAAGCAGAGCACTGACTTTGTGAGAAAGTGGGTATGGAGTAATGTCTTGAAGGACAAACCTGTTAACATATATTATTATTTTTTCATTAATGAAAATCTAGTTTGGGGTTTACTTATACTGTTAATTTCTCAGAACATTTATCTTTTTCCAATTCAAAATGAGCTACATAGATCTATAATTTAGATAGGTACATCCATCTTTAAATCTCCTTAAATGCTACTTTTCTATCAGTTACTTTTGTTAAGAACTTGTCTTCATTAATGCTAACAGAGAGACTTCAGTTAGCTGAGTTTATGCCAGTACTGACAAGAGACTGGTTATGAACTTTTCTGGGATTTGAATGAGACCTAAATAATGGATCATAAAAGCATGGATCATATTGTCAATGTCTGAGACGGTGTGTCTGGATGCTTGATTACAAAGATGACTGTCCCCAGCATATTCTATGGTCTATCACTAGCAAGCTGAGCATGATGAATGAGACAGTTGCAAAATTCTGCTAAATCAAATCAAGTATGGATTATGGGTTTAATACCATGTTTCATTTTAACTGTGTCTGATTTAAATCTGTAAGTCTGTAGAATTTATGAAAGTTCCTGTGATTAAATATCATTAATCTGCAGCATGCAGAATAGGTATGTGAATATATGTTTTAATTTAGTGTTGGGAGGAAAAGTCTTTTGAATATAGTGAAGCAGTGACTTTCATGGGATTTTTCAGTAATGCTTCAAAATATTCTGAATAACTTCTCAACAAAACTGAGAAGTAAGCTTCAGAAAGTTTGTCTAATTTGAAACTTCTAAAATATCACCTGGATATTGATGTCTACGTGTATGGAACCAAAGTAGGTTCCTCTCTCTCTAGTAAATTAAAAGGTTAAACATTGACATGCCACTCATTTCAAGATGGCTTAATTAAGGTGCTTCTGGTATAAAGTGTGTTAAGTAATTTGGGACAATGTACTGTCTTCCCTTGCTCAGGAGGACATTGGAAAATGTGCTGATGGCAGGGGTAACAGTCTGCTATTTAGAAAGTGCTGCTCAAACACTTTGTCTTGTCTCTGCTTCTCCATTTGGAAGTAAGTGTACTGTTCCTTCTCTGTCTGCCTCAGACCTTATTTTGCTGGTCACAGTTGAAAAATGGCATCCAATACCCTAAAATGGCATTAAAGAGTGATACCTGCTGCTCTGAAGTGTCAGTAATTGTACATTGTATTCAAGATTTAGGTCAGGTTACCTTGATTTCAGGCAACTATTTAAATCTTTAGTATGAATGTGTATGATCCAAAACCATTTTTGCTTTATATTACCTACAATGCCTCATTCCATCCCGCTGTAAGGATTAACATGTAACATCTACATTCAGGGAATTATTTGATGATATTGCAGATAGCTCTGTCTGGAATTAGTGGTGTTATAGAAATTGAGTCCCTCTGTGTTGTAATTGTGTTCAACTTGGAGCTTTATTTCTTTTGCTGTACAATTAATCTACTAGCAAATGATAGATTTACAAACATGGCTCTTGTTAGAATTATGATTCTTAAAGTCTTCAGCTTAGATGTGGGATCTTTTATTCTAGGAGAATCCAATATAGCAGAAAATGCAGTCTTAAAGGGAGTGAAAGATACGAGTCACAAAAAAGCAGAAAGGAGAAGGTCGTATTATTCTTATCTCAGTATTAAGTACGTAAAGAACCAATCTACTAAAACTGAATGACTTGCCTCAATGTGATCCAATTTTTTTTTGTAGCAAAGCCAAGAAGATGATTTTGATTTCCCTAATGCTTAACCCCACCCTTCCTTCACAATATTCATTATTTTAAAGCAATCCCTAAATCCTGTTAATATCAAGTGAGAGCAAAAGAAATCTTTGCATCTTGACAGAGACATGTTGTTAATTTGCAAAGAATGCCCAAAGGTTTGACAGTATAAATCCTGCAGTACCTGGTAGCATATGGATGCATTCCTTGCCCCCAGGGTCTTTGATACAGGGATTAAGGTTTTTTTTTTAATTCTTCTTTTGCCTACATGTAGAATGCTATCTATATGTTAAAATGGTCAATCTGCTTACTCATTACTGGCAAGAGAAACAAATTTTGAAACAACTTCTGGCACATCTCCATCCCTAAATCTGCTGCACATAGCTGTTCTAATGTTTCCTTTTTTCCCCAGAGTAGGCACAGTCACTCTTTGTCCTCTACAGAGCAGATCAGTACACAGGGAAATCTCATCTCAGCCCCAGTACAACTTGACTCCTGTGGTGCTTCAGTACTTTATTCTGGCCATCTGTGTCTAACTGCTCCAGCAAGTTTCCTCTTAGTATTATCATTAAGCATTTTCTGCACACAGACTTTGCACTTGGAAATGAGCAATGTTGTGTTAATCTAATTCTAGTGAATCAGCTAGACTGTGTAAATTTGCAGGAACATGTTGTTTGGACCAGAATACATATTTTCTCTCCCCCCCACCCTATATTTCCTATTTTCCTTTCTTCTTTTTCTTCTTGCTACTATTCTTCTAGCCACTTTCTATTCAGATATCTGTCCTATTGCTGATTACTAGTTACTTTACTCTGAAAAGAAACCCTGACTTCCTCAGAAATATAGTGCCTCTTTATAACTGAAAATTATTCAGTTATAAAGGCCAGTTATCAGGCCTTTTTGATGCCAAGACATGATGCAAAGACATTTAGGCAAGAGGAAGGGTTCACAAAGCAGTTTGATTATAGGTGTTGATCTTGGTTTCCTGACACCTGCTGAATATTATATACATAATATCCAGTGGTGTAAGAATATAAACATGCTTTTGAAGAAAGTAAAGAAGCTTCTTTTCAAGACTTTTCTACTGTCATTCTGCAGAGATGTGCTGTTTTTCTCATTAGAGATCTTTAAAATAAAACACAAAAGCAACAAAAACCAAAATAAAAGCCAGAAACACATTTTCTATTAAAAAAAAATTAAAGAAAAGTGTTTCATCTTTCCAATTAATAGTGGGTAACAATCAGAAGTCTGTTAGTGATGGGATGCCTGTTTAATTGGCTATTCTTCACAGCAAACAGATGCTTCCTACCATAAAACATTTTACATCTAAATAGATTATGAAAAATGAGCAGATATGGAAGTCAGGAAACATGGACTTGTTGAGCTGCAGTAAAAGTGGGAAAAGATAGAAGTGGGTAGTTCAGTAAAGAAAGCTGACAGCTTCTGCATAGACCAAAGTATCGACTGGATCAGGTTGACATGTGCAACAGAGAACAGAGGGCTTTTGGGCATAGTACCTTTACATTTGAAGTGCTACAGGGTCCTGGAAATAGCTTCCAGTGCAATATACATCCAATTCTGGAAAGCAAATGTTCCATCGTCTTTGTATTATACAACATATTTTCCTCTGTTTTTTGGCTTTGAGTTCAACAGAGGGAGTCTTAACAATTCAGGAACCATTTTGAGCTTGTGAAGCCTGGTCCAAGGAAAAACACTATAGTGAATGTGTTCTCACATTTTTTTCTCTTAGCTCTGGAGCACACTGTATTTTGCAGGACAACTACAGAAATGCAGAACAAGTGGCCCACTGCCACTGCTGCAAGGACAAGTGGAGTCATCCCAGTGATGATGAAGATGGTTGCTGTCATACAGCCCTGCTGTCACATAGGTGTTTCCAGCAGCTGGCTGGGCTGGCAGCTGTAGTTTTCTGTCTTTTTTATCACTATTAGAGTTCCAGAAGCTTGCTTTGTGATTACTTAAGGAAAAAAGTTTTGTTACTATCTGTTGCCTTTTCTTGTCTTTCTGATAGCTTTTCTGTGCTCAGTTGCATGAGTAGGTTGGTCAGCTGCAAACTTTTTACTTGTCTACTTTTTGTGGACAAAAGTTAATTCAAGCAAAATGTTCACTGGGATTTTTTGATTGACTGTGGTGCACAGATACTGCTTATTTATTGCTACTTTTTTGTATTTGGTAGTGACAGACACCCCTGTATTAGGGAGCAAACAATTCTTAGCCTTATTTAATAAGCTGCACAGCCCTGCTGAGTAGAAATAACCACTTAAGGAAAAAAGTGAAAGAAATGGCATAATGAGAAGGCTGTTCTTAATGACCTGCATGAGATTTGCAAGCAGTGATTTAATCTGAACAAGACTGTCCCTATTAAAAAAAAAAACAACAAATCTCTTGGATGACTGGAAGAATCCTCCCTGATCCCACTACATGTTGAATGAGGATATTTGCAGATGAAACTTCTTTATAAAGTTGTACTTTGAGAATTCTTTGAATCTCCCAGAATAGGAATTGCATTTAAGCAATTTTTTATTATCTTTGATGTAATATGAATTTGCATTTTTTTTTTTTTCAATCTGAGGATTAATGTATCAGAAAACTAAATTTGTGGTAATGGGTGCTCCATAGCAGCTGAAAGTCCTTGGGTGAAGGACTCCAACTGCTGGCTTGTGCTGTGGTCTGGCACCTGTGAGCAAAGTGTGGTGAGAGGCTTGGATAATGAGGGAGGTTGATGAATGTAGGATCGTTTGACATAGTTTTTTGGTTTTTTTTACATAACAGCACAGCAGTTCTGAAAATATACAAATGCATTCTAAATGTTTGGCTCAGGTTGTCAGATTTATTATTCTTTTAGGTTTATTGCAGATGGTAAATTCTTTTTAATCTTACTTTTTCATGTTCTGTACATTTGTTTGTCAATTCCTTTATTTTGGGAACATCTGTATTTTGTTTTTCTCAGTATTATTAAAGTTGCATCAGATTTGCATTCAGAATATCATTATGTGCAGCAGCGCCACCAGATTAAAGAGATTATTATGATTATGAACTCCCTATGCATTTAGTTCTCAGTTCTGTGCCAGTCTGTGAGCTGCCTGAGTGGATCTGATTTGCAGCACGGCTGTTTTCTACAATATGCAGATGATTAAGGCCTATAATTAACTAATGATTTATACAGCAATTTGACAAAACCTTTTTGCTCTTGTTGTCTACTCCCAACAGAAACCTTTCTGTACCTTCAGAGAAATTTCTGCTCCTGTCTCCTCTAAACCTCAGCTATGAAATATCCTTTAATTTATAAAGCAACTTAGCATTCCTCTTTGTTGTGGTGGATATGGCTGTGCAAACTTCACAGCTTAGCATGGAGCATGAGGGGAAATACAAACTTTAAAAGTCCCTAGGTCAAAGAAGAGCTTTTCGCAGCTATCCTCCAAGTGCAGCCAGCAGCAGTGGCAGCCAGCCATCCTCTGCAGAGGGTAAAGCTATAAACATGGCTTTTGAGGGCAGAACAACCCATTATTTCTGAAGTAACTGTACATGTAGCATCTCCTTTAAGTGACAACCTGAAACAATAATAGTGTTTCAGAACAATGCCTTGTTAAGAGTAAGTGATGCTGGAACAAGGGGACCGTAGTCACCCTTGACTTTCTGACAGCCAGTGAGGAAGTGCAGATGGAGCCAGTCTACATCAGCCTCTTCACACTCACTTCTTTTTCATTTCAAACAGCAGGAAAATATTGAGCAGTGCCAAAGTCCAAATGAACCACTCTGCATACAATGGGAAAAATCACAGAGCACTGAAGACCACCTTAGATGTGAGTTCAAAAGAAAAATGTGTATACACATCTTGCAATTGCTGATCCTCTTCCTTTAAATCCCCACTATGAATTTTCTAGGAAAACGTGGGACAAACAACAAAGAGAAAGTTCTCTGATTTATGTTCTATTCTGGAATGGAAGAAGAGAATGTTGGAAAATATTCAGTGTTGTTTAGAAAATGGGGGCACATCTCAGAAAAGCGAATTTAAAGCCCTATCAGTCTCCTATTTAAATCAGTGGCAAACTTCCAAGTGGCTTCAGAGAAAGACTCAGCACTGAGAAAACTGACCATGAACATATTTTTTAGCTTATTCTGTCCACCTCCCCTTTTAAATGACTGAAAACATAAACCATGTTTAATGCAAATGGTTCTCACTGGCAATATGAAATGTGTCCAGTTGTATTGTAACTACTTTGACCATACCAGAAGCTACAATACCACTCCATCCCCCTCCAGAAATTATAACTATGAGGAACAAGTTTCAACCATTAGAAGTAAAAAAAAAAGCTTGTATCTTCAGTTAGAGGAAAGGCTTGGAAGAAAAACTGATTATGGCAAAACAATATAAAGATTAAGAAAACTCTGGTTAAAACCAAAGACCATCTGCAAGAATGGATAATACCTGAAGATCAAATTTTTTGGGACAAATAAGATATTTTCAATTCAAGGAGATGAGCTCATTTCTTTCAGTGGCTTTGAATTCTGGCTTTGAATTGGATTAAAATTATTATGCCACAATATCTTCAGCAGTAAAGGTCTAAAACTAGGTTTTTGCAAGCTGGTGGCCTGCTATGTGTAAGGAAGTCATGGGGTAAGTCAACAAATCAGGAGAAGGTTGTATTTATCCTGACTATTGAATTATATTTTATATTCTGGTCTTCAGACTGTTTTGTCACACCTTTGTACTCCTTCAGCATTAACTGAAAAGATATTCATAATGACAGTTGGGGAAAAATTGAATTCCATCTGTTTCCTCCTTAGTAAGTAACAGGAATGAAGGTCTTAATAAAGAATTCCCCCTTGCTAAACACCACATCAATGCTATTTGTGGTGAAATTCTAGCTTAATGTATTTGGGCCCAGCAAAACTGCTTTCCTATGCAGAAGTCCATATGATCAGACAGCAGTGACAGCTGATCATCCAATCTGGTTAAAAACACTCAGCCATTTCTGCTGTGTAACAGCTTTTGGATTTTTTACTGGTACATCAAGGCAATTTTAGTAGGATAAGTTTTATAGGGAAAGTTGTATGAAAGAGAATTCCAGGTCTTTCTAATGACCACTTTAATTGTGACACAGTCATCCAGAAATTTCTATAGGTTTATTAAAATGTTTCTCATTCTTTCATAGATTAGACTCTTTTAGGTTCTTCTATCCAGCCTTTTTTTTTAAATTTTATTTTACATTGCTTACCACTGATCTGCAAGACAAGTAAAAAATAATGTTTTCTGCAAGGACCTAAATGTTAGAATTTGTATGTTGAAGCCTATCTGTCATTACAAACTCTATGTAATACAACAGTCAGTTCTATTACTTGGATGTAGATAGCAGGGTAATACAGAAAATAAACCCAGAGAACTGTAGTCATAGGCATTGACTACCTACCCCCAGCTCTAGTTACCCCTGGGGCCAGGGAAGTAGATCTGGGGTGCATCAGAGCGAAGACAAAGGAAATGGCTAGTGAATATTGTACAAAAATATTTTTGTATGTCTGATATAGCTGAGGAGAATGTGAGGTGAATCTTAAATGGTATTGCATTTCAGCCACCTTACATCTGCTTACTCTCCTAAATTATTGAAGATTCATAACTTACGAAGAAATTGGCACACGTTCCCTGATAGCTTGTTCTGAGTGGTCTGAGAAATGGATGTAGGGTCTGTAGGTATCTGAAAGCAAGTGTTGGCTGCCCCTTTTGCCACAGAACCCACCAGTGCAGGGTGGCATCCCGGTAATTCCCCAGTCATTGCCAGAGATACACAGCTATCTCTAGGACCAAATAACTCTGCTGCTAGAGATGTTTGTCACTGCCACAGATAAAACACAGACTTGAGCTGAATATAGTTGTTCCTGACCAGAGGAACTAAAAGGTGGAGTCCAAGAGCTCTGCACTATGCTGTTTTATTCTTTTCCTGAGAAAATAATGGGATGGAAACTATCACGTATTAATAATTTTCATTATATTTCCTTTCCATGTCCCTCTTATATGTCCTTTCTGCCTAGTTTATGACTTCACATGCAATTACAGTCTCAAAGTGCAGGTCACCATGTTCAAAATGTTACACCCGTTTCTGGCAACATCCTCATAAATAGCCTGGAGCATATGCTTCCTGTATCGTCCCCTCTCTTAGGGACAGAGGCTGTTATTGCTGATAACAAATCAGCTCCTTGGTGATTAATGGGAATTAAAAGCCAATAAAACCTGAAACATTTCTATCTGCCCCAGCCTTACCACTTGATAATATGTCCTTACTCAGGACTTCTTAGAATGGTGTGGTCACCACCTCCTGATGCTCTTTGGCATGAGCGAAGTCTTCAATGCCCTCGGGTAAAATGACTTTACTTTTTGGAACAGAATTTTATTTTCTACATCAGTAGTTTTCACTGATTCCATGGAAACTACTTGCAGGACCTTGTCTATTTTTCACTTGGATTTATGGGCAATTTGCCATTCAGCATTGGGATTATTTTTGCATTCAAATGTTTTTTCTCTGTGACTGTGATTAGAAAAAAAAAATCATTGACAACAAACTGACTTATAAAATTCAGAGAAGTGATTAAAAATAGACTCTTCTCAAGACTTAGATCCCCTGCTACAGTCTGCTCCTTGGATAAATTTCTCTGCAGATCAAGAGTAGTGAATGTTGTACTTAGAACATTTGAAACTCATGGAACATGAAGGGCTCATTGGCTGAACTATGCTTTAGACAGATTTCATCTGTGTCAGTCTTGTACAGTGTGTTTTGTGGATCCTTCACAGCTGGAACTGGGTATTACAGCAAAAATTTCTTTTAACTTTTGTAAGAATCTCTCACATTCAGGGCAAGCAACCTTTTAAAGACATCTCTGTTACAACTGTGGCAAAGTAAACCAAATTTCACTCATAAGTATATTGCAGGTCTGTTTTTCACCTATAAAGCTATATTGTTAAAAACTATGCCATACATGCAAAAAATGAAAACAAATTTATCTGAATCAGCAACTATGAGTTTGATCTTGAAAAGATACAAAAGGAAAAACCCCTAACAAAAGTGTAATCTGAAAATTATTCTAATACTGTGTGTAAAAACATCCTATACATGCCCCCTGTTTAGAGTCAACCTAGATATCCAGTTTGAGAATCTAATCTATCATAAATTATGGTTTTCAAGCAGAACTGATACAATATCCCTGCATTTCTCAATCGATTTAATTGAACGATCAACCTCACCTTCTGAAATCCAAGGATCATTTCACAGCATGTTGTCAGGATTGTTTATATTTACAACTCTGTCACACTCTCTCTTTGTGTATATATATGTGTACATGTGTATTTTAAAGCAAAGTAGACTGAAAAGTAAAACTTCAATGAAGGCAGGGTTTGAAGGGTCTGTGACTAGCTGTTCTGGAATTGCTTGAAGCCTACATTTTTTGTAGCTGATTTGTCTGGGGTTTTCTCCCATTCTCACAAGCACGTGTGTGTGGTTGTCTGCCTATCTGGATTTGAATTAGCATGTATTGCAAACTTCAAAAGAAATGGGTGGAGTCTGAAGTTGTGTAGCTTTTAAACAAAAATGTCAGGTCGTCAGTAATTTTTTTGTATCTAAGAAAATATCTGTGCCTGAGGCACAAAGTAACTCTTAGCCATATCTTTCCATGCCTTGTGGATTTGATTTTATTTAAAGATGTCTGCAGAATGGAAAAAAATCAAAACCAAAATGGCCCAGGAAACTCAGCACTGAAGTAATTAAGCTTGTTGATAATTACTATCACATTTTCAGTGTTTTGCTGATTAATTGAAAGATCTCAATGTGTCCAATGACACAATAAATTTAGCAGATCTAGGAATGACTTTCTGATATGCTAATGTCAGGATTGTTTTCTACCTTTCTCTAATAGCAATTCTACATGCTGCATTCTTTTTAGAATGTAGCCTGTTGATAAAAAGCTCAGTAAAGATGGCCTTTAAAGAAGCCAGGATGATTATTTTCCCCTCACACAACCGACTCTGCCTCTCCTTCTAAATCACAACTCAAAGCAGGCATTCCTGCCCCTTGATGTTAAAGGGTGCTACTTCACAAAGAGAGAAGTCATGATCTGACTAGATACTGTCATTTTTGATTTTCTGTGGATTATAAGAAACATTACATACATTCCTTTGTAGTGTATTTTTCCACTGTCTTTTTGTCCTACAGGGTTTTTGCTGTTTTCTGACAAGAAAGCTGATTTCCCTACACTGATGGTTCTGGGGCAGGGAATAATAAAGCATGGAGTGCCCTCCACTTAATTTAAAAGTAAGCTTTAACAAAACAAAAATGACCAGCAGGCTTTCTGCAGTGCATTAGTGAGATTATTTGCTTGTTTTTTTTAATGTTTATTTAAATGCCTTCTCTGATAACCTGCAGTGGGAGGGATTTGAAGCCCTACCTCAACATCTATTGAGGTACAAAATGGGACAATGCAACATTTGTCCTCCCTCTGCACAGAGAGGAGGACGAATGCAGATGAGAAGGGCTCATCCCTGGGCTGTCAGACCAGCAGGGTGCAGGAGGCACTGGCACAGCCCAGGGTTGCACTCTAAATCAGGGTAGGAGGAATCTGGTGTGTGGCTGCGGGGGTGAAATAGGCTCTGTGGAGCAGCCCTGCAGCTTCATAGCAACTAAGGAGAGTAAGATAGGAAGATTACTTGGCAATTTCCATTCAGTCTGATCCTGAAAGAATCTAATTATGCAAGTTAGTTCAAGCATTCCACAAGATGCATGAGCATTCAGCACCTCAACATGTCAGGACCAGAAATGGGGAGAAAAGGGAAATGATTGCCCCTCATGATTGCCAAATATCTGTATTTGTACAAATCTAGCACTTAATAAATAGCAAGCTATGTCCTTGTAACAGTTAATAAACTATAAACATTCATTTAAATGTTTTCTAATCTAAATGTGATGATTAGTTGTTGGTTTTTGTTTTTCTGTTAAAAAATGTAACACACATTCATTTGTTAAAAATCTTGATGGAAGTAGAGAACAGTTTCTGCTTATGTCCTTAGGAAAATTGGCCCATCAATTTTCAGTTCCTATAAAAGGGGGTAGAAGAGAGTTCCCAAGGACTAGACGAGCAGATTGTGGAGGTCCATCCCATCCTACTTAATGCAGTTCAGATGTAGGAGTTTCCACCTACTCTAAAAGATGATTAGCTTCTAGTGATTTTCCATCACTAGCATAATTTTTAATGCTGTGCAATGTCTGTCTGCAATCCAATGGTTCTGGTGAAAGCACTGACACAGATCGTATATACCAGTGTATGTGTGCACCAGGAATTTTTTTCTGTCTGTCTCGACCTCCCTCCTCCAGAACTGAGTTTTCAGACACACCCAAATGTACACTGATTCTTAAAAAACCCAAACAATTATATTTAAAGGAATAGAGAATAGTTGTTCTATTTTTATCTGACTCTTTGTCACAGACTGTGGGGATATAAGAGGCTTTGAGGAGCTGTGGTGTGAGTCATTCCAGTAAGAAGATTTGTAATCACAGGCTGTGTATCTTGTTAGTTAATTTGAAGTACAGAAACAAGTTTCATCAAAAGTTTGTAGCAGCAAAGTGATTTGTCTGCCTTAGGCACCCAGCTAAGGAGAATCTGAAGTTGGAGAGAGTATAAAGTGCATCTGACAGCACTCAAAGCATTTGTTTGCCTCACTGTGCTTACTATGTAAAGCCACCACAGTTTTTGTTACCTTAAATTGATTATAAAATGTTGCTGTCACAGTTTTGGGGTTTCTTTACAATGTTTCCAATATGCTAGTTCATATGACTTTAATGCAATTTAATCTCCAACTTCTTTGGACCTAATGATATAAATATGTGTTATATTTTTTGTTTGGATCAAACATATCCTCTCAAAGGGAATTTTCTGGTCATCCTCTCCTTTCAGTGCATTTTGGATTGTTTTTGGGAGTATATGAGTTAGGATGTGTTTGGCCACTGTAAGCACCCCAAAGCCCATATAGGTCCATGGCAGCTCCTGTGTCCAGCAAATAGATCTCCTGTGCTGAATGGGGTGTGCTCAGCACTGGGCAGTATCCTGGGGCAGTGCTCTGTTCTCTGTAAGGACTGGGGGGCTGTGCACAGCTCCCAGTTCACTTAGAACATCTCCCTTTGTGCAAGGATGAGGTGCCAAGCTCTGAGCAAGCCAGCACTGTGCAGCACACAGCGTGCTCTTCCCAGCCGGCGCCGTGCACCAGTGGCATGGTGACTGCTGCCGTGGAAACTGCTGCTGTGATGGGCAGTGTCCTAACTCCCTATCTTAGCAGCAAGCTATTCCACCTGCAGAACACCCAATCACAAATTTAACTTAATGAGTAGGACAATGTGAGAAAGTTGCTAAGTGAGGTTCTCTTGGTAAATGTGAATGTTTTTCTTTCAGTGTACATTAGATTAATTTCACTATTTCTATATTTTTATAATCTCCATAATGTTCAGTTTTGCAAGTAGTCTCCCAGGTACTGTGTTAACATCTATCTGAAAAGCTCCTGGCAATACCCCCAAAGATTTCTCTCCCATCTCCTCTGTGAGTCCTCAGTATTGAATCTGAATACTGAAGGTGGTACAGATGGAAAATAGAGAAGGGAGAATGTAATTTGTAAGAATTGATAAAATAAGCATTGTCAAAGTCCTCTGCAGAATGACAAAGTGAAGAAGCTTGGTAGAAATAAGGGCTGAGAGGTTCCTTTTAGTTTTTCTCCTTTGACATACTCCTGTTGGTGTCACTCTGAGATATTTTAGGGAAGCCTCTGTGTAATTCAAGACCAGGGGAACTGAGTGACCAGCCACTTTACTGGCTTGCTGTAACACCTTTTATTGTGTTACTTGTGTCACAGTATTCATCCCTCCCTAGAGTTTGTTTAAAAATAAAATTTTAGTGAGGGATTCCTGAACTGTAGCTAACATTTGCAAAGGATTTTGCTTCACACAAAAAAACTGTGTAACAGCACCATGACATGACACTTATTCCTTGGCTTTATGCATTTTTTATTTTTCCACAAATAGCTTTTTGGCTCAACCAAAAGGAGTGCTGGATGAAAAAATTCACTGTCAGCAACTTCATATCCTCTCTATTTCTTTATTTACTTCTTTCTTGAAAAATCTCACTTGTGTTCTTAATTTTACTGGGCACTTGCTGATCAGTTTTCTCATCACAGCAAGACAAATTATTCTCTGTGGACATTATTTTCACATTCGTTGGTGGCAGGGGAGGAACCATGTCGGTTTATCAGATTGGCAGATGTGATCTAGGCGAACTTCAGTTTAACTTCTTAGTCTCTGTTTTCCAATTAATCTTCAATGTTTTCTTAAATGGTCTTTTAAAGAGCTGGATTCTGTCTTGTTTATTTATAGAATAAGTAAAACTAAGATAAAAAGAGTCTGGCATAAGACTCTGCTCTGCTTGGTGCTGCTGTATCGAGCAGTGAGGATGGTACAGTACTGTCAGAGCACCTCACAGAGAGGATGCTGGATCCCATTGCTTCTGGGATACAGAGACACTCTGCAAAAGTCATCGGATGATCTTCAAAGTATCAACAGCAAGGTCATTAAAGACCTGCCAAGTGCAATGTCTGTTGGATTCTAGAAAACAAAACACTATTTCAGGACTAATGGAAATTTCCATGAAACAAGCAGGATGTGACAAAAAGCCCTGCACCCAGCCAACCCTTTAAAACATTGCAGGTTATAAGGTAAATGTATTTGTAATATTTTGTGGAACTATAGGAAGCTTTCCACAAAAAGAGTATAAGATGATGTCACAGTATGTGATGTCTGAAATATAGAAAAGAGTTAGGTTTTTTAATGCATAATTATAGTTACATATGTATGTCACTTTTTCATTGCATATCACATTTCAAGTGTAAATAGGACTGCCTCTTCCATTTCAGATAAAAATTCCCTTTATTTAAAATATTGCTGCAGAAAAGAAAGAAGTAAAAAACACAGGGCTTGGCTCTCCAGTAGCAAAAATGTCTTGTAAACCAATAGTTGTCCTTTGCTTAATGGGAAGCTAAGCAAGAATATTTCTGTCAGCTCTGCTGGTGTAAGGGATTCAGAAGCAGTGTGTGGCCAAGGAACATAAGGAAGAGTGACCTTGGTATCTTTAAATATTTCTTTGTTTTTCGTCTCTGTTTTGGTGAAGCTGTGCTAATTTGGGGAATTTGTCTTATTGTGATCCAAATGATAAATAATGTACTAGCAAAAGCTGCAAAACAGAAATTAAATACTTTTGAAGTTGTTAAAAATATTTTTAATACAGTTTGGAACATTTTTCTTTGTAGTTTTACCCTAAAGAATAAATCTTGAATATGATTAAGATGAAGAGACAATTTAAATACAGATTAAATAACAGTTTGTTCTACTTACTTGCATCTGTCTTTGGTTGGTTTTCTTTGCTGTTGTTTGCTTTGGGTTTTTTTAGGGGATTTTTTTTTTTTTAATGCTGATTTTTTTTCCTGTTTTCTTCTTTTGTCTTACAAATTCATTCTGTTTTTGCAATATTCTTTCTTAATTTCATTTTACCTGGGAACTCCTAAGGCATAACTATTATAATTGTTTTACCTTTTAAACTCTCTTTAAAAATAATTTATTAATGTGTAGCTATGTAGAATATATAGAATTATGCCCATATATCTAATTCTGATTAAAGTGAAAAATTAAATATTTCCTTTTTGACATGATCTAACAGAACAGGAAGAGTTAATTGACATACTGTAAGAGATTAAAGCAGAGGATTTGCTAATACTTGCAATTTGCCTAGCAGAAAAATGGTGGATTTTTTTTTTTAATATTGGGGCATTGGATATTACTCCAGCAGGATCTCTCCTCTCTCGTGACAAGTGCCAGGAGTCTAAGGTATGGTGTGATGCTGAGTCGGGGGAGGTTTATCATAGGCTAGATATCAGGAGAAAGTCTTCATGCAGAGGATAGCTGGGCACTGGAAAAGCTCCCCAGGGAAGTGGTCACAGTTCCAAGCCTGTCTTGAGTTCAAGAAGTGTTTGTCCAGTGCTCTCAGGCACATGGTGTGACTCCTGGGGATGGTCCTGTGCAGTTGGACTTGATGATCCTGATGTATCCCTTCCAACTGAGCATATTCAATGAAAATTATAAAGCTAGTGTCTCCCTTTAAATGGACTGAAACAGAGTTATTATTGATGAGTCAGCTTTTCTTCAATGCATGGAAAACTACTGGAACTAAAAATTAAGCTAAGTATTTGTAGGTACTTTGAAAAAGGAGAGTAACAAAAGAAGGTAAGTAATAGTTAATACAGACCTGTCAAAAATACATTAAATCTAATTAATTTCCACTCAGGACTGGCTAATACCCCTTGTCAGTAGAAAGAAGGTACTACATATTGTTACATTAGGGTTGGAGATATTTTTATAAGCAAAGGAGATACCGTCTAGACATAAGATGAATCACTAGAGGATGAATTCAGACTCAGACTATGCTCAGCAGTTTTGTGCAGTCCACTATCCACCCTTTTAATTATCTATCTGGATAGTTGGTTGGGGAGTGTTCTCATTATCCTTGTAAGCAGCATCCTCCTGGGAGAGTCAGCAAGAGCTTTCAGGCAGGGTTGGACTTTGAGATAAGCACTGTGATGGGAGGAGGATCATGGTGTTACCCCCGAGCGCAGGACAGAACAGAATCACTGTCTCTTGGATGGGGTCAGTTTGGCTGGCAGTGACCACAGGTGGGCCTGCTTCACATTAATGTCACGCTGAGATCTGTCAGTGGGGCGTGCTGGAGGAGTGACAGGGTGTGCAACAGCTTCTGCTCAGAGCTGGGACAGCCTTGGAGCTGCTCTCTGTTGTCAGCCTTGGGACACTCCTCTTTCTGCAGGAATTGGCTCTTGGAGACAGTCAGTGGCTGAGCAGCTGATATTGTCAGAACCTGTGAAACTGGGAAAATGTTGATTCTAGAGGAGACAAGTTAAACCTTCACATAAGTAAAAGTTTCCACTAAAGCTGGGTAATGCAAGAGGAAATTAATTAATTGTGCCATGAAAGATTTCTGTTAGATTTTAGCAAAATGTGATGGCTACCCATGAGATTAAATAAGTACTGGGATAGATTCTTGGAAAAGACTTTCATTACTAAGAGCCTGAACAGTCAAATTAAAGAAGTATCTATTTGCCATGAACATCTGACTGCACTTTGATCCAGCTTGGTGGAGGTAGAGAGCTTAATGATCCACCTTTTAGTTTCCCTTCCAACTTTGTTTTAAGATTTCATGATAAGAAAAAAGATTCCAGAGCAAAAAGATAGCTTTATATTTCAGTCAGTGGAGAATGTTCTGAAGAGCCAAAATTCACATTTTGAAAGTAGGCATATGTGAAGTTTATTTGACAAGATCCAAGAAAATATAAAGATGGGCCCATGCAACCTTTAGAAGACCTCTATCTCCTTTTTCTATAATGTGCTAGCAATTAGGGTGACTCTCCATAATGCCATAGCATTGTCTGATTTGTGGAGGGGCTGGTGTTTTCCAGAGATCTTTCCCCCCCAACTCTTCAGCTATAAAAATGGCTCCCTCAGAGGTTTTTGATTAACACAGAACAAAGAAATATTATTTCACTTGTGAGGATATTTTTGCAATACTGGAAATTTTCTCAAGACTGTGAACTTTATGGGGAGTGTTTAACAACATAGATTCCACCTATTTTCCCACATTTGCTTTATAATTTCAAGTCTGAGTTCAAACAAAGTTAGCATTTCCACTGAACATTTTCTCTAGTAAAACCCTATTAAAACCATATTTCTGAAACAAAAATTACAGTATGACCAAAACAGTTGGAATGTTCCCACTAAGGCGTATCTGCAGTACTTGATAGTTATTGGCATTTTAGATTTATGAAGGGCCAGCTGCGAGACGTTCACAAACCAGAACTTTAGATTTATTATTAACAAGCAGAAGCATGCATTGAAAAATAAATTGCACAATGTGACAAGCTAAGGAAATGAGTAAATTCTTTGTGCCAAACATGTGACTTTGCATTTGCATAATGAATTCATTTGCTCATAAATGGTCAGAAAAAGGCCCATCCCCCCATATACAAAATATTCCATGCTTTGATTATTTTTAAAGTTTGTATGATGAATAAACATGATAAAACTGCATTTTAGCATATGCCAGAAATAAGTTTTGTTGGTTGCTAGTAATCTGCTGTCAGAAAGCCATCAACTTATCCATGTGATCTTTAGCTTTGAAAATATATTATTTTCCTCTTTTCAGATATGCATGGCTAATTATTGCATAATTGTTTACAGAACTAGCAGGGGAACTACTGAAATTCATTCTGTTTTTCAAAACAGCTTGTCAGCTCATACATAGATATTGAGACCCATCCAGTTTCCCACTCATAGGGAGTTTCCTTTCTATTTATCAGTGGTATTTACTTCTACCAAATATCTACCTGACTCCTCCTTCAGATTTATCTACAAATTTAGCAATGCTATTTTAATAAATCATAGTTTCAGTTTCTTTCTTCATACATCTTTGGTTAGGGAGAAAGGTTGTAGCATTTGATAATATCCTTGTAATAGTTTATTTCTGTGCAAAGAAAGATGTTATTGCTGGCAGTGTGATAAAATAAATAGTTTAATAAATATGTCTAAGTCCAGTTCATTTAGGGAGGAGCCATTTGAGAAACGAGAATACTCACAGGTTTCTGGTTTCAGATTTATCTAAGTGTTCTTTTTTATTGAAGGAAAAGATATATCTGATCTAGTGCAATTCTACTGAATAGCCAGGGGCCCAAACCACATATTATTGAACCTTAAAAATAGATTCCATTGTTTGACTGTAGTTTAAATTCTGAGGCAATATGCAAAAAAAATCCTCAGCATGTTTACATACCACAAGTTGTATGAACAATAAAACTGGACTATATAGTCAAAATGTCTATTTTATGAGAACATGGTGTTTCATCTTGTAATATCACAGAATACTACTATAAATTCATTATTGTAATTTGGTAATTAAAAAAAAAATTATTGTAGATATGCAGTAGGATTTAAAACAGTACTATTTTCTGTAGGAACTTACTCCAAACAATAGTAAGTCTGCTTCCTTGCCATTGTTGTCCAATGACATTTTGTTATTCTTTTGTTATGCTTCTGGTTGAATTTTAGATTAAAAGTAGGAGCTGTGGTGATATTGTTTGTTAATGACATGGCTCCCTGTGATGTCAATAAATCCATACCCCATTATACTTACATTTCTGTTTCAGGTCCCATGGGTATGTATGATATTGCATAGGTAGTAATCTCACATAGGTCTATGCTTGTTAATTATGGAAATGTAAATTTAGGGTATAAAATCAGGTTAGAGTATAAAATTTAATAAATTTAAAAAAATATCTATTTGAAAAGAAGTAAATTAGATCTACAATCTACAGGACCCTCTTTTCAAAATCAGTAACCTAATATGGCTTTCTACATTTGAAACTGAATCAGCAAAAGAATGGACCAGTGCTCATCCTGACTCAAGTCCAAAACCATTTCAGTGAATGAAATGCACCTATTGAGATCAGTGACCTTTGACTCACACTATGCCTCATGCCTATAGGTGTTGAGATATGTAAAATAGGTGAATATGAACTTGATGGGCCATCAAGTTAGAAAAACATCATCCTACATGATTATTAACCAGCTATCAATTTCTCACTTATGTGGTCTTTAAGTCTCTAAAACCCTCATGGATGTGGCATGAAGGATGCAGAGCTTTGGTTTCTTAGTGTTTCAGCAAAATGCTTAAATTGGATAAAGCTGCAAAATAGTATCTGACAGTTTTGAAGCCCATTTAAAAAATCTGTATGAGTTTTTCTTATTCATTTGCATGACAGCAGTCAAGGCTGTTTACTGTAACATGGCCAAAAATAATCAAATTTCATTTAAAAATGAAAGCTTGACTCTTCGATAAAGCAGGTAAAGAAGTAAATTCATCTCTATAGGATACTTTTAGTGAGAACTCTAGAAAGTTAAGTAAACAGAAGAGTCATAAATATGTAGTTTTGCCTGGTATTCAAAATTCAATATCCCTGTTTTTTTTGGGGAAAATGTACCAGGAATGCTCTGGTGAAATTCATGTTCCTATTTCAGATTAATTTTTAATGTCTTTCTTACATGCTAAGTCCTTAATGTAAATTGCTGATCATGCTTTCTTTCATCTACCAAATCTCTGAACTTCTTCTTTAACTATGAACAAATCAAGATGTCATTTCTGATAGGACTGAGAATTTCCTGACAGCTCATTTCTCTATCAATAATAAAATCTGATCTTTCTCATATGGGCCAGATTCCGCACTGTGGCTCAAATGAAAATGAAAAGCATGTGATGATGCTGGCTTTTCAAATATAAAATAATGATCAAAATCCTGACAGATATTTATTATAATAAGCTTTCTTTTTTGAAGCAATATTAATAGTTGAATGAATCAGAGTTATTTCTCTAAAGAAGGTTCTTGTCTCCTTACACCTCCCTTCAGATTTTGGGAAGTTAAACATGCCTCTCTCTTGCTGTTTTTCTTCATTCCATGTCTTGGAAGAAACTGCTCTCAAACAGGTCTGTACTCTTTCTATGCCAGAAGAAAAAGAATATACTGGGGAGCAGGGAACATCTTGAGGTATTGGAAACCTACCTTGTTAGACTCACTTCACTCTGGGTGAAGAATAGCTTGACACAAACTACTTGCTTGGATATTACAGTAACCTACTATAAGACAAAATACAATAGAAATACATTATCACCTTATATACCCTGAAAATATAGTCCAAAAGTTTTGTTCAGATAGGTAAAAAAGTGAAAAGAAATCCCACTGTTATGACCTACTTAGTGACAGATCAAACCAAAAAGATGTCTCAGGAGGTCTGGTTCTCTGCTAGCTGCTTTCTGGCTGCTTAGGGTTGCAATTCTCTCTTATTCTGTGACTGCTTTCCACAGAAGTATCCCACTCCCTGGGAAATGTGAAATGTGCTTGCTTTTATAGCCAGATTCTTTCTTGGAGCCTTCCAGGGATTCCATTCAGATCCAGTTTTTCTTTAATTTTAAATTTTTGGTGGAAGGTTTTGATATATTTCCTATTAGATTACTAGGAGTCTGTCCTTCCTTTCTATGTAAAATCATGTCTGCAGCCCTGTCTTCATCTCTTGTATTTGGCTGGCTTGCAGGTGACTGTGACTGGAAGGAAAGCCTAATGATCTTGTCAGTGTCCGAAGGTAAGGTATCCTCTCTTTCCAAGAAACACTGATGTGAGAGGTTTTGGTTGGTTACTGGAATCATTCAGACAGGACTTTCACTTTGCTATCATCTCAGATGTTGTTACACCTTTTTGTGTGGATGTGTTGTAAAAACAGATCCACAAAATAGTTCAGGTTAAGAGTAAACTCTTATTATTCAACAGCATAATTTCTTTATGGAGTGTGTATGTTCAGTGCAAAGGGCCTCCGTCCTCTGAAACTTGTAATTGAAAACCTATATATTGGAAAAATACTTAATATACACATCTAGATGAGGTTAATGTATACAATCACAGCATGCTCTTAAGTGAGCCTAAACATATCAGTAATTAAGCATTGCAGGATTATAACATGTATGAGGCAACTACAGTTAAAATCTATATTGGAAAAAAAACATTATTGGAAAATATTCTTTGCAAGTAAATTCTAACAGTAATTACCTCTAACAGTGATTATCTAAGATCTCTGAATACACAAGAGACCCCATATCAAATAAATATGCATAAAATATAAATAATATTAGGTTCTTATTAATTTGGGGTTTTTTTCCTGTTTGTTTTTTTTTTTATATCAATGGACCTGTCATCTGGATATATAAATGAGAGGAAGACTGAAATCAATATGCTTATAAGAAATCCCTTATCAGATTTCTTTCAGAGCCTGGGTAAACTTTCTGCAGTGCCTTGGTGTGGATGAGTAGTTTTTCAGGTTTTTTTTTTTTTTGTTTTGGGTTTTTTTTTTTTTTTGGGTTTTTTTTTCCTGGTACACCCATGTATCTAGTTCTGTCCAGCTTCCAAATCTTGCGCAGTCTCAGAATAGCATAAAATCAATACACATCCAATACTCTTGCTTTTGCCTCAACAGTAAAGAGCTAATGGTGCTGACAGTCTTTAAAAAGCTTTCCAGGTGGCCCAATGTGGAATAAATTATCCTGAAAATGGAGTTAGAAGTCTTTTTCAGCTATGCTATTATCGTAGTGCATTCCATCAACAATACCTATAAGTGTTTAATAATACATTATAGCATTGCAGGTTAATGGGGGATACTACCTTTCATACAGAAAAACTGGTATGTGGTACCTTTGTTTTTTCCTAAGAAAACTACTCCTCAAAGCAAGAACTGGAAACTTTCTATTGCAGCTTCAAACATTGAGCCTTAAAGAAATAAATTGAATGTAAAATACGTGTGTAATTTCTTTAGAAACCAATTTAGAGAAAAAAAGGAGCATAACAATTTGTTACATTTTCTTAACACAGGTGTCAGCTGCGACTTTTTTTCAAAAGCACGTGTCTCACTTTAATTCTGTAAATCTACAGATGCTGATGTGACTTCTCATGTATGAGCATGATACACACATATGCTAAGGGATGCTCTTTTGCCATAAAAGGAGAAAAAAATATCTTATGTGTCTTGTTTCTTCTTCCCTGTTGTATTTCTTTTCAAATGTCCTTGCCTTTTTGTCTTCCTTAAATTGGAATCCTCTGCCCTTCTGGTACTTCTGCCCTTCCGGTGAACAGAGATATCAGATACGAGCTTGGCCAATATCTATTACCTCATTAATGTCCACAACCCTCCTGTGTTGCTGCCTCTTCAGCAGTGCCAACACACTTGTTTGTAGAGTTGTGTAGTGAAACACCTTAGGGTGAAAAAGATTTAATAGGTGTTATTTAATAAATTGTGTTCCGAGGTTACTCACCTGGCTCGCCGTGAGGCTGAGCTGTGGCTGGTGTGCCCAAGCGAGTCGCAGTTAACTGCAGGGAAGCACTGCAGGGCAGTGGGGACAAAAGGGCAGCCATGGCAAGGGTCAGGGTACCACAGGGCAGTGCTGAAGATGGTATTTCTGACAGTGCTTCATATCTCAGATAAGGCCTGAGGACAACACTGCTTTAAGAAATGAACACAGCCTGATTTTCAGATGAGAAGTGGACAAGTCTGTGGGATAACTAGTGATGTAACTGGGTACAGCTTGACCTCTTCAGTTTAGGGGGAAACTGTCTGTACAGCCGTCAAAATTCAAAAGGTCATGTCTACTGATGATCATAAATAGTTTAAAATTATTATTAAATTCATAGGAATGCAGTCTATAAACAATTGGAATTTGCTTGTTTATAATGCCTTTAAACTTTTGCCTATAAAAAGTTGAGATGCATGCTGTACTTAGAAACAGTTTTTGAGATTCCATGTGAAGTCAGGCCTTGATACTGTGATTCCAAGCTGCAAAATTACATTGAAAAATGTAATCTCAGACGAGATCTCATACAAGGGGGACAATATCATGTTATGTGACTCTTTAAACATGCAGATTTTGTTCCTACTCTTTTTGTACTTTTTTTGTGATGATATGGTGAGTCCATCTGCGTGTGCTTAAAGAAATTCACCTGAAACTTTTGCTAGTAGTACTGTCTGCTTTGGAGCAAGATGGAAATTTCCTAAGTCTAAGTTTTTAGAGTGAAACTCCCCAGATAGTTATATAAAAAAAATATAAAAAGGGATTGTTACTGTAAAGAATCAGAAACTTTTCCCACCATATGTACGATAATTTAACAGAAGAGGAATTTTATTATTTGTATGTTATCAACAAAACAATTATTTTCAAACTTGTATTTAGTTTGGATGTTTGGAAAGGAAAACAAACAGTCACTGGATCAAATATTTATTCTGGCCAATTTTCAGCTAACATAATTCCATATACTTCTTTAAATAAGAAAAAGATTTTTGCAGATACTGTTTTGTGGTTTTAAGTGCTCTTGGCAGGAAGGATAGGTATATAGAAAGGACATTTTGTATGGAGCTGTTTGCTGTCAGATTTTACTATTTATTCTCAAGAGCTAGGTATACAGATTGGGAGTGCAAAAAGAATAGAAGGAAATCAACCAAAACCCCCAACAGAGACAACAAAAATGCCCTTACAAGATTGCTTGTGGGGATTGTAAATAACATGACTGACTGCAATTAGCACAGGGCCATTGTTCTTTATAGATTAATGGATGGAAAACATTTGATTTCCACTTACCTAACATTGCTTTACTTTCAGTTTGCAACCAGACCATGGCTATACTTGACACTGTTAAAACTCACCTGAGTAATTACAGCCTATTAACAAGGCTAAAATGGAAATGAGAAGGAGAGTTGGAAAAATAAAAAGCATCAGTGGTGCTTTAGTACCAAGAAGGGATGGGAAACTGCAATAAATTTACAGTGAAACTGGAGTATAGCCAGGAAGATGAGGGCAATATTCTTTCTCTTTTCCCTTATCTAGAGTGAATATAATTATTTTTTTCCAAGATGCTTTTTTCTTCATTTTAGGAAATTCTTGTTTGTTGCACAAACCTCCACAGAAATATTGAATACCTTATATCAGCTAATCTAATTTCAAAGATATTACCCTGTATGGTATTATACACTAGAATATGCCATACTCCTACATTGCAAGTAATTGGAACACCTAAGACCTCAGAGCAAGGGCAGTCAATAATTTTCCTAATATCAAATATGAAAATCTTGCTTTTTTTGTATTTTGGCAAAAGGGACTTCCTATTCTCTTGAGAGTTTTTCATTGATTTGGCCCTTCTTGCCTATGAAACCCAAGCCTGGGTATAACATTGAATTAGTAATGAATGACTGTGATGGCTGACATTAGTAGAAGAAAACAGAAATGGATAATGTGGAGGTATCTATTGAGGTTCCCATTGCTATGGTTATATATAATTTTCACATAGATAGAATCATAACATTAGTGCAGAGTTCGCGTCAGTTCCATGTTTCTGTTGCAGCTGGAGTCTCTTGTTTGTAGATAAGTGGCCCTAATAACTGTGAACACAGAGCAGATGCCCCAAGGTGCCCAGTCCTTTTGGCATGCAGAAAAGATGTCTCTTCTAATCAGGAAGTAATCACTGATTATATCCAAGTGTTAGGAGAAAAAGACTGCTAGCTGAGATGCATAGAGGTTCGAAGAATAGAAGATTTAAACTCTGTAATGAATCAATTTTAAAATTACCATATTTGAGATTTTCAAGTTTGGAACTAAATATTTTCCTGTCTTGAGATTTATGAAGAGTTCTGTTTCTACCAAATGTATCTGCATACTTTCTCCTGAAGAACATAAGTTTACTTCAATAAGCTAGCTATTTCTGAATAGCAAAATGTATCAGTTTCCCCACACCACTTCTAATTTTTTTCCACTGTTTAAAATGTGCCACAAATTAGCATAATCTTATAGGTGATAATATTAAGGACACAAAGTATTTGTGTAGTGTTGTGTTTTACTTATCCGTTCTACAGTTTCCATAGTTCAGGGTTATACCACTTATTCTTCCTGATGGCAAATGCATTCATTTATTATTTACTGAGAATGGTGCTTTACAGCAAGGATGCATGAAATTGAAAAGATTGACATCTAAGGGAAGATTACCTGTACCTATTTGACTATCAACCTGGAAATGACTGGAGCTGTTTATAATTTGTTGAAATACTTGGGAAAATTTCTGTTTGACCTTTTTTCTTATTATTTTGTTGAAAAAAAGCACTGAACGAAACAAAGCATACTACTTTTGACTAGCAACAAAAAAATAGTCATGAATGAAAAATAGGAAAAAGAAAGGAAATATAACTGGAGAGCTGGAAGCAAAGAGCTGGAAAAACTGGAACAGAAGCAGTTTCTGAATGTTCTTGTGAAATTCTTTCAGTTCCAGCTTTCCACCCAGATACTTAGCAGAAATGTGATCACATTGTATTTGCTAAGACATATGCTTGCTATTTTCCCTCATCCCTTTTATCTGCCTAAGTGTTGATAGGAAGTACAACCTCTGATGTTAAAGTGAAGTTGCAGATCTAGCTGATGTTTAGTTTGGTGCTGATGGCTGCCTTCCATTTCCCCCAGTGAGAATTCTCACTGTTCTGATATAGTTGTTGCCAATGGACCTTTTCCTTCCCTTTCTTCAGCACTGCAATCCAGCTCTCTACTGAGTACAGGGAAAATAGCTGACTGCCCAAGGTTAAAGCAAGGACATTTTTCTCTTGTTGGAAAACTGACAGTGAGCAGAACAACTCTGCCTGAAGAAAAGGACTTACCCAAACCACTCCTATTAAATGATCTTTTCATTCCACTTGACATTCATGCATCTACTGGTGGTGGTTATTGAATAACTGAATCTAAGGCAACCGTTTTAAATCAAATTAACTCTAGAGGAAACTCAAGATTTTCCAGACATTTTTGGCATTGCTTTAAGGCATGTGCGTGCCTTTACCAGCAGGCTGTTAGACACCATTTTGTTTCAGCAAGGAGTTTCTGCTGAAGATGTGTAGACTCAAGTATCTTCTATATAATTTGTATGTCACCTTAAAGAAAAATCTGAGATTGATGCTGTTTAAATAATTTTGAAATTTGATTCCTAGCCTATCATCTGATCTCTACTCAGCTGGAAGATCTTGTCATGAAAGGTCAAACCTCAGTGTACCAGAAATTCAGTCTAACACTGATTAGCAACACTATTAGATACTGTACTCTAAAACTTCAGTACCTCAAGACACTGACAAGTATCTTGTGAGTTTATTAATAATGTCTTTAAAAATAATTATTTAAGTAGGAAATAAAATTAAAGGTCACCTTATACTTGTCCAGTGTTATTTCTGTCAGTGAATTTAATGGATCCTAAGCACTTTGCTATATGTATTGTCAACCTTAGAGTTTTGTCAAGAAAGTGGTAAATATCCCTTAAATGTCAGAGCAATCAAGAGTCAAAGGAAAGCCTCCAGCTGATTCTTCACAGAGCTGAAAGTAAGAATAGCCTCTCTTTGTGCTACTGGGTCAACTATATCCTGCTGCTGGTCAGCTTAATGTAAGTTTGAGATTCATTGACCTGCAGTCAGAATTTTCTTCTGAAGATCAAGAGAGCCAAGAAAGATTAACTTTCCAACATTGTCATAAAGTTTTCTTGCAACAGAATATGGAAGCAAATTGCTTTAAAATTGTTAGTTCTGTTAACGACCTTCCAATGAGTTTTTTGGTCTGAGATCTAAAAACTTCTGCCAGAGCCCAATCACAAGTGTTCACAATCTCATATGACATTTTCAGTTCTCTTAATAAAAATGCCAAAATGAAATAACATTTTAGCTTCATGAACATTTTAACATTTTAACTTCACTACTGTAATATTCAGAAGCAGGTGAAAAGTTAATTCAAAAAGGGAAAAGCATAAATGTAAATAAAATTTTTTAGTATGGGATCCAAGAATATGTCATTAGTGAAAAAGGTAATAATATGGAAAAAAGGTCAGAGAAATTCGGATTTTTTTGCAGTGGCTCAGCATGAGGTTGATTTAAAGATTAGCATCCACATCAAATTGAAATTTGACCCTAAACTTATTCTTGAATTGATGTCTGTGGTATTTACTTGCTAGTGCTAGAACTGAATTAAATTACCAGTGACACAACAGTTGTAAAGGTGTTCCTGAAAATACAGCATTTGAAAGGTAATTCACAAATTTAGAAAGTAAATCATAATAGCAGACCAGTATAATTTTATGTGTGATTGAATTTTTCTCAAGCTGTACCTTACTGAAATTGAAGGATGACGAAGCTGATGATGGAAGACTGGCTGTTACCTTTACATTGGACAATAAATATTTCTTGTACAGATTGAATTTTAATCTTATATTACAGGACTTAAAATTCTTGCCAGAGGGTAAAACACTAACCTGTGTTCTATGTGTCTCACACAGAACTGATGTTTATTCATATTTTTAAATCAAAGATGATTGTTCAAAGTTCTCTAAACAATTATCTGTACATAGGATCATGTTATGAGCAAGCTTTGTGCCAGAACAGTCTTGTTTTTTCCTCATGCTTTTGACATTATTTGGGATTGACTCTCCATTGGGGATATATTTCCTGAATCTCAGTTCAATTTCTATTAAGAATTAAAGAATTGTGAAGTATCTTTATCCTCCCATTTCAGTGGACAGTGGGCTAAGCAGTTAGTTGTTACACTTGCATAGATGCTGCTGGATCATACTCATGTTTCCTTCTAATTTTAAGTAGTAAATCCAAAAAGTGTAACATAGTAGAACCCTTAAAATTAACAAAGAGTTCCTGTTGTCTTATGATAATATTTAATGGTCAAGTTTTTAAAAGATAAGCCAGTTTAAATCAGATGAGGTTAAAGACTGAACTCCTATATCAGAAGAGCTGTATTGTGACTCTGCAGTAGGGTGCTCTCCTTTGCCCCATAGCTATCAGTCTCCACTTAAATTGCCTGTCAGAAAATACATGCAGTTCACATTTGTTACCATGAAAATGTGAATAAATATTAAGTATTGCTTTGTTTCCATCCCTTGCTTGAGGCTCAGCAAGTGTATCACACTGCTATGTGCCCCTTTTCCTGACCTTGTATCCTGGAGAACTTAGACCATCTTAATGGCTAAACATGAATGATGCACAGCAAGAAGTTGGTCAGTCAAGAATCAAATGCTTCTGAAATTCACTGTTATGGACAGTGAATTATCTTTATTTAGTACCATTGCTACTGGTTTTCTGTAAACCAGCTGTTAGCAGTTTTACATGTTCAAAGATTTCTGAAGAAGGAGCATGCTAATGGAATTGAGCGCATAGCAAAATTACTAGGTCTACTCTATTTTAGAAGTGCAATTATTAAAAAATAATTATGATGAATCCTTATATCATGACAGAGGCATAAAATACTAGTGAGTCTGACTGCTGGCAGTGAGTTTTGATCCATGTACAGCTAGATCTGGCCTTGAATGTGGGTAACTAACTTAAAATTTGAAATTCAGTTTAAGAATTTAAAAACCTCAGTGGGTGATTTCTGTCTCTGAGAGAAATAGGTCAAAATAGGACACAAAGGATAAAATTTCTCATCTGTTTTCTACCTGTGAGAGAAGAACTATTCCCTCAAATGGGAAAAGCCCAGTGGAAAGAACCTGCTGAAGTGATTGTGGTTTTAGCCATTTCTCCCTTGCAGCTGTCTTAAAAATTGAAGCGCTTAGTTTGAAGTAATGTTGCTGTTATATATATCTTCTCAATAGGATTAATTATTATAGGATCATAGCATCATTTAGATTGGAAAAGACCACTAACATGGTCAAGTCCAACAGTTAATTGATGTGAACTGTACATTTTTTATATTCAATTCTTATTGCTAGAATCCATAAACATATCAGGGTTATGTAATTACAAAATTTCATTTCAGAAACAGCAAGTACATTGAAGAAACATTTATTTCTTTGTGCACCAAATGCAAGTTAATATACAGCAAAATGCTATGCAAAGCCAGTGTGATTTGTTCATCTAATAATTTAGTGTCTTATTAGAAAGATAAAATTCTGGATAAAGAAACATATACTTTTGGTACCTTTTTATTCCTTTATACTTTCATTTGAATTTAAGCATATAAAGTTCTTTAAGAAACTCAAAAATGTAAAAAAGGATCAGTTACTCAGTGGTGCACTTTTTGTATTTCTTCCCTTTATTCAGTACAAGACAATAAAAGGGATTATGAAATGTCCTTCTTGTTTTTTAAGTCTCAGACACTGTATAAAAAGTAGAACACCTGAACATATGGAAACTTAGATTTTGACAAATCAAAATCTAAAATTTTTACTTGAAAAAAAATTGCATTTCCTTGTGATCATATGTGCTGGTTTACTTAAAAATCATAGCATTATTTATATACTTCATCACATAAAGAAATCTAGTATTTATTAAAGGTGTCTGTGTGGATAAAATCAGCAATTTTATTAAGACTGTTCACAGAAAGCCCAAGTCAAAAATGTTAAATGAGTTCATGCTTCCTCTTCAAATACCTTTTTCAAAGCTTTTTGTGGTGTTCGTGCAGCTTTACTTGGACTTTAAGGCTGCTGCTCATGGCTTAGCTTTATTTAGCCACTTCAAAAGAAATGAGGGGAGAAGGATCAGACTTTTCTGCTGAGAGTATAGGCTTTTTTCATCTTGCTGCCTTTGACAGAACTCACAGGAAGAGTCCAAGCTGGTGAGGGAAAACTGCTTTTGAAATTTCTGAGTAACATCTCCTGTGTTGTCTATCTTGTTCTTTCATCTCAGGCACTTTTATTTTCAACATGAGTAACTGTCACGATAAATAATCTTCACAAGTTTCAGAGGGCATTATTTGCTCTGTTGAATTTTCTCAATGATCTTGACTCAAATATCAAAAACTCTTCACAGAGGTGGGAAAACCTTTTCATTCCCAAACCAGGGAAGCAATTTTGCTGGTATAGCGATCGAGCCAGCTCAGCTATAGAAAAGAATGCAGTTCTCCTGTTGCTATGCTGGAAAAAAAGGTCCAAGTAATTGTTGTCGTTCTTGTGGCTGTGCTTTCTCTTCCATGGTTCTGTTTCAATCTCTGTGACCTTGCAGCTGCTGCAGCCATGTTGCTTTGTCTCAGCAATGAGGCCTTAGCAATTTTCCTTTATGCTGTGAAGACCGTGACCCATTGACTTGTTATGATTTTTTAAAAGCTCTCCATAGAATTTAATCCAGTTGTTCACATCTGGAAAGTAGAAACATAACTGCCTGATTTTTTTTTTCAGTGGGGAGAATGAGGAGGGGAGGAGAGGTAAAGGAAAGGATCAGGATTTGGATTTTAATTACTTCTACTTCTTGCTGAACTAGTTTTATTGATTTGTAGAAATTGAACCCACACAGAGAGAGAGGCCCAGTTTTATTCTTCAGACAGTTCAAAGTCTGAATTTTCTGTACAAAAATCTTAATAGAAACATGCAATTATGTGGCTGCCAGCTAAAGAAAATACTTACGAATTAAAAGATGTCTTCATCTAGTTTAAATGCAACTTTTTCTGGTTACTAGGGGTTTCTGTTAGTTGGAATAGGCTTTTCAGGTTGTTGCATCCCAATTAGTCAGATTCTTCCATTTTACTCAGAATGGATTCAAACAGGTAGCATAAAAGAAAAAGCTTTTATTTTTGTGTTCTAGATTTAAGTTTTTTAAAAATATCATTCATTGAACTAGCACTTTTTCAACCTGTGTGCCGGGTTCTCCAAGCCAAGAACACATTTCTTGTGAGAGAATTAGTTGCAGTGGGAGCTAGTGACTTGAACAGCAAGCTCACGTATTTTTACAATCTGGATCTTTTCATTGTGCTAATTTGAATATAAGACTTGTGAATGCATGACTGTTTATCTGTATGTAGCAGTACATGACACCACCACGTACTCCTCCAAGTATTACAAAAAACAGAAAAGAGACAGAAAAATGATTAACAAAGGAGTAATCTGTGTTTAGTAATGGGATCTACGAGCTGAAGCAACCTATAAATCTACAATGTTGATGAAAGTTTATTTATTACTGGGCTGTCAGTGTAACTACTAATGATCTGGGCAGTAGTTTTCTTACTGAGGCAATAAGAAAATTAGGTGCTTTTACTGGCAAAAAACCTGAAGCACTAGGGAATTATACAATGAGATCTGGGAAATTTAACATTTTCTTGGTAGTGTAGGGGTGATGGAGTTAGGGAAAATGCAAGTCAACATAAATTTTCTAGTGAAAAAAATTTTTTGATACAACAGAGATTAGTGCTCATGTATGGCTTGACCTGTGATAAGAAGAGATAGGACTTATTTAGCCGCAATGATGGTATTAATTTCTGTAAAATTAAATGTGGTAATAACTACATGAATCCTTTTGCTTCTAAGCACCAGGAAAGCAGAAGAATGCTGAAGAAATTCCTTAACAAGTAAAGGGAATTGTCAAATCTAAGTATTTGTAGACACAGCTAGGTGTCAGATACAGTAAGATCAATACAGCTGCATGGAGAATTCTACAGTGAAAGGGAGAATAGTCTCTTCAACTATACTATTGAAATTTTTGTAATCAGGTTAATTGTGAGTTTTCCTCATCCAGCTAATTCTCTGAGAATGAATGAGTTGTGATATTTCTTAGCAATAATAAAGTGGCATAATTTAAACAAGTGAAAATAAATGGAAGGAAAAAGGCAATATTTTCAAAGGTTTTGGTAAACTAATAAATGCAGTCATTGCCAGCATCCTTGAACAACTGGATGTGCATAAAGTAAATAATCTTCTATGCTTTGTATTTTGGCAATTTATGAATTGTCATAATTTTACAAGTCAATCTTCTTGACTTTTTACACTTTTGAGGTAAATTGCTCAACATATTTTTCACTTGATGGTCTACACATTAAATTCTGATCCTGAAATCTACTTATTTTATGGTGTAGGCATTCTAAAATGAATCATTATGAAATATAATTATTAAAAGCTGATGAATGTGTCCTAATGGCTGATTCTAACTCCTTCTAGGAAACCAGTTCTACATGTGTTTGATTAATTCTTAATATTTTATCTTCTGATTATTTTCAAGACTTCTCTCTTATAAAATAATTTGTTCTGAATATAAGAAAACTTATGGATAACTTGGAGTTGCTTTTAGGAAAAAAAGTACTATATAAAAACTATTTTAAGGGCCAGATATCTTGATCTTATGCTGATTGTACTTGAGCTATAAATAAGGAAATATATAGGTTAACTGTTTATTCAGGAAATCCAAATATTATTATTGTAAAGGGGGAATAGAAACAATTTTGAAAAGACACTTAAAGTAAATGGAAGGAAATTAAAAGCCAAAGTGTTTTTTGTATTTTTCATTTATATTTTTTAGATAACTATATTTTTGTTTTCTTGCTTGTGAGAAAAAAGTGCATAAATTTTATATCAAGCAGTGTGTTCTACGTGTTAACATTGCTAGGTAGTAATATCCAATCTACTTGGACAAGAAAAACTCAGAAATTATATTACTAACCTGGCATTTTGAAATCGCAAAAAGTTTTTAGTTATTTTTGTTCTGGCACTGTTCACCTTTCCCAGTAACATGGATTGTAGTACTGTACTGTAGCTGCATAAACATGAGAAATATAAGGAAAATATTTTAATTTCCTTTAAAAGGAATCGATAAAAAGTGGGTTATGGATATGTTTGAATATATCTTAGTGAGTTTCAATTATGTTTGAATATAACTTACTGGGAAAATGGATTAATTTGAGAGCACAACATTTCTCAAGTGTATCATTTGTTATTTTTAGATTGTGTCTTTATTAATGGGAAATTTGCTGAGTGAAGAGTTTTAACAGAGCTTATACAAAACAGTCAAATGGGACCCCTATTCATTTACCAGTAGTGTAAATAGCAGGTTTCGTTTTTTGGGGTTGATTTGTTTTTTGTTTTCTTTCTTCTTTCACTGGCTGGATCAACTTGTATTTGTGGTATGTAGAGTAATGCTATAAAACTATAGGTGTGGTCAGAGGTGTCTCTGAAATGTCAGATGGTTTTATTCAGATAGGAATAAATATCTAGGTATTAAAATTAGAAGTATTTCTCCTAGAGCCAAGTTTGTGAATAGCCATTGTATCCTTAGTGGTTTGAATACATTAAATTTTGAAGGAAATGAAAAACATTATCAGAATTTGATGTCTTGGTTTATCAGTACTTTTTCATAATAGCAAATTCAGATTTAGTAAATTCATTGTGCTTAATCATCACATGGAAATCACCTATGTAATTTCTGAGTCAGGAGGACAAGAGTGAGCTGTGCTGCTCATTGCAAAATCTGTGAATTTGCTTTCTGTACACTTGGAGCACAAGCAATAAAAATTAAGCAATTTTGCTTATTTCAGGTAGGTCTAGGCTGTTACTCTCTAAATAGAAAAGGGCATTGTAATTTCATTGGTATGGAGCTAGTCAGGGAAATTCAGTTGTCTGGGAAGGTATTTTGTGCTGCATTTGGTTTTGACCAAAAATAGTTAGGAGTGGCCAATTCTAAAGGGAAAGGGTGTGTATTCTTTTATCCAGGATTGGAATTTAAAAAAAACCAAACAAACAAACATAAAGGAGTAAGTTAATAAGTGTTTTATTCAATACACAATTATAAAGTTAGAAATTGAATTAAGTTTATAAAAGCAAGCACACATCAGAGATTCAGTCCTACAGATGACAACTCTTATCACTGAAATAAACAAAACTGAAATAATTGTTGCTAGTGTTATAGTAGCTTTTTGCCTTTTTTGGGTTTCTAAAATAAAGACTTGTGCAACAATTTTTCTATAAAACCATACTTTAACCATACTAAAACCATACCATACTTTAAAAGATGTTAATGACTCACACCGACCTTTTCATCTCATACGTGTTATAACTGTGACTTAGATGAACAAACTCAGATGTAGGATGTAAATGAATAATAGTGGAAGTGGCCAGAAAGACAGGGGCTTGGACCATCAGCTGGACTCGTGTCTTTCTGTTACTTTTCAAGGAAGATGGGTTTTGATTTTGATTTTGAAACGTGTCACGGCCCACAGCTTGCTTTAAAAACCAAAGAGCTTACTATAAAAGTATTACATTGTGATTACTGTCTCCTAGGTTTTTAATCAGTTTTGTGCTTTTGAGATTTTTAACTGTGAGGTCTAGGATTGGCAAGGGTTGGGGAGCATTTAGTTTCGCTTTGTTTGGTTTCAAATACTTCTGGTTTAAATACCCACTTCCTGAAGATGTTTGCAAATTACTAATCACTACTGCTGCATGGCAACTCACAGATGGAGGAGACCCTCTGCTGTGAGGACCCTGTAGCCAGAGAAGGTGCTGAGCACTACCTAGAGCTCTTCTCTGGCTGGGAATGAAAGTGCTCCTGCAGCACAAAAACAGGGGGAATATTCCTTTTAATAAATGGAAGAACTTGCAGGAAACAAAATGACATCTGCATCTTTTCGGTACTGCTGTTGCATATACAACAGCTGACAGTCCTCCAAAAAGTGAAGCAAATGTTTCAGAAGTCTCACTGTAAATTTTATCTGCTCATTTATGGATGGAACATGAATTAAATGAAGTGAGTCCTTCCAGTCTGCAGTTCTCCCATGACTAGATAAATAACAATGAAAGAATTAAAAACAGTGTTGCCCTGGGGACAGTAAGTCTCTCAAGATTACTAGTTTGTATTTTTACTGTGTCAGCAAGGATGTAGATTTGTAAATATCCCAGACTACCCAAAAGGGCAATAAGTTATTCCCCTTTTGTTGTTTTCTTACGTAATATACTTCCTTATTTTCATAGAGGAGGAAATATAATGCTGAGAACCAGTGCTAGAAGTTGCCTACTCAGAGTCTTTCTCATAAATATGAGTGAGTCAGAAGTTGCCAATTTGTTCAGGAAAAGCTATGTAAGACCAGCACACAGAGATGAAAGAAATGTATTTTCTTAAGGATGCCTTGTACTACCAGAAGTTTTAAAGGCTGATTAATTATAAAGGTCAGAAGTTAATCTTTGTTTTCAGGATAAAAACTCTGCTTTAGGAAAAAACTTGAGTCATTTACTGTCAGTAGTGACAGCTTGGATTACATTCATTTATAGCTTGTATTCGGCTATACATGGTGGTGCTTTTATATTGAAATGACCATGTCATAGGAAAGCATGCGTAACAAAGTCTGTGCTAAAGGATGTAGGTATCATTGAGGAGTCATTAAAGTCAGAAAGACTTCTACTGTTAATCTCAGTGAAGGTATGATTTCTACCCATTTCATCTCTAGACCACTGCCAGTCTTAAAATGACAGATTGGGCTGGAGTTTCCAGTAAAACCTTTCTCAGCTTGTAACTAAATTCCTTCTTTGTGTGTCTTGCTTCTGCCACCGTGTTAGCTGTTAGTATCCAGGAAGCTTTTCAACCGACTGGCTGCTGAAATGCTTCTCTGGTGCCTCTGGGACTCTGTGGACTCAGTTTCGTTGCCTAAACTTCCCTATTTAATGCCATATGGACTGCCATGATGTATGTGAAGCACTTGTGCAAGAGATATAGAAGGAAGATGAAAGAATTTATGAGAATTTAGTTCAGAGAGGCCTTGGTTACAATAAGGCTAGTTTATAAGGACATTTAAACACCATCCCATAAAAAAAAAAAAGCAACTTCACAAAAGCCTTTGTATTTTATTCTCTTTTTCTGATTTAGTGTCTTTGAAGTATTTGTTTTGAAAGCATAATTTACTTTTAAAATGAATACTAATTATTGCAAATAAAAATGGGGCTTAAATTCTATACATAATATTGAAGTTATGGAAGACAAATTCTAGTTTTTTATTTTTTGAACATGAACTTCAAAAAGTGTTCATTTCAGTCTGACGACATCTCCTGCATTGTATTCATTAGTTCAGGGCCTGAATTAATATAAATTCACCCTTTTTTCAGCCCTTGACTTTCCCACAAAAATGCTATTGTAGGATGTCTTTCAGAGTAATTCTCTTACAACTTCTTCCAGTCTGAAGGACTGGTGGGATTTAAAGCACCCTGTTTTCCTTTGCATCTTGTCAAGTTTGAAGGCCATAGTTGGAGCCAGAGCAGTGCCCCGTGGTGTTGTCAGACCTCTGAATCCCACCCAGTCTTGTGTTACTGATCTGGCCTCTGGCAGGGAGATGTGGATTCCAGGGCCTGCCAGGTAGTTGAATATTAAAACGAAATCCTCAAACGGTATTGGAACTCTTATCTTCAACATTAGCTCCCACTCAGCTCTGAGTGCTTGGGCTTTAACTGGATGGGATGAATCCTCTTGTCAGGAAGTGAATGGCATGCCAGAATAGGTCTGCTCTGGATAATGCTATTTCCTCACATTTTATGGACTTGGTGTGAAGTTCTGATGCCATTTAGTAGTAATTTTGCCTTCAACTGAACTGGCTCTAGATTTGGTCTTTTTTTTCTTGGAACTTGAGCTATGTCAGGTTTTCTATATTTTTCATATAGAAATTTTTGTCAGTCCTTTGCCAAGATAAATAATTCCCTTAGGGAACATAAATTGAAATGTTTTCATCTCCTCTGACTCTAAATGATCTACTGATCTGTTTATCTAATCAGCCTGTTTTCTTTCTTATCTATTATGTTGACATCTGAATCTTCATCTGTTATGTGATAGATTAAACTTAAACAACTGCCCTCTAAAATCTCAGTATTCTCTCACACTTCCCCTCTGTTTCTAACTTACAAGAGATGCTTTAACAGTGGATTTTAAAATTATTCCAGAATGGCTTATATTATTTTTTAATTCAAATTTCAGTTCTCAAAACTAATGCTGATTTAGAGGGAATTCTCTCTCTAATAAAGATCTCTAAAAATCAAGTTACATTTAGGTCAGTGCTTTCAACTGGTGATACTATTTTGTAGGAATGCCAGTGTTAATAAATATCGTATCCAGATATTTGTATTTAAAATCAGTCTTCCTTTGAATTTTATTTGCAAAAATCAGAAAGGAAGTATTCAATTCAATCTCATGGGGTGACACAAAGTTATAAATTCACACAAAAAACCCCCAAAAAGCAAAACAAAAAGAAAATCAGAAAAGTATACAGTAAAAACATTGTTTTCTCAGTGTCGTTTCATTACATATTAGTCATACTTTGTCAGCTTAGTTAATGGACATCAACAGAAGGGACCAGGAGTTACTGTCCAATAGATGCAAACATTCCTATTGTCTATTTCCTACAGTGTGGAGTGTTTTATTTATTGTGTTAGATCTGTTAGGTTCCTGTTTTCTGACTACTTTGCTGTGCCCTATGTGAGTAACCATAGGATTGTCCCCATACAAGTTACTCACACAGGTAAGCACAGTTTAATCCTTCTGAAGTACTAGAATCCCATTGTGTTAAAAAGTTTTCTGACTTTGTGGGCTTTTTTCTGATTTTATTTTTCTAAGGAAGCAAAATATCTTCATGAGGAAAGGATAGTTCTGTGATTGAGATGGTATACAGTAAACCACCATGATTGGTCTAACCTCTGTAATATGTTCCTAAATCATCCTCAGCCAAATTTGTCTGGGTTGTTTGTTTTGGTTTTTGTTTGTTTTTAATTAAGACGTAGATCTTCTGATTAGATAGAGAACAGGTAAGGGCTTTACATGTTTTTTTTCCACAGTATTCTATGATAGCTCTGTAGGACTCCGCATATCCTGCCTCCTAGTCCCTCAGAAAAGGGGGAATCAATTCACTGAGGCAGCAGTAGAAACTTCAAAGAATGAGTGCCTAGCACAATTGAACTGAGAAAACTTGATTCATGCTTGAAATAGTTCAGTCACCGCCTGGATACTGGCATCTGTATTTACTGTCTTAGTGTGTCTGTATATATTTTTTCTATAGAAAAGGAAATAAGTATTATGTGCAGGATTAATGTTAGTAAGAGATCATGAGATGAACGATGCCATGGAGCTAAAAATTGTTTTGAGTATATTTAAGTCCTGAATTTTATTTTTTTCCCCTTAGATATGACTGAATTTCCCTACTAGACTGAAACTAGGTCAATGAGCAGATAATTTATTCACATAACAACAAGTATTTTTTAGGGTTGCTGGTTTCACTGTTTTTCTTGTTTATCGTGATATATAATGAGATTTTGATATGTTCAGCCAGTTTCCATTGGTTACTAGATTTTCACAGTTATCTATTATGTGTATAGAAAAGAAGGAGCAGGTCTTGCAAGGTGCTGTATGGTGTAAAATTTCCTTGACACCAGTAAAGGTCAGCATTTTCATTGCCTCCCAGGACTGTAATGGAATATATGAAAATATTTTATTGCTCCATTTTAATATTTATGGTTTTGCCTTTCATGCAATGGGATTTGAAACCACACTACAAATCGACAATGAAATGTGAAACTTTCAAGAGGTTGATTTTTGTTTTGAAGGCATTGTAGTGTTCCTGTTGAAAAAAGCGGTGATGGACTCCAATTAGTATCTGGGCTGCAAAGAAACAGAATTATTCTTCTGAATCCAGATGACTCATAAAAATATGCAGTCTGAAGAGTTTTTATTGGTTGGTGGCCATAGAATTTCATTTTTCCTTGGATCAGATCTATGCTGGCTTTTTGGTATTTTTTCTTAATACTCTTTAACAGTTCAGCTTAATCTAATTTTGATGTTTAATATTGCTTTGTTTAAATAGTATCTCATTTTAAGAAAAATATTTTAAAGGGCATAATTGCACTCTCAGGTTTACATTAACATCTTGTGAAATAAGATACATGTTAAATTAGTACTGGTCAGGAATTAACTATTACCATGAGGCCTCTGTGTTTCCTTGTTTAACTGCTAAAATCGTGAAACTTGAGAAAATATCTAACTTCCACCTCTCCTTAACAACACAGAAGTGTTGGCTGCACTTTCGGCCAACCTGATGCCATTCAACAAAAACCGAAGAGAAATACTATGTTTACTGCAATTAGTAGCATATTGAAATAGTTTCCTGTAGAAAAGCTACTCATGAAAGCAGACTCCATCCTCAAAAGCACTGAATCAAATCCCCTCCTGTCCAGCTCATAGGATATCTTTCTGGAATCTCACTGTATTCACTGATAAAAATCCAAAGACTGAGATATCATATGAAATTTTTTGCCTGGCCACTTTACTCTGGGCCACTAAGTTATGTATTAGCTTATTTGTTACTGGCTACAAATTTGCATTCAGAGCATAGAACAAAATCATAGAATAGTATGCAGGGCTATCTTCAACTCCATTAGGTTGCTCAGAGCACTGTCCAGACTTGAATGTTTCTAGGGATGGGCATCTACCACCTCTCTGGGGAACCTATTCCAGTGTTTCAACACTCTCCCTGTAGAAAAATGTATTCCTTACACCTATTCTAAAGCAACCCATCTTTCTTTTAAAATAATCTCTTGTTCTGTTTTGGCATCCCTTGTCCGTTTGCTAAGAGTTTTGTCCCCTTAGTAATTTTACAGCATTTTATCCAGCAACTGACCAAACCTTAGTAATTTTATAATATTTTGTTCAGCAACTGACCAAACTTTACGTGCAAAACCTGCCTTCTCTCCTTCCCCTTCTTCCCATCCCCTAAACTAGAGTAGCACTTTTGCGGGATGTTAGAAAATATTTCTGTTATTGGAGGAGAGTTTTGGAGTAAAATCAAAACCAAAGAGAAAATGTTGAACCTACTTTAGGTTTTCCCAACAGATGTTTCAATTTTTTGCCTGAAATCACAAAGGAACTTAAGTGCCATTCACAAGGTGAGGCATAAAGCATAAGATATGTTTATATCCTTTAAATTCTTAGGCAGTATACAGACCAAAATGGATATCTCAATACAAGTGTGAGGGAAATTTTCCTATTTCCATGTTTTAGAGTAATAAGACATTACTCTTTCTTCTATTAGTAGTAGTCCTCCACTATTCAGTGATTTAGAATTTGAATTTACTATCTGAGAATATTATTTTTCAATATTTTAACTGCTTCAATTCAAACCCTAGTTAATGATGAACATTGTACCCTTTCCACTGGCTATGTTGCTAGAGAAAGAGGTATTATCCTGTCTTTTATCCTCTCGTGATTTTTTTTTTTTTTGGGAAGTGAATCATGCTAATCTTTTTCTTTGTATATTTGCAGCAAAATAGAAAGATCATGCAGTCTTGGATCTCTTTTGTATATACACTAAATACACTCAATATTTCCCTTATACATTGTGGAAAAAGTAGATGACTTACAAGGAAAATTTTTTGCACTTTTCTATGAAATGAGTACTTTCAAATAAAGTTATATTATTTTTGATCTTATGTACATGATATTATGTTTTAAATTGGAGAAAGAAAGGTAATAGCAAACTCACTGTGTTATGCAAACCAGACCTTTTAAACATGCAGAACTATAGTAGAAGGATCCCGTGTTTTTTATTTGAGCTTATTGAAGACGTCAGTTTTTATAAACTGGACTAAATGCTCCTCTGGCAAGGACAATTTTCCCTTTATTTTTGGCTTCTCTTGTTTCACTAACTGGTATCAGTCCTTGAAGGTGCATCTTTAATGACTCTTCTCCACAGGAGCACTGCAATATTTCAATGAGGGCTGCAGTTGATGGGAATAATGTTCAAAGAGAGCTGGCATAATCCCCAAAGAATTGTGTGTCATATATTGTGGTATGAGATGCAGGCCTCTCAAATCTGGTACTGCTCCTTAGCAGATCAAGGAGCAGACAAGATGAGAGTAGGTGTTATAACACATTTAGGGTTAGGGTTTGTAGAACATATAAGGTTATATGTCAGAGTAAAGTGTAATTTTGTAGTTTTTTAGGGGTGTCTTCAACACTTGACTTATGGTATTAGCATAGTAGAATTATTCACTGTGACTAATATTTAATTCTGTGTTCTAATTTATGACTTTCTATCAGTCTCCTGGCAAAGGCATGCTTCAAACTTATTTCTTTAGCTGAGAAGCATAAGCAGGTACTTAAGTCTTGTAACAAAACAGACTTAAGATGCATGGAAGGGTATTAGTATTAATTTTTTAGAAGAAAAATCACTAAATTCTTTCCTCCCTATCTGATTTGCTCAATAGAACATGTAACACAGACCAAAATACTAATTTTTAACATTACTTTTGCAAAAAATTTCTCACTTTAAAAAACAAAACCACCCTGCTCTTGTTTTAAATATTACTGACTCAAACAAATGTATAAAAATGAAATTGTCATGAACAGTCTCTTGCTAAACAGACTACACTCTTTGTGAGTTCAAAGGCTAAACCATTGCCAGAATGAAATTTAAACTTGTCTCTGCTAAACATCTGTGCTCTCAGAGTTACCAGTGATGTGTCCCTTTGACCTGTTTCATTTGAACTTTGCTGGAAATGAATTTTCAAACTACTAAATCTAACTTCAGGGTGTGAATCACTACTGGGTGATGATAGGTAATTGGATGGTGAACTCACAAGGGGCATGAGAGTACCAGAGCTCATATGTTCTCAAATGAAAGAACAAAAATAGTTAGGGATAGGTGAGGGTGGAGTTTCTCTTTATTATAAAGAAAGCAGATTTTGTGGTGTGTTTGTTTTATGACAGTTAATTTTTATATCAACAGGTGAAGATTTTTTATGTATCATGTATTAATATAACTGAGGATAACACGGAAACATACTGGGTAGATGAAATATTCTTATTTATAGCAGGCAAATAAGCCTCTCTGAACAGATTTTTTGAGTGGAACAAGCATGAACCTATTCTGCTATTGCAGGACTGGTAACATTCAAGAATCATTAGGATTTCTGGATGGCCTGTCCTGGGAGAGGGTAATCCTTGCCCACAGGCTACCTGGCAGCTCATCAGTTACTGTGTACTTAGTGGTGAAAAGAGTGCAAGATAGACTATGTGATACACACATATTAGTCTTGAAAAGATGAGCTCTACTAGGTCTGCTGCTTTTATTTCTATGTGAAAGAGGCAGGATTTGCCTCTGTGCTGATGAAATATGCTTGTACAATCATTCTTACTAGTACCATCCAGTTCTACTAATGAAATATGTTTCTCCTGTATTTTTTGTAACCTGGGAAAATTCATCAGCCTTGGGTTTCCCCAAGGTTACTTTAATTGAGTCAAATTTTCCTCTTGGTAGCAGTCCTACCTACATGATGGGTTTGCTGGTGTTTGAACAAGAGAACCTATCTGCAATATGTGTTTGCAATCTTGCTTCCATCTGAAATGACTTGTGTTAATTATTTTTTGCCTGATATGATTGCCAGTCTTCTGCTGGGAATGCATTATCAGTGTGTTTCTGTGTAGATGTAGGCTCTTAAGCAAAGTGTGTATTGCTCCACAGGGAGCCAGAGGGTGAGAAGTGGGTGAGGTTTATTGTTGCAGTGAACTATACTAATGGGGATTCAAAACATAGCGGAAAAGGACACTTTGGGATTCATTCAACAACATGCATAACCTTGGCACAGATCCCAGTGTATCGGTGTTGAACTGAATAAAACAAATATTGGATTGCTGAACAGAGCTTTCTGAAGTGTCTTGCATGTGTTTCTGCTTTACATGGTAAATATTTGTAGATCTGTTTTTAGTTAATATTATTGACACAGATTAGGTGAGGAAAGGAGACCCAAACTCAAAAAACATTCAGAAGCTTGCTTAAACTATTAGTTTATCCCTTCTAATGCTCTGTGATACTACTTCAGTATGTATTTATTTCTGTGGAAATACCAGAGTGTCTGTGTTTCCTAACCATACCACATTTAATAGCACTTCTGAGAGAAAAGCTTACTGTATGATTGATATCATATTTTTACTGAAGACACAATGAAAAACAAGAAAGACAAATAATGAAAACCCTTTGTACAACTTTGAATCTTATTTCTTTAATGTTCTATTGCTTGATTAGAAGAAAAGGAAGATGAGAAACTATGTCCTGCCTTCTAGTTAAAAAAAAAATCTAAATGTTCCACTGAACCTCCTTTTTAGAGCTCTTAATTTTTCTCCCTGCCCCGCTGAAGAAGTTCACTACACTCTGGTCCCTGAATATTAAGGTCAGTGCAGATTTTCCCATTATGGAAGGCCATCTGTACAGATTTTTAATCAGTAACTGTGTTCTTTCCTAACTGAGGCAAAATGGCTTCAGCAGCACCTCCCTCTCTGTTACCTTCTCCCACACTGGCACGTTGGGCTGCAAAAACATTTGGCACTTTTCTCAGACGTCTTTCCGTAATTACTTGTGCCTGTTTTCTTTCTCAAGTTAGCCTCTGTGAAAATGGCTTACAACTATGTTTATAGGAACAATGCTCTGTAGAAAAGACCCAAAAATAATGCAGATGTTATGTTACTAATTTATTAGCTGCTATTGTGAATTTGGAGGTAGAGATTTATTAAGAGCACTTGTGCAAATAGTCATGGTTGATAATATAAGGGCTGATGCACGGCGTCTTCAAAACCCCTAAATATAAATGGCACTGGTCAACCTGTCGCTGCAGACTGGCCTTGGTAGCTTTGACAGCACATGGCTTTTAAAATTTCCTTATCATGGACATTAAGCTAATTGAAACACTCCAGCCCTTCTGCAAAGCGGAAGAAAATGACCTCAAGCACTAAGCAGACACCAACATTTAGTGTGTCCTGCCCTACTTTCCTCAGCAGCCTCTGCGCAGCTGTGGAATTAGCACTGTTGGAGCAGTAGTCCTACCTGGACACCAGTGCCGGTAAATAGCTCACAAGGAGTTTTTCAGAACACAGAAGTAGACACCCCTTTTCTGCCTCTGGGCTTGCTCTGCAGCAGCTGTTATTGATAAGTTCCTGTGTTCTTGGAGGTTAAGCAAGCATTACAGGTGGTGGCTGGATCTCTCTGGAGGGATGTACACAAGAGTGCAGTTGAAACATGACCCCTCCATTACAATAGCTCCTGTCTGAGAGTCTAGAAGTAATCCCTTTCCAATCTTATTTTCAAACATGTAGTCAATGCAGGGGCTGGCCTGTGAGCTGCCAGCCTATGTTTCTCTTCAACTGTGTCCTTACATCTAAGAAAAAAAAAATCAAACCCCAGCTAATTTTATGAGAAATCAAAACTATCTTCTTTGAACACACTTCTTTCTCTACTGAGGTTATCAGGACAAATATAAGGTAGATGGAAGATATATTAGAAGGTGCTCATTTAGGAGTAAATATTGAACATAAATTGTATTTCCCTTTCCATTTTTCCAAAGCTGCTTAATGATACATTCAGAATTCTTTGCTCTATATCCATTTCTTATAAATGTACTTTGAGGTTTAGAATATAGAAACCTAGTGTCCTGGGATAAGTGCAGGTTTCTGGAACACAATAGGAAGCAATACATCACAGGAAAGTGTGGCTAGGGAGTGGAAGAAGAGCTCATGAGGAGAAACAGACAAGGTAGGCATATGTGGCAATCTATACACATTCTTAACACCTGACCTTGTCAAAGTGTGATCTCTTTAGTGGAAACCTTACTGAAATGAAAATTAATGTTAAACTTCAGTTAGATGTGTGTGATATTGCACCTTTAAAATATGAATATTTACTGTTTTGTAAGTTGATTAGTCTTTTAATGTGCATTCAGCACATCAGACAGGGCATAGTAATGGTTTCTTGCCCTACTCAATCTGTTATTATTGGCGTATTTTTTCACCAGTACGTAATCATTTTGGCAAACAGAGTGGCCAATAGTGATTTTGGCTGATGGGTATAGAAAAAGGTCATTGGCTAGCTAAATCCTGTCAAAATTTCCTTTACACATAATTTAGCTGGTAGGGTTTTAAAAATTCCTCTGTAATAGATCCTTTTGCACCAAGCCATGCATGACTCTTCCATTATTTACAATTAAAACCAAGTATTTGGGATCTGAAATACCATGTCTCCTGATTCAGCTTGTATTTGTACCTAAACAGGTCTGATTATTATTATTTTTATTATTATTATTATTATTATTATTATTATAGTTTTATAGATACAGGTTTTCATTTTGATTGAAATTTTATTGTCTAAAACCCACTCCCAGGAAAAGGGAGTGATACTAATTTTCCTATTATTTTTGTTTTTTTCCTTCTTCTTTAAAACTCAAAGTGGTTAAGATCAAATATGAAACCTTTAGTAGATTTACTTTCCAAGTCAATGAGGAGGCCATTCACAGAAAAGTGTTAGTAAAATGGAAGTTATGAGAGGAAAAATTTTCTCATTGTACCTTCCCTCATAGGGGACGACAGCACACAGTGAAAAGCAGTATCCTTTTGTATGACAAGCAAGAAATATACCCCTTCCTTCCCTGGTTCCCGTGGTCCCAGAGCAGCCGTGGCGATCCTTATCTGCACCTCAGCTGGGCCAGGAGTGAGCAGTGCTTGCCTTCAGTGGGCTGACCTGGCCAGTGAGGGCTCAAGGATGTGTGTGAGGTGTGTGTCCTCAGTCCTGCTCCTGCAGAGGCTGACAAGGCTGCAGGAGAGCCCAAGGAATCCCCGAGAGCCTCGTTTCATAAGCACAGGGTCTTATTGACCTCTTTGGATCTGGTGCTTTTGGCCATCAACTTTCTCATAAATTGTTTCAGAGGAGTGGAATGACAGGAAGGTGACTTTCTAGCAATTGAAAAATGTATTTTCTGATTCAGTGGTGAAATACCCAAAGAGCTCTGTCTTCCAGGCCCTGATGTTGGCCTCAACACAAATGCTCATAGATTATGACAAGCTACATGTCCACCACAAGAATTCTTGGAAGTTTTGAGCTGTACCCCACTGCTGGCTGATATACTTTGGCCTCCATGTGGCTTTCAGCTTCAGACTTGCACTGGGGTTGTTGAAATAGTCTGTGTGTGTCAGCTCTGTTGATGTCTTCTCATTTGGCCACTTGGAAATGTTCATAGAAGGAAACCTATAGATGCAGGTTCTGCTCCCTGGCAGCCATGGTAGCAGTGTGTATGAGGGGAAGGAGCCTGGTGGTTGGCTCTTTTTGTTGCATTTCTGTTGCTCTGGAACATGACGGACATGGCATGTTTTAAGACACACTGACATGAATTTTGGGCAGGCTGGGGAAAAAGAAATTGCAGCAGATTGTGTTGACATCTTCTGTATGTTTAGGACACCAGCACATCTTGTTAGCCCCTGCATTTCCTTAACATGCTACCTCTGTATTTCTCCTTAGAGTAGCGTCCAGACAAAAAGGAATAGGAACACATTGGGTGGCTGTGGAGATGGGCAAGTGATACATAAATGCAGCTCAAAGCTACTGCAGCAGCTCACAGCTGTAGGCACAGGCAGCAGCTGAATGGTGGTTCAGGTCAGCACTTGGAGGATTCTGCCTAGTTCTTTTTGTTTTGCATCAGATGCTTAGGAAAATTTCATAGTTATTAGGTTACTGAACCGATTTTCACCTGCCGTTTTGTCTTAAACTGGAACAAATATCATGGAAATCAGCCTGACAGTAAGCATTTGGTCCCCCAGCACAGCACAGTAGTTTAGCAATGCCTTTGGGCAGTCAGACAGAGGTAGCTGGCTGTCATATGTGCCATGCAGGAACACCAGAATACACTCCTGGTACTAAAATGGCTCGGAGAATCTCCCATCATACAGCATTGTGCAGTGCAGATATACTCAAAGTATCTAGGCCAGGGCAGGCACTCCCACTTCCAATGTTTACTGTCCCTCTATGTTTTGACCAGTGCAGAAGTGCTTAAAATGATGTGAGTCTTTCGGGGTTTATTGAAGTATTTAATTTTATAAAGCATGCTCATTGAAGGCAGGTTTTGCTGTCATCACTACAGATGCAGATCTCATCATTGCATCACTGAAGGTTGCTCTTGGGACTTGTATCTGAACATCTTGTCCTTGCATTCCTTAATAGAGAGGCAAGAGGTTTCAAAACACCTCATTCACATCTTAATCTATTTAGACTCCTTGCTACCACATTTTTAACAATATCATGTGTGAAATGAATACTCTATGATGCTTTTTGTATTTGTGTATTCCCAAGCTTTGAACACACTTGGAGCTGACCTTGTACTTCAGTACCCAATCAATTTAAAATATATTTCACAGTCTTATTTTTCTTCATCAGAAGCATCTAGCTGCTGCTTGAGGCATTTATAAATTATTCGTAGAAGCACATACAAAAATTATATTGGATCAATATTCACAAACCAGCAAGGTTTCAAATAACATGTAGGCATTTTGCTCTAGGCTATTAAAGTCTGTTCCAGTTTTGAAATAACTATTACTTTTAAATCCTTATAAATCTGTGGGAAATTATAATATTGATCCTTTTATTTTTGTCTTGCTGCACATTCAATTTGTATCCTACAGAGTGCACTGTATAACTTTTCCTAAAGTAAACAGGACAGGATCATCTATACAGATGAGAGCTGTGATATATTGCATGTATAAAATATCTTTATAGTTGGACAATGATTAAAAATAAAATGTGCATTGAACCAATCTCATATTTCTGTTCCTACACACTGTCAAGAATCCCTAAGAAATGCCCTTATCAAGAATTGACAGAGTATTATGCAAACATTGACTTTTTATTGCAACTTCAATCTGGATTTATGCCTGAAAACCTCTGCTATATTGTTATTTTGAGTAATGAGAGGCATTTATAATGCACTGAAGCATGAACAAATTTTGAAGGCAACTGTTCTATCTCTCTGAGGTCTTTAGTATGCTGAGAGCCTGTAGTTGAAGTCTTCCAGGCCCAAGGATTTCTACAACAGCTACATTTCAGATTTTTTAGCATATGAATTGGGTTGGGGTTTTTTTTAATCTATTGGGACAGATTTTAAGTACTATCAGTCATTTTGAAAATGGCCCAGGATTCTAGGTTAATTCAGATGCAGATTCACAGTTTCCTGAATTATACACATATGCACAAAAAGGTCAGCAGGTAATCCAGAAGAAAACCAGGTGCATTTATGATCAGACCTGCCTGTATTTCATGGGAATTTTGTTGGAAAGACATATTCCTGGGAGGTAGTTAATTTTCAAGTAAGTAGCATTTTTGTTTAGGGCAACATTCTGTCAGAAAATTTAGAGCTGTCATCACCAGATTTTGCTGCTGTGCTTAGAAATGGCTGGTGAAGGTCTCAGCATTTCTGTGTTGAGAATGTTACTGTTTTCCTTTGCAGAATGAGTTAAGCACTGCCACAGACAAAAGCTTCAGTCTCTTTTACAGCAGCCTGCTGGGACTGCTGAGTCTCCTCTCTAGCTCACACTCATGCATTTGGAGAACACAATTTTCCCCACATCTGCTACAGGGAAGACAAGCATGTTGTTAGGTATTTAGCTCATCATTTGATAAATGTTTGAGCAGAAGAGGTGGATATACTCTTCCTCTTCCAATCTGTATAAATAGTTCCAGAGATGCTGATGGCTCTGTGTCCTATAGCATTAACTGTTTTTAAATTAAAATCTAGGGCAAGTGCTGTCCTCTTTTAATACAGTTCTCATTTTTAGTGACAGAATTCTGGACAGAAAGAAAAAGTAGTGTTGCTTCAAGTTGGGCCTAGACTGGAAAGATAGAACAGTCTTTTGCTTTTCTTGGTAATTCTATTATCAGCTCATATGATGACTATAAATGCTTTTTTCCTCAACAGCTTTACTAATGCCCTGACAAACTGAAATGATTTACACCAAAAATTATCTATGTTACTAGGCCTTTAGGGCAGGACATATATAATTTTTGTTTATACACACTTGGGTACTTGTGATGTTCAGACAAAAAATAAAGCATCTGTAATGGTATGCAAGTGACACATCTGTATGCCGTGTCACAGCAGATGAAGTGTCAAAATTCCCTGAACTCTCTTTGGAACAAACCCCAGTATAAACCTTTCATTGCAGTGTATACTGGTCACAAACAGAAGCTCTATATTGGATTCCTGTAAAAAGGCATGATGGCTTTCAGCACCAGAAATTCAAATGCCTGTCAGATGGACTGTGCTCAATTTCCAAGCCAAAGAATGGGGACTTACTTAACTGCCAGTAGTCCAACTGAGGCAAGTGCCTAAAATTCAGGAAGAGTCATAAAGGTGCTGCCCTTAGAATTAAAATAGGGAATATTTAATGTACAGCTAGAAGGAAAAAATTCTTTCTGTTGGAGTTAAGGAAATATTACTTTGTCTTCTTTCATTTTATAATTAGTTAAGCAAGTGAGAACTAAAATTCAAATGGTGAGGGGATCAAGCACTGTTTGATCAATTACCTATCTAGTATCTTCTTCACAGATCAGTACTGCATTTTGACACTGATATAGACGTAATTTTCAATGTTGTTGGTGTATGTAGTTGGATTTCACAGCAACTTGAGAATATTTTCCTGATAGGAATAGATAAAGAATAATTCAGGCTAAATTAGATGTAGTTGAAAAAGGAACTGAATTTTTTTCATTGAATAGTAGAGGCTTATTTTTTGAAAATATCTTGATAAATACCACTTTTCATTCTATTTTTTAATGGGAAACTCCAGTAGAATGTATATAATTTTTTTTAAAGCTCTGTGTTTTCAGCTTAACTTTTATTTTCTCTTTCTTCCTTCATTAAAAGAAGAAGGAATTATGTCATCTGGGACTGTTGTGTATATGTTGCCTTTTATTTTGGCTTTTCAAATCTTTGCCAAGCTTAGAAAAATAATTGTGGGAAAAAGTGGAAAAATACCAACTTTTGAAACTTTGCCATTGTGTACTGAAAGCATGGAGAGATTTTAAAAAGACAAAGGGAAAGGGAAGGAGAAAATATGAACATTATTCATTTTCTTGTAGCTAGTATCAAAGCAATGGGAGTACAACACAAATTCAAAAGTCTGATATTTAAACATTTCTATTTCCAATGTTTTGTAGTTTCTTGCAAACTGTTGTCTGAAAAACAGTACTCAGCTTAGAAATTTGCAAGTATTTTCTAAATAGTTTTGCAATAACTGAATGAGTTGTAGATGAACTGGAACTGTGTTAAGGTCATAAGGTATGAGATTAACTTGATCACCTTGTCATTGTTGCCACATTCAGTTCTTCAGAGACCAGAAAGTACTCAGCAATGACCACTCAGTAAAGTAGCTCCATTTATATCAATTAAGTTATGGAAATCTATCCCTGCTGCTGATATGACCTACATTTAGTGCCTGTCACTATCAGCTGTGAACAGATTTTATTCTTGTTACCGCTGAAGAACCTCACAGTAAAATTAAATCTGTTGTAACTTAGAACAACCGAGTAATTAAATTACTCCTATGATGGAAAACTTAGCTGAGCAATGGCTTATGAACCATGAAATAAATTATATTTGGCTTCATAGCTGGACACAACAAAGAGATAAATAATTATTTCTGCCAGACAGTCTCAAAAAGTTTGAAGACACACTTTTTTTTCCGACAGGAGAAGACCACAAGGAGCTGTGTAACTTGTCCATGTCTCTTTTTAAGCAGTCTATTAATGTGTTGTACTGACAATTGGTACAGCTTTTGAAGTGGTGTTAGCTGCTTAGTTGAGATGAGAAAAGCTTTTCAAGTTTCTTATTTTGTTTCACAAAAAGCAAATTGTTTACTCAGAGGAATAAGGGACTTCTCTATTTTGTTTATCATGGAGTTATTTTGGTAATTTAGCCTGACCATATTTTTTTTTAGTTTTGTTTCTAAAGCTACCTCATGCCTAATCTTAACAAAATTCTGTCCACAGTTAGGTGTTGTAATGTAGAGTATTAGAAATGTAGCATATTGTTAGGAACTTAAATAGCAAATGAATGTGCAGTGATCAATATTGACCACTTATGTTGTGCTTAGTTTTGACTAGGAAAATGTCTCCCTGAAGATATTTGAAAACGGAAATGTTACTGACATTTTTGGCCTTTCCATTGGATTTTTAAGACATATGGATCAAAAGTTGAAGGCAGTCCTAAAACTCATGCAAAAATGGCAACATCTTTCACAAAATTTCAATACAAGTAAGCCTTATGTGTTCCTGCAAAATTCACCAGGGCTATCTTCCCATGCAGAGCTAGCTCCACCACAGTGCAAGAGCTGTGTTCTGTATACTTTAACCCCACCCCACGCTGAAGTCCCTGAGTACAGTATTCTTTGGCTGTCATTCAGTATCCAGAAGCCAAATCATCTGTGTTTGTGTAACTTGGTAAAAGAGAATTTTAAAAATCTATTCAGTTTAAGGGAGCTTCTGCTTCTAGGTCAGACAGACAATAACTCTTCTCTACTATAAAGCCTTATATGCTGAATCAGTAATTCTAGGCCATCTGAACAATAATATCTGAACATGATGGTATCATTTATGTATTCCCAAGGAACTAAAACGATTGCTTGAAGAATGTTTTTCAGGCAGTTTTTCTCTGAATAATTCTCCCTTGAAAATTTGAGGCCACATAAATGAATTGCACATGTAAAGTCTCAGATTCTCTTGTCAGCTTATCTCAGCAAGCACTTGAATCTCAGATCATTATCATTATCAATACACAAGTGTAAGAATTCATTTATCAGTGCAGGTGTCTCAGGAAAAAGTGTGCCTACCTCTTTGAAATACTACACAACTATTTTTTGCACTAACTTTCTGTCAGTAATAAACATGTATATGACTACTTCAACAATAAATTGCTGGCACTTCTACATGAAATATTCATGTTTAATGCAACTCAAGTGTTTATACCTTGGATGAAATAGATGTTAATTTCTCCCAATCAGAAATGTTTGCATTATTCTTGATCTATATGGGAGAGGAATTTTAAACTCCTAACTAATTCCAGGTTTTTTATCAGTTATTCCCCACTATACCTGTCTCACATGTGATCAGGTTATGAGAATAAACCAAGACTTAAAAGATGATAAGAAGATAACTGTATCCATGTTATTGAGAAAGATTTACCATGGATTATATTTCACTTAGCCTTAAAAATCTGCCTCTGACTGAACAATGAACAGCAGAGCTTATGGATTTTAGGGCTACAAGCAACCCTGATAACTCAGAGCCGTGTTTTCCAGTAAAATGGAGCTCAACTGGCTATTGGTATTTAAAGCACATGTCTCAAGTTTGGCTGTTTAAGAATGAGCACCCAAAATGTCACTAGAAAATAAGAAAAATTGATTCTGAAAGATCTACCTTCAATGTCTAGGGGGAAAAATGGCAACAAACAAACATTCTTTTTTAGGTGAAATTATTCCAAGGAAATTTTATTGAGAACTACAAAACATTTTATGGTTATAGCTATCCCATTCATTGAGGGATATTGCTTCATGTGGTTGAGGGACTGATGAGTTGGATAGGTCAGTTTCATGAACTTCTCTGCACTTGATCATCTTTCAATAATTTTCATTTTAAGTTATTATTCTGTTCTAGGAATATTTTAGTGGTGAGAGTGGGGAAGTTTAATTTATTTGGTCTGAAGCTGGAGAATTTCACATAATTTCAGAACTGAGACATTGCTTTCTATTGGCCAGTGGACTGTAACTAGTTAGCAGATGTCAGATCACTAACCCCTAATAAAAGATGTGGAAGTGCTAAATTGGCCAAGATTGAGATGAAGTCACTGTATTTAATTGAAGCTTTGCCATAACATCCTTACAGTCCGTGATCAAACATATCCCAGTGCACTATACAGCTGCTCAAATATATCACTGCTTAGACAGCAGTATGTTTTTATTGGATTCAGCCCATGGAAATACCCTTTATAGGGGTAGCATTTTACACAAATTATGTTAATTTCTTCCATGAGTTGTTAGGCTGGAAGTGAAGTCTCCTGTAGGAGAAATAAATATGATCTAAGATCATTGGTTCTATTTATTGCATCTCAGTCAAGAAAAAAAAATATATGTTTGTCACATTACTGAATAAAACAAAACCACTTTAGAATTATCCATGCCACAGGAGTCTTCTCTCCATTTTCTAGACATTTCAGCCAGATATATCCCTGCTATTTTGTGCTTAGGTCATGACCTTCTTATTTTTTATAATAAAAGTATGTTCTTGCCATTGACCCTCTATTCAGCATGAAGAACTACTGCTAAACCTTATTTCTACTGTAAAAGGTTTCTTTTCATGTGGTCTGTAATCCCTCATGGTTCAGCTTTATCACCAGAAATAAAACTGAAATAACTCTTTCCCTAATTTTGTCTGAAAAATTTGTCTGTATTCTGCTGAGGTAAAGAAATGGCAAGTTTTAGGTGAAGACACTATACTGAGAAGCATAAGCTGGTAAAGCCATTTATATTCAGTTATTAAAAGATTATGAAAAGCTCTTTTCATGGTGACAATAAGAATGAAATTGGACAGTGAGAGTGTCATGAGGTGGTAGGCAGAAGACTCAAAGTTGCTATTATAGAAGAGAAGCAACCTAAAGAGCATATCCTACCTTGCTTGTAAACATTCACTGGGGACAGTAATGCAGTGCAGGCAGCTGTGTGCCATCCACAGCTTTGGCTGGCTCTGTGTGGAGCCTGGGAGTGTGATGGATCCATGGCCACCAGCCTCTTACCTATAGAGGAGCCTTGTGCTGTGTGGGTGGCTTGAAAACCGCTGCTTGCTCAGGTAGGATTTGTGATTGGTTATGATTTTGGAATGCTTCCAAGGCACCTTGCAGCTGCACTCACATGTAATTGTCATTTCTGTATTGTGCCAGTCACATGTTTTATACAGTATGGTGTTATGTGCCACTGCTTCACCACAGGTAAGGTGTAGAAAGTTGTAGGGCAGAAGAACATGAATATCTGAAGGGGTATTATTTGGTTTAACTTGGGAAATGTTTACAGGAATTATGTTGCTATCATATTGAGGAATATAAAATACTAAAATATAGGTGCAGGAGACTTGCCTGAACATAGCCATCTTCCTAGGTCAGAAAATTTACCTGTAAACAGAAACATTACCAGCATGGATGTGCGTGTGATCTGCACATAGGGCTGGACTATGGGAACACTGAAGGCAGTAATGCCTTTTCCAACTGTAGGAGATGTGCTCTTCCACATAAAAGCTACTGCAAAGCATTTTCCTGCAGATAGCAATCTTATCAAATTATTAGATAGGATCTCAGACATAATTTGCTTTCACAAAAGTAATTATGCTCAAAGAAGCAAATATGATTTTTTTTAAAGGTTGGAAGGACATTGACACGAGAAAAGGTTTGGTTGGTTATTTAAGAAATAAGTTATTTTATCTAAGCTATCTTTCTATTTCTATTCTACTGTAGAATGCAGCAAGTGCTACGATTTAGCTGGTTTAGTATTTCACTTTAAGAACTTTCCAACAGAGTCCCTTCCTGCCCAACACACTCAGCTGTGGTTCCCCGCGGTGGTTTGATTCATAGTTCCAATTGCTTCTCTGACGTGCTCACGTCCCTGGCCATAGGAAGCTTTGGCATTAACAGGTACAATTCCTTCTGAAGTCCATGAGATATCCACTCCAGCTGAGAGCTGGGTTTTACTCCTGAACTGTAACAGAACAAAATGTTCCCCCTATAGTGTGGCTGAGAACACATCACGTCTTGAATCTTTGTTTGCCTTGTAACTAGAAATTGTCTTTGCAGCTTGCTGCTAATATGTTAATATGGCACAGGCATGGAATTGCAAAGAGTTTTTGTGCTATCATCACTGCTGCTTAGCTTTGATAGTTTTACACACATTATTATTTTAACAATTTTATCTTGTGTATTTGCCCTTGAATTTGACACTAATGTATACAACATTTGTTGTGGCTTTTTGTCCCAGATGAGGAAAATTTTTGCTACAGAACAAGAAAAAACAGCACAATTTGTTAAAAAAAAAATAAACTTGGCTTTGATCCAGTAAAAAAAAAAAAAACAAACCAACAACAGAAAGCTGCTGTCTTTATTACCAAACCCAAGGGGACCATTAAACTGTCACTGATGCCCAGATGAAAACATTTGTTTTGCACTCAACTTGTTATTTTAAATCAGTATAAAATTTAAATTTAAATTAGATGTGTCTGGAAAAAAACTTGTTGAACTGATGTTTTATTTAGATATTCCTTATCTCTTACTGAATAGAGATACTTTGTATAAATTACACTTATGTGGGAAATATTTTATTTTGTCCCTAAGCTCTTTTGCATTTAGGACATAGAATAAAATCAGTAGCAGTTCTCCTGCAAAATACCTGTTGCAATAGGACTGTGGTTTATTTTCTACCAGGCTACCAATCAGTACTTTCAAGACTTAAAAACATATTTCTAACTTTAAAAGGAGGTTTAAGCCATTATGAATAATTTAATGAAGTCATTAGGCTTTCCATTGAGCATTAGCACTCAACATTGTGCTTCTGAGAAAGTGACCTCAATATAAATTGGACCAGAAAGAGCTAGAAGGAGAAATTCTCTGGGAACAAAAGGCATAAAGTAGGGAACTTCTTTCTTGCAGAGCCAATTGCAACAAAGCCCCTAAAACAGGCTAATGAAGTTCACTAGATGAAAAAAACCCCAAACCAGAAAATCCCCCCAACCACTAAAATAAGTAACCATTAAGCATGGAATATCTCTAATATTTTCAATAATAATTACTTGCCTTCTACCTGCAGAATATATTGCTTGTCCCTTTCTCCATTATTTGTCTAGAGGATCTCAATTTTTGCTTTTTTCTATAAACTCTTCAGGCTGCTATTTGCACATAATAATTTTTTGAACATCTTTGCTTTGCTGGGCCATTTCTTGCAATTGTGCTCTCCTGTCGTTCTGATGGTCTCAAGGACTCTGCATATGTGTTCCTAGCCAATGAATATTTTTTACTCAGAAATTTCTTTCAGCCTGGTATCATAATAAACTTAATTAGAAGGATAGACAGGCAAGAGATTTTATTTTATTGTTTTGTTAATGTCAATCAAACATCCAATCTAGGCTATGGAAGATGCTACTATTTTTCTTCTTTCTCTAGTTTTCTCTTGAAATTTCTAGGACTCTGCACTAGAATCCCAACACTGATCACAGATGTGTTCAATAGCAGTCATGGGCAAGGCTGGTGAGTAGATGCCCATTACAAAACTATTAGTGGGGATTTTCACCTTTTTTGTGTTTTAGTACAGAAGCCGAGTCTGTGTTGCAATCAAAGATCAGCTAGGTAGAATTTTTGCAGAGATTTTAAAACTGGCTGCAGAGAGATTGTGTCTAAAGGGTCTCAATGTTTTAGATGTTTAGCTCATTTGATCTAATATCACATAAACAAGTAATTCCTATAAGAGATGACAAATTTTAATTAAATTACAGCATATTCCTGAGTGCAAATCCATAATTTTATGTTATTGTCCAAGTAAAACTGTGGGCCTTAGAATGTAGGTCAGAAAATACTAAATTTTTCCCCTCTGATAGGTTGATATGGAAGGGCAATTGGAACAGAAAGGACTTGTCTTGCTCTCACCTCAGGGACTTATTCTTGTTGCCTTGCCTTGGAGATGGATGCGATTAGGAATGTCCTATTTTATGAGCTCAGACCTTCTCTCAGTTTCAAGAGACAGTCTGTTATTATGAAAACTGGTAAATAATGCACGCTGTTTTTCAACATGTAGAGCTTTACTGGAAAATAATTCAGCAATCATGGATAATTATTTTACGTGATGACACATTTCCAGGGATAATTCCATGATACTTGGTACATCTTCTTAAGTGCTTGGGCTTGTAAGTGGTGAAGATACTTTACAAAATACACATTATATGTGATATTTCTTGGATAACAAAATGAATTAAAATTAACTTGTTCTGGAATCACTGTTTCCAACTTCTAATAAGAGATTTTGAGGAAAAGTCTCATTTGAAATTATCACTTAATGAATTAGCAAATCTTGAGACAACATAGATAAATCCTGCCTTTTATTTAAAAAGAACTTATATCTAGTGTGATTTTCCAGAGGAAACTGAACCCAGATGTAAAACATCCATGTTCTGGATGATTGTTTTTCATTATGGCTTTTGATGGTTAAATGGGATTTTTCTTTTGGTGAATACAACAGCCAACATTTGAAATTAATCTTTTCAAATAAACAAGTGGCTATTGTTATGTTCAAATTCTTGTGTGGTCAAACCCTTCTCCTGAATAAACTTTGTATAAATTTCTGTCACTTTTTTATGTGCATTGTGAGCATTGGATCTCTGTAGGGCCATCTTTGAGGAAAAACTAAAAACAACCCTTGGGTCTTATTTTTAATCATGAAACCACTTTGCATGTGAGTTAGATCTCTTTTCCCAAACAAATATTTACTAAAAATGCATGGTATAACAACTCTTGTGAATATAAATGTGTTTTGAATAATTATACTTTCATTTGGGTAGAGTTAAACCACATTCTTTAAATGAAAGAGACTTCCCCAGTAGCAAAAGCACAACATTCAGTCAGCAGAACTGGGCCTGAATAAGTGTTTTTAAAAGGTGCCTGCTAAGTTAAGATCCATTTCTCCTGTTGCTTCTGACCAATCCAGATCTGTGAATAAAAATTGTTAGCTTACATTAGTTCATTGTTTTGCTGCATTGTTTTGCTACTGTCAAAAATTAACTATTTTGCAACATCTAACAATTTCTTTACTAGTCAAATCACATTTATTTGTCAGAAGGTAGAGATCTACCAGCAGTTTTCAAGACATACATCTCAGTTGCTTTATAACAAAGATGATGGTGAGCACTAAGGCTGACAAGCTGTCTTCATTCAAGAAATCAATTAATTTCTTTTTGTTTTTTTTTACTGTTATCCATTTATTTAGTTAAAATATAAAGAGCTGGCTCATAGTTTCTAATATATATTACAATTCTGTAACTCTTAGACTTTTACATGTGGTTTTTTTTAAAATGAATGGATTAAATTACTATTGATATGAACATGAGCATTTTCATGCAAGGGTCCTTATACTGCAAAGGCTTTCAGAAGTTATTCAGCTTGCAAGAGAGAGTTTACAGGGCATTTAGAAGAGAAGTTAGCAGGGTTGTTTGATGTTGTGTCAGAACATCTGGGTTTTTCACCAACATAATACTGTCATATGGAAGCAGTACATTTCCTTAAACGGGCTTTTGGCTTTGTTTTACAGAATGCTTGTTACGGAATTTATAGAGGATAGTAAACATAAAAGATCTTTACTCTAAAGCTTAGTATAAAAACTTCTGCATGGTTTATTTCACTGTGTAAATTTATTTTCTTCTCAAGTGCTTTTAAAGCAACAACATTGTGAATCTCTGCGTTCAGGCATTAATTAGAATTTTAAAAAATATTATTGACTATCAATGTAGGTTGATCAAAGTTGTAGATTGTCTGCTGAGTTTTTCTGTTTGTAATTAGAAGGTCTTAGGAGAGAGTTTATTTCAGAAGTCATGCAAAATAGTCATCAGAGCATGGTCAGAAGACAAGTTTTCTCAGTGACCTGGACTTGCTGTCACAGTAGGAGGAAACATTATATTGTAACCAAAGACACATTGCCCAAGTCCAAATCTAAAGTGAGAATACAAGGAGCAAGTGAACAAAAAATAATTAAAAAACCCTAATGCAAGTTTGCTGGCAGATTCCTTTTTCTGAAATGTCAGAACTAAATGGCACTTTTTTACTTTGTCTCTTTTTTCATCTTTCTCCCTGCTGTCTAACTATAATGAGCTTGTACATATATTAAAAAATGTATTAATTCAGGTATGCTTCCCCCTGGATAGTGTCATGTTTTTGAGGGCTTTTCCTGAAAGTAGAAAAGGTTGCTCTCTTCACATTTCTCTAGCTCAGAGAAAATAATGAAGGAAATTTTTACTGTTCTTAATGAGCAACATAATATTTGGATAATTCATATTTTAAAGGCAATCTGTATCAGTCCTGCAGTATTGCTTGTGTATACAGGAAAGTGGACATTAAAAAGCCTTTTAAAGCTGAAAATCAGAGTGAAGTATAGCCAACCAGTGAAGGTGGCAAAACTTGCCTTTCATTTAGACTAGGGAGAGGTTGTCCAGCTTCTTGATTTGGTTTATAGGCATCTGGTTTTCATCTTTCAATTTCTTCTTTTATTTTTCAAAGTAAGTTTTAAATGCCACCTTTGTTGTGTGTAGGTGGAAGGTTCTGGATTGCCTTTGTTAGGATGTTACACTATTTTTTGCCTGTCTGGGGAAAAAAATGGTTTTTCTGTTTGTTTGTTAGTTTGTTTCAGGCTGACCTAGGATGTTTTCAGTTTTCTGCCCAAAAACTAGAACAAAAGTTCTTTCCAGACCTGCCACACAGCCCAAGCCCTCTTTGTGTAACTTTATACCCGAAAAGAAGTGTGAGCCAGTTTGCTTGGACCACATTCCCATGGACAGCCTGCTATTTTTCAAGTATCTTCACATCAAACAAAGCCAGGAACAAAAGAAAGACATTTTTTTCTCTTTTAATTCCAACAAAGATAGAAGAAGGGCAGATGAAATACATGTGTGTTGAAGACCAACAACTGATGGGAGAGGTAAATAGTCGTCCAAGTTGGCATAGATTAGAAACAGGGTATTTTAACAAAATTATATATTTAACCCATATAGTTTCTTTAAGCTTCTTGCAGACTTGAATTGCAGCTTTGGCAAGGCTCAAAATCTTGCTGAATAAATGTTTTTTTGTGTTGTCTGTGACAACAGAAAACAGTAGTATTAATAACAAGGAACTATTATAGAGATAGCTCATCATTTTTAATGTAAGAGAGGAAGTAAATCACGGTCATATGTATCGTTTGTCTTGCTTGGAATTATCTCTATCATGTTGGAAGTTTTTATTCGGAAGTCTGTGTTGACTCTCATGATTAGGGACAGGAATCCTACAGCTGACAGGAAAGTGACCTATAAATAATGGTCCATGATGGACTTGTCATATAGTCACTAAATGAAATATTCTAGTACCTGTTTCCTTTGTCTTGTTTCTCAGTTTCTGTCTTGTTTAAGGTTATTTCTTTTGACATATCCCACTAGCTATGTGGTAGGAGTGAGCTTTCTTTGTGCTGTGAATGTATTCCATTTTCATCAGAAAAGTGTCACTGAAAATATTGGAAATTTTTTTGTGAACAAGAACTTCACTTGAATACAACTGGATATATAGTTGTTAACAGATTTCCAAGTCAAAAATAAATAACATTTTTTATAAAGTAAAGGTTTATAATTACATACATACCAATATTTTATAAAATAGAATTAGAAGTCTTACAAAGTAGTATGAATTCAGGATCTTTGAGCAAATGAAAATGTTAGTTTAGTAACAATATAAATTTGCAACACATCATAATAATAATGATCTACATGCATTCTCTTACTACCATGCAGTAATACTAGCTGTAGAAAATCAGTAAGCTTATGATACCAGCCCATTTACACTCTCTGAGTCAATAAAAAATACCAATTTTCCAGCAAGGAATAAATTATTTTATTTAGTTTACTAATGGTGTAAAATGTGCATGTGGGATGATAGCATCATGTAGCAGATGTGCTCTGACTTTGAATTATAACTTGTGTGGTCATGTCTCTAATGATAAGAACCTGATGCTTCTAATTGATAGTTGCAAAAAGGATCTGTGCTAAATCTGTCCTCAAAAAGGGGACATTGCTGTTATTGAGGTGGAGAAAGATGTTAGGAGAGAGGAACCCTGCCTCCACACTAGCCCATGTGAATTTTACCTTTCAGTTCATTGAGTCCAGGGTTGCACCCCAAACTTGTAGTTCAGATGTCCTTTATTTACTCAAGAGTAAAGAGGCAAGCAGAAGCAGCCATGCCAAATGTGCTTGGTTAGCAGGCTTTCAGTGAGCCTGCCAGGAGTGAGCTCCCCTTGCAACACAGTTCAGTCAGTGTTGCACACATCACACTGGCAGCTGACACTGCTTAAAAGTCTACAATAGAACACTGCATGAAAGAAGAGCCATAAATCTGCTTTTGGGCCACCTATATTTCTGCAAAACTTGCAGAAAATTTATGTTGGCAAATAAATTAGGCTGTGCTTCATAAAAAGTAGAAACTCAGTTGTTTTGACCTTTGTTTTAGTTTATAAGATTATGACATCTGCAAAAAAGATATGACAGCAAGACCCTCATTGTTGTGTCTGCCAGTCTCACCTTCCCTCCCTTTTGAAGTCAAGGTGATTTAGTGCAGGAACAGGAATAATAAATATGTCTAAGTGGCTTAGTGGACCAGATACTTCTGCTTGAGATTATGCTTGGTTGATGGAATAAATTAAAGTACTTGTAGTTTTTTTCCAGTTGAACCTAGAAGATAAAATTTATCTCATTTATAATTGAGCTCACTGTGTTTGAGTAACTCAATACATACACTGCTTAGTCATACTGAATTCCAGCTTTTGAGCCTACATCATTTTCTAGAGTAGAAAACATGCTGTGGCCTGTGCCATGACCACTACTTGTCATGACTATGAGACAACTGGAGTGACTAACACAGTTCTTTGAAGACTACTCATATATTCAAGATGCAGTTATGATTTAATTTGCTTTATGAAGGTTACACATCTGCTCATTAATTTTCACTTCTTGTCCAATCTGGAAATTATGTTTTTCCACTGCAGAGCTGCAGCTCTTCTACTCATCTGTCTAGTCACACACTAACCACAAAAAAGAGGAATCACATTTCATAACTGGAGATGGAGCTATTCCACCCCTATTTCCCTTTTGGTTAGTAAACTTGAACAATTGAGGAGATAGAGCAATAGAAGGTGAAAGGCATGTTTGCAACAGTGATAATAGTAAAAAGCCCTACAAATACCAAAAATCAACTTGCTGTTTCTCTAATCAGCTCTACAAAACACTCATGGAGAAGCAGAAAGTATAATAGCTGCAAAAAAGTTGATAGAAACACAAGGTAGCTGATACAGAGTGGCCTTAAATGTGTAAAATAAGGAAAACAATGAGTTCATACTTGTACTACAAGAGCTTGTTTTAATGGCTGTAATTGTATTAGATGAAGTCAGCTACATTTCAGTCAAACTATTCATTGTGGGCCCTATTTACATACTAATTTTCAGTAAAAAGAGTGTAGATTCCATGTTATGATCTGAATGGGCTGAATAACATCAGTATTGAAGAAAAATTACTAATATTGAAATAAGTTATGATCGCTGTGTGATGGCAAAAGCACATCAATATTCCCAATGCACCAAGTGTGTCCTTTCAGATTGTTCAGGTATCAGCTGGACAACTAAAGGAGCCCACTGCATTCATTGCCTCTTTTTTGTCTCCTCATCCTTGTGTAAAACAAACCTCTTCGCAACATGACAACCAACTTGCTATAGTTGAAAGCATGCTAACTGTATAGCTTCTTATCCAGACAGCTAGGTAATACTAAGAGTATATAATACATATATAATTAATCATACGTTATGAATTAAGAGCCTATAATGAAATAAATCATTACATGAAAATTCAATCTGAAAAAAGCCTTTTACCTAAATAAAATGGGTGGAAATAAGGCCTTTGTGTTTATCACTGTTTGCCGAGTTGAGAAGACTTAAATGTGTTGAAATTTGGGCTCTTTAATTTTCAGGATAATAGCAACCAAATTATTTTAATTTAGGATATTTCTATAAGCTCAGAATCTCAAAGTTATATAGGAGTTATATAGGTATTGTATAGGCTTGTTAGTAAATAGCACATTGTGTTTTCTTTTCCAAGGTATGGCTTGCTATTTATTTGCTCATCTGCATTTTTAACTTTTTATAAAATGATTCAGAAAATCCACTTTGTATGCTTAGGAAATCTGAGATCCTGAACCATTTCTCAGACTCCTTGAAAAGCACTTAAAAACACATTTGGTAAATTGTTCCATGTGAGTAACACACCAGTAACATGTAGATTTTCAATGATGTCAGAAGTAGAATTTTGATTTCTGGATCTTAGCATTTCAGTTTGTTTATATCAGCAGCAAATATTTGTTTGCAAAAAACCTTTTTTTTTTCCAGATGTGTTACAAGGTGGCATCAGTACAAGGACTTGAAATGCTGTGCCTTTTTAGTGAGATAATTTTAATGGATGATTTTCTTATTAACTTCCAGCACTTGCTTTTGCCTAATTCTTCAGTTCTAATATACTTGAATGAATAGTAGCCTGTGGAGTAATGTCAAATAAACACATATTTCAAACGAGAGCAGGGGGAAGTGTAATTTTCTACGCAGTAACAGGCTAACCATATATTCAGAAGAGGTATTTGGCAGGAGTTTTATTCAATAAGTTATGAATAGCCACTACCTGCTGTTTTACTACACCCCCTACACACGGCTGCATCAAAGACCTGCAAAATTCACAATTGCAAATGGGACCTAAATTCCAGGGTGGTAGGAGTCCAATATTTGACATCAGCAGGAGAACTACCAAGCTAGCAATGGCCATGGAAGAAACAGAACTCTAATCAAGAGTGAATTAATGTTGACGTGATGACTTGAAACCCATCATGAAAAACAAAACAATAGCAGATCTGGCCCTATATGGTCTGATAATGCCACCCAGCCTGAATTGCTGTTGAGAGCTTGTAATTTATTGCACCAGCATGCCTGATTGCTGTCATTGTGCCAGAGGTTTGATATTCCTGAAATCTGGATGGGAAAGGAAAGTAGATCATATCTGAAAATAAACCATCAAATGAAAATTTCTGTGGCAGAATTTCTGTGTTTACCATATCTTCAGATAAGCAGCTGAAGTTTGCTGAGTATGAATTTCATAAGGATTGTATGGTGCTATTAATACTCAGCTTTTTATTTCCTGTAAATCTATACAATGAAACTGAGCATTTTTTCTCTACTTTATGGCATTAGATATCAGACTGTATAAGTCTAGGGAGAGATTATGCATTAACAAGGAGTTTGAATTCCTGTTCCCTTTTGTGGTAGAAACCCACGTCCACACAGGACTTGATCAAGAGAAAAACCAAAACAAAATAAAACCACTGGAAAATCTTCAATGGAATACAATTGGATTTGAAACAGACCACAAGTCAGCTGCATCAGAGAGGCATAACAGAGCCCTTTTTATGTCCTCTAGCTAATGGCCAAAGCAAAACAGTGCAGCAGTAATATAGCTTCAGACAGCTATGGTTTAATTCAAAGGTCTGATCTTCCATTGATTTTTGTCCTTTCCACGCTCACTGAATCAGAATGGGTACAGTCGGAAGGGACCACAGCAGCTCACCTGGTCCAGCATTGCAGAGAATAAAGAAGCAACAAGTTACATGATTATGGGCCTCCAAGCTGATTGCATTGAAAAGAACGTCTCCTTAAAATTTGTATTACCAGTAATTCTCCTTGTATGTCTCAAGTTTAAGACAATAGCCAATGAAGCTGTCATTTTGGCTCTCATCACTTGGGTTTCTGACTTAGTGTAAGGCCATCTCCAATCCTCAGGCACTGTTAGAAGTACTTTCCTTTAAAACAAACTTCCATTACTGTCACTTCTGTATCTGCAGGTTCAAGAACATCAACATTGTGTTGCTGACAGGCTTTGGCAATACAGTAAGGCAATTACATTAGGTGGGGTTTCCCTTCTACTTAAGAGATCTTGAGCACAACTTCTTCCATCCTGACAGCAGCTACTTGACATTCAAAGCATACTAGGGGCAGATAATTTACTAAGAACAATGACAAATTAATCCAAAAACATTTTGGAAAAGCAATGAATAATAGGCTTTAATTGCTTCAGCCATGTTGGTCAAAAAATTCCCTAAATCTACTAAATCTAGATTCAGCCACACCCTAGCCAGTTGTTTCAAGATTGCAAGACCAAGCCCATTAGTACAGGGTCCTCTATTTATATTTTTATGATAGTACATGGTTCAATTCACATATTATTTTATTTATGTCCAAATATGTAACAGAATTCCAACTGACATGGCATACAGTCAATTTAGAATTGAGTAAGCTATATTGAAATCAGGGAGGCATTTGAGGTGTAACATGCTATTAACATAACATAGAAGAGAGAGTCCAACTAAAAAACAATTCAATGAGAAATGTTTCTCTCACATTTATTTTCAAATTATTTGTAATGGTTTGATTGCTTTGTCTCCCTTCATGGCTCATAAGAATGACATCTGTTCTTACTGATAACCTTCAAACTGCACATCTGCTATCAGAATTTTGTATCAGATACCTTCTGTCTTCATCATGGCTGATGTGTTTATATACTTAAGGTGCTATGTTTGTTACTGAATAGATAAGCACTTTGAAGCAGATATTTTTATAAGATCTTGAAGTGATCTAGGTCTGGACTTCAGGTCCCCTACTCTTTCTGTCTAATTTTATCTGTATTAGTATGTGTATGTTTGGAAATATATAAAATAAATTTATAAGCAAGTTGTTGGAGTTGAGTTGTGAGAAGATATCAGTGAAATTAATTTAAGTGAGTTTTGCATCCTTAAGTTGGTCCGACTTTGAGCATACATGGGGCTTAAAGCCCATGTCCTGTTTAAATGTGACTGTTCTTCATCTACAGCAGGTGGTTCAAAGAAAAACAATCCTTAGTGTACTTTAGCTTTGGGCTGTCTATTTCCAGAGAGATCCATAAACTTTGCAAAACAGATGGCTATATTGACAGCTTGCCAGAAGCCTAGGGACCACACTTAGTCTAAATAGAAACATGAAAAAAATCACTATTTATTTCTATCATGACACATCTAGTAACTGAATTAAACTGAACTGCTGCTCTTTAAACCTAACAGTGATGGGTTTTGTAAAAAGCTGGGGGTAAGTGGTGATGATAGTCCTAGTTTAAGACCTTTTCAGGTAGTATCTTAGATAACCCTTTCTTGATAAATAAATAAAAAGGGACCTTAGTAGAAGCCATTTAATCAAGCATGCTGGCAATGCGTGCTTCAGTTCTCTGAAGGGAGGAAATGGGATTTCCTGGCGTGGTGTGCCAATGTGAAATGCATTACATGCTACTGAGGGAGCTCCTGGCCCACCCTGTACCAGGAGGCTCATTTAACAGTTTTGCTAACGTGGTTTTCAGTGCAAGGTACCCTGCTTCTCCAGCTCGTTAACCTCTGCTGTGTTCTGAGTACATGAGGTACAGGCAAAAGTAAGCTGCAAGCAGTGGTGTATACCAGCTTTGTCTAAGATCAACAACTTTTCCTTTATTCAGTGAGAGTCAAGCAAAAAACAGAAGATGCAGTCAGCAACCTTGGCTTTCTATAGTTTTCTGCTGACATTCAAATGTAGAAAGTTTTTTTTTTATTTCATCTTCAAACTTTGAGCTCTCCATCCAACCTCAAATATCACCAGGAAGAAATGCCACTTAAGTCTGAGAGGAACATACAGCAGAACATAACATATTGAAGCTGCAGTTCTTAGTAGGTTTTTCAGCAGCTGCTGAAACTGAAGGAATCAAATGTCTATCAAACAAATGCAGCAACACAGACCAAAAAGTTTTGTGCAAGTAGGAGGCTGAGTACACTTTGTATCATACATTTTACTCCTTCTGCTTTCCCTCTTGTTCAAACAGCAGGACTTCAGGGCAAACAGCCAAGATGGATTCAGCCCTTTGCTGAGACTGATTCCACAAGCCTGACATCCTTCCACAGGCACAAGGCTATGCCTTTGCAGAGTACAGCTTGATTGACACTCAGTGTGATGACTCATAAAGTCAATATTTGGATGCTATGTTTACCGGTTGCACAAAAAAATGAAGATTCCCTACTAGTGTCTCCTGAGCCGTGTGAAGCTTCAAGTGCAGCCTGACCCAGAGCTGACCTTAGGAGCTGGCAGTGGAGGTTTCTGGTTAATGTATTAGGCAGTGAAGGGATCTGTCTGTAGGGTGAGGTTTGGGGCTCCTGTGCAAAGTACTGTTGGAAGAGTTGGTCTTTACTGAGCTCTTTCTTTCACTTTAAAATCCATGTGTAGAGATTTATCTTTTAAGGACTTGACAGGATTTGCAAGGAATCCCATTGCTATCATCCTGGACATATATGCAGTCCTGGCAGGCTAAAGTATTCTTGGCTGCAGGGATGCAGTTTATGATAAGCACCTGCTTTTCCAGTATACCACAGAGCTAGGAGAGCTGTTTTTTCCCTCAGTCTCAGTATTATGAATGGTCCTCCTCAAGATGAGATAAAGTATCTCTGAGCAGTCCTCTTATTAGGTGGGTGCCTGGGCCTGCATCAGAGAAGCCTTATTGCTGTTGCCAAGAACTGATTGGGCTGGGAGTTATCTACCAGATTTTACAACTACTATCTAGTAGATAATAATTCCTGTCACAAGTGCTGTGACCTCTTAGCTCCCACTGCCCTCTAAGCTCTATAATTGTTAAGGGATTTCCACCCCATCCCTATTCATTACCCTGGAAACAAAAACAGAAGCATTACTGAAAATGTCTAATAATGAATTTAGCCTAAGCACCCTGCTGGGAGGTAGAGGAACATTATTATCCCCATTTTACAGTTGAAGAATAAGCTGCAGAGTTCAAAGCTGTCCACCATATCTCCTTCTGCCAAGTCTGTTCTGCCTATCTGACTAGGCTATTAACTTGAATTCCTCTTCTGACCATGAATACAACAGAATCTATTGCAAGATAGGTGGTCTCTCATGTAATCAGATTTGAAACCTTTGAGGCTCACTCTATATTAAAAACAACAGTTTAAATCCTGCCCATAAACTTGCTAGCATTCACTACAGGTTTCTGCAGTGTCAATTTAATAGACTCTCTCTGTGAAACACTGCTTATTAGAAGGCAGAATGCAGCTGCTGCTGCTTAGGTAAGTATATCACCTCTATGTGCAGCTTCCTTGCAAATCCCAGAGCAACAGTTTAACATGACTGAGAGCCATGTACTTCTCACTCTTTCACAACAGAAATGAAAAAGTCGTTGGTATCTCAGTTTTCCATCTAGATACAGCTTATTTTAAACATTGAGAAATCAAGGCATTGGCTTTAAAATAATGAGATTTTAAACATATACAGTTCACTGAACCTCTCCTAATTTTGTGTGAGGAGGATTCATGTTTTTAAGTATTTATTCAAGAGAAAAAGAGCTTCAGGTTGGTGGGGTTCTTCAATATAGGAGAGAATATTTGTATAATCTCTGGAATCCTATTGTGTGGATTTTAGCAAACCAGCACAATTCTGGTAAAGTTGAAAGATATGGAAAAATCTCTCTTGCAAGTGCCTTAAACTCTGAGGTGGTTGTCATAGAAAAGCAGATGTTGCCAGTGGCATAGAAATTAATAAAATATCTCAGATGGGAGAATGGAACAAATAAAAATCCCATTTTAGTTGAAACTCTTTGGCAAATTACAAGTCAAGTGAGGCAAGTTCAAAGAATGCTTGATTCTATATGCTCAAACATGAATGTTACTCAGAAAGAAAATACTGAAGAATGTGTTATTTTGTACACTTTTAGTCTATATAATACTTCTCTGTTAACTCAGGCAGGTAAAACAAACTGAAGTTATAATATTGTAATCTGTGTAAGGAAGCAATGTGGAATGTGGAAGAGACATTTTGAGAGGATTGAAAAGAAAAATTCTATTTGGAGCCCATGCCCATGTGAAAAGAACTAGCAAAGGCACTCAAAACATCTTTATGTTTTGAGTGCCTTTGCTGAACTCTGTGGAACCAGACTTCAGCATGGCAGCCAACACCAGTTATGTGAGTCAAAGATCTGCAAAAAGAAATGCACTGGGATGGAGTTTGGGTAATGTTCATCATGAATAAAAAGGACAATTATACCACTCACTCAGATGAATGTCTTTTAGCTCCAAGTACGTGCAGTTTCAGTGAAAGATGAGTAGACTTTCCTATAAAATAGAGGCTTTAGTGTGTCAGTCAAATGGAAGAAAACCCTCAGAAGATACACAGGCAGATTAAAATTCAGGACACAAGTAGGAACATTTCCACTAGAAGAGTACATGAACCACTTATGATTAGTTATTAGCTTAGAAGACACACAGGAAGGTGCTAATGATAAGCATATCCAAGGTTGGACTACAAATCCATAAAACCTTTGATCTCACGGAAGGGGGTGTGTATTAGAGTGGAAGACAAATGTGGTGAGTGAAGAGCCTTTGATAGTGTTTTCTTGGAAAGAGAGTAATAATCAAGAAAAGAACAGAAGTATTCAAGCTTTCCATGCATTAAATTATTGAGGGAAAATGAATTATAAAAACATTCATAAGAAAGAGGAACATTTCTAAGAAGGAAGGGCACTGAGGATAAGTCAAATGCCCCTTAGCTTGATAAACCTGCAGAATTCTGGTAGGTACTATTTGAAGAAACAAGATCCATGCTTGTGCATGCATCACTTACTAGATTTTTTTGGTTTTTCACTGTCCCTTGAACAACAAGGTGTTTCAAAAGGATTCTCAGAAAAAAAAATATTCAAGGCACTAGGAAAACAGTTTCTCGGTGACAGGAAAACAAAGTATAGTGGTATAAAGATGGATTATTTTGGTAGGAATTTGAGCTGCTGCATAAACAAATCCAGGGTGCACTTATAAGAAAAATTAATTCTGAGCTGTATGGTTAAAGCTTTCAAGAGGCAGGGATTCTGTAGTTATCTAAAAAGGTTCTGTGACAAACTATGCAAAAAAAAAACCCTGAAAAAAATGCTTACTGGGCTTGCTCAGAAGAGTAACCTGAGTGTGCTATTTGGAATAGATATCCAGAGTACATGAGAAACAATTCTTAATAAACAGTTTGAGAGATGGCAATTAATTAATCTACAGCCAGGAAGGATGTGGAATAATGGCATAATGAACCTTATTCTATTACACTTGTGCTGTCAGCTAGGTCCAGGAAGAAGGCTTAAAGTGGGAGGCACTGGAAAGCCTTAGGAAGCATGAAACTTGTCCCAAACTTCTCCTTGCTGAATCAATAGGTCTTGGGGTTTGTATACAAGTGTTAGGATAGCCTGTTGCAGCTGTGGGCTTGCTGTGAAGAAAACCACTGGTTAAACCAAGTATTTATTTGAACTGTGCTTCTTTAATAATCTTGAATACTGTGCTTGAGGGATTTGAACTCCTGAGTAGGAGCAAGAACACAGATGGAGTGGATGGGGGTAAGACTGAAACTTTGGAACAATGAGACAACTATTTTGTTTTTCTTTATAGTAATTTACCAAATTGCTATACACTACAAGTGTATTTTTCTCCAGCTTTCTGGTGACATAGCAGAAATGTGCCAGGATCATCCTCGGTATTGAATGGACCTAGGAACAGCTGGGCAATATTTGTAACCTTGGTCCGTGGGCAAACCCTGCTCAGGGGTAAAGGACTCTGTCTAGACAGGCACATCCCACCTAAAATATGAGCTTCTGCTCTTCCAGCATTTGGGGGCATAACTATTTCTAGTGTTAAAGTCCTAAAGAGATACCCAGGAGAAATAAAGTGCTGAGGTAGAAATGAATTGCTAGTTAGGAAATTCAAGGAAATGCTGTCATTTCCTGTGTTTACAGAGCAGTACACCTTATGTATAAATTCTACATTAATGGCATGAAATGTGAGGAAGCTGATGGCACTGGCTGGAAGCCAGAAGTGCTGTTCTTGCTCCTTCATGGCTGCTTTTACACTGGTCCAGTGAATAAATGTTCATTAAAATATTAGAAACTTACCACAACAGCTCAGTGTCTCCATCACTTTATGCCAAATTCAGGGCAATAGTTGGTAGCAATGCCTTCCCCTAGCTACCCTACTGCCAGGTTCTCTAGTGGGAGTTTTTCTCAGTCCCTGCAGCATCAGCTCTTTGAATCTGCTTTAAAGCTATAAATACTAAGATATACACATGTGGCCAGGTTGGATAGGGCACCAGTTTAAGTGCCTCACTAGATGGCCACTCACTTGGAAAAACAAGAGTGTTATTTTCTGTAAAGAACAAGGACAGCTGTAACCACTACAAGCACCAGCACAGGCCAAAGCAAGATCCCGTCCTCCAAAGGTGAATTTTGAATCCTGATCATCACCCAGATTCAGAATACTTATTTTGGCTTCCCTTATCCAATAGCTTCTCTTACCCAATAGCTTATCCAATTTATTCCTTTCTGTTTAATAAATCTATTTTCTGTAAAACCAAAGCTTTTGTGGCTGAAAATTTTAAATATATTAGTTCCAAATTGATTAATCATTTGGCATGGACAAAACTACACCTTCTTGGTAAGTGAACCATTTGTCAGTTACCTGCCTAGATCTAGCTGTGAATGTCTTACTCATGTTTTCATTTACAAAGGCAATAATCATGACCTCCACAACATTGCTCCTCATGAGGCAAAGGCCCTTACTCATGTTGGGTGGCAATCCCAGCACGACTTTCAAAGCTATTTCCTTGAAAGCTGTGTCTAGCAAATAAGCTCCTTCAAGCATTTGCAATCTAAAAGGACAGACCAACCCCAAAAGTGGAGAGTGCCAGTCTTTACTCTATTTGCACTCTACTGCAGAAGCTATAAGCCTCTGATTATAGCTATAAGCTGCTCATCTGTGGGCCTGCTGATAGGAGGGAGCTTGGTGCACTGTGGAAGCTGAACTAGGAGAAATGATGATGCACGCTGGCAGATGATACACAGCAAAAGGAATGGAAAGTTCAGGGGGGGAAATTATCACATATAAGAGTGATAATTTCAAGAAAGTCAAGAGCAGAGCTGAGAAACTGGCACTTGAGGAAAAGCCTAAATGAATTGTGAAAGTATCCTGCAGTAAAGGATGCAGCTGTCTTATGTTATCCACCTAATCTTCCATCTCCTGGGGCAAAATATACTAAATGAATGATGCCAAATTTGTTCTCCTTGCAAGTAGAACACGTTGTGTAGAACAACACTCATAAAATGGAATCTATCCAATATTTCCCTTTCTGAATGTCCTATGTTAGTCTTCCTCAGACTTCCTTTGGTCTTCCTCTGGGTCAAGTTGTTCATTTGCCAACCTCACTCTCACCAACACAGTCATACACACAGGTATCAATTATAGTTTTAGATGGGAATTTAAAAATTCAAACAATTTATAAAGCATATTTGTCCTTCCTAATAGCTACAAGATCTCCTGTTTCCAAAGTAGCAATACCAGCTAAAACTGGACTTTGGACAATACCAGCTAAAACTGGACTTTGGATAAATCACGGGACTACAGTTGGGCCACCTCATTCATTTGGTAGAGTGATTAAAGGAGAGTGATTTAAGATCATTTTCATGCAGGTGGGGGTACTCTTCACAATATTGATTCAACTGCTTTATATGCTGGTAACTCTGGGTATTCCTGCTGTTGTCAAGACATAACATTTGCAGTAATGCATATGGTAGTCTAAAAATTAGTAGGTTATTAAACAGAGTTGAAGTACTGTCTGAAACTTATAAGAGAAATATACCATGTGTTCATGTAAATATTATTCTGAATTATGTCTAAACTCTTGGTTAGGGTTTGGCTCAAAATGAAGGGAGGATGATCTTAAACATAAATGCTAAAAGAGTTGCCTACAGTAACTGGCTTTCTCTGAGCTTTGAAAATTCAACCCTTTCTTTTTAAAAAAAATTAAATAGGGAAGAAGAACTCTTGACTGGGTTTGGATTTATTGAATTATTTATTCACTGATGACATAACATATATTATTAATATAGATTTTAATTTTATGTATCTAATTTATTGCTGCTCAGTCTCCTCTCCCTAGACCATGCCCATACAGTTTAGATATATTAGAGAGTATAAAAGTAAAAATGCTGTGCATCAGAGGCTGTCATCTCCAATTTGTTTCTTATGCAGATAGGTAGGTAGCAAATTTTGTGAGTAAATAGCACATTAATTTATCTTTTTTGGTACTTAGAAAGCCCCACATAATATATATATTTGGCATTAGTGACATTTTTCATTATGACCTCCAGGGTCACAAAAGGAAACTCTGAACACTCATGATAGAACCTTTAAATGAATAGCAGAAAGAAAAACTCTATATACTTTCAATTCTTTTTACAAATCTGCTTGTTTTAAGAGAAGGGTTGGCCAGAAAACAAGAATTCTATTTGCAAAACTATTTGAGGTTTAAAATATACAACAATTTTGCTGTGGAACATTCACATGACCTTTTAGAATTTCTTATAAGTATTGATTCATTCTGGCATAACTAATTTATTGGGTAGAAAACTTTTCTTAGGCTGTGGGGAATTTTATACTTAGGGTTTCTTTCCTCTAGTGTATAGTTTTTTCCCATCTGTCTTAATATTGGTATTTAATAGAAAAATACATAAAATGGATAAGATAGTACAGCTCTTACAGAACAAAAAGTGTTGAGCCGGGTAGAAGATGGAGTCTGAAACTTGAGTCTTCCAGAATCCCTTCAAGTGGTCAGGCTCTTAATTACTTTGGTTTTGGCCAGCCAGTTCATTCTGGACTGGAAAAAAAATAGCAATAGTGCTGACATAGAATCTTGCATGATGATTTGGGTAATTGTCAATACTCTAAGAATTTTTGATGCTCTTGTACAACCTGGAAGTTGCTGCCTTCTGAAATCACAGTTAAGCAAGATTTAAGAAATTGTTAGGGTTTTAATGATCAAAAAAAAATCAGTATGTTTTATTTCCTGTTTAATGTCCCTTGAAAAATATAGAGAACATAATTCTTGTCCAAGCACAAGACTTGTAACTACCACAATTCAGAATCAGAAATTAGATTAAACTGTGCTTCTAAAGTCAGTAAGAAAGCACATCACCCAAGGCTTATAAAATCTTTCCCTTCCTTGCTACACTCAATAAGGATTTCTTTCTAATTACTGGTTGGTGTAAGTTAATTGCTGAGTGTGTGAGGAAAGAAAAGAACTACTTAGAAATTACAAACTGCATTAAGTTTATAGTTTACCAGTCCTTTTAAACACACTGTAATAATTCAGTATCCAAAGTGCTGATGTCTTCTGGAAAATTCTCTCCCTCAAAGGAAAATAAAAAATAATACTATTAGTCCTTAATTGTGGGTGTGGAATACTTTGCAGTTCTGGCTCTGACCTGAACTCCATTACACCTAGTGATACTCATGCACTGACATATGGATACACCCTCACATCAGCATCCTATTTCTATTTGGCCCAGTTAGCTCTTAGAAAAACAAATATTTCTAAACCAGCATAATTTTCTTTGGTTCTGGCATGAAATAACTGAGCCACAGCATCTGATGATGTGAAAGTGCTCTGCTTTCCCTGCCTTGCCCATGTCAAGCGTCAGTCTTCCACATGTTTTCGTGACACAGTCTTGTAGGAGTCAGCAGAGTGCTGTATAGACTTTGGCCCAAACAGCTGGATGACTGACTGGATCTGCTCACTGACTTCAAATCACATGTTATCAGTGAAACCTTTGCTGCTGTGTTTCCTTTCATTGTGTCCTTAAGCTGACCATTTCCTGTTCATGTCCTTTAAGCAGAGAATATGCAGAAGATCAGGGTCAGCCCCGATGCTGCAAATGCTTCACTTATGGTTTGGGAAGATAAAAGTGTTATTTTAATAGGGTTTGAACAAACATAAAAGTTGCCTACACTTCTTTTTTTTCTAATCAGTCACAAAGAACTGATCATAAAAATTGCCTACCTCACCAATTTTTAGCCAATATTGAACCATTTTTTTTAAGCATGGTGTGTAGTTGCAGCTGGATACATGCAAGCTATTGCAATCTGGTGGAGAAACCAGAGTGTTTTTAAATGACCCTACACCATAACCTAAGCCAAGTAAATATAATGATTCACCCCGGGAAGATAAATTATTGCCTGGAAAAATACCAAAGCATTTTAATTTGTAACTCCAACATGTCTCTCTTGGAACCCATTGTAGGGTGTCTGGGATACAAATTTATTTTCCAAAATGTTATATAACTTCATAATTCATTGTGAGGTTTTTTCCTTTCTCATCCAGCACACATATACATATGCTTAATTTAGACAAAAAGTTTGCTTTAAATAGCCACCTGAAAATCTTCTGCTATAACACCACGGGGGGGAAATTACCTTAGTTGTGATTTTCAGTAACATTCAAGATTTCAAATTAGAGCTGCAGCAGGTGTCAGGGGGCTACTTGTCACCACAGCTTGGAAATGTGACAATTCGTCAGAGCTGGTTGGATGTCCTAGGCTGTTATTAGCCATCTGTTTGCAGCTCTGGGAGGGTCAGCTGCCTGGACTTGACCAATGCCACCCCTCAATTACAGAATTTACAGTTTCAGCCAATTTAGAGCTGATTTTGTTTACTGTTTATAAAAGAAAGATGTACCACATGGTGCTGCGCAGGCTTGTTTATGGGATTTTGTAGAAATTGTGGTATACAATTTAGGATTCAACTGCCTAACTCTCTCCTGGGCACAAAGTGGGCGTGAGCCTGTACCTCTGTGCCCTGCTCTGGGTACCTTCTCTTCTGACATGTCAAGACTTTCAGCTGGGAAGGAGAAGTTACTGTTTGCTGTTTATGTTCATTGTATGCCATCCTTACAGCAACCAGACTCAGGGTTACTCTTGCAAACTCCCTTCTCAGCTCCCGGTGCTTTAAAGAGATCATTCGTTCCTGTAATAGCTCCCAGAGAAGTCACTTAGTCCTCTGAAATTTAAAAGTTCAGTGGCTAAAAAAGGATAAAATATTGTTATGTCCTATTCCTTTAGCAGAATACTGAAGTTTCATCATGTTCCTACCATTTCCAAGACCAAATAAATACTTGAAAACAGAATAGAAAGAACTGTATTTTGATAGCTCTAGCAGGCTTTCCTTTTTTTCTCTGAAACATATTTGAAAACACTCTGTAGCTAACTGGATTTACTTTGCAAACCAAAGGAAGTTGTGATGAGGTTAACCAAAAATAAAATTTTTTTATTGTATTGTATACTTTGTTAGCTATCTAAAATATTTTATGATATTCATCAGAATAGAAGGATATTAATGATACCACTTATATTTTTAAAAATTTCTTAGTGTACTAAAGTGTCTGAAGAAATTAATGGCACACTTAAAATCCTGAAAAATTCTATAAATTATATTTTACTGTACTGGAAGAAAAAAACAATTCAGTATATTTGGTACTAGCATTCTGTACTGTTAGTTTTCTACTTAGGAAGAATTCTTGTATGGGCAATGACAATGGTCTAATACATTTTACCTTCTTCTATTTTTATAATATAATTAGCTTATTAAATAATAAAAATGGACAGGAGCAGTTACTGTGTCTTGGCATGTTAGTCAAACTCGCTCTGATACCTCTTTGCCATAACTGGCCTGCACCTCAGTTTAAAGTAGCTATCATGAACTGAGTTTTTAGTATCCCCTCCTCCTTCTGTGCCTATAGCCTTTAGAGTTCTGTCAGGGTATACTAATGCAATATGAATTGACGTGTGCCCCATAGTTTTGTTGGAAGATCAGGCAAGAGAAAGCTCTTCTGTTCAGGAATTGTATAGGACACATTTCTGGAACAAGCATGGATCTCTCCTTTTACTTGTATTATAGTGTAACTCTGGACATCAGAGCCATAAAAGCCTTATAAATCAATAAAATAACAGTTTATATATTTTGTAGATGATGTGCATCAAAATATAACAAGGGAAGTTCTGACTACAGAGAATATAGTTCCACCGAGAGTTTCTGCTAAGATCATGCTGTAAATCAAGAATGGCTTGCACAGTTTAAAGAATATTAATGTAGCATTCAAGATCCTTAACTAAAGTTACCAAGCTTTAACAGTGAATGGATTAAACCTATATTGTGTGTACATATAGGTCTCTGCACGTCCTACCTATATCTCAGTGCAATTCTTGGGTTTGTGAAACTATATGCGGGATCTGGTGATCCTTAGAGTTGAACAAAGATTTCCTCAAAGTGGCATTTTTTTCCTTACTGAAGTTACTCATTTCCCCCCCATCCTTCCAGCTTCTTTAGCATTTCACAGAAACAGGTATTGGGAAATTTCCATTAGCCTGCACTATTTGTCTGTGGTAACAGAATATGACTACAGTGTTATCACATGTCAAGCCAACCAGGTTTCCCTTGTATGGTAAGGTGAGCAAATGCAGCTCAGTGAAACTTCAGGAAAAATCAGTGGCAAAAGAAGGTTAGGGACAGGATGAGGAAGTCATAATTTCAGACTGAAAGAGGGTAGACTTAAATTAGATGTTAGGAAGAAATACTTCTCTGTAAGCGTGATGAGGCACCAGGAGAGGCTGCCCAGAGAAGATGTGGATGGCCCATCCCTGGCAGTGTTTTGGGCAAGGCTGGATGGGGCTCTGAGATCCCATCTACTGGGACGTGCCCCTGCCCATGAAAGGGGGATTTGGAACTAGATGATCTTTAAGGTCTTTTCCAAATCAAACCATTCTGAGGTTTTATGATTCTAGGATAAGGTTCTCAACAAAATTATATAATTTTATAGTAATATATTCTACAACTTTTTTCTAATATATGGAAGTGAATTACAGCTTACACCTGAAATTGTGTTTTACCTAGATACTCTCCATCTACTGTAAATAGTAATGGAGATGCATCTAAAGCACATAGTATTCAGAGTCTATGCCTATGCATCTTGGATCCTCCCGGAGAAAACAAGGACGGGAGAATTTTATAGTAAGTCTGTCTCAGATAAGAAATAATAAATGAATTCTCACTTGTATGACACTTGCTAAGAAGTTGACATTGACTCAGTCTACATAATCTGCCTGCGTGATTGTCATATACATTTAAAAAAATTCCTTAAATTTTAGAAAAACTTATTTCAGTGGAAAGGAGAGAAGTAATGATTGTGTCACACAAAATAAGTAACTATTTTCTTGTCTCACTGGGTATTGGTGTACATATATATTTGTTGATTGAAGGACATGCACTCACAATCAGTATGACTGATCAGAACTGTAATTGTATGGATTTATGGATTTTTTTCTTGATTTCTAAACTAAGAAAACACTTCCAGGGAAAGAGAAAATTAATGTATAAGAATAGAAGTGGGAGAGAGGTTGAGCTCATATGTGTGTGTGTGTGTGTGTGTGTGTGTGTACATCTGTTAAACTCGGTGTCTTTCATTTAAAACTGAAAAATAAAGAACTGGGTTAGTGTTTTTTTTTGTTTGGGTTTTTTTTTTTTTGTTATGTAGTAAATAGAAGTTTTTCTTGTTTTAAAGGTTTGGTTAGTAAAAAATTTTGACTTAATTGGAGCAAGGAGTGTTCAAAGTCATCTTTTGTCTGTGGAAGGTTAACTAATTTGTAATACACTCTCTCCTCAAAGGGAGCAGATTTATATTTCCTAGCAATAGTGGAATGTCTGGACCACAGAATGAGTCTTAAAAACCCTGTTTTGAAGAAATCTCTGCCAATACTGGATTGTCACAGTAATGTTTCTTTTTCCTTCTGTTTTTCATGCATTATTTGGGAGGACCACACAGCATAGGGAGCAGTGGTGTACCATAACTGCCACTGAAATAACTGCAGTCTGAGAAAATGTGAGCACAAAGAAATAGAAGATATTTGGATTGGAACTACTGAGGATTTATGACCCAAAGGCTGCAGAAATGTTTATGTTTGTTTACATTTTAATAATAGTGGGTTTCCAGTTTCTGCTGTGATCAAGTATTTTAACTGGATGGATACTCATAGGATGCTACCAGTCACTGGCTATGATTAAATGTTATCCAAACACAGCCAATTAAGTACCTGTTACAGCTTGTTCCTTTTATTTGCAAAAACCATAGCTTGGTCTGCTAGGAGTCCATAAATATAAACACCAGATTTTAAGGCTTTTACTCTGAGTTTGGAGTTTTTAGAGAGTAGAACAAATTTTGTTTTAAAACTTGGTAATACTTTTTCAAATATAAATAACTGATACTTTTCTGGAGAACAGCTAAATTTCATCATTAAAAACAATAAAGACCCCATCAATCAAATTCAGCATACTAGAAATCAATGAAGAACAAAACTCTAACAGCATCAGACCATGCCAACAGTGTTAGACACTAATTGGCCTAATTTCTGTGTTATGACATTAATTACAACTTGGCTGTGTCTGTCAGGTTGGGCTGAACAAATACTAAACATGGCATGACTGAAATATCTGCTACAAACTTATTTGGCTTTTTATTATTTTTAACTGTTAAGTTAACAGGAATATAAAAGTTAAGAGTAGAACTTCACATTTCATAGTTGCATTCTCTGTTTAAAGTAAGATTGACGCTGAATGTTTCAAAGTTTATTAACATCTGTCAATAATTTGTACTCTAAATTTTGACCATAGTGTAATAAATCAGTGAATAAAGTAAAGTAATACAGATATCTACATGTGGGGACTATGCTTAGAAGAATATTTACATATGAATAGGTCAATCTTTATGCAAAAATGTACCTTGAACTGCCCAAATTATTCTCAAGTGCATTTTATGAATTGAACCTCATTACTTTAAATTATACTGACCCAAAGGCACTTCACATTGAATTTTGCTCTCATACCCTTATATATACCTGTATTAAAAAATAGTCATATTTAGCAATTTCATATGGCAATTAAAACTTTAAGCATTGTCAGCACTTCAGGTCAATATGTATTTCAGAGCTATGTGTGTTGTGCTACTCTTACACAATGGGGAAAGAGTTTTAGTCCTGGCTGTCTGTCTTCATGAATTTGAGCTGAGGCATTCTCTTTATGCAAATACACACTCTTTTATACTCCTTTTGTAGCTTAATTACATACTGCAATCTTCTTCCCAAATATCTAATTTCACTGAAATTGTTAGTAATTCTATCATGACATATGCAGATATATTGGGGGAAATACAGTGAATGTTTGGAATGTCCTTGTTAGTGAACTGGAAAACTGATGTCAAATTTATCTTTTGAAAAGTGTGAATTGTGAGTTTAAAGTGAAAAAAGGATGGTTTAAACAGTCTAGTTAATTCAAGTCCCTTGAACCAGTTCCAGTCATCTTGTCATTTTTTAAATCTTTGCTAAGTTTAAAAGGTTTTCATTAAGAAATGCAATGGGTAAATTTTGCTCAAACTGTCAATAGCAGCAGCTGCTTTTCCTTTATGAATTATCTGTAAAGACAGACACATTTGGGAGCTTTCAACAGCGGAGAAAATGTATTACTTGCTATAGTGGCAAGTTTTCCATTTCATGATGTAGCACCACTTAAGGGTCATTCTGTCCCCTTCCAGAGCCATGTTTGCACAAGAATTGTTTAATGCAAAATAACAGGACAGGGAATTCTGTATTCCTGCTTTTGTCTGAGTGCAGTGTAGCAGATGAAGTAAGAGTGTGCTAGGTGACCAGATGACTCTCCCTGAAGACAGAAAGTAATCTCTGAACCAGTTATGGATTATAGGCCACAAACTACTGAACAAAGGATATATTTGAGCTGTTAATTTCAGCCAAGATTTAAGATTTCTCTCTGTTTCAGCTAACTCTTTGCTGCTTAATATTTGTGGTCAGTGACCACATGACTGAAGAAGGAAAATCAGAGGTTTGAAAAAGTCCTAATGAACATTCCTAGGCGTGAGCCTTTGTACAAGTACTCATGAGACTTCTTGTTTTCCTCAAGCATTTTGGCTAAAAAAACACTCACATGTTTTCTGAAAATAAATACAAAAGGTCATAAATACCACTGAGGTGAATTCATGGTTTTACTGTAATACATATCTCTGAATACTTTGCAGTATTCACCCATGTCTGAATAGTGACAAGGGAACTCTTGGAATGCTAATGTTCTTTATCAGCTGGGAAACAAGAAAAAAATCCATGTTATATACAGCATCGTGCCTCTAGATCTGAATCTGCCACACATGCAAAAACACAGAACAAAAGTAAAATTGTGAAAATAAAATTTCATTGTGCCTGGGAAAGGCTGAAGGAAAACACCATTAAAAGTAAATCACATTTAAACTGTGTAAAAAACTGCTGTATAGACTGCTAAATGCTACTGAGGGACTCGATGTGTTACAGCTGCAGATGTTGATTTGTAATAATAGGCCATGCAAATGTTCTTCTAGGGACAAATACACTGTAGAACTAAAATATTACTAAGTTTAAAAAAGTCTTATATAGTACAATTATTTGTTTATGGTAGAAGCCTCAAAACTGCAAGGAAAATCATTAGAGAGGTATTCTTAACCTAACATTGCTGATGTATGCAATCTTAGAAAATGATCTTCAGAAGTGTTAATTTTAATAGAACTACTGCTATTTATGAGTTCCTATGTATATCACAGTCCTGCAAGCAGAGCAGGCAAATGGGAACTCTGGGGACTTAGTGGACCTCATTGACTGAACAGTGAACACCCAGTTTTTCTTCATTCTGTCAGATGTTTTGTACAGAATGCTGAGCTGCTTCTAAAAATTAAATTAAATGGGAATTTCAGAAAGCCTGGATTTTCAAAATCAACTTACATTTCATAAGAGGCTGTTAATAAATGTATACATTATCCTTTAAATATTTTTATCTATAAATGAGTATTCTTTTCTTTTCATTTTAAAAGAGAAATGAAAATGTAGCATTTGCACAAAAGAACTGACTTGGTTTACAGAGATCCAGAATGACTGTTGTTCTTGTATCCTTAATAAATGAGAAGTTCATAAGATTCTTTTAAAGTAATTTTTATGAAAACAGAGTAAATTAATATCTGTAAAAAATATTTGACATGATGCACAAAATGGGCAATTCCATAGCATGACATGAAAGGGTGCTATGCACAGAAATTATTATTCTCAGAAAAAAATTGGTTGTTGAATTTTCAAAAACTGACATGGAATGGCATTCTTTCAGCTATAGTAATATGTTGGTCATGGATGCATTTTCTGACTCCTTAAAATTTCTATTGAGCTGGGAAAACTGAAAGTTAAAATCATCGGGTGGCAGGGAGAAAATGATTTACACCTTGTAATCAGATAAGAACAAAATAACCATTTCCCTTTGACATTCTTGCCATTTTTTGTTACTTCACTTATAGCACGGGGCATTCTTATTTGAACACCCTTTTAACACTACTTAGTATGTCCTTCAACGCATGCACTATTGATATCAAAAGTTCATTGTCTTAGAAACTTTTTATTAGGATTCATAGCCTTTGAACTTTGTATTGTTATCTGCCAAAACAAAATGACAATCAAATAATTCTGCCACCCCTTTTTTTCTGTCTTTCCACTTTTTTTCAACTTCCTTGCTTTTCATTATGACTGTTACACTGAAACGACATTATCACAGTGGAACATAAACAAAAGATTAGGTATCTCATCTGGATTAGCTTCGTGGCCTCTCTCCTTTTCACCCCCAAAAGCTCGATGACCTGCTAAAATATGATATCAGCTGCGTTTTCTTTGGCCAGCTTGGTTCACTTGACTTGACACTAGCAAGATCAAACTACTGCAGACTGTCAGCATAAGGGATATCCTTTGAAAAACAGAAGTTTTTCTTCTTTAGGGTCAGACCTTTTTCCTAACTCCTTTCTCCTTTGTATTTTGGATTCCCCTTCCCATCTTCACAAAATTAAAATAAGTCATTGTATACCTACAGTTGTGCTTGCAGTGTTGCTCTATAAAACAGCAATTATATATTGAATATTGCAGCAGAAATTAAAAACCTATTCCAAAGATAAAAAGCAGGTAATGTTTTTCCTCTATCTTAAAATTTAGATCTCAAAATTAAGAAAATTTTGCTTTCCAGTTTGCAGATGTTTAAGCAACTGAAAGATAACTCCTCAAAATTATGCTGATATTAACATTACTTTCTTCTAAATTTTATTGTAGAAAGGAAAGAACTAAGCACTTTTGAAATATTAACCTACTAATAAAGCTAAAAATACAATCATGGAAAAGCTCTTCTCAATGGAAGACAAGACTGTTTACTGGGTGAAAATTTGTAATTGCATTATACTGTCTTTACATGCACATTCAGAAAAGAAATTGTTTGCATGGTTAATGATTACAATGATTTGCTATGATAAAGGCCAATACAGTAAAGTTCCATTCTTCCATCAAGGAAGCCATCTTCCCCCATTACAGACATGTGCCTGAGTATTCCATTTGGTCCCGAGGGCATAATGAATTCTGAGCAGGGTATGGTGTTCCATTTGATTCATTAGTTCTGCTGCTGAAATTGCTCTGATATCAAAGGATTTTAGGGAACAGCTTAACTTATGAAAGCTGACTATGATGAAGGTTTTCAAACCTCTTCCACAAGTCTTGTGGAAGGAGAGGAATTATGACCTAGTAATTTCTTTTTCTTAATTAATCTGGAAATTAAACTGTGTCTGTAGAGCTTGGAACTCTATAATGGTAAAATATGAGAAATTATGAAATGAAGATAGAACTACAGTTCACAAATTCAGGGTTGAAAGAATCCAAATTAAAAATGGAGGTTGAACGGCTTTTGCTGCTTCAGGCAGTTCACAAAGATTTCATGCAGCTGTATAGATTGAGTAGGAACCCAATGGCATTACTGAAAATTGAATATTTCTGGTTGAGCTTTCCTGGGTGAATGCAGAAACCCATTTCTATATAGTGCTTTATTAATTGTTGTTCTAAAAGATACACCATCTGTATGCTTTGCTCCTGTAAGGGAGACTGAGCTGGGTACAAAAGACCTAAATATAAACATGTAGCCTGAGAAGCTCAGCAGGGTATCAAAGAATAAGCTGACCCACTAATAAGTAAGGGGTATGAATTTTATAGCTGTGATGTTTATGAAATCTCTTCAGTGAACTGTGTGTGTATGCCACTATTGTGTAATGGTTATGAAACATTCAAGTTCTAGCCTTTGGAAATATTTTAGTTTACTGAAAAATAACTTCAAAATAGCAGTTATTTTAGATTAGTAGATAGAAAGACAGAAACAATATTACTATAAAAGAAATTTCAATCATAAAAGTAGACTATAAAGAACTGCAATCTATACATATAAGAAAATATGGACATACTGTGTGTCTACATCCTGTTCACTCCAGAGGTAATATGATCCCAGTTTTTTCTTATAGGAGACTTTTAAAATGTATAGTGACATTTCCCAAAGATATTATCTGTACTTTGGTATGAGGCATGGTGATTGTACGTGTAAGTTTTATATTTTACAGTATATGAAATTATGGTGAATTGCAGTGAGAAGCTCCAACTTCTGACTGGTTTTCTGCACTCTTCTAACAGTGTCACTTTGTGACAAGTCTCTATGAACATGAGGAAGGAAAAAACGGGGCAAAAAGCTAATAGTTACTGGGGCTGCCAAAAACCCTAGTTAACAAAGGCTTCTGCCTCAAAGCCACAGCATTAACAGGCAAACACCGGTGATCATCTGGCAAATGTCTTGGGCTTGTTCTGTCTCCTGTAGCCCCATTTGTAGGGCCCATTTATATCCAGCTCCTGCTGTGCACCACTAGGCTGGCTTTGCTTCACACTCATATACACTTCCTTACAATTCCCATTGTTTATTTTGCCCCCTGTCTGCCTTTAGGTTGTGCTCTTGACTCGCTCTTCTGGGATACATGGGCTTGCTCCTTTAACCTCTGGCAGTAACCTTGTTTGCCTTCTCCCCCAGTGTTTCAGCTCAGCTGGCTGTGCAGATGTGTCTGACCCTTCAGTTACCTGTAAGCAGCCCATGCTCAGCCACCAGGCCTTCCTACTGATCTACTGCTGCAAAAAGCTCTGTCCCCTCCATGAATGTCAAAACTCATCTTGAACTCACGCCTCAGTGGCTCACTCTCACCATAAAAGAAGATTTTACACAGGTAACTAACATATGATGGGAGCCCCACAGAACAATTTCCATTTATTTTTCTCAAATAAAACAAATTTTCTAGGTTTCATTTGAGTTGGTGCTCAGCCTGATTGCAGAAAGGAGCTGTAGTCAGACATTCCACTCTGCTCAGCACTTAGAGTCCTCACGTTGCCCAGGCAGATGGAATATGTGCTTCTCTGCACAACATGTCACTGTGAGCAGGAATTTCCATCATTATAAATGTAATTTTAAATGCATTTCCATATTAAATTTGTTGCCAAAAGTTGTATTAGAGATGTTTGTTTCCCTTCATGCGGGCTTTCCAGACACATCTTTCTCATTTTGAGATAACCAATACTGGCTGTGAACAGCTAGTGTATAATGGACTTTGCACTTTGCTAGTCATATCATTATAACTAATACAATAAACACTGAAGTGGATTGGATTGATTACAGTATGCTGCATGCACAAAACCCAACGCTTTCAGGGAATAATATATTTTTAAGAGATTCTGTCTATTCAGTATATCCTCTGAAGAGGCAGCCCACTGAGCCAACGACTGCTAACATAATGTACTTCTCCGGTTTTATTTTTATGATGTATTTTATTTTATTTTACAACCTAGTGAGCAGCATCCCTCTCCACAGGTGTGGAGGGCTGGAACTAGATGATCTCTAAGGTCCCATCCAACTCAGGCCATTCTGTGATTCTACATGTTTATACAATTTTTTTATTTTTAGTCTCTATAAATTTACAGCAAAGTGCAGAATAGCAGAGTGACTGGTAATAGGGATAGAAAGTCTCCCTGTTTTAGGCTATTGCTTCTTAATCTGGTCCTGGAAAAGAACTTCAGGAGGACAAAATCCCCGCTGTGAGACAGCAGCTGTGGTGTGAGTCACATATACCCTTCCAGTACAGTTGGACTTGTAGCACAATTGTACAAGAACTAAAGAAGGTAATATTTTAATTATTAACACGTTCATCTATGAAACTTTGAAAGTAAACCAAAGAGAGAGTCATACATTCATTTCTGTTTCCCTATTAAATGATGGCTTGGCATAATTTGGTCAGCAGTTGCATTGTAGAGCAACTCAGTCAAAATATTATTTTGGAGTCTTTATTAAGACTATTATGAAGTAGTTCAGATTTGGGGAAATTTTTTCACTAAATTGTTTTTGGGTAGTAAAAGCTAGAGCTCTCACAATATACAATCACAAAATCAGAGGTAAATTTTGCTTAGGTTTTTGATAATCTATTAGAGTTGAGATCTTAGCTTCAAGAAATTTTTGATTACAGATGATGCAGACAGGTGATCAGATACTCAACATATTTTTCAATATGAAAATGCAGCCCATACTCTACATAACTTTTGAGATAGCAGCATCTGTGGAAGAGTGATCCTCTACAGACTAAAAATAATAAAACCTTACTCACTTATGGGGAGAATTGTAAACAGTGAGAAAAACTGTCAGAGGTATAAACATGCTTGGAGGTTTCATCTGTGGGGAGTACTTTAATACGTGGAGCAGATGCTATTCATAAACATAATTGGAAAAAAATATGATATCTGTTCTGTACACATGACATTCAGTTCTCCCTTAAAAACTTGATTGGAGTTTTTACTTTCACTTGACTGGAAAAGATACCTTGATTAAAAAAAAATATATATATATATATATATATATATACTATTCCTTATATCCCTGGCATCCTCAGATACTTGGAGAATAAGCACAGTGGTCCACATGAAAAAAAGTAAGACAGAAAAAGGAAATCAAGTTTTTGCTTTGTCTTTGATTTCTGTGGAGCTAGGTCCTTAACATGAGCCTCGTCACAGCTATTCTTAGAAGAGGAGGAGGAGAAAAAGTAGTAACCATGCCACATAGTTACTGGTGTCCTTCTAATTAAGAAATATAGCAAGGGCCCCAAGTGATTTGTTGATTGGCCTGGGTGCTGATCACCCTAGAGGTTATCAACCCATATCATTCTCCCCTTTTCAGCCAAGTCTGTTATGGCCACAGAAAACAATGCTGAAGACATAATTTCTAAAAATATGATTCTGTCACAAAGGCAGATGGTTCATTTGTTCCATTCAGCAAATGTTAGCTTGATCCATTTTATTTATTCTCTATTAAATGAATGGAACATACAAAAGGAGTAGCTTCCTGGATGATAGTTATGCCAGGCTCTGATGAAGCATCTTATTTTCCAAAAATACCTTACAGCTGAGCAGACACTGAAGCTTTTAGGTTCATAAGACATATATATATTCAAGGTCAACTTCACTGAATTCATGGCATTTTGATAATGTAAGTAGATAAAGGCAAGGAAGAGAATCCCATTTGAAGTAAAAGTATTTTTAATAAACACAATAGAGTCTAGAAACATACTTACTAATCATGAAATAACCAAAATAACAAATAGGTATTTGGCATGTTACTGATTTAATGCAGTCTCTTTAAGTTCTCAAATTTCATATGCAAAACTGATATACCTGAAAATTTGTGGATAAGGAAATGTTTCTGATGCAAAGTGCTTTTAAGAATGACTATAAAAATTTTACTCTTGTAATCATAAGAATAGTATCACAATTTATGCAGTAATCAGCACAAGTTTTAATAATAAGTTTAATTATATTCGAGATGGTTTTACTCAAAGAGTGTTAGAATCCTCCAGTTACATGGACTTGTAAAATAACTTTTTTAAACTATAAAATTAAATAAGCCTTCTCATTTCTTGCTGTCCTTTACTATGCCCATAGGTGAAAGGGAATATGTATTTGTCATTGTAATAATTTTAATTTCTTAGCCATATGGATGCTCCAGAGCCTTTATTGCAGACAGATCTGGTCTGTTGCTGCATGCTGGAGAGCCTTCTGTCTAAAGCATTTTCCCCTTGAGCATACTGTTGTGTCAGCTGTGCAACTGTTCAAGACTTGTGCTTGGCCTCAGTGTGCTTCCTTTTTCTTCCTTCTCATCCTTAAACACGTTTAAACCCACTTACCAGCAGTGAACCTTTACTTGCACCATGCTACCAGATCTAATCCTGAATACTCATTTGCTAGTTTTGCCTGGAAGAAGCTGGTGGGGAGATAACACCGGGTTGTAAAAGAGCCGATTTCCTGCTCTTGGTGCTCTTGACTGTGTGACTCTGGTCCCCTGTGCCAGGCTGTGCCCTGCATGCCCTGTGCACCCTCACCAGGCAGCACGGTGAAGGTGTTTGTGTTACAGGGCTCTAAGACTATTTGTACTTCTATTTACTGAACAAGGATTCCTGCTAAACGTTTTGCTGCATTTAGAAAAGATTAAAAGAGTAGGCAAGTTTAATTTAGCCACAAGGAGCATATATTACCTGAGGATGCTTTCCTCTGTTGGTTTCTGATGATAAGGGAAAGGCCAAGGGGGACAAATACATAGTTTTGAAAGAGCTGAAGAGTCATTCTTGCCTTCAATTCTGCACCATTTTCTAATGGTGCTTTTTTTTTTTTTTTCATCTGCATTACAGAATCTTTATAATTAGAGGCAATTTCTTAATGTTTAAAAGAAGTGGGAAAATAATATTCAAGGAAGAAGCAGGTATGTTTGAAGGCTCTGCTCTGCTGAAGGTTGGAAAAGACAGGATCAGGATTTGGAAGTGTCAAACAAAATCTGTGCATGCAGGGGTAAAAATTAAGGAGTTTTATAAAATATTGGTTAGAGATTTTAAAGATGCATGTTCTGATACTGAACATGCATACATGCTTTGAAAATAGGGATCCATCACTTGTGAAATATTTTTTTTTTCCTCAATATCACTCCCTCTAACAGGTCTGCAAAAGATATCTTCAAGATCTCCCATTTTGAAATTACACAAGGGGAAATAATCTTGCCAAGAAGTTTTCCATCTCCAAGTGTTAAGGTCCCAGCTGAAAGCATGGCCAGTCTCATTGTGGTCAGCATTGTGGCCAGCGTTCTTTCTCTTTCTTCCCCCATTTCCTTTCTATTGTGGAAGAACACAATAGAAACTTCACAAAGAGGAAAATACTTGTAGTATTTAGGGTGGATCAAACACTAATACAAAGACCAAGGAGGACATTCATCCAAATAGCAAGATATAAAAATTATACCTTAACTAAAAATAACTATGCTTTTCCTAGATGTACCTTGTAGGTAGTCTATGCTAGTTCTAGTTCTTTTTCCTATGTTAAGTTCTTAATTATAAATCATCACATATATTCTAAGAGTATTTGAAAAACTAATAATGTAGTAGACTGCTGTTTATGATACTGTTTGATCTTCTACCTTTCATTGCCCTTTTTTCCCACTTTTCCTTTCCCTTTTTTATTACTTTCATCACAGATTGCACCCAGGCACCAAACACTGGAAAAATATTCTCCCAGAAGCAATAATGTAAGATATGGGCTGAAAGGCTCCTTCTCTCAGCAGCTTTGCTAACTGTTTTCCAGATGCCTTTGCTCAGTCTAATCAAGGTGTTTGAGTAAAGTGGAAGCTACAATTTCCTAGAGGCAGATGACTGCAACAACTGACTAAAGATATTTTGCTAAACTGTTTTGTATTTTCAAGAGATTTAGTTCTTAAAAATAAAAACCATATTAAAAATCATATTAATCAACTCTGGAATGAATTTGCTGATTCTAATGAATGCATGAGCATTGAACACTTTGATAAAAGGCGGTTCCAGAAACCTCTTTTGGGATGTGCTTTAGATTTTGGCACTACAATGCTTTGCTCAGTCTTTACTCGTTATGTCTGTGTGTGTTAGCCTCTAATGGAGTGTGAAATCTCACTGACTGTATCAGTAAGTTGTGAGGATTCCATCACATGTAACAAAGGCAGGGCTTCTTGCAGCAAGGATATACCAGTACAACAGCAGTGTAGGAAGAAGACATGGGTATTACCTGGTACAGAGTCAGGGTAGCTGCAGGGAACTCTGAGCTATTTAGGTCATAATAAGAACAAGAGAATTTCTAGTATAGGTAAACAAGACCTTCATCTCTTTCCAGCTAATGACAAAATTATTTTGATGGCAATGTTTATATGTGGAGATTATGACCACAGTTATTCTGATCTATTCACATACACTCCTATAAGTTTTGTTCATTTCTTGGTAAATAGCTGGATGGTCCCATTGTAGTTACCATTCTGTGAAAGAACATGTGTGAGTTAATTAGAACAAGCTTTGTAAACCTCAGCCCCTATTGCTGTAATCCAAACAGCAAAAATACTCTGTTTAGAAGTAATAGCGAGACAATAATTTGTCTTTTTTTTCTTTTCCCTGTAAAGAAGGTGTATGTCTTTCTGGTTCTGTGTGCCTTCTAAGAAGGATCCTAGGAAAAAAGAAAACTGTGTAAATAAATACCTTTTCAGAAAAAACCATAGGGAGTCCATCAACAGTCCATCAACATATCCTTCACCCCAATGGCTATCAGATTTGCTACCATCAGGCACTGATTTTCACCCCTTACTTAAAAACATTTTCACCAATTTTTCCCCTTTTGTTTACAGATCACCCTAAACTTTATTTTGTTGCCTTTGCAAACCACTAAAAATCAAAAATAATTTTTAATATAACCTTGACTAATACAATAATATGAAAAAAGTGTTGAATTTTAAGACTGATGCATTCAAATAAAAGCTGAAACTTTCAGAAATTGAGTATTAACTAGGTATAGATTGCTTAGTGAAAAAGAAAATGACTTTGGGAAAGCAGCTGTTTTTGGTCTGATGTCCACACATTTTTCATACTTTGGAGGAAATATTTATTGGGGATTTTTTTTTTGCTGTAAGAATTTTGTAGGTGGGAAGCTGACAAATGGATAGAGAAAAAGGACTCATGAAGTGTCAGAACTGAGTTTACTCATCTGCTAAAACACTATGAGCTCATTATGTAGCACAGGTCAAAGCAGTGTCAAAGTATAATTTAAGAACAAATGTGGAAGGAAGATGTGAAATACATAGAAAATGAACACTGAAGTTATTAAAATAAATACTGAAAATTAACTGTTGTTTAATTAAAAACAGAGAATAAAATGTGCCAGACAGTTGACAAAATGTACAGCTGGAATAGCACTAAAATGAAAACAGTTTCTTTAGTATCACAGGTTTAATACTTGACATGGGTTTTGTAAATTAATTTGACTTTCAGAAGTCAAAATGTGTAGATTAAATTTAAAAAGCATTTGTTTGGTGGGTGTAAATATATTAAGAGGGGTCAATAAACCTTTTTTTAATTGTGAGTGCATTATCAGGCAAACCTATATTGCCTCATGCTGCGATAAGAAAGCAGATAAGGCCTTTGCCATCTGTTCTGAAGGTCCTGAGTTTAATTCTCCATGGGAGTTAGTACATTATGCTGGTAGGAGGGGAGGTATTCATTTGGGAAACTGTTTATCTTTCCTTTGGAGAAAAAAAAAAACATTTTAAAAATAATATTATTTTAATCAGAAGAGATTTCAACTAATTTCTCTGCTTTTTTGAGGTTTACAGTGAACTTTAAGTAAACAATCCTTGCAGGAAATAAATTACTAAAGGAGACAGGGATATTTATCAAAAGTGGACTTTGGTGGTTTAAAAGCAATGTATAAATATCCTGTTTGTATTATATCCATGTTCACAAATTTTGCATGTGTACTACTTTCTAAACCTTAACATTGTCATGATGATTAAACTCCATTCACACAAAATTAATAATATTCTGATGGATGAAAGAGAAAGAGCAAATTGGTGATATACAGGAACTGGTCTCTTTTCTTTTATTTTTTTGTTTTACTTTTTCCCCAGGTAGCAAACAAGTTTTCAGCCTATTGGTCAGAAGATGAGTTCTTTACTTCTGGTAGTTTTCTTCCAAATAACAAACAAATGCAGGACACTCTACTCATCTAGTGTTTTCTTTCTTATCCTTTCCCACCAAAGACATTTTAAAGAGATGATCATAGATGTCAGTCACATAGAGCTACCACCTGCTGACTTCTTCAAGTCATATGAGGGTTCACTTAAATCTGTGCCAAAGACCCTGCTTTATAATTTTATTTCCACCTTTATCATTGTGTGCACAGATGTATCTTTATGAAATATATGCATGTGATAAAGATTTTGCACACAGATGCAAGGCATTGGTTCTGGTTAGATGTTTCAGAGACTTTTTTACAACAATGTCCTTTTACAGCCAAAGTTAACAAAGCCAGAAATCCTCATTAATATAAAATGAAACTGAGTTTGTAACAACTAGTTCTCTCCACTGTGCTGTCTCGGAGTTTCATGACTTTTGCTTCTGGGATTGATTATGGGGGAAAGTGGTAATGGTATATGAGCTTATAAGTGATTCTGTCTCGCATATTGATCTTCTCTGACTAGACATGTTCAGGAGAGGGGCAGCAAAATGATGTGGATATGTTCTCCGAGGAACAGGAGATGCAGTTGCAGAGTTACACAGCTGTTTTGTTCAAGCTGGGAATACAGAGATCAAAGGAGCTCTGCACTATTAAATGGGCTCTCTGGGGAGAGGGAAAGAGACAGTGAGGATAGAAGGATGCAAATAGGAATTATGGGTCTGCTGTTCCTGCTGACGAGGCAGATGTGAGATATAGATGTAGAGCCCAGGGGATGCAACATAAAGCAGTGTTTCCCCAGCTTCTTGGGAATAGTAAGACATAGGGAATGATAGGAATAGGTGCTGGGCTGTTTTAAAATTCTTTTTTCTTGGAGATACTTCTAATTACGCTTTGATCCAAGGAGGCTGCCAGGTACCAATGGCATTGCTCCTACAGAGACCAGAAGCCATAAGCCACCACCGCTGTTCCAGTTGGCAGTGGTGGGAGCTGTCTGCAGGTAAAGATTTGCTTCAGGGTGGATTGACTCCACAATGACACCCCGAGGGAAGTGACAGCTCTGCTTATGAGGCAGGGAAGTGGAGTTATTTGGCATTGTTCTCTAGTGGCATTAGAGAGCCTTTCTTTCAGGAGGCAGTGAGACAATATTGCTGAAGAGAGATCTAAAATGGGAGATTCAAAATCTCACATTGTACATACATAAGTAGTAATCTGCTTTTCTTATACTACATTTTTCATTAAGAAATTTTGTCTATTTTCTAGGTTTCATGTGTACAGAATGACTGAAAATCATGACTTTAACAAGACAATAAAAAACTCTTAGAATTACTTCTCCAGGTGTTTTAAATAAAGCAACTTTTTATTATTATTTCTACTGGTTCTGATAATAAATAAGGCATCATAGTGGTGATCTTAATAGTATTCAGGTTCACAACTTTACACAAATATTTTGTTTCCACTTGAAGAAAGGGTCCGGATCCTTACAGTTAAAAGGCATACATTGAAATAAAGGACCAATGACCTTATAGTCCGACAGCAGGATCTGTTCTTGTAATCAGAAATTACTTTGAGTAGAAAGACTTTTCAGAAGCCAAAAAACCATAAATGTTTTGGTTCCCATCTGGGTTTAAAATAATGGGATTTATAATTCTGACTTAAGTGCTTATAAAAATGTTGCCCTTGTGTATTAAAAAATGCAACAAAGGGACAAATACACTTGAAGTTTAGATATGCCCCTAAGTTTCTTTGATTTCAAGGCAAATTGATAGCCTAGAGGCTTATGAAAATTCATTTAAACACCTAGTTCAGCCCAAAAGCTGAAGCCTAAGTTTCAGTCTTGTGATATAACTCTATAGAGAATTAATGCAAACATTGTGGATCTGGACCTCTGGACAGTTTCACCTCTATAACATTAATTACTGGTTGATGTTAAATGTTGTTTATTTTGAAATGACACAAATATTAATGCTACTGGGACTTTTATTTTCTAGAAAATTTGTCTTTTACTTTTTTTGGGGTCACTAAGTGATTCTTTTAAGTTAACAGGATAAGCAACATGATAGTAAGCAACACAACAGAATTACTTAAAATTACTTAAAATATTTAAGTAATTTACAATTTTCAAAACATTTTCCATAATTGGGTTTTGAGCCTGGATCACTGCTGTTATATGCTCTGCCAGTATGGAACTTCTCAAATTAAATAAATAGCAATAATTTAATTTGCAATATATTTAAATGTAGTAATACTGTAACATGATACTGAAAAGCTGTAATATAATTTGTGTAATTTAAGAAAAAAGCAATTACTTAAATTAGATTGCCAAGCACCTGTACTTACATTGCTTGTCTTTGTACAGCTAAGGAAGGCAAAGAATAAGGTAGTAGAGGGAAGCTGTGCTGGCATGTGTAGTGTATATGTATCTGCACACATCTGCAGACATGCTAATATATAGATTTATTCACACTTCCGTCCATGGCTGGTGAGTGTGGAAGCAGGATGTGCTGTAACTAAACAATACTACAGCTGCCTGAAGGTGAGATGGGCAGACAAATTGTGCAGTTTGGATGTGGAAAGACTCATAAATTTTCATATGAAAATTTTCTTAGAATTTACTTTGAATAAGAAAACACATAGTGATTGCAAGAAGTTTTAGGGTCTGGTTTTCTGAAATAGTTATCAGTTATTACTCTTATATCCAAACTCATAAATTGGATAATATTAATATATCATAAATATGAAAAATATTTTCAGCTATAATGAAATTCTCTGAAACATCCAAGTTGTTCTGACTGCACACATAAGAAAGCTGGTTTGAGATGCTCAGGAAAGGTGTGGGTCTCCTCTATGCCTGAGTGCTAGCATGCCTACTTGGGGTACACGAAAAGAGCCCAGAGTCCTCTCTCAGCCTGGTAAGAAGAAGGTTTTCCCACCTTCCAAGGAACTGCCTTAAGCCTGGAGCTGCCAGGCATTTTGAAATGGAGATCTTCTGGGAAGATATCAAGCTGATGGAAGGAATGATCCTATAGCTGTGTTACAGTATGAATAATGCCTTATAAAAATGAAGCATCTTATCTGTGTCAGTTCTGTGTGTTTGGATTGACGTCAGACCATTTGTCCTTCTGTTCCCTAGCTCATCTTGCATGACCTTTAGAATAACAGCAGAAGAATATTGGTACTGCTCCAGTTTTCTGACGTTGACTCAAGTTATTAAAAAGTCTCAGAAAATAAAAACAATCAGCAGAAATCCTCTCAGCTTCTCTTCTGGGAGTCCTACGTGGAATTTCAAAATATTTAACTCTAGATAGCATAAGGTTTTTCTACATATTCTGTAATAACTAGCCCAGTTTGAAAAAGTTTATTCTTCCTTAAAGATTGAGTATCTCATCCTTCTTTCCAGATAGAAAACAGCACTGCACAGAATAACCTGCACTAGTAAACATTTTATTTTTGCTTTAGTCATTGCCAAGTACATATACTTTCTTGATCTTCTCAGTTTTATCAATTTTGCCTAGGTCATTAATTTTATGTAATATATTTTTCTAGTTGTAACTGTGGTACTTTCTAAGTCACAGTGGCTGTGTGCAGAGGAATGGAAGCTGCCTGATAACCTGATGGTTGCAATATCCTACTGGGAGAGAGGGGCCTTTTTCCAAGTCAGTGTGATCGAGCACGTGAGCTGCAAGTAACCTTTGGCTCTCAGAGCCAGAGCCATTTCCGGACGCGCTGGTGAGCCTTCTCCCCGGCTAACCTCTGCCCAAGTCCCAGCATGTAGAGCAGAAGGCCCAACAGAGGGGTTTTGGTTGGCAAATCACTGTCATATTTGAACTGGAAACCTACCTAGAAGCTGAACCCTCCTTCATTCTGATGGTCATTTGCAAGATGTTGCCTGACACGAATCCTGGTGGAGTAGGGCATTGGCCTTCCCAGATTCCCTCCCTCAGCCTACCCTCCCCCTCAAGCCCTGTGTCCTTCTCATGCAAAGGCACCAATATGTTTATAGTTAACTTCCTCTGTGGTATTCTGTTCTATACAGTAGGTCAGTGAGGCCTTTTGGATTTACTGGAAATAGTGCACACATTTCAGCATGCCATTTGCTGAAGAGGATGGTCAGCACATTCAGGTCTTCACCCATGCTCAAACAAAAGAGAGGAAAAAAAATCTCAATCCATGTTTTCTTTGTGAGCTCTGGCTGCTATTGATTACTGTGCAGATGAAATGTATCCTGGTGTCAGCCTCTTTATCCAAATCACTTTATTTTTCCCCCTTTTATGCCAACAGAATAAAACCAAGGCAGGAAGTACCCAAAATAAGAGCAGAATGAGTGCATATCATACAAGACCCAAGAAAAGTAATGTAGTGTTTGCAGAACTAACAGTAATTTTGACGGTCTTCTAGAAACAGGCATCAATAGTATATGATAAAGCCAGAGATAGGGTTTCATTTGATTAGATCAGTAAGTGCTTTGAAAACATGGAAGAGACATTTAATGAATGTAGTTCTATTATACAGCTGGCTTTATAAAATGGCTTTGTAGTTTATTGTTTTGTGACATGTGGCCCACTTCTAGCACTTTCTTTAGATGTTCCAGGGATCTGTACTCCCTGATACTTATCAAGTATCCTCATGTATTAATGACAGTTTGTGTTGTTTTGGGATGGAGCAGACAGAGGAGAGGACCACAACACAGCTTGTGTTAAATAGGAGGAACAAGTCCAGAAAAAGATAGCTGTTGGATATAAAATAAAATTAATCAAAAGAAACCTTACACAATAAGGTTTTAGAGATCCACAGTATAGAGACCTAAATGGACAAGAATGCAAAACTCTCCAGCCTTAGCAATCAAGGAACTGTATTATGTAAGCTGTCTCAGCATATACTTCTGCCAGAAAAAAATGAACCCAAATCTACTATGTCTTGTTGAGATGTTTTATTTTCAGTTTTAATGTTAGGATTTATTGCAAGTTTGGAATTTCACTGTTCTCTTTTTATTGCTTGACACAGTGAAGGGTCAAGGTGTTTGCACTGAAAAGTTCTGATGTCTAGTTGCTAGGATACTGCCTTTTTCAAGTTTTTTATCAACTAAAGTAGAATATAATGCTGTTTATTTTTTTTCTAACATAGATTTTGCATCAAAATACAGTCATGAAAACTGGTGAAGATTTGTTTAAGTCCTGCTTTTTTACTGTCTTGCTAAAGTTATCTGAGCAGTTCAAACCCAGTACCTGAACACAAAGCAATTGCTACATTTAAGTCAAAAGTCAGTGGTTTGTTGCTATTTATATTTGGCAGACTACATTTCAATATCTGAGACACAATTTCCTCTATTCTGTTTATATGTACTAGAATTCTCTAAAACTCAAAAGTGCACTGTATATGTTCCAGAGTTACATTTCAAAATTTGCTAAATATTCAGTGATCTCAGAAGGGGGAGCTTATAATTTGTGTATGTTTAAAATATACTTATAATATTAGAGAAAATGGTTTAATTTAAATGCATAAAATAAGTTGAAGTGGTGAATTAAATGTTTTTATAATTATCAAAGTATTTATAAACAAGCATGACCATAATACAAAATCTCATATGCTTAAAGTTAAATCAAGATAATAGAATCCAAAAATCACAGAATGGTTGGAGTCGAAGGGCCCTCAAACATCATCTCATTTCAATGCCCCCTGCCAAGGACAGGGACACCTTTCACTATCCCAGGTTGCTCAAAACCCCATCCAACCCGCTCTTGGACACTTCTGGGAGTGGGGCGTCCAGAACATCTTTGGGCAACCTGTTCCAGTGTCTCATATCTCCACTGTAAAAATTTCATGCTTATAACTGATCTAAATATATCTTCTTTCAGCTTAAAACTCTTGCCCTTTGTGTTGTCACTGCAGGCACTGGTAAAAGTCACCATCTCTCACAAAATCTCCATGAGCCTTTTCTTCTCCAGGTTAAGCAACTCCATCTCTTTCAGCTTTTCTTCATAGGAGAGGTGTGTACTCCAGTCCTCTGGTCATATTCATGGCCCTCCTCTGGAATTTCCACTAACAAGGGAATTTTACTTTCTTCCAAGCCCTCTACCCCATTTAATTCTGATTTATTCATCACTAAAATATATTTTCTGCTTTATGCATAATTAAATGTTTGAACAGGTTCAATATTGTATTTGAGTTTGGGCGAGTGCTTTCTAACTAGAATTCAGTTCAGTTACTTCAAAATTCTCCCAAGAACAGCCTCTGCACCAGAAAGAGGATCAGGAGAACAGCAGTTCTTTAGGTATTTTAGCCCTACTTTGTATCATCAGAAGAATCTTTTAGTAAAACCAGCAGTGATGAAGCTGATCATTCTTACTCTAGGCCAAAGCTTGGCTGCTCCAAATCTGCTACACCACATTAAGGAACTCACCTCATATGCTGAATGTTTTTGAGAAGTCTGTATAAAGGGTTCCATTTAGCACTGGTCAAATTAATTACTAAATGCATATTTATGAATTTTGATCATCTTCTCACTTAGAAAGCCCAGAGTGCTTTGCTCTGTTTCTTGGGCTTCAGTGAAAAGATATAGAAATATGTTACTAGATTGGAAACAGTCCACTGGAATAATGAAGATATGTAAAAATGCTACGATAAGCATACTTATCTAACCAGCATAATTTGTTTTATGTAAGCAGTCAAATCCTGCATCTCTAACAGCATGTTTTAACATCTTAAGTAAGATTGGATTTTCTAGCACTTGGGTAGCTGTCCAAGTACAAGCACATAAGTCATGACACCACTTTGTTGACTCCGTGGTCTGTAAAGCATTTAGATCATATTAGCAGGGAACCGTGTCTAAGCTTGTAAATCCTGCTTGCTTGTGCTTCATTGAGAGGTTGAGAGGGTCAGCTTCTGAATCTCTGAAGAATTTTGGGACATTAAAATCTTGTGTGGTGCTTGTGTGGTCAGAGAGCGAGTGAACTAGTTCATGACTGTCTGCATCCAATTGCACAGGGAGAGATCAGCGAATAACAGCAGGGGTGAAGTCAGCAGAGAACCCCGGTGCTACACCCATTACTCTAGGATGATGTGTATCAGCTCTGTTGTTGGGTGCAACTTCTTGTTGTAACAGGTACACACAGATTTTTTTGATGTAACTGTTTGATTCTCACAATATATCTGTACTGCTCTGAATGCTCAGTGCATCTGAAGTCCAGTGTTGCATGGCATCAATAAGCCCAGTGAAGTTCTTCCACACTGAGAGTTTCCTGTCTGCTCTGCCAGCAGGGAAAAGGAAACAGAACACAACCAAGACTATTACCTACTACCTTTGGTGTCAGAATTTATTCAGTAAAGGATGGTGCTTTCTGGTGTGAAATCTTTAAAAAGTTGCTCTGGCAAAACTCATGAAACAGCACCCTAATATGCCCTGAGGTTCAAGTGATTACAGAACATTTTTTCACCATCAGTGCCACACTGCTTTATTGTGTTGCTGTGCTACTCACCACTTTTTCTTCACCCTAGAAAAACTTAGAAATGGTTCTTGGAAGTGGAGCTCCAAGCATATGTGATGGGAAAACCTCCAGGAGTGAGGAACAAAAGTTTTTACATACTTTTTGCTCCATTGGCTCTTGTTCCCAACATTAATGAGTTCAACTAGAGTTGAGGAACTTGTTCAGTACTGCAGTCCCCAGAAGTTTACATTTCAACAAACATATAATATGAACAAAGGAGACAAAAAGAACAGAGAAAGGAAGGATATGGCTTCAAACAAGTGAAGCCAATATAAGTCAAAATATAACTAAAGAAAGAGAGGAAGAGTAAATCCTTTAAATAAGTGTTATTAGTCACAAAGCCCCAAATGTATATGGGAAAAAAGAAGAACAAATGGGAATTATTCATAGAAGCTCACACCCTCCTCTGGAGCCTGCAAACTGCTGAACATGCTGAGACTCTGAAGGCCCTTCTATTCCTGGTTTTAACACCAGCACTGAACATAGCATTCCTCTTTCCCTGAGTGCACTAATAGGCATTAGGGTCCCTGAGCAGCCTCACTTGGGACCCCCACCCACACACCCTCTGCCTACAGGTCCTGGGTCTCCATAAAGCTCAGACCTGCAACTCCAGTTCCTTCTAGAGCTGTGCTGGATCTGTATGTCTGTCCATCCCTGCCGGACCTTGAACTTGCATTGCAGGTAGCCTGTTGCTTAGTGCTATCCCTTGCTTCCTGTTGCAGCCTTAACTCAAGTCTTGTCTCCACCTGCTCCCTACTGGAGTGCCTGGATGGACCCTGTGTCCAGTGCCTCTTCTGCCCATGGTGTTGATGTGCTGTGGGGCTGTGCCAGGTGCTGGGATTGCCCTGGGCTCCTGCTCCTCCAGAGCAGCACTGCCTGTGCTGCTGCCTGGCAGCACCAAGTGCTGGAGCCCTGGTGTGCTGCGACAGAAAACATGGGGCGTGAGCTTCTGAAATCTGTTTCTCTGCTGCTTCAAAACAAAGTACTTTCCAGATCTAGAATTTCAGGGAGGAGGGATGTTTTTTCAAAATAATCTCTTGCTGTGAGATGGCTGTCAGGTCTTGCAGAAGGTCCAGCTCTCAGGAATGGTCAAAGAATAATGAAAGCCTGAATTTCGGGCTTTTAGCTTCTAAATGAGCTGTACATGTACCAGAGACTTGTGCTAAGGGAGGGAAAGGACATCCATTTTAGGAGAGATTCAGAAACTTAATGCCTTTAAATTAGAATTTCTACAAAAAGTTAAATTTCCTTCAGAATGGAATGACAATTTGTGTCCAACTTGACAGAGCACTCAGAAGAGAAATGACACAGAACAAGGTCTGTAGGATCTCTGTGTTTGTCAGGTAGGCCTGAGGAATATGAAGAGACTCATCAGCATCCTTCTGGAGTGAGCAAGCCTGTGACCTGGAGGGAATCAGAAAGCAGGATTTGAAAATAACTTAATCTGCCAGAATTACATTAAAATCAAAACATCTCTGGAAGACATATAAATATTAGTGGATAGGCAAATTGAGAATAGAATGTTCAACAAAAGGAGCAGTGTTGTTGTTTTCCACTCCAATTGGATCCACTGGTAATTCTCCTTCCATACCATAAAGCAGTAGTTGGTATGGTTCCATATGGCTTTTTTTTTTTTTTTTTTTTTTTTTTTTTTTTTTGGAGTTTTTGGTTATTTTAAAATTTCTTTGCTCATAACTATTGATTTAGAAAACAAAAACCTCTTAATCGCCCAAGAGTTAAGAAATAGAATTAAGACTGTTGAGGCCATTATAGTTCAATCCCTGTATACATTATGAGATAGTCTTTAATTACATGATCTCATCCTTTGTTTTCCCACAGGAATGCCTCATTCAGTGTGCAGGATGAACTGTGCTTGGAATGAATCAGCACAACACAGTGAAAGAGTCTGTTGTTTGCAAGACTCATCTCAGTTTTGTTGAGGAAGTTGGGATATGTGTTTCAAATGAGTTGGGATGTCAAGAAAAGAAAGGATGGTCTTGTAGCTGAGGAAACTGTGTGTTGTCCTGGAGAATGAGGTTCTGTCACTGTCTTTGCTAAAAAGATCCTGTGAGATACTGTTCTGGGAGAGAAAAAGCAAAACACCTAATTTCCTGAGAAATCTGAGGGCATGGGTCCACATTCTGTGCTAGTAATATGAAAAAAAGTGTTGAATCTTGTGATTACTATTATTCTTGCACTTAAGGGAAAATGTAATGTGCAATCACATTAAAAGTTGTTTTGCAAAGGGATCATATAAATGTATCTTGTGCTTTCAGTACACCATATTCTACACTCATTATAGCTATTTGAAGTATTAATAACAGTTATCTGTATACATATATCTAACATTTAGTCATCTGTTAAATAGAAAACTAGAAAAAGTTACTAGAAGCAAGTTAGTCTTTGGTATATATGGATATGAAATAGTAATGCAAACTACCAAACATATTGATTACAAGTTTCCTAATTTATTGTGACAATGTGCATTTATCTTTGATACTCAGATCTATGTCTTACTAGAGTAGCTTCAAACTCTCTGTGAAGGACTTGTTTTCTTTTACAATGTTTTGAAATAATCTGTTTCTTTTCATTATAAGGGATTTTTTTTAAATCACTACCAAAATGAAAGTGATGTATCAGCTTTAAAAAATTCAATTTGCATCTGGTCTGTTCTCCATATATCTCACTATGATTACCCTTTCCATTTCAACACCTACTTTTAGACATCAATTTAGCCAATGCTACAATGATGCAGCCAGAATTAATTTTTCCTCATTCTAGAACAAAGTAGAAGTAATCCAGTTGGCCTCTGTTCCTGTGTAACTAGGTTTTACTTAGGAAGGGTTTAATCAATGAAGAGTAGAATCCACACTGCACTTAAAAGTTGCACTGCAGGCTCCAGACTGCTGAGATGAATTATTACTAAAATGTGAATATGATTTTTCTTCAAATCATATTATCATAAGATAAAAAAATATTTTTTCCTCCTTATCTCTGACATCTTCAAACTGTGTGCTTTCAGCAATACAAACAGGATCTCTATGTCATAGCTCATAAAGGGATTCCAACCTTTCTATCCCACCAAGATATTATTGATTTCCAGTCCCCATGCTTTGAAGTTACTGAACTGAAAATCACTTCATTGTTTTACACTGGAAAATCAACCTGAGATTCCCAAAATCTTATTTTCTAAGTGTTTGATCACTTAGCACATAGTCCCATTATCTCTTCACTTATTACATGACAAAATATAATGTATATGGCAATACATTAGTAATCTCAAAATATTTCCTAACATGTGAACATTTATCCAACTTGTTATTACTCTACATTTTAGCAGTTTGTTTTCAGGATTTTTGAATGTTTAAATACTTTTAAAAATATTCTGGTAAGAATTTGGATTTTGGATTGACAGCAAACAATAAAGGAAAAGGTAACAACAAGTGAAATTAATCCGATGGTTCTGCTGGATTCTAATGTATTTTAAAGTCATAAAATATTATCTTGCTTTTAAAGTAGTTATTCATCATAGAAGCTAGGCAAAATCATAAACTTGTATCGGATGTTTTTACTTAAGCTTTATCTACAGCAATCAACCTTAGCTGGGGAAATAAAGCCTGAGCTTTATGAGACTATCCCAGGGTTGAGGAGGGTCCGGATGCGGCGGTGACTGTGAGCATGGCCGTGTGTACTCGGCACGGGGGGACACGGGGGGACACGGGAGTATCTCTGACACCGCAGCACAAGCAGCCTGAGCCACACAGGAGTCAATCCAGCTGAGTAAGTGAGGCTTCCAGCCAGGGATGGGAAGCCTCAACAAAGCGAAGCTCTGCTGGGTGCCACACTGTAAGATGTAGCTTAAATCAAACAAGGATACTGGATTTAGAGGGTAGAGAATGACTTAGGCCAGATAAGTCATAGAACTTTTTCTGTTCATTTCCTGCTTATGTACAAAAAGCTGTGAATCTTCCAATAGTCTTCTGAATCTTACGTTAGAATCAAATTACAGCCTGGAAAAAAAAAAAAAAATGATAGGAGGGTTTTCTATCTTATCTCCAGATTCTCTTATTAAGAGTAATAGCCATGGGCCATTTCCAAATTGTCAGAGCCATCTGTTTCCTTAAAACTTTCTTTGGATGAACTCTGAGATGTGTTACTTTGATTTTTCCTATATCCTGTATCAACTATAGCAATCTGATGTAATTCAGGTGGAGGCCAGTATTTCTAAATCTGTCATGACAATGGGACAGTGTTGAAATAAATTAATTTTAAAAATAATAGTTAGCCTTTTTGTCCCATTGTTACCTAGAGATGTACAAATGCAGATACTGTGACAGATCAGGTGACATCAGCTTTTCCTTAACACTAATATTAGTACTTAGCCTGGGGATATAGAAAGTTCTGTGCAATTCACTGCCTTCTTTCTGAATGATCAAATCTCTTTGTATGAGAAGGGCTATAAATACCCTCTTTGTTTACTCGGCAGCCCAAGGGCAAATCTGTGATAGAGACAGAATTTCTGCAGCCACAGAATTATAGAGAACTCAGCATTCTACTGTGCCATTAATAGGAGCTTCTAAGTACTTTTGAGATGACCTAAAAATAAGTCAGTGTAGCTCAACAGTTTTATGGACAAATTTATTAGAGACATGGTGGGAGGGGGCCGGAGAAGACAAAAAGTTATATATAAGCAAATCTTTAGAAGCAATGTTTTCTAAAGGGTTTTTTCTACATAGGTAAAACTTGCACTTAAGTCCAGTGTGAACTCCCCATCTAAATTAAATTACGTAACTCAAAAATGTTGGTTGTGAGCCAGCTAGTGCTGAGAATGAAGCAGCATCTAATCAAGGTGCTTTTCAGTTGTAGTGGAGAATGATAAACCCAGTCTAAATAGATTCTGGGACTACCACTGCAAAAAAGCCACAAACTCCCCTCTCCCATTTCACTTAGACAAACTGAGACTGTCCACAATCAATGGCTGTAAGTAGTACTTGACTTTATCAATAGATAAAGGTATAGCACCAGGTTCAAACCTGTAATGCAAATGAAACATTGAGCTGCTCAGGCCTCCCTGGGACAAAGATTCCATCACATTCTTAGACAGGTCATATGTTCTCTTTTGAAATCTCTTTGAAAAGTAGATGGGATTTCTTTCTTTATTATTCCTTTTGGACAGTGGTGTCAGACTATCTTTACCAGTTAATGTAATTCTTGAGCAGTTTGTGATTTTTTTTTCTTTTGTTGACTTTTCTTACATAGTTAATTTGTTTTCCACTGCTCTTATAGGAACCTAACATATCCCTTCAAATGATTTTGAAGTGCTCTCTTAATAGCCTCCTGGAAAAGAGGCTTTCCATTCCTTTGATAAAAAGAATGGCATATATGCACCATTACAAGTAATGTTCATTGAGCTTGTAATATGTCATCAATGTTTCTTTTTTTTAATTGAAAATATCTTGGCTCAGAGATGCTGGATTGTGTTTCTCTTTCATGGGTATAGGAGGTTGATAATAATTTTGTTTGACTATTTAATTAATATCATTCTTCAATCACTCTTTATGCCTGAGATCCCAGAAACAATGCTTGTTGTTATGCTTTATTTATGACCTTGCATTTCATACAATTCATTTTCATCCAATTACTATTACTTTGGTTTCCAAGGTCGTTCACTTCTAGTATGGTAGTGCAATTATTTTCTGCGTGGATAATTCATCTCAATAATGTATTGTCAGCAGATCTCAGCAGTAGATTTTCTTTTGTATGATAAGTTTATGAATGAAAGTATTAAATAATATATGCCCTATAGTAGCTTTCTGAGAATCCCACTAGAAAATACAAAAAACTTTTTTGGGTCCAGTTTAAAGTTTCTGTCTGTGTGAAGAATGTAGACTCACAATTTATTTAGCATTTATTTAACTGATTTGTTGTTCCCTGCAACATTTGAGAAATATTTGCAAAGCTTATATGAACTTTCTCTTTGCATATATACAGTTGATATTTATTTGAAAAATAAATACAATTAAAAAGTTGTAAAAATTCAAATGGGTGTATAGGAAAACAATGTAGGTTTTTTGCTGTACATTTGTTTTGGTAGTGAATCTTTTAGTCTGACATAGGTGGTAGAAAAACTAGCAGCATAAAAGTTACCTTTGATGTGGAAAATGACAAGTCTGCATGTCTTCTTTCTTTGAGAAGAAAAAAATACAGTTCTCTATAACAATATAAAGCAATGCTGACACCTACAGAGAATGTATGTAAATATCAACTTACAATTTGCATTTTTCGTGAGAATTTCCAGAATTATTTGGTTAAAGAACAAATGACTATAGAAAGCTTTTATAATGATGCAGAAAAAAACAGATCTTTATTTTTTGCTTAGATCAGTCTTCAAAAAATAAGATACATAAATCTGAACAAAAACTATATGCTTTATAAAATATATAATTTACTTTTAGTAATGTACACTTCCAATTGCATAAAAATATTTTTAAAGAAATTGATTTATGCAGCAGTGAAGGACCCAATAGCCTTGAACCAAGCCATCAGCCTGATGTACATTGCTGCCAGAATCAGGTTTACTCCTCTGATAGAGTGTTTGCCCTCCCTCTCTCAGTGTGACACAGCAGGATTAGATTGGTATTTAGAGGGTTTGCAGCCTCTCTGCTCAGCCAAACAGCTGTACAAAAACTCCTGTGTAGCAGGCTGCCCCTATGTGGGGCAAAGTTAAAGAAAAGTTAGCCCAGCAGATTGAGGAGAGGTTTTGCAGAAGAGACACAGCTCTTTTACTATTTGTTCACTGATGTACTATTATTGGTTATGCAAGCTGTGATATTCACCATACTGCTGCAGAAAGGTGAACTCCTGTCTTTCCTTTGAAGTGTATAATAGATAGATGTTTTCAATACATAAAAGAAGTATAACTAACAATGAATTCTCCACACTAGTGATTTTCTCAGAGGCAATATATAGGCTTGACAGTATGTTGCTTAAAGTGGTGATTTAGCAAAGTAAGCAATAGATAGGAGGCACTAAACCATGTAAGAGAAACTTTGGAAAAATAGGAGATGGCAGTTGTAGGCTTGTCTAACATTCATATTATCCATGCTCCCATTATGTAAACCTCTGTGAGAATTTTAACTCTCAAAGAAAATCGTTTGAGTGAATTCAAAGTAGGCTTTTAAATCTGAACTGCTGAAGATCTTTTAGTTTTGATTGTAAACAGATGGAAACTTCTAGGAAGACTGACTAGAAGGCTTGAATTTGAGTTTAGTGGGTTTTAGAAAGCTATGAATCAGAAGACAATTCTATTCATCAAAGGCAAGCCATAATTATTTTGATGTAAAACACTGAATAAACCCCCCTCATTCTAGGCCTCTACTGCTTCTTTAGAAATTTATATATTACAAGAAATTAATATGTCTCTTTGAAAACCAGGTGCATTTCATATCCTGGAACCTTTTAATCTGACAGATAACAGTGCTTCGCCAGTAAGATAGTCAAGATCTTCCCACTGAAAAAGTATATTATGTATATATATTATGTATATTATAATTTCAATTGGATACTCACAACTAAATTTCTGGCATGTATATTTTTAGCGTTAGGTAGAATTGTTTGTATGTTTTATTTGTTAATTGTAGGAATTAAAACAGCAGACTCTCCCCTTTCCTACTGCAGCTGTGGCCCTGCACGTGTGCACAGTATGTCTCTATACAGAGCACAGTTTGATATTTACCATTGTCTGTAAGTTCAAACACACATTCTGATGCACGTATACCAACTTAATCTTAGCTGAAGGAACTAAACCAAGTTGAGAAATACCCTTTCCTCTTCCATAATTGCATGTTTACATTTTCAGCTTTTAATTCACGTATGTGTTTAGAACAGAACCAATCACTGTTTTAAACTCCATTGTTCTGGTGGATCTGAGCATGATGACAACAGCATAAAGCTTAGCTTGCAAATGTGCGTGCTGTGAGACAAACTTCTCACCAAGTTTTCCTAGCAGCAGCGGGCAAACAAACACATTTATTTCTCTACTGATCGTCGCTATTTGCAAAGGCTTAGGCCTCACGTGCAGATAATTAAGTAGAAGTGGAGCTGGCAGTTTTCTTTTTTTCTGTCTTTCCTGGGGTGCTATGTAGAAGATGAGTCCTGTTTCTCGCCTCTCCCTCCACTGCTTTGAGAGTTTACAGCAGCTTTTTTGTGAAGCTGCAACACAATCAGCACATTGTTTCGAAGCAAGCAAAGGCAACGCGTTATGATGTTTTTATAGCAGCTTTCAGTCAGTAAACGGGGGAAGCGGCAATCCCCAGGGAGATGTTCTGCCCGCGACCTGGAAATCGCCGGTGCCCGGCGGAGCCCGCCGGCGCTGGCAGCCCGGGCGGGGGCAGGGGCGGCCCCGGCTCTCACTAGGGGTCGCAGGATGCCAAAAAATCGCTGCCTGCTCGGAGGGCAGGGATGCCACCACACGCCTGCACCTTACCTCCAATGCCATCGCTGGCGAGGTTGCGATTCCTGGGAAAACGCGCGCAAGTGTCGGGACGGTGCCGGGGCCGGGCGCTGCCCTCTCCGGGTGGTTTCTTGCTAAAACCGGGCTTTGATCAAGACAGGAGGGTCGAGTCTGGGAGGACGATCCATCTACTTAATATTAACTAAGTGTTCTGGGTAATCTGTAAAAAAGGCCCATCGCTGGGACACGTGAGATTATTTTTGTTGCAGACCTTAACCTGGACATTAACAGCAGACTTGGTCAGGGAGTGTTTTTCGTATTATACTCATTAAGTGCTCACTGTTGAAAATTAATAAGTTTTCTTTATAAGTGCCAGTCTCTTCTTTCACACAGAATCCTTGCTTGTGGCGTTTTATCACTTCTCTGGCTAACTATGTGATTAACTTAATTATGTGTACACTGTCTGAAGAACTAGTGTAGGCTACTTCAACGTGATTCCTTGTTAATGTTCTGATACTAAAATGTAACCACAGATTGGGTTTCAGAAGAGAGCTCTCTCGTCTAGTTTGCCACTGCTTTTTAAACCAAACCTCAGACACAGTCCACTATCTTTATTTCCCCAACAAACAGATATTCTGTTCCTGTGATGACACTGACGATGGAAGTTATAGAAAGAAATGTAACAAGTGATAACCACCAAAGATCCAAATTTACTGATGGAGACGCTTGGCAAACTGATCTGTTCATTAAAGTGAATGGAACTGGGACAAGATTAGAGAATTTGTTAGAAATACATCAAGCATCTGTATTAAAATCAAATGGAATATGCAAATATGAAAAACTGTGTTCAACAGTTTGACATTTGACATCAAAGAAATAATTACTTATAAATATAAAAATGAACTTACAGCATCAATTTCTATAGAGATCTGAGTGACAAACGAATGGGTTTCAGCATATTTATGACAGGTTACAGGAGCATAATACAGAGAGCAGAAAATAGGTTTAAGAAGGAGGAAAAGGAGTAGTAGGAGGGTTTCTCACAAAATGAAGGCTGGTTGAATAGTTTAGAAGTTGTAATCTCTTGCTTTAATGTACGTTAGTCTTAAACCACGAATATTTTTGACTGTTTTCGTTACTAACATTTTGTGCAAAGTTTATCTGCAATGTCTGTCCTGCAAACTGCTACTCATGTCACCCACTGAAAAAGAAGATCCACGCAGATACAAATTTGGCTATGGTATATGAAGGTAGGGAGTTTTTTAGACATTGGAAATTAAGTGCAATTGGTAAGTGCAATTCTTTAACAAATAAAATGCACATGCGCACACATACTTAAAAAATTCTACCTGTTGTGCAGTTCTACATGATAATAAACAGGAATGCAAATGTATGCCTTGATTCTTATGCTTCGTACTTGAAGATTCTGAGTTGTTCATGTATTCAATGTTTTAAGCCTGCACTCATAAAGTAAGGGCTTCAGTGACTAATTTGACAAGGGCATCCCTGCCAGCACGTGGGAAACACAAGCTTAGATGTCTGGAGAATGTATAATAAATCCAACTGTTCAGAAAACCCTCACTGCTTTGAGTGAGAATGGAGTCTATTAAATACAACACAGAACTGTGCATACACAAATGGTGCCTAGGACCTCTTTCACTCTTCTTGGAAAGATAAAGTCTTTATGTAAATGCTGTTTTCAGATTCTGGAATTAATTCTGGAAGTGCTTTGGTCTCAGAGTTTAGTTTGGGTGCTTTATATTGAGTATTCATAGATATGAGCTCCCAACTGACAATAGCTATCCCTACTCAGTCATCTCTGACATCTCTTGTATTGCAAATTATATAGCTTTAAAGTGTGTGTGTGGGGGTGGACAAAAATGAATTGCAAGATCTTAGTACTGTAATCATGCTGAAGGAAAATTATACTAAAATGGCTTGCAAGTTAAGCTTAAATTGTAAAACGTGTATTCCATATATGTGTGTGTAATTACTGTGAAATATGTATTATTTAAAGCAAATATTGGTTGTGCCTGCACAAAACTATCATCTTAGTGATAAGCATGTGAAAGAGCATTCAGCTTTAGAATACAATATCATCCCTGACATCTCCAGACAGAGGTTGTTAATTACTGCTGCATGGTGCATCAGTGCCTTCTTTCAAAAGAAGCTCTTGCTAGAAAACGTTTTATTTTAGTAAAGAAGAATTGACAATAAGCAGAGTGCAAATAATTTTGGATAGGGCAGGATAATGTGGATGCAATTAAATTAGTTTTGCCATAGACATTTATGATCTTATGACACTGAAGATAAGAAAAATGTGCCAAGTAAGACACCTTAAGTATATGAGGAGTTTTGTTTTTTTTGATAGATGCACCATAAATTTCACTGGGCATTTTACTACCTGTATTAATGAGAAATATATGTTAGATGTTGTTGAAAAAGGTAAAAGTTCTCTGCTGTTTAGAGAACTTAGAATTCTAAGTATTACCACAGCTAAAACAATGCTGATAACTACAGGACAATATTTCTGTCATTGATAGTGCTTGTATCATGGTTTCATGCTGCTTCCTGTAATACAATTGCCATTCTTCTTCCCGGGTGCTGGTGATAGACCTTATTTATCTTCAGTGAGCCAGAGTTAGAATACTTGTGTCTACATAGAAACCCAATTAGGACAAGGTTCCTGTTACTGTATTTGCTTGGATTTCTTACCTCCAGTGTCACTGTTACATGTTTTCTGCCATAAGTGCCAGAGATGTTATAAATGATAAATTACAATGCAAACTAAACCAGAGGTTTTTCATCTGAGTGGCTCATGGCTCAAAACAGTGACTCCTGTTTGTCAAGGTGCTGAGCTGCTTTGTGTTCCAAAAATGAATGGAAGATCAAAATGCTGAGCAGTCACTCAAGATCAGGCTCATTAGAGGCTTTCTTCTGTCAAAAATCATCCACTGACTCCCAGCTATGTGACAGTATGCTGAATACTGGAGGGCAAGATTAACCCTGTACGCCTAGTCAGTCTAATAACAAATGTCACTTCTGAGTCTAACAGCAACATTTGTTCATAGAAGAACAGATCTGGGAGTCATTTTAATATTTTATTACACTTACATTATCATAGAATTACCAAAGAAACTATAGTCACCAGTTACCAGTGTCTAGAATGATGATTGAAAAGTGACCCTGACCAGCTCCGATACAAATCAGCCGCAAATTTGCTGTCGACTTTGACAAGGAGCAGCATCTTACAAAGCTGAGAATTGGATCCTGAATGATTTATCAACTTGTAAGCATAAACAACAAACTTCAAACCAAACAGCTTTTAGCTATTGTTTCTGGGGGATGGGGGGTGTTGGTTTTTTGGGGATGGGGTGGGGTGTTGGGTTTTTTTTTTTTACTTGGTTTTTGTTTGTTTATTTTATGTTAGACAATAAAGTAAACCAAACAAAATCAAGTTAGCAAATATTTACATGCCACTTTTTCATCTGGCAACCTCTATCTTCTGAAGAACTGCAAGCTAAGCTCTGCTAAGCTCAAAACTCATAGACTTTGTTTTTTTAATTAAGAGAAGGTCAGGATGCCTCCTAATACTTGGAATGCAGCTGTTTTCAGACAAGTGAATATTTAATATGACCTCTTATACTAACCTCCTAACTTTGAACGTTGCTTTAACAATTAAGCTCTTCTGGCCCTGTGTTTAAATAGCTGTCCACAGCTACTGCAAATTGATTTATTGCTTGATGAGGATCAGGGATGCTGAGCAAACACAGAACAGTTTCTAATTTAAGTAGTGCCCCAGTGGTTTTGTTGTTGTTGCTTGATTACTTGTTTTAACATCAGTATATGCTATCAATGTGGTTTTGCTCACTGCAGCTTTTAGAGGATTAAAAATGGAGAGAACATAACACAAACCATGTTGTAAACACAATCTGGTTGGGTATCTAATATTAAGTGTTTTTACTGTTTACTGGTAGATATTTTTAAAGTTGCTTATACACCTTTACTTAATGGTGAAGGTTTGGTATGATAAAGTCATACTAGTATCAGCTATGAGCTGATTTTCAATTTTAATTTCTTCATCAATCTTTCCTTCAGAATGTTAGCTCAAATTATCAAGGTATTTCGAAATGAAACATGGAAATATATGAGTTTGATCCTAATAAAAAATCACAACAGTATTTTTGGAAGGGCTTCAGTATGCTCAGCCTGTAGGAAATGTTAAAGTTAAATCTTGAGCAAAATATAAAGAAGGATAATATCCATCCTTATGCAAAGTGATGTATTTTTTTTCCTGTTAACATTAGTATAGACTTACACATGACCACAGCCAGCCTTGAACAGATGCAGTTTTAAAACCTCCCTTACCTGAGTGTGCCACCTGCACATGATCGTTTGGAGCAGTGCCTTGCTTGGAACTCTAACTGAATTGAGAAGAAGCTGTAATTCCAGATGCTTAATCCACCTCAGCCATACCTGTGGCATGGGGAGGGGAAGGTTGTCTCACTTGAATAGATGGGGAGGAAGAACTGATTTTGCAGCGTGGTAGAGCCAGCACAAAGCTCCTGAGAAAGAATGTGGATCAGGAGAGAGAATGTGATGAGGAGAAATCAGCAGTGGGAATGACAGACATATTTTGAGACAACAAAATTTTTCGTGTAAGGAAACTGTGTCTGAGTAGTAACAGAGTGAAGAGGTAGATGGAAGGTAGCAAACAAGCAAAAACTGCCTCAACAGCAATGTAAGGACTGGAGTGAGGACTTTCCCTCTGCAACTGGGAGATATGGTCAAGGAGCAAGACCAGCTTTGTGGTGCACACCTGGAATGAAGAATAGACAAGGAGGGTGGATGTCAACATATCTAAAAGTTAAATCGGGTGAGAAGTCAGAAGAGAAAGATCAACTAGGTAAAGGGAGTGAAAACAAAACAACAGCAAAAACAACAACAGAAGAACTCTGCATCGCTAAAGACTAATCTGAGAGTGAGAAGTCCCAGAATGAGAGCAAAGAAAAGTACAACTAGGGCAGCTGGAACTGGGATGAGAATCAAACACTAGCATTAACTAGATAAGAAAAACAAAAGTAGGATCAGCCAAGACTGAAGAGATAATGAAGACTGGTTTGAAATAACAAGCCAAGATAAGGCAAAGCATGGACATGGGAAGCAAGCAGATGTGAATGTGCTATGTAAAAACACCCTCTCCCAGAGTTTGGAAGGGATCCCAAGATTCTTTCTTCTGCCATGAAACCCAGTGGTGAAGAGAGACACATATTTTCAAATGCTGGGCCAAACACAGCATGACATATTCATGCTAACAGGTAATGTGTTGAGGAGCAGAAGATTCAAAGCAGTGGATGAATTACGTGAGTATTATCAATTATGGGGCTGTTGCTGGCAAGAGTCTGGCTGTGTTTATTCTAGAAACTGAAGGAAGCATTGAAGAAAAAGAATCCTGGGAAGACAAGTGCTGTCAAAAGTCTTGAGAGAGCTGAACAGTTTGAAATTTGTCTTAGCTCTTGTCTCTGCCACAGAGTTTCTTGATAGAGCTGGTTCTAGGCTTTTAAATTACACTTCTTGATAATTTGCTTCTCATTTTCAGATGCTTGAAAACTCCAGAAATAGTTAGTCACTGACTAAAATTACTGCAACTGAAAGCAGTGGAAACCAGGCCTTGAAGAAATAAGCTTTTCTATAATGCCAAGTCCTGGCAGGTCTACAAGATATCAAACCAGGTAATCTGTAACTGTTTCCCAAATGTAATATTCATATCCTGTCATAATATCCTCTCTCTGAGAGGCATATTATAAAACTAAAATAGTTAATTTTTTTGAAGCCCATGAATACTGTGGCAACAAGGTCCATAAAATGCCCATGAGGAAATTAATAACTCTGTATGCAGAATAGGATCTGAACAAATGCATAATGAATAAAGCATGGGAAATGCTTTCAAAAGTAAAACAGAAAACATAACATTGGAGGGATTTTTGTTTATTAAGCACAGAGGTTTGCAGGAAAAAAATTATATGTGAACATACAGTGAGCAACTTTTATAATATATGATCACATGTACAAGAGAAGGGAGAAGTATGGTTTCTCTGGTGAGCTCACTGCTGCTATGATCATGAGTGCTTGATTCTTCATTTCAAAAGTTTATTTTTACTTTGTATGGTTCACTCAGTACAGAGTTATGATTGTGTATATGCATTTTTGTTACTGTAGACACTTTATTTGTCACAATGTGCTTTCAGCTTCAGTATTTCCCAACAGAATCACCACTTGGAGAGTGGGAAAATACTTAAACATAACTACAGCTGTCTCAGAAGTGCTCTAGGTGCCTCAGAGTGAATATGTTTATCACGAGATAAGGCAGGAAGGTAACCAGCTTCTACAGAACTTCTCTGTTTCAGCCTCCTGAAAAGTCCCATGAGTCCTGGTCCAAAGGAGCTGACCCACCACGGTCTTCAGCCTTCAAAGCCTTAGGCATGTGCTGAGCTTGATGTTTTGAATAAGCTCATTGTGTACACCCACCTAAAACTCCACACTAGATGGAGGCCTAAGCAGCAGACAGATAGCCAAAAAATGAGGAGGAGGTGTGAGCAACGATGTTTCATATGTATTTTGTTTTTTAGTTCTGTGATTGTGTTTGTCTTTTGTACATACTTGTCCTTTTTTTAAAGTTTTTTTCTGTTTTGGTTGTTTCTTTTTTGTGTAGGAAGAGCTGAAAAACCTCCAGCTTTCTGGATTAAAAATAATAATAATATATATACAAAAATGCCATCACCACTTTTAACATAACTACATTTACCATTATCTCTGTCCCTGTAATATACCCACAAACCAGGAAATTTAAAATAAAAGGAAAATGGCTTTGTTGTTGCTGTTGTTGTGTTCCTTTGGTTGGTTTCCTTCCAGCTTAAGCATTCTGTCTTCCTGGCTATGTATTCGTTTCTTTGGAAACGGCTGTAGGATGGATTTTTGATTGACTGTGTTGTCAGATGGATTATCAGAGTTGTGAGCTTTTTGGAATGGTAGACATGAATGTGTGATAAGGAAAAAATATTTTTTACTTAAAATGTTTCAAAAATTTGCATCATGAAAGGAGTTAGGTTGAATAATTAACAGGTTACTTAGGGAAAAAGTTTTTTTTTAATGTGGAACAGTTTGATTTCTAGGAAAAAATTATTTTAATATAAAGAAAGCTTTTTACTCATGTGACTGATGGGAATATTAATACCTAAGCAATGTCGAATAGTTTCTGCAGAGCTGCAATGCATATTTTAAAGAGTAATTCTAATGTGTAGCTGCTTTGGGTTACAAGCAGAAAACAGCTTTTACCCTGACATATACACACATTTGTTACAGCACTCATGTGCCCAGATTTCTGCATGACTCCCGTTTCTGAGTTTGTTTCCTGTCTTAGTCAGGGCTCTGCAAGGCCAGCTGTCCTCAAGGCAGTGAGTGCTTGGTGCTGCTCTGCCTGTGCTGGGGATGCTGAGGTCGGGGGCAGATTGAGGCTGAAGGTGACGTCAGTGCCTACCTTGCTGGGAGAGTTAATCTCCCTCTGCAAAAGCTCTAATAATCTCATCACTTGGGAGACTGGCATGCTGAGGATTGCATACTGTACATTCCTCTTCTTGGGCTGTAAAGCAATCAGCAAAACCAGTGTTTCTAAAGCTCTGTTGACAAACATGTACTTGCTAGACAGAGATTGTTCCTTTTTTGGCATGGTGGTGCAAAGGCACAGGAAAGAAAATTAACTTTTTAAAGGTGTGTATATATGAAGTAAGAGCAAGCAAAGTAACAAAACCAGGTTAGGGGGATCCACTTTTTCAAATGAGCCTGTTATTAATAACACTGCAAAATAAGCTGCCTCCTTTGTGGACATAAAAAATACCAGAAGCCATATTTCAGATTGGATCAGGCTGGTTTCCTTAGCAAAACACAGCCCACCAAACCATCACACTGCAAACAAAGGTAGTCACCAGCCCCAACACTGCTCTGAGGGACAGACAGAAAGGGTCTCTGGTAACTAACTTCCTTGGAGTCAGTTCCAAGTATCTGAGGTGGCCATTCATAGAAAGTATATTGAGGAAGAGGGGAAAAGAGCAGGCCACAAGTTTCTCAGGCTTTTCTTTCATCTGGTATATGGTGCTTTTTGAGGTCTTTATGAAACTGAACTTGCAAACTGAACTGCTGGGAGAAAGACTGCCTAGTGAAGGCTGCACCTTTTCAGTGGCAACTACCCATTGCTTGGCTTTCATGTCTGCAGCAAAAAGACTGAGTTAGGAGCACTGTGGACACAACCTGCATGCCAAAAATAAAAGGAAGCACATGGATGCTTCAAAGACACTGACGCTACTCGGTGCCAGACTTCTTAATATTGTTAAACACCTATTAGCTCCGTCTTAACCGACCGTTCCAGTTGTAATGTTATGACCTGCCGAGAGTGCCTATCTATAGCAGCACTAACCCTTCGTTCACAGGACGGCAGGGGCAGACGCAGAGCATCCGAGTAGGCACTACAGGTTTCATCATTCGAAAGGAGGCTTTGCACCTTGCCCCCGCCCGACCCCCGTATTTTGGGGGCAGCTAAGTCGACAGCGGCGATAGGAAGTTGTGTCCCTTCCCTTCCTCCCTCCCTCGATAGCTGCGATAGCACAGTGCCCACCCGGAGTTTGGGAAGTGCCTCCGGCGCGCCCCCGCGGCACCTGGAGCGGCCCGCGGGGCCAAGGGGCGCTCCGCCGGCGCTGCCTGCGCTCCTGGCACAGCCGGGGGAACGCATTGTCTCCGGATTTCCAGCCCTGCCACACAGGGAAGGCTACCGGGAAGTGCTGCGGGGAGAGCGAACCTGTGCGGGCTTGGACGTGAGAGAAAGACGCAGCCACTTCTTCGCGGCAGCCCTTTCAAAAGCCCGTGTTAAATGTGACACCCCGGCGAAATGGGAGCAGAAGAAACACCCCTCTACCCGCCCCTCGTCGTCCCCCCCGCCCTTTTCCATGGAAACTCGTAAAAGGAGGAGGAGTAGAGTTTGCTACGGAAAAGTCTCACCTTGGTCTGAAACAGTTTCAGGCGTTTCTGCAGGATCGGAGCTGCCCGTCTCGGGGGAGGGGAGGAGGCAGGCAGGGAGATCTCTAGATACCTATACATGTATACATATTTTTTTCCCCCGCTTGATCTTATTTTATTCCAGCAGCACGTATCTCTGCCCCTCCTCCCCCTCCCTCTCCAGGTTGATCGGCTGAAATGAGGCTTTGCGCGCTGATCCCTTCTCGGGCTTTAAAACAAAACCCGGCCCCGCGCAGCCGGCGGCAGCTCGGGGCGCCTCGGCGCTGAAGCGCGGCGGGGCCGGGCGAGGCGCGGCAGTTCACCGCGGAGCGGGGCGGTGGCTCCCGCGGAAACTTCGCTTGGAAAATAAACCTCCACCACTTTCCTGGAGACCCACGTGAGAGCAGGAAAGCCCGACTGCAAGATCTCTGCGCTGCTGCTGCATGCTGCAATTTTACTTTTTGTTTGCCTTGATTATTTTTTTTTCCTGTTTGTTTGTTTGTTCTTACTTTCATTTTGGAACGGTTTCCCATCTGCTTGGCTAAACTTCTGGAGACCAGGAGACCAGTGGACCTTTTATAATGCCTGCTTCTGTTTTAAACAAACTGTGGGCTCTTAAACTTTTCTCTTTCCCCCTCCCCCTCGCTCCTTAACCCGCACCCTTCAGCTCATGGGGCTAGCACTGCAAAGCAGCAGAGGGGCAAATATACAGACGCTGATTTATTTTCCTGCCTCCTAAATGGTAGTTAATTGTCATCGTCCTCCTCATCACCCATTTTCTCGCGCTTTTTTGGCTGCCGGGTGTCGATCTGTGCATTGTTTTATCTGATCTCGATCCTTTTGTTGTTGTTGTTTAAATGGCACGCACTGCTTATCTAGAGAGAAAGCTATATGGAGATAGAGGCGTATAGTGAATGCGCGTGTGTTTCCATAAGACACACTATCAAGGGAGCAGATCAGAAGCAGCCCGGATCCTGACCCTGACTGTATGAATAAGTAAGCAGGATGCTGACGACTGTGTGTTAGTTGCCTGTAAGGTTTTCGTAAGTTAAAGGGGGACGGAGGAGGGGGGACAGGCCAGAGACAGAGCTTAGAGTGTTTGTGCAGAGGGGGGCGAAACTCTGACACTTTGCTCCTTCCAGCATAGCTGCTGCCTCCCATCAGTAGAGCTCCGCGGTTTGCTGTAGTGCACCCCACCTCCCTCTCCCTCCTCCCCGCTCCCTTTTCTTCCCTTCCTCCTTTTTTTTTTTTTTTTTTTTCTCTTTCCCCCCTCTCCCCGAGGTAGTTTGCTGATGTGCAGCCCGGATCCATCTTCTGGCAGCATCAGCGGGAGCGGGGTCGGCGGCGCGGCGGTCGGCGGGCGCGCAGCGGGGCGCGGGCCGGGCGCGGAGCGGGACGCGGGCAGCAGCAGCCACCGCCGCCGCCTCCTCCTCCGCGGGAAGTTTGGCTGGGTTTTGACAGAGGCGAGGGGAAGCCCTGACAGACAGGATCTCCCGGACTGAGTCCACCCCCTGCGCCCACCCACACACCCAGCGACTTTTCCCCGGCGAGGGGGCAGGGGGGGCAGCGACGCTCATGCTCCTCACTCTGTGTCGCACCCGCCTGACTGGGGCTACCTAGGGAGCACCGTCTCTTGGAAGAGCCTCGAGGTGGATAAGGAAAAAAATACCAATCTCCCCCAAAACCTATGGGTTCTCCATCCCTTACCCTCCTTTCCCAAGCCGGCGTGGACAGCAGAGCCGGCCGCCTAGTTCACCCTCGCCCTGCTCGCCACCTCTCCGCCCGAGGGAGGATGAAGATGCTTTGCTGGAGGATGGCACTGTGGCTGGCTGGGTGGACTGTCTGCGGGAAGCCTTCTTCCTGCTCTGGCCTTGATTATGATTACACTTACGATTTCACTGAAGAGGATAAAGCCGAGGCGATAGATTATAAGGATCCTTGCAAAGCCGGTAAGTGACTTCTACGTCTAATGCAGCTCCCCGCCCCCTCCCCAGATGGTGACTTTGTCTCTGCTTTATTTACGCGGGGTGCGTGTGGGGTTCCGGGCTCACCTGCTCCCTCCCGGGGCAGCAGCGGCGAGCGCAGCCGGAGCCCGGCGTCCAGCCGCCTTAGCTGGGGAAGGTGCCCTGGACCTGCTTTTCTGGGACTTCCCACTTACTTCCTACGCTCTCCGGCTGGGCTGGGAGAGAGGCGCGGCGGCGGGCAGGGCTGGACCGGCGGGCAGGGCTGGACCGGCCGCCAGCGCTCCGCGGCCCCGGGGCCGTCGTGCCGGCCGAGGAGCCGCGGAAGTTCGGAGAGCATTTCGGCGGGGCTCGAAGGTGTCGAGGCGGGACTGCACCCCGCAGCACCAGCCGGGAACACGGAGCAGCCGGCCCGGGCTCTGCCGGAGGGTGGCGGCTCCTCCCGGGGCCCTGCCCGCCCCCGCGGCGGGAGCGGGTGCCGCCTCCGTCTCCCTGTCGCCTTCTTCCATCCCAACCTGTCGCTCCCCGGCCGGGCACCCCTTGCCGTGGGCCGGGGCGGGTCCCATGGATGTGGATGCGCTAAGTGCGGCTCCGAGCGGGAGGGCTGCGAGGGATGGTGACTGTGCCGGGCTCTGAGCCGGGCGAGCCCGCGCGTCCCGCTGCCGGAGCCCGACTGGTGGTGCTGCGGGCTGGTTCCACAGCCTGTGCCGTGGGGCCTCCCGCCAGCTCGGTGCCTGACCTTTCTCCACTGTGCGGGAAGAGCTGAGGTACAGCCTCTTCTCACTTCGTACAGTGATTTTCTAGAACGTTTTTATCCTACTGATTTAGGACTGCAGCCTCTTTAATGTGAGATACAATTCTTCACCGATTAAAGTTCTCAGTAACAAGAACTGACCTCAGGAACGGGGTTCACTGGTATTTCATTAGACAAGTGTATCTCGATGATGCTTTTTTATCCTCCCCAAGGTGTTATCAGTGGCTGTCCATTCCCTACAGCTCTATTGTTAAACATGCGCTCAAGTTTTCTAGTGGCCTCCTTTGCATTAATTAGTTATTTTATATTCTGAAAACTAGTTCAGCCAAAGGTTGTGTTCTCTATATCTGCGTGGTTTTCTTTAATTTATTGAAGAGAATGTGGTGTACATATATGCCAGATATGCAGACGCTCTGTTTTTCTAATCACAAAAATATTTTGTTCCTAAGTGTGAATTGTTAAGTCTGACTTGCTTACAACAGAAGAATGTTCAAGTTCAAAAAGAACAGAAGCAGCTGCAATCAAAACATTATTTTTTCCTAAATTAACACTCACAAATAAGTATAAGTAACTGGTCATTTTTAACCTGAACTCTTTTCTTCTGGTCTGTAATTATTTAAGAAGATTCATATGCATCATTTCATATAATGAGAAGTTCCTGTTTACTCTCAGTTTGCTGTGGGATTCTTGTTTCATAGTGGGAATAATTAGCAATTATAATTCATGATACTAAGTGTTTTGAGGTTATGCATGAGAGAAAGACAACAGTAGGAGACTGCAATTTGATCTGCATTGCCAATTCTCTGCCATCACTTTGTTTTGCCTGGAGAAAGAAGCATTTGTTTGGAAAATTTGGCCCGTAGAAACATTTTACTGAAGTTCTTACTTGTGCTGCTTCACAAGTATAGGGACCTTAGGTACTACAGGGACAAGAGATAGGTAGGTATACAAAGAGTTACCTGTGTGTAGTTCCTCTTAGTCTTAAAAGTTGTCACTTTGAGGTTGTCTATCCAGTAAAAAAACCTTTTTTTTTTCTTTGCTTCTTAGTGTGTGGTAGTTCTTCAGAAATAAAAATGCACCTCACTGTGTACCATGTACGCATCAGTTTTAATCAAAAATTGAAAGCTCTAGATATCAATGAAACTGATCCTCCAAGAGTATTTCCCAATTTACTTTTCCTGGTAGACCTTCCTTAAAGGCTCCATTAATCTCAGCCTGTAAAGTACTGGTGCCTGATCAAAGATGCTGGGAGCAGCGGGTGTTCAGCCTCTTTTTGCAGCATAGCCCAAGTGTGTGTTCTCCCTAGGTCAGCTCTTATCGTCTGGGGTGGGTTTTCAACTCCCAGGAGTAAATTTACTATCTCTGCCATTAGGATGGGTTCCGCAGTGAGGCCCTATAGAAGGACAAAGCCAGGCTTCACACTCAGGGGTGTGAGACGCTCACACTCAAATTTGTGTGTTCTATGCACAAGGTAACAGGATAAAATAAGTCAATTGTTGCTGAGATAACGCTCAAGGTATGCAAGCTTTGTAGATATAATTAACACCTGCTTTTACTGCATCTTGAGGGCCTGCAGCTGAGCCTGTAAAAGTGCCTTTTTTTTTTTTTTTTTTTTTTTTTTGCTGTTCAGGCTGGTCAGTTGGGTCAGTGTTTTCTGTTAGGAATGAGATATGAGTTTCTGCAGCATAGTAAATACCCAAAGTCATTTATGGTTTTATCCAGTTCAAAAACTTCAGTGATACCCCTGCAAACATGTTAGAATAATTTGACCAACCACCAAATATGCTGATGCAAGATTATCTCACCTGTGTTTTAGAAGTTATTTGCATTCAAATTTTCTCCAGTGAGTGGTTTTTGCTGCTTAGTTTTTTACTGCATAGACTACGTTTGCAATCTTGTGACAGAAAGCACTGCCCATAAAGCGTGAGATCCATAGTTAGATGAAGTTATAATTCTATATCTCCTTATACATACCTGCCTCTGTTGAAAAAATGTTTTCTTGGTAGGTCCCTTTCTCCCTGTTTTATAGTGAAGAAACTGAAGGAATTTACCAGAAATACAATGTGACAGCGTTGTGGCTGTCATTACCAGGCACAAGGTGATTCCATATATGAGGAGTTATTTATAGGTATTCTGTGGGATTTTTTATGGGTACTATATATGTGTTGTAACATTTTCAGAAGGAAGGGATCATTTTAGTGAATATGCCAAGATTCACACTGTTGCTTTGACTTAAAACTTCCAGGAGCAGCACAGTACAGGATGCTATAGAGGCTGAAAAGTATATTTTCTTAAAATATTTCCAGCTTTCTGAAAAATCTACAGATAACAGGTGTCTGTCAGATGCCCTGTAGCACTAGGAGGTGTTTCTGGAGCTGATGCTGTCATTTGCATCTAAAACAGCAGCTATTTTATGCAACACCAAAGTACAGTCTCAGTAGTAAAGCCAGCAACTGGGAGCCCTGGAGCTTCAGGGAAAAGAAGGGCCTGGAGAAATGTTGTGATGCTGTTGGGGAGACAACCTCTGGAAGGAAGCTGTTGACATTGTGCAGAAGAACTTGATGAGCTGTGTGGTTTCCCATAGGTTTGTCTGCAGACCTTTAACCTGTGTGTGAATTTTGGGTCACGCTGCTCCTCCTTGTAACAAGAATCCTGGCACACTGTAACAGCGGGATATGATGTAACACAGTTTCTGTGCTTCTGATGTCTCGGATATTTCCTTGTGTCTCTCTGCAGGATATTGCCCTCAGTGTTTACCGTTGTGAGTTCAAGTGTAAGGCATTCGTAGTTCATCTTCAAGATGTAATTTGCTAGAAGATGTGAAACTGGGAACGCCATACTCTAAATCTAAGGACATAGATCAGCATTTGTATAATCAGATATAATTCCAAAGAAGAAAATGCGGAGACAGATTTCAAGGGGCATCATCAGACTTTTCAGATTGCAGCATGCACCTGCATTTACTTGTCAATTCCTGAAATTTTTATTTTTTTCCATTCTTAACACAGTTTATAACTGATTCAGGGTATCTGCTAAGAAATGTAGGGAGTGAGATGGCTAAGAAAATAATTTCCCATCCTGTAATACTTGTTCATAGCCTGCACTTAGTTGATAGTCAAGGTTTTTTGAAGGCTTTAGTTTTGTTTTCTCAACAACTTTGTTTTCCTAAAACAGAGCAAAGCAAATTAAAAAAGTGGGCGTACTCTGGTGTTCCAATTAAAATACCATGAACAGTGGGAGATTAGACAAGAAGTCTTAGTTCTGTTGTATAGCTACAGTGCTGAGCTCTGTTTCAGCCTCTGGACAGCTGACTGTCCTCAGATAAGTCTCTTTTAGAATTTCTTCTGTGAGGTATTTCACTTCCTAAAACAAATGTTAAAGTTTTGGGGAATAAACTTGTAGTTGGGATCCTTGGGCTATTATTTTTCCCTTTTGTGGGCCTGTCTTTTTTTTGCAGGGGTTGGGGGGGGGGGGCGGGGTTTGCACTGGAAATTTTGTCTTATACTAGGAGAAGTTCTCCCAAGGAAAACATCACTGAAACTTTTACAGTTTTCACTGCTGTTAGTTTGGATTACTCCCCTTGTGAAAACCCAGTTAATTGGGACTTTTTTTTCCTTTCAAATGATGCATGAATTGCTTTTATTTTTTTTTCCCTCAGTAAAGCTAGATAAAAATGTCAAAAAGAAAGAATATTGTAAACAAGCAATTAAATTTACAGCTTTATACCTTGAAAGTTAGTTACCATGCAATTATTTGACTAAGAACAAATTCTGTATGTATGCATGCTTGTCTGGTTAAGAATTAGAGATAATTAAGTCAGGCTGTCCTTAGATGTCCATTTCTCCCTCCTGTGAGAATCTAAGGAACTAGTTTGTTTACTCTGCACCTTTATAAATAATAATAAAAAAAGTTTGGATTGTCCTTAGTATTTCCCTCATCACTGAAGTGTCAAACCTAGTAATATATTTTATTTGTAAAATAGATGAACCGGAAAGATTGATGGTAAATGTTGAGTACAGTTATTAAACAATGTCATCAACAATGTCATCAACAATGTAACTGCAGTCTAACTATTGTTTCCTGATGTTGTAGCAGGAACTTTCTATATGGCTACATTTTAATTTTAGTTTCCCTCTTGTGCTCTGGGACATGTGTTCAGTTGTAAGCACTCTAATTGTGCATTCTGGTGATAGGAAAATTCTTAAAACCTCTGATTCTGTATTTTGAATCTGTTGCATGATTTAGGTAATTGAGATCTTTCATATTTACAGTTCAGTCATGTAGTAGACTCTTAAAGCTATATTATGCAGTTTGTACTAATATAGAGGTTGTGCTGCTAATATCACTTGCCAGATTGTCAGGACTGTGACTGTTCATGTAGTAAATGCATAGTGTAGGCAGCTGAAAGAGAAACAAGCTTTTCTGAAGAGTCTTCCCAACTGGTTTCCATCTTGCTGTGGATAAACTTAAATAAGTAAGTAAATAAGACTACTGACAAATTTAGCTTTTAGATATTTTTTCTCTCAGAATTCTCCACCGTTACTTTATCTTTTATACCCTTAAATGTGGTATCTCAACACCTTTGAAAGAGATTTGTGAGAACATAAAGTTCTTTTCCTCCTCAGCTTTATTGAAAAGATTAATTCATAAAACTCTGGGAAAACGACATTAAATGGATATGTTTTATGTTCTAACTTTGTGAATGTCCTTCCACACCAAAGGCTCAATTTCATGTCCAGACCACTTTCCATAGGCATCTGTTTCTGAATATATATATCCGGTGTGTCGAACGAGTGACCTGCAAGGAGCAGTATGACATCACTGCAAAATTAGTCTAATTGACAAATCTAATTGAGCTTGGAATCAAGTCCCCAAGGCAAACTGTGAAACATTCACCACACCTGGATATCTGCCTTATGTCATTGTGATTGCCCCTCTGGACAATAGGGTTGATAGGCTTATGACATCATTTCATTCACTTCTTTTTGGAGAGAAAAAAAATGGTGCGTTCTGTAAAATGGAAGAGCTGTAAGATTGAAGAGTCAACTTCTGGTTTTCACAAGCACAATGGACCCTGTGGAGAGGAAGACTTCTTTCTTCCCTTCCTGGATGCATTATAGTAGTCTAAATTTTATAACAGTGAATGAACAATGCAAGAAATCTCTAGTCTTTCTTTAGACAAGATGTATTTATGCTTAAACTGAAATAGCTTTTTATAGTCTGGCTTTCAACATAGAGAAAAATATTCTATTATTTATTTTTTGTTTTTAATATGTATTTGTAGAAAAGATAAATTCTAAGAGCAGTGTTACAGAGCAAAACTAAGTTTTGGCTTTTCAAAGCTTTCAGTTGGATGAGCAGCATTTCATAGGGTTTTTCAGACTTTTCTCAGCCTCTTTAGGACATTTCTAACCTACTTGTTTCAGTCACTAGTGAATGCAGTCCATACACCCCATTCTTAACCAGAAGCAGCCTGTCTCCACCTCCCTACTACATCTCTTCGGAGTAACAGAACTGAAAGTGTGACTAGAGAAATCTTTGTTTATTTTTAGTTCTGTCTTGTCAGGATATTTTTCTTGGCTGAGAGTTAATGGCCAATCTGTTAATGTGTTTTAATGCATATCCATTCTTTGTGTCTGCTGTGTATCTTCTACTTCTTTTCCTATAATTTCTTTCAGTGTTACTATGGCAAGTTTCCTTGTTTCTGGATTCTCCCTCCACTGAAGGCACTTTTCACTTGTTTTTCAGCTTTTCCTCGGGCTGCCTGACCAGTCTTCTACTCCTGCCTGCTTTCTTCCCTCGATGTGTTATTATCTTGCTTACAATTATCAGTTATTCCCTCCAAATAGAACTTCTAGCTCATCATCAGGCTTTCTGTAAGATTGTCCTCTTGTGTTTTGATAGCTCTGTAGCAAAGAAACTGGGCACCTGTGTGCACAGCTGGAAACGAGGAGGAGGAGAAAGATGAGTGGGCTGTGTGTGACCAGCATGTTCTCAGAGGCCTCGTGCTGGATGCTCAGTGGGCTGCACTGATCTGTTAAGCACTGCACAGCCAGTCCCAAAATACCCAGCTACAAATGTTTATGTACAATGCATATGTGAGCCTCCTTCCTCTGTTGGAGTCACATACCTAAATATTAAGATTTGATGCGAAGACAGTCCCTTGCTGACCAAGAGGAACAGGAATACTCTAAGTACTTGAGGTGTAAAGGTTGTATAAATAGTAGCAGGGCAGAACAGGTTGAGCTGGGAAGTGTGAAGGTGGAGGCTGTGCTGGGGACATTTGCAGGGTGTCGGTGTGCGACCCATGTGAGTGATTGCTCCTGCAGGCTGCTGCGGAGGCAGCTCCCACTCAAACAGATACTCTCAGATGGCTTTTTGGGGGGGAGTTTTGCCTGAGTAATGGTCTGCAAGTGCAAATGTTGAGTGACTATGAGTATCAGGTGTTTGAAAATATTTGAGCACAATCAGATAGCTCTTACAGGGCAATAATGCTCCAAAATGTACGTTTGTGGGTTTTCTCTTCAATATTACAAAACAGAGACTGTCAAGACCAGAATGCCAAAAAATCAATATTATTCTAAAAGAGCTCCTAATTTTATTCTTGAGGTGTGTGAAATATGATGCCTAATAGGATATGCAGTGTCTATTAAACCAGTTTCTTTGCTATAAATACTTTAATGATAAAAAGGTCCATCAATAATTGATTAGAATTGATTTAGAATTTTTTCCCTTCATTTTGATGGTCATAAGTGATGCCTGATCAGGAAATAATAATCAAAATCAGGATACAAAATTGCAAAGGAAGGAGGTTTATTTTAAAATTCTTTTTCCGTGCATTTAAATCTGACTTTGGAAATTCTCTATCTTGCTCTCCTTATGAATTTCATGTCTTCCTACAAAAACTGAATGACAGAGACACATTGCTGCATTTGAAAGGTGCCAGTGCCACTCCAGCCACATTGTGATTTTTGGATATTTTAAATTGCATTGTGGAACCTAAGTATCAGCTTTTGTAAGAAGTGAGGTGACAGGGACAAGGACATCAGCTGGGCAGGTTGTATCAAAATAGTTGCCCAGACAAATTACATTATTCTCATGCTGGTAGCAGCAGTTAAATATATTCCTAATAACAAGTTTAATTGCTAGCAAACAAGAATATATCCATTTTATTTGTGTCTGATGTTTTAATTTTTGCTAGTTAGGTGGGTTCTTGCTCTCATGGGCACTTGCTGTCATAGTAGCACTAAAGATCTTCCACACTTTTCCACTTTCCCAAAAATGTATAAGGAATTTTGCTTAGGGCACAGTGATTATCCAAAGAGTGGCCAAAGGGCAGAACTTCTGATGTTTCCAGATGATGTATTCAGATAAGCAAAGATAATAATTTCAGATAGTTCTTATATAATATCTAGATTTATTTAAACAGTTTACTTGCAGAGTGAATTATATTTGCTTTCATGAAGAGTAGTTTTAGAACAACTCTTGAGTGTGAGAACATGACGATGGACTGCCCAATTTCTCCATCTGGTAAAATGTCCTTATATTTATAACAAATTTGCATACATCTTCTTTTTCACTTGTACTTACTTTTTTCCCTTACTCAACATTACTCCTACAATTGTGCACATATTTCAGCTTTATTTGTAGGTAGGTTATGCCACCCTACTTTACAACTGTTTCCATACTTATAATTCTGCACTTCATCCCTTGCATAAATGTATAGGCAAATGGATAAATTAGGTATCTTGTGTTCAGGCAATATGCTGAGCCCTTTTCTAATGAAGAGCATAGTATATTTCCATGAAAAATTGCCAGCACCATGTTGATGGCATGTTACCCATTGTTTATGATCTTAAGTTTAGTACCAGGATCTCTGATATGTACATCAACCCACCCTTTTGTCATAATATAAACTACTCAGTCTTTAACTGTGGAACTCTTCAAGACTGATTCAGGACTGAGTTGTGGAATCCTTTTTCTGTTGTTACTGATATGCCATAACTGCATTATGTTCTGATAACTTACAGAGCTTAATCTTTTATACTTGGAAAAGAAATTGTTAAAGAAAAACCCAGAATAAACCCTTAGACAGAAAATATTAATTCAGCCTGTAAAACGCTAAGGAATGAGTCTTACGTGGATATTTAATTCCTTCAAGGTTGCATCATTAGAAAAACTGTTTAACAAAAACAGGGTAAAAAGGTGTTCAAGATAGCAAAGACAAAATGAAAAAGAAAGAACATGATAAACATGAACAATTTCAGAAATTATACAAGAAGATTAAATAGAAGATATTTGTTTCTACTTCTATTAGTCTGTTTAATTCTGAAGTGGAAAATTCAAAACAGAGACGTGGGGATTTTATGCAAGTTCTTTTTTAGATTGAAATCTGCTAAAGGATTCCATGGAGTCAGTATTTCGTTATATGATATGACATTTACATAGGTAGCAGGAATATCTGGAGGGCTGATATTTAGTAATGGTAGCAATAGTGATTTTCCAGTGGATATGTACCTCAGGCTTCAGAGTTCAAGCCAGTATTTAGTAGCTTTGAAACAAAGATGAACCCTAATATGTGGCAAGATTATGCCTGTCTACCTACTGCAAATTCTTGTTTCTTTCTGTGAAGCAGCTGGTGGTGACTGCTGTCAAAGACAGGACCTTGGATATGATCCAGTGTTGCAGTTCCTTTGTTCCTCAGCCATCCCTAAGTGCTATTTCAAAAACTCCTGTCTTGTAGCATGCCTAAAAGATAAATGCAATTTAGCTATTTTGGGATGTGAATGAATTTCAAAGCTCAATATCACTGAAAACACATTGACCAACTATAGCTGATGAAAATGAATGTATGCAGGCATACAAGAAGAAAACTGCGTTTAGCTATGTCTATAGATTGTCAGTATGGGTCCAGTGGATCACTTGTACACATTTATCTAAAAACCACATGTATGCACACACTCACCTGTCTACCTAAGGAGGTACCATGGAAGCATAGATGCCTGTAGAACTATCTATAGAGGCTCTTTGAAGGCATGTGTTCAGATTGTGTGGGTGCTTTTCTTCTTTTTGCTTTCCCCCCATTTATAAATGCCAAGGTAACTTGTGTGTAAATCTAACCTAGAGGCCATTAGACTCAGTGTGAGTGTTTCCAGTTACTTCAGAGATCATGTTTATAGGTGAATAAGTAATAAGCAGAGCTGACTAATTCAGTTCTGTGTACTTGGGCTATGGCTTACTTGTATGCATGTGCTCACATGCTTTGCAGGCACATCAATGAAAGCAGTTGGATTTTTGCCCCAATTTCTGTAGTTGTCATCACTAACACAAGAGTATCAAGAAATCTTGCATTCAGTGACCTTGTGATTACAGGCTCTTTCTTGCTGGACTGGGGTGTGAAAAAAATCCAGCAGCTTGAAGAGCATCTGATTTTCTCTTTTTTTTTTCTCCTTTATGAGAAGCCACAGGATAAGACTGGATTTTGATTACTGCAACAGTTTCTCAACTGTTAGAGATAGGTTTCTTATCATAACTGAATAATCTATTAACTGGGCAATCTGATAAATGGCTCAAGATGCTGAAGAACATGATGGTTGCAGTTGCATATACAGTTCCTTATATGTATAATTTCAAGAAATGTAAAGTCAAAGATAAGAAGCCATTTCTTACAAAATACAGCAGGCATGTGAAACTGGTATCAGTCATGTACCATTTAGGTAAAGTTTGACAAGCCCAGAAATCTTCAATCACAATCAAAGCACTGAAATCTTCAGGGATTTGCAATATCCCCAAGATAATACATTTTATAATCCAGAGGCTGCTGGAAGCTGAAGAGATCTTGAAAATTAGGAGGAACACGTGTACTAATATTCCCATTTATTTAGTAAATGGAAGAAAGTATTTTTTTCCCCACAGCTATGTGCAGTTTGGATATATTGGGAAAGCTCTAGATTGCTGTGTAGAATTAAGTAATCTTGTAACATAGCCTAACTCTGTGCAAATCTTGCATTTAACCACATAGTTTATTACTTTCGTGTTTTGAAAACTTCTGTTTTCTTTCTGATGTTGTTTCTTCAATGTGTTGAACTTAAATCATAGCCAGAATGAGAAAAGCAGATGATAAACGAGTCTAGATTTGACTTAGGATTCTTGTTGAAGAAAGTTCTTTGCTTTAGTCATGGAGTTTTCTGGAGTTACTTGGTAAGGAAAAGAAGTAAGGAGAAAAATCTTTCCCCTTCATGAAAAAATTAACTTTCTACAGTTTTTTGATCCTTTGATTACTAAATGACAGATGCAGTAGAGATGCACAGAGAGTAAGAGAGGAGTTTCTTGTGTTTTTTTCCAGTGTTTTAATGCATTCTTGAGGATAGGATGAGACCTTTTCACACATGAAATGCAGGTGAAAATACAGGAACCTAGTCCAAGTTGTTTGGATGTTTTCATTCATGATACCTTTAATTTGGAAGAAGCTGAATTAAATATGAATTGTAGTGCTGATGGATCACAGTCAGTGTGTCTACACAAGTGAAGCATGAGTAAAGAGAATTTATAACATACGCTTCCCTTTGCATTATGGAAGAGAGCCAAACACAAAGATGCCTCCTAGATCAGTAATGTGTTTATGGATATAGGCAGATCTTTTAGCTAAAGCTAAAATGTTAGGGAGAAATGCAAGCTATTCTATGGTGCTTTAAATCAAAAATGTGGAGAGCCAGCTAAAGTCGTGACAATCTTTATCAACTTGGACAAAATTAATCTTTCTTGGCTATTTTTTGAGATTTTAATAACGTGTCTTAGATTTATTTGGTATATGGTATAGCATTCCATCACATATAATGTATTTTTACTGATTCATTGATCTAGACATTCTAGGTTCAAGTTTGTATAAGAAATTGAATACTTTCCTGAATGACTCACACTTATAATCAAGTCTTTCCAAATATTTTGTTTGTCTTTCCTAATTATGAACAAGGTCAGACTAAATAACAGCCATAAGGAAAAAAATCAACAAAAATAAACATAAATAGTAATCCTTAATTCTAACTACATAATCTTGTAGAATAAGAAAAATTATTTGACCCTTGGTTTCTGCTCACATAATCTGGCTTGACTTCAGTGATCTAAAGTATCCTAGGAGTTTTATCAGTGGAGAAATGTTTTTCTCCTTCCAACAAGCAGATGATGTGTCATCAAAATTAGCAAAGACCTAGATGAGATTTTGGGTGCACTTGCAAATGCTAATGAAAAAAGCTAACATTCCCATTCTTTATGTGATTCATCACTTGTGATTCCTTTTATGCTGTACTGATATGGAAATAGCTGGCTGTCCATTGGAAAGGACAATATGCAATATTTGCTCCTGCAAATAATAGAGCTACAGGGATTCCATGCCCCCCAGCCAAAAAAAAAACCACTGCATCTTTCCTTCCTGGCCTCTTCAGGATCACTTCTGGATTTAGTTTCCCTTCCTGCTTGTTGTCTGAGGAGTCACAGGTATCTGTGTTTTAGGTTGGACAAGTGCTTAGAGAAATCACAGAGAATGGGTTATTTGCCAGGAAAAGCCAGTAATCAGGTAAAACTGAGATGCAAACGATAACTAAATTATCCTGTACTGAGCCTTCTGCAGCCACAGATGATTTCCAGCAGAAATTTCTGTGAGGGCTTTTTTCCTGCAGATCAAACTGCTCTCTGTAGTTTATCTGCTGCTAAAGTAGTGACTTTTATCTAATGATACACATATTGAAATTCCTAGTGGTATTTTGTTCCAACCTGTTGTTCAGTTAAATATGGATGAATTGCTCTTGCACAGATCTTTTAGTTTTGCTTTTGGACACTGCTGTGGATTGTTCAGTAGCTCTTACACCTGGAAAATGCCTTGGCTTATAAAGATTTTGTGTAAGGAAGTTTGTTATGCTTTTTCTTTCTGTGAGATTGGTCAAAGGAAAGGTAGCTACCTTCCTTGCAAACTTTGAGTTTCATCTCTTTGGACTATCATAGCTAAAATAGCAGTGCCTTGTATCCTGCCATGGGATACAGCAGATCCAGCAGGTGGGATGTGGAAGAACCTGAAGCAATGATATGTTACAGACCCAAGGCTGTGTTGGATGGGCCATGATGTGGCCTGTACAGCAGGGAGCTATGCTCTGGGCAGGATCCACAGCAGCCAATGAAGGTGTTTTGTTTTGGGGTTTCTTTCCCTCCATGATAAAGTAGTGTTTTCATTTTTTATCTGACTTTTGTGTCCTGGCACATTTATGTATGAATACTAAATGCTTTATGTGCTGCAACCTATAAGACTGAACTCTTCACTCAGCCTGTCCTTCCTCTTAGTATTTCCCGTTACTTCTAATGAGATGAATGGCATGGTGGTGTTCACCTTAATGAAATCAAAATATACGGCTGAAGAAAAAAATTTATTTAGGGTCACTTTACTGAAACTTACTGGAGGTGTATTTTTTTTCAACAATCCATTACAGTGGAGTCAAGAGGTAACTGGTTCATTATGGTGTAACTGAGTTTTTTGGTGTTTTATAGATATATATATATATGTGTGTGTGCAAGCAATGGGAGAATCTTTTTGAAGTGAATTCCCAAGCATGATCAGCTGTTTTAAGGCAAAGAAATAGTTGTTAATACATCATAAGAAGTTGAAGTTGATACACAGTAATAATCCATGTTGTTTAACCAGGCTCTTTGAATTGGGTGCAAAGAAGAACTAATTTTAAAAGCTTTTGTTGTCCCCTTTACAGTGGGAAATTATATGGAGAGAAGATGTTGTAGCAAGGGGGAGCATAGAGGAACTGTTCTGTGCTGCGAGCCAAAGGACATCATTAGGAACACTCCTATTATCTGGAAGCCTGACTTCCTGTCTCAGTTTCCTCGTGGGTCTCAGTGAATGGCAGAAGAAATGGAACACTTTCCTGCTTGGCCAAAAACTCTGCTAAATTACTCCTTTGGCTGCGTGCCACACCGTGCTCTGGAATAAATCCTGCAGCTCCCCCCTGAGCTTGGAGGGTACTTGCTGTATTTCCTTGGAGCTGGTGGAGTGAAGTTTAGGAAGTTTGGGAATACTGTAATGCTTCAGGTGTCCTTTTATATATCTTGAAAAATTCTTTTTGTGATTGAGACCAAGAGATGCATTGACATTTTATTAATGCAAGCTTCCATGGGATGTTAAAGAACTGCAAGTATGTTAGGATTTTCATATTTGGTAAATGATTTTACTACAATGAAAACAGTGTAGCGTGTCTTGTAAAATCTACCAGAAACATGTAGAGTAAGACGTTTTAGACATGCATTCAACTAAATAGCTAATTTTTTGGATTTTTTACACATAGTTTTAGCACATCAACTAGTGTTTATGTGCTAAAGTTATTTTATTACTTTTATTGTAAAGTATAAAAATAAGGTAGTAAAGATTTTTGTATATAGAATAAAACAAATTTCAATGTGGTAGATGATACATCTTTTATGCCTAGAGTGGAGTTTAAATATTTTTTTCTTTCTTTTAATTTCTGGTCTTTGGTACATTCTTTAACATGCATATTAGCCACAGAAACTTGCAGTATCTTCTCTTAGCTCTGATTTTAATTAAAGCTTCAGCACCGAACTTTTGATTCAGTTGTTACTGTCAGTTTCTGTACTTTCTATTTTAACTACATTTGGCAAATAAGAACCTCGCAGCTGACTCAAAGGAAACTTGGCAAAATATACACAATTTCCCAATAGCCTTTCTCTATAACAGAAGATATATGGGACAGTGTTTAATAATTTTTGTCTTGTTTTGCATCCAAGAAGAAAAATATTCTTAATTATCTGGAGCAGGGAAATGCTTACCATAGTTAGTGTTCTGTATGTGTCATCTTTCAAGGGTGACAAGCAGCTGTCCAGATGGTAATGTTGAGCATACTTGAAAAAAAATACAAAAAATACCTAATGCCACTGGTATATTTCAAGAAGTATTGATCAGGTTCTGGTTTGTTCAGCTTGTTTTGTTTTGTTTTTTTCCCCTGTTAGTTTGCCTCATAGTTTTTACTGTGTGTTCCTTGTTCAGGCTTTCCTGAATTTCAATGCAGACTTACTCTGCATGACTTTCATGGTGTACCAGCACGGAGGGTGGTGTGAAACAAACACTTCTGCCACTGGAACAGCTGTCAGCTTCATCTGTGGGAATGCAATTGTGCCATACAGGCTTGATGCTGAGGTCACTGGTTTTTTTTCCAAGGGAGCAGAAGTGCTGGATTATACTTATCATGCCAACCCATCCTGTAGTCTGTCTTCAGACTCCTTTGTGTAGGTGGCTAAATGCTTTCTAACATTTCTTTTTAAAGCCCTTGGCTGACAATCAGTGCTCCCAGCCTTGATACCTGTGCATTTTGAGACTTGGCACTAGTGGAGGCATAGGGGATGGCCTTTCCTATCCGATGGCTAAAGGAGGAAAGCAGAGAGTTCCTTTTTTATGGCAGTTTATTCATATTAAGGTCATGATTTTGAAAGCTGAAAGTTGGGAGATCTCATTTATTCCCATTGCTTCCTGTCCCTGAACAGCAATACAACCTTGTCCTTTCTGCTGCACCTAAGAATTCTCTCCCAGATGTTATTTTCCTGTCTCCTCCTGATTCAGAGGAAGATGGAGAGACTGAACTGTGCTTGTCCACAGTTTTCAGAGAGTCACTGGTAAGATGCCACCAAAAGTTCTTCAACGTTTACACTCATGGCACAAAATATAAGATTTCCACTAACACAGTGCAGAAATGTTGATTTGTATTGTTAACATGGGTGTATCTCAGAGTCTGTAGTTAATAATTTCTGGTTATTTTAAAAAGGTGTAATGTGGTTACACATTTTAAATAAAAAAACAAAAAACCCCACCCTCCTTCATAAGAGGATTTTTTGAGCTCCAAGGAGAGACAACACTAAAGGTGTAGAAGGCACTGTAAATACATATTTCCAAGTTATTTTGATTCTGTATTTATTTTAATTCACTGTATTTTTATTTTTTTTTGCAAGAGGAACTCCTCCAACCTTCTGTGGTCTAAATTAATTCCTATAGTTCAATGTAGATGTTCTTTCTGAGAAAAAATTATAAGCTAGCAAATTCTGCTATTGCCCTTCTAACAGGACAGAATTTGGCTCAACTATTTATATTATTTTCATCCTAACTTTTGAAGTAAGGATCTGGGTCCAATATTAAAGCTTTACCTTTTAAGGGCACAAGTGTATTTATGTTTTACCACTATTGCATATCATCATATTATTGAGCTGCTTAATATCTGTATTCTCTATGTAACATCTGTGTAAGGATTTCATATCACGTCTATAATTTACCCTGATGTTTTTCTGACACTAATGTGGGAGAAAGTATGTCTTTAGTAGACAAAGGGTACTGCCAGTTTGTGAGAGGGAGTAGTGTTTCTTTATGTAGACTGGTCTGTAGATTGATTTGGGGTGGATTTAGCTTGTAATAAAATGCAATATTGGTGCACCCAGTGACATGGCTGTGAGGAAAGCTTGCCAGTGCATCACAGGCTTGTAGGTGTAAACTGAGTTAAAAGCTGTCCCAAAGAGGACTGCCTGAAGGAGATTGTTAGAGTTTGCCCTGACTAGATCTGTCAAGTTTCTGTTCACCAGCAAAGCTAGAAGAGTAGTAAGAAACTGGGTAATTCTAAAATTCTTATTCCAGTTGTTGCTTATATAAATGACATTTTGTTTAAATTCTTATGTATTTGGGTAGCTGTGGCAGTTTCAATTTTTTTAGATCATCAACTTAGACTTGAGATACTTATTGTAGTAAAACGTCAGCAAGTCTTGGTTATAAAATGTCTCCTTTTGCGCTGTCAAAATGAACATAATGTGGAAAGCTAGACTGCGCTCTCAGTCAGCTCCTTAAGGTCAGTTAAACTGAGGGTGCTGGAACATCTAGCTGTAGTATATGTTGACACAGGAACAGTTTGATAGACCAACTGTAACTTGAAGAAGTGTATGAACTTGGGTTTTAATTGTGAAGGTTTAATGTAATTTGGTAATAATGCAAATTAAAAATGGGAACTTGCTCTCATTTTGTGTTCTAGGTAAAATCTTATGGAAGTGTTTGCCAGCCACTTCACTGGTTTACAGGACAGACTAATATTAAATTTAGGGGAGTAAAATTTGTATGGAGGTACTTTGTATTTGAAGATGACTTGCTTTAAAAGCTTACTGATCTTTGCACTATGCAGATTTTTCCTGGAAACAACGTATGTCTTTGTATGCCTTTCAATCCATTTACTGTATTACAGAAATGTTTGTGGTATAGTAGTTATTACAAAACAAGCCATTCCAGAGTGAACTGCAGGTAGTAGTGAAAATGTTGCTAAAGGTAGAAAGGACATAGATTTCATTGTTTCAATGTCCCAAGCAGCTGAGGTCACTTGGTGTGTTCAGCCCAGAGGAGACTGAGGGGAAGGGCAGGCGCTGCTCTCTTCTCTTGGTGACCAGCGAGAGAGCCAGAGGGAATGGCCTGAAGGTGTGCCAAGGTTGGTTTAGGAAAAGCTTTCTCACCCAGAGGGTGGCTGGGCACTGGGACAGGTTCCCCAGGGAAGTGTCAGAGCACCAGACCGGGGCAGGGGTCTCAGATTCACGGCGAGGTTCTTGGGGAGCTCCTGTGCAGCACCAGGAGTTGGACTCGGTCTTTGTGGGTCCCTTCCGACTCGGATTCTGCAAAAAAACACTTCAGCTGCATTATGTGAAGCAAGGTAACCAGCGAAACAGCTGGCCCTTTCTGTGTCATATCTGTCATTTAGGGTCTTGCTCTCAGATCTAGCTGTGTGTCTTGGCTTTCAGCAGCAGCAAGAAGCAGGCCTGTGCTGCCTGCTGCCAATGCCCAGTGAAAATATTCACTCTCGGGGGACTCCAATTCCCTGATATACAGAGGTTAAGATGGAGTAAGAAGAAATCACCATAAAACTGAGACTTTGTGGTGACTCTCAAGGTTTGGCGCTGTGGAAAGCAGTTCCTGTTGCTCAGTCTCTTAAAGCTTGAGCACAGAAAAAGTGGTATGGACTGAGTAACAGGCTGGGACAAACTGTAGGAGGGTGAGAAACTGGATGGCAGAGGGAAAACAAAATGATGCCTTTGCTCTGCAGTTGCTGGGTAATTCCTAGAAAAACTAGAATTCATTATAGCCCAGTTAAATGGTTCCACACACAGCTGGTTACTCTTTTTGCATGTCAGGGACAAGTTTTGGTAAAAATGACATATTCTAAAACATACAGGTCCCTCTCTGTGGTTAAATCACTTTTCCAGACAGTTTCATGTTCAAATTTGAGTGTTACAGCTCCTCAGTTTCAAAGATATTTTTTTCTTCCACACTGGCCCTCCTCCTTTTCTACTCAGGACAAGGTTAAATTTTGTTGTTGACAAACAATAAATATTTTATTTTATTAAAAAAATAATTATTAAAAAACTCTGTCTGTGTACAGAGCCTTTTTAGGTTTGTCTGTTAAAATGTTTCACAGAGGTATTTAATGAATTCCAGGATTTCTGTCTCCTCATCTTTTAGGGGGATATTGCTGGAACACAGTCTTTTAAATTTGCTTTTGGTGAATGAAAATTTGGACAGATCAATTTTGTTTGTTTCTTTTCTAGTTAGACACATTCATTCCTGAACAGTCTCTGAAAGCTTTTATTGCCCTCTCAGCCCATCACAGACATCCTTCCCAGGAGTGCATCTCATGGAGTCAGGCTGTTGTGCACCAGTAGTCTGGAACAAGGCATCACCTTTCAATTTGCCCAAGACGCAGTTTTGTTAATGGAAACAGCAACAAATAAAAGCTTGAACCATGACTTCTGAATAATCAGGTAAAGTTTCTTTAGTGTAATGACCTTTACCTTCCATCAGCATAAAAAACACCCCAAAAGGCAGTAACAGAAAAATAACTTTCATCTTACAAACCGCATTCACCTTTGTGAAACAGAATTGCTGTGTAGCATCTCCCATCTATCCATTATAATTTTGTTTTCCAGTGGACTTCCCTTCTAGAGCTTGCAAGTTACAAGGTTGTCTCTGGTTTTGTTCAATATATTTAGAAAAGATCCTATTATGTTTTTCTTTTCTTTTATTGTTTATACTGGCTGAAAGAACAAAACTACAACTTTCATCTCAGGTTGGAGCATAATTTGGTGTGATTGCTCAGCTTCTGATCTCACTACCAAAAACGTCTTCTTTTAGGAGCTGATAAAAATATTTGGCTCTGTTTCACCTCAGCCACTCTTGGCAGTTCTTCATCTGATCTACTGGGGTTTCCATCTGCTCTTTTATGCTGCAGTTTCTTCTTCAGGCCCCAGTTCAGCAACAACAATTGCAAATAAGTGAAAACATCACTGATTTTTCTGAGGGTATGAGGTTGGATGCAGGTGCTATTCTGCATCTCTGGCAGAAACTTCCAGGATTTTATCTCATTGCTAAAAGGGAGAATATGGCAATTCCCTGAGGCTTTGAGTATTCCTTTGTTCTTCCTCCCTCACAGGTGTCCAAAGATTTAACCTGGAGCTGTATACACTACTTAAACCTGAAACCAACAAATCTATGAAATTAAATATGTTACAAGGGCTAAGGAATTTTTTTTAATCTAATGAACTTTTCAAATTGAAGTCCTCTTAGTTACAGAAAAAAGTGTATGAATTCATGTGAAGTTAGATTTATTAAAAAGTTTTTGTTAAGTTTTTTCCCAGTAACTTATGTTATTTAGGCACTTTTAACTTAAAAAAAATTCACAACTCATAATAGGGGTTATTGATGCTGAATAATCATTTGCTCTCAAGTTATTAAGCTGCTAACCAGCACTCTACATTATATTAAAAAAAAAAATTACACATATACATGACTGTCTGCTTACTTATGTATTCCACTTTCAAATGTGTTTGCCATTTCACAGCATTTTTCACCTCTTATCCATGGATTTTTTTTTTTTTTTTTACAGAAAGCACAATCAAAGTTTCCTTCATCATCTAGCTGGTGAAAATGTAATTGTAGTTGTGTAGTGCTGGTGTACCAAAAGGCATATCATTATAGCGAAACCCCTATATTCATTACTTGTAGGAGACAGCTTGTCTGACTTAATGTAAAGCTTAATCAGAAGGTTTAAAAGGGGAAGTAACAGAAGAAAAAAGACCTTAGTAGTGAATACATGCATAATGAATTGATTCATTCAGTGCTTTCCTTGTATTTTTTTTTCACTTGCTCTTGCAATGTACATTTTGTCATACTGAGAATTTAATTAATGGTAGGGAAAAAAAAGGTAATAGTCCTGTGTCAGCCTAGCACTGACATTTATGACAGCCTCCTATTGAGTTAGCAGGTTTTTTTTTTCCTATAGAATGCTGACAACTTATCATGTAAAAGCTTTTTATTAACTTTAACAGCAAAAAAGATTATTGAACAAAAAAGTGGTTTAATAAAGATCTTTACATTATCCATTCCCTGAAGCATGTCTTCTACACAAGCTCTTGGTTTCCTTTCAAACAGCTATTTTATATATTCCATTAGTACTTTTTGCTGTCTCAGAGCTATTGTGTAAACTAGAGATATTTTTACAGCAGAAGTGTATATGACAGATTTTTTTTGTTTAAATTTTATCTTGCTTTCACTTTCAAAAATACCCATGGATAGAAGTGCTTTCCTTTGACCACTAAAATAGTCAGAATGTAATATTCTGCTGCTTGTGCTGGAGATGAAGCTGAGGGAGCCTAAAACATCTTCTAGACTTTAAAAGAGGGGATTTACTAATACGTGTTGGCAAATCAGCTTTTCATGGTGTTTTCAGGCACAGTGATGTGATCATGGTAGACAAAACCAGGAGGAGAAATGCTGTACTGATTCACCTTTCATTCCTTACTCCCAAATGCTAAGTCAGCTTTTAGCATTTCCTACCAACTCTGAGAGTTGAAGGCAGGTGGTTCTTTCTTTCCTGCTATACCTGGGGCAGCTGCTGGAAGAAACAGGAGTGCAAGTGGGAGCATTGCATCAGCACTCAGCAGAGTTTGCAGACCTGATGGCTACAGCTGTGAGCCTCTTAGCCAGTGCAATCTTCTGCTTTTCTCTCTCTAGTGCACCTTGCTGATTAAGGATGCTTTCTCTCTTCTGTCCACTTTAGAGTGTAAGAAGTCACCTGGTGTGTGGAGTCTGCATGGGAAGCTGCCTGTTATTCTTTCCAAAAACAGAAGGGGAGAATTGATTCATCCTTCATCACAGCGGAAACTTGTTCCCTGCTTTAAGCCCTAAATTAAACTTGGCAAGACTTGATGTGCCCTGAGTCACGAGAATCTGTTAGATAGCCCTACTACATCATCTTCTGTATTCAGAAGTGACCTGGTTTTCACACAGCTGGCTCTGCAATAAACAGATTAATGCAGGCAGGTGCTTGCTATTGCTGCCCATTAAGTCCTTAGAAACTCCTCCCTGCTGATGTCACCATCCCTAAGGGCTGGTGGATGATTTGTTGCCTGCGTGGCCCTGAAGAACTGCTAGCAGGTAGGGAAGTTGTCATGGAGGACCTTTCCTGTGATGGTGGCAGGGAAGAAGGAGTGAAATGAAAAAAAAAAAAGATTATTTTCCTTAATTGTTTTTGGAGACTCTATGCAATTGATAGGTTTTTGGAGCTCCTGGAGAGGATTCTGAAGAACTATTTGTGAGTCGGGAAGATGTTTTTGAGGGAGGTACTTGCATAAAGGCTGGCTGGCTTCTATGGAGTGAAACAATACAAGTAGTGTGGTGAGGCAGAAGCTCTGGTCAGATGTCCATTTACTACTCCACTTTTAGTCTTAGCTTAAAAGCTTTCTCTGAAGCTTTTCTTGGGAGATATTTTACTTCTGGCTTCTATACAGCCAGAAATTGTCCTTTTGTTTTGTTTGTAACTAAGGAATTGTCCTAAATACTTCTGTTCTGACATAGTATAAAAATTTAAGGTGGTCAGCATCACTGTTTGTAACATACTGGGTGTCACTGGATTGCAGTGTAAATCGTTATAGCCATACATTGGTAATACTGCCTAAAATACATTGTAAGGCAGGTGGTAATGTGTGTCAGTGGAGTTGTTTGGGGTTTTTTTTGGTCATTTTAACTAACTTTGTGGTCAGACAGCTGCTACTTATAACTTCACAGTTAGGTCTGACTTGAGTCCAAGAAATTCAAGGTAGTGGATGAGAGAAAAAATTTAAGATTGCTGAGATGAGATTTGAAGGCTCAAAGGCAGAAGAACAGCTTCCCAGTAGCTCTGTTTTTTGATGTGAAGTACATTGTCTACAATCTTATCCTATTTATTTATTCTACCTTTTTCATGCCATTACAGGGATAAAAATAGGACCTTTGAAAAATGCTTTTGTTTATATAGCACCTGAGGGCTTTAAATGAAATGTATCTTGCACTCCATCTGGAAAAATGATCTCTTGCAAATTCTGTCCAGGCAAATTCTATATTTGCATAGATGGATGTTTGGCCTGGAAGATCATCTCTGGTGACTCAGTGCATATGCCAATATGTTACTATGGACAAAAATGGAAATTCTGGCTAGAATATTTCTTCCAGGGACTCTGTTAGGATTTGGCCTCATAAATTCAAATTATATTTACCATTCTTGTGGCAGTATTCCAACACTGGTATTAGGTGGGGAACAAAACTTCTATGAAAGATGTCAGTTATTGTATACTTTATTCTAGAAATTCCCAGTTCCCCTGCTGTCTGAAAATACATGGTGATGCTCTCTAAGATGCTCAGGTCAGTGAAATAGTGAATAGAACTGTTTTATAAGTCATGTTGCTCTTGTGGGCAGGTGTATTGGCTGCAAATCATAAAAAAAAAAAAAGACAAACAAGTTTTTCAGTAATAGTATGTTTCCATGAAACTGATGTTAATAGTTTTTCCATTGGTTTAATTAAGTAAATGGAGCTCACAAATGCTGTGGTTTTCTACTTTTGTATGTTTGCCTCTTTAGAAAGATGCATTATGCAAGTTACAGTGTAGAGTTTGGATACTTTCCTTTACATCCTTGCATAAGTGGGATATTTATCCAATATTCTTGAAATAATTGTGAGTTGCTTGCTTATTTTCCTCCTAGTTTCTCAGAATCCCCTCCTCCCAGTCTTCCTTGGCTTGAGAACCAGCTTTTCACAATGAAGAAAACCCTCTTTAACTACTCAAAAGACACAAAATATTGTCACAAAAGAAAATAAAATGCTATGTATATGAAATGAAATCAAGTGTGAAAGCAAGAAAATCTTACTGCCTATCCCTTGGCCTGTTTAAGGCATGATGTGCTGTTTATCTGTAGAGCACCTTGCCCATCTGTGGGAAGTGATCAGGTCAAATAAATAAATAGTACTCCAGATTATTGAGGTTTTTACTCTGGCAGTAAATGAAATGAAAAATTGCTCATGTTGAAATCTAAATGAGTATTTCAGAGCAATAATAAGGTGATGGAAAATACCCAAATATGCTAGTACTGAAGAGCTATAGAAGAGCAGTGACAAACCCTGGATCAAACTGAACGCCCACAACCACAGCTGACACCAGAGGTGGGTGTGAAGTTCAGGGAAGAGCCAAAAATGAACTGGGATTATTTACCTCCACCAAAAGAACTGTAGTTTGCCCATATGGAAATCACACAGGAGGCAATGAAACCTCTACTAGCTTTTAAAAAATCTTTTTGCAGAAGTTTGTTGATTTCCTCATGTGTAAGGGATAGTCTGCAGAAAGCAAGATGATTTCCCAGCCACACCAGCAATGTATTGGTGGAATGGTGTCTCTGACCTCTCTCAGCTGATGTAGGATAACTGGCAAGGTAGGAAAACCTGGAAAAAATTAGGTCAAATCCTTTGTTAACGCTGTCCATTGCCCCTGGTAGCTTCATTTTTGAGTTGGCTACATCTTCCCTTCTTCTGATGCAGATCTATTCTGTAAATGAAGAGAAATGAGGCAACTGTGTCACACAGAAAACGCTTCACGTATTCCATGGATTAATACTTTAGAAGAAAAACGTGAGACATTTGCCTAGGTTTTTTTAAATGTTCAGTTTTCATCTGGTAAAGTATGGCTCTGTACTAGAGGAAGCTGTCTTCCATCTGTCTTTCAGATGCTCTGAAAATCTGCTGGAAATAGAAGAGGCATATAAGGCAGGAATGTACTCTGATAATAATTGCTGTGATTTGAAATAGCAAAAAGAATTGGCATTTGTGCTCACTAACTTGTGCAGGTGCTAAACTGGATTTTATGTGTGTCCTTACACTTAAATCAGTGTTCTGTCTCCTGTATCAAGAAAGGAGGTTCCCCTCTGCTGTTAGGCATTCTAGATATTTTTTATTGATTATCAAAGAAGATGAGGTGAAAGGGGAAATTTAAAAGCACGAGAGAAAAATCTGTGAGCAAACAGGAAGGTATAGGACAAAAGGGAGAGAAAAATCTTACTTTTAGCTTTATTGACCTGGATGTGAAAATTCAAGCAAATTAATAGAACAGTAGGGGAGAAAACAGTAGATTAACTGACCCATCTTTCATATTTTACACAAGTATAAAATCTGAAGAAGCTATTAAAATAATTGGAAAGGATGTTATAGGGCAACCTGAAACCAAACCACTGTGAGATTCAAAGGCCTAAGAATCTTGAAAAGGAAATGTGTATAGAGGTCTTTAGAAGCTGCCCTGAGTTATCCAGCAGCTGGTGAGAATAGTGTTAAGTGTTGCAGGAGGAGAGGGGAAGCCACAGCTGCATGCCCTTGGCACAAGGACTGTCAAGCACCTGTCAGTGAAGGAAGTGAGGTGGGGACCTGCCTCACTGAATTATGCTTTTCTCCCCAGGCACTGTAACAGGAGCATGTGCACTGTCATCCACACAGACTTCCATTATATTGCAAAAGGCAAGTGCTACTGGAGAGAAGTTCATTATTCAGATTGCTTGTATGTGAAATTTCCTTTCACAAAGATATTCTTTTGTTTTGCTTAGGCATAGACTGTGGTAAATTAAATCCGTTTTGCTAAATGTAAATTATTTTCTGAGTATTGCCTTTATTTTCTTTTTCTCTGTGTGTGTGTTCATGTGGTGCTGCGTAGATTTTGAAAAATTAGCCTATCTAGCCTTGGCTTGCCTGAGTTACAATGTTTTAGTTTAGTGTAGTGGCATAATAGGTATCCACTTCTTCTACACACAGACTAGTTAAAAATCTATTTCTTTGTCATGCAAATACAACTAGCCTATGAGCTGTTAGCATAGGGCAAGCTGGTTAGGAGGGAGTAATCAAACAAAGCCTTGTGTACCTAATCTGCAGCTCCTTTTGGATTCCTGGTCCATCAAACTTCTCTCAGTGTCGAAGCCCCATTTCAAGGAGCTGCTGTAAAACAAGGGCATTGTGTACACAAGAAAAGTGTGGTGATTAAATCACTTAAGTTTAGAGATCAGTTTAAACAAGACATTGCCTTCTCTAGACATTCTTTCTTTAATTTAAGAGCACCTCATGGTAATGTTTCCAAGTTAAATCAACAGGAAACATTCTTAAAACAAAGAACTCCAGCAAACCTTGTGTGTAAACAACATTAATTAGTCTAATCAGTTGCTAAAACAATGTTCTCAGATACAATTGAAGGTTCTTCTATGATGTTTCTTCTCCTTAATGCTTTATTGAAAACAAAGTAGGAAATTATAGATTAAGATGAGTTTGTTAGCTTTACCTTGATAGAGCAAGCAGGGATAGATCTGGCATGGAAGAAGAGGCTGCCAGCCCACCTCCCTGTTGCATGTCAGTGGTGCCAAGTGCTGAATCTCTCTGCACTGAGGGGCTCTGTAGAGCATGGTGGGAAGACAAAGCATCTTAAAAGTGAATGGCAATGATAATAAACTGTTGCCACTAAATGGCTTTAGATGAGAGAAGTAGTAGTATGTAATCAAATCTTATTTTAGTTTCTATGGTTTGGAAATTTATTATTTTTCCCTAATGTGAAGCACTAGGTCACTATAATGGAATCACAGTGACATCATATATAGCTTATTTTCTGATGGGGAAGATTTTTCTGAAGTAGGAACTGTGAAGAAATATGTTTATTTTTGTCTACCCAGCTGAATTTAAAACTGTCTCTTACCAAGTATGCATGAAGAGTTGTAATGTCTAATGTACCACAAACATTTAGTTTTGTGAGTTTTTTTTGATTTTAGAGAATATGAGCTATGAAACACATATTGAAAATCCATTGGTGTGATTTATGAGATACAATTCTCAGCTGAGCTTTTTTGGTTATATACCTGCTTACCATTTAGGACATAGATTTTTTTTTTTTTTTTTTGGGGGGGGGGATAAGCCAAGAGAAAGACTGACTGAATGCTACGATTGAGGTGACCTGATTTGGCAGAGTAGAGAGCAAGATAACATAGATAATGATTCCACTGAAATTTAAATTAGTTTGGTTTTGGATTGAATTAAATGCTTTGTAAAGAGTGCATCTCAGAATTGAGATATTTTGAAAGCATGCTGACTAAACACTGATCTGAGCTTCTGTTTAGGTGTCTGATTTCTATCAGCAGGGCTTCCCTGTGTGGAATGGGAGGAAATCTGAATAAGGCAGAGTGTGTGAAATGTTAATGAGGCTGAATTAGTTATATACAATCAAAGAAAGATTGAAGAAAGCAGCTGAAATATTTAATTATTGAAGCAACTCATTATAAAAACTCAAAGTATGTGCTTTAAGTTGAATCTGTTATTCTGTAGGTATGTGAAAGAAGTCTAATTCTTTTAATTACATGGGTGCTTTCAGTAAGCCCCTTAATTTTTACAGTGAAGACTTTTGTTTGTCAAACACTTTTTGATCCTGTTTAGCTGACAAAACAGAAGTTTTTGCTGTGAATAAGGGCCGGGTGAGATAAGATGTTTCAAAAGTCTCTGTTCCTAACCACTTTAAGTGAAGCTCATAGTTGTATGTTTGCTAAGCTTGTGGCTGTTCTGCCACTTGCTCTGCAGCTGTAGTCAAATTATCTGAGCAGCTAAGGTGGGCCTGGCGAGTGCTTTTAAATTGAAGTGGTAGGCGTGGTTGGGTTCCTCTGACTTTCTAAGTGTGTTATCAATGAAGATAAGCAGATTTTTGTCTTGTGGCCACTTAGCTAAAGTCAATAAATAAAGCTTCTGTTGACATCCTTGGCCAGTTCCATTGGGTGTTGCTGTAACTAAATATTTGCAGGAACACAGTTTATCTCAGTACTTTAGTTGGATGTGCAGTGTTTGGTTCGAAGAGAGATTACACATCCCTCTCTGCATTGTGTTTCTCAAATCAAGCTTGAAGTCATCTTTGTTTTGGGACCACTGATTAAGAGTTTATGGAATAAATTTCTGCAGCTAGTGGGAATGTAAAGTAAATATTTACATGACCAAATGTTTTATTTGAGCTTTGTAGGTGTAAAATTTGTGCTTTGTAGCTATACATAGAGCTCAATCTATTTGTGTATTTAGAGGAATAAAAAAATCAGTTTATATTAATATGTGCAAATGTTACCCTTGTAATCCTGATTTTTTTTTTTCTTCGTTGGGTTTTTCTGTTTTTTTGGTTTTTTTTTTTTTTTTTTAGAACAAACTAGAGAAAGTTGTTATTGTTAAATGGGTTGGAAGGTAACTACTAATCATAGAATCTTAGAATATCTTGGGTTAGAAGGGATCTTAAAGATCATATAGTTTCAAACTTCCTGCTGTAGTCAGGAATGTCACCCATTAGTTCAAGTTGCTCAGGGACCAATCCAACTAAATTAAAGGATGAATATTAAAATATGGAACTAGAAATGGTTGTAAAATTGTATCTTTCAAATGTCACTGAAGGTGCATCTCGGAAGGATCTCACCCTTTCCCTGTCAAATCTGTTTGCCACTCTGATTAGGCATTCACCAAGGAATACATTTGAAAGAATTCCTGGTAAATAGGCAAATGGGTGACATTTTTCTTATGGATACACATGATGGATTTTGACAATGATAAGCCATGTGTGTTTTCTAAGAATGTTTTTCAGATTTAGAATTGCCATCAGCTATGATACTGGTGGGTTTGTGTTTCTAAGAGGAGAAATTGTTTACATTCAGGAAAACAAATACATTTTACCTTTTTGTGAATTCGGATAAATCTATTCTGTAAATTATGTTTTGTTTTTCTTCACATAAAATTGTCTCCTAAATACCAGCTGGCAGAGAAGTTGCCTTTTGCAGAACAGATGATTTTTTCACAGCAGCTGCTTGATTCATTCCATAGCTGTCGTTTTTTCAAGGAACAGATCACAGCAAACATTCCTAAAAGTAAGGATTTTCTTCTTGACTCTTATCAACACTGAGTTTGAACTGATGGGAACTTTCAGAGCTTTTTTGTTGTTTTCCTTTGGATTTTTGTTCTTTGTGTTTTGGCTGCTCTCATTTATTTAATTCTCTTACTCCTGGAGCAGTAAGGATGCCTTGGTGTTTTGAGGGACTAGAGATTATACCTAGCTTTCCTGATTTTAGTGTTACCTTTCTTTAAATGTTAGTCCCTTTGTCAATTATGCACTAGTCTATTTGCCTTTCAACGTGGTTCTTTCTTTTCAGGGATTTAGAATATTATTGAGTTAAGGATTCTCACTGTAGATGATAACGGAGAAATACAGTTAAGTAAGTTTGTTTAAGAGTGCTGATTAAGTAAATGTTTCTGAGACTATTGCCTTAAGGCACTGTTTAAAGAGGTTTCATTTTACTTCTTTTGGTTGAAAATGTAGTTTTATTGAACTCTTTTTATTAAGCACTAACTTTTTCCTACCTGCTTAAGAAAAAATGTAGTGATATCTTCATTGTTCTTAATAAAATGGATAAGTAAATTGTAAGGGGATTAAGCATTTTAGCTTCTGGCCTCTGCACTTAATTGCAGAATGCCTTTCTGGAGAGAAAAAAAAAGACCAACAACAAGTGTATTATGCTCTAGCTTGAACTACTTCTCTCCTGGAGATAGTTTCCAGGTAAACTAAATGGTCTCACCTACAAGCATATGTCATTTGAAAATCTGTCTTTTGTTAGTGGGATAGTGAATGATTCTGCCTTGTAATTAGGCAAATTAGTAATTTAGTGGGTAGGTTAAGTTATTCTCTAAATTAAAGTAATTGAAATGTTGCCAATTAAGTGTTGGTGTGGTATCATAAATTACAAGAGGTCTTGCTTTTTGTCCAAGGACCTTAAAGACTTTTCTAAATGTTAATTAGGCTGAGCAGTGTTCCTTTGAAAACATATAGCTCATTTTTTGGAAAAATGCAATCTAGTACCTAGAGATATCAAAGGATTCTATTAAGTCTTGTAAGAAATACTCTTATCTCTGAAGCCTTGTTTAAAATTTGTCATAATGCTGCTGTTCAGGCCCTTTTTTTGTGGTCTTGAGAACTGAAGAAAATGCAAGTTTCATAATCTTTCAGCCTCATAATAAGTCTCAACATTGTTTTGCTGATGATTGTGTGTACTCCTGTTGGCTCAAAGTATGAAAATAGGGTATGGGCTGTGCTATGTTCTACTGAAGTGATGGGTTTTATAGAAGAGCTGAAGGATGTACGTGGGCATGCATGGGCATTGCCTGCCCTGTGGCATGTCAGGAGAGACCAGGCAGCTTCCATGGAGCTGAGCTGTGGTCCCTGGAGTGAATATTTATGAGCATGCTTAAATTTTGTCTGGAAAATAGCAAGTTGCAGAAATTTGAAACAGTGAGGGAATGACAGGGAGAATGGATAATCACATGCCCCATGCTCAGATTTATTTGCTTTGGTCCCCTTTTTACTTAGCAATCAATGTAAGACCAGGAAAACCATGAGAGCACTATTTCTTCATGTCTGAAACTACTGGACTAATCGGTAAAACTCTTGACAAACCCTTAGAACAAACTTTTCTAATGTATGGCTTAGTTAATTTCCATGTGGACCTCTTTTGCCAAAATTTGAAGTTACCAAAGTAAGTGGTAATTGTACAATTCCCTGTGCAAATTGTCTTAATCTTTTGATGGAGATTAAGACATAATTTTGGCAAGCACATTTGAGTATTCAAGTTGTTGTATAGTAATAATAAATGAAGCTATTAATTTGTTTCCTCAGTTTAAGCACACTGTTAGGTTAACGTTTCAAATCCTAGAAACATCATTTAAATAGACAAAGTAGAGAACTTGTATCTTGAAATGTGCAGAATTGTTTTATAGGAACTTAATGTGGTGATATATTTTGAACTCAAATCCAGTATTTTAGGGTGTTTTACATCTTCATTTTAAAAACCATCTGCTCATGTATATATAGCCTTGTATTTTCTGATTTGCACACATACCACACTTGCCTGAAGATCAGTTCATTGCAACTTGTGCTTCCATTGGAGAATGGAATTATGCTGCAAGAATAAATAAGGAATAACACTGCATCCAATTTCTCTATTGCATTTGAGGATACAATACTGGGGAGGAAATGTCAAAAAGCATTACTAACACTCAAGATAGAATTAATCTCCCTTAAGGCCAGCCTTGTAAAAGACAGGTGTTTAGTTTGAACTGGTCACCTCTCATCCTCATATAATAAGTTGAAGAGAGAGATGTGGCATTATCAGTCAGTCACTAGGTCTGCCTGTGTTAGACATCTGCATTAGACATGAGTGCATGACCTGGGCCTGAAATGCCTGGTCTTACCTTTCTTCTTGCTGGAAAAGTGGATGTAGATGTGTATAATCCAGTGAGATGCGCTTTGGATACTCTTGGGTTTGGAGGGAATAGCTGAACTTCCCAAGTAAATGATAATTAAAATTGTCTGTGCCAATGCCTGTTTACCTGGTGAATTCACATAACTGGTATTTGATTTAAGTCTACACAGACAGATACTTTTTTTTTTTTAATCTGAGTTTTCCTTGTAAAGGACAACAATTTGGAAGCACATTATCTGTGCACTGGATGTTTCTTTACTTTGCAGGCATGGTGACCCCCTATTTTTTTTCCCTCTAGTTTTCACTTTTCCCTTTTTTGCATGTTCTGTAGGCCTTGATTTTTTTACATTGAAGAATAGGCTACAGGACATAAAAATGGTATTCAGGCACTCTTTCCAAAGATTTCCTGGTCTGTAAAATGTCAGTTTTGAGAGTCAAGTCTTTCCTTAATTGTTGAATGAACTATTGCAAAACTGGAGGGGTACACTGAAGCTTGTCCAGTTATTGGATTTTACACAAATGGAGAGATGTTCAAATAGATCTTCTGAGGCATACCTGAATGTTCCCTTTTCTCATCTACTACCTGTTCAGTAATTTAGCATTAGACTTGGAGACTTTCAGAGGATATTCTGAAGTCAATGGAACCAAGTCCTGGCTTATGTGCTTCACAATCACACTCACTTATGAAAAAGAAATAGATTCCATTTTAGAAACAGATAATGCTGTTAAAGAAAATAAAATATTACTAATTTATTCCTCAATAGCTTTCCTTTGTATTATATATTTCTTCCTGGCTCCAACACTTGCTTTGTCCTCATAGCAAAAGTAAACATATGTCAAAAGCTAAACACTTTTCTTGCCTACAAAGAAGGAAAACAATCACTTTTCATAAAAAGAGCCAATGTTTTATTTTAAAGACAAGATAATCCAAGGCTTTAAAAAAAAAAAAGTAGTGCCAACTTCTCATCCTGAGAAGCAGATGGGAAGCAAAGAGCTCTTTGAAACAGCTGATAGCATTTTGTAGTCTGCAAGGTGGCTGGTGGGGTGGGACTGTGGGATAGGCTGCTTTTTATTCAGGGGAAGTAACACCGGTATGGTAGTCCCAAAACCTGTTTTACTAAACCATAGAAAGCAAACTGTATATGATTCTTTTTTGGTTGGTGAATGCTCAGATTTTTCACATATAGCAAATAAGAGTAAGTTTGGAAAAAGGCTTCCTCAGTGTACCCATGACAGCCTTGCATAATGTGGACATTAACTTTTCTATGAAACTTGCTTTTCTATATAGTTCTATATAGTTATTGTGTACTTCCTGGAAGCTAGCTTTTGATCCTCACTTAATACTATTTTTGTGTAATAGGTAGTAACTACTTTCAAATTTATTTTGCATTCAAGAAATATGATAATTTGAATAATTAATCAAATACGTATTTTAATATTTTTAAATAATTCAAGAATCTGAGTATTTACTTCCAAAGTTTCAGAATAAAGCATTGATGGAAGCACTATACTGAGGTACAAAGTTAAAATTGTGTAGAAAAAAGGTTTGCACAAAACAAATGTTAGGATATGGTGAAAGTTGAGGAAAGTCTTAGTGTCTGTTGGATGTTACTGCTTTCAGCCCTCTGGGCTTTCATAACCACATGTCTGCCTGTCTGTTCTTCCATTCACCAGTTACTTGGAACACAAGTATTACTTTGGGCAACAAAGACAAATCTGCAAAATATGTATGAATCTACAAACACTGTGTAAATCACCAACTGTGCTTCATAGTTAGCATTTAGAAGAGAGCAAGCCAAGAACAGGAATTATGCTTACATTTATGGCTTAAATAAATGGCAAAATTTTTTTGACTTCACATCCAAAAGTTTTCAAGCTATCTAATACATATAATCCAATAAGTATGAATGAACCCACCCAAATTCCTCAGATTTTTGTACAAAAACTCTCATTGATAAAATATTATTTACAGTATGGCTCTATGCTACGTACACAAAATGTATGGACAAATAAATTTCTCACTGTAGCTTTTTTTTCCCTATCTTTTTGTGTTTTAGGAAGTGGTGCAGAATATGAAGTGCCCTACATGGCAATTCTAGGCTGTTGTGATAAAGATTCTGATGAACCTGCTAATAAAACTCTCAATTACTTATAGTGTTAACATGTGTACTGGTTAGTGTGGGCTGAGATTCACAAATGCACTTCATGTAAGCTTCCCCTTAGTTAAGCAGTAATGTCTGCTAATCATGACAGGATTTAGACTGGATTTTAGCTACTGATTTCAGTAGCTGAAGGGGTTGGGCTTTGATGCTGAAGAGATGTCTCTTGAACTGTCACCTGCTCTAGTCTGTGTTCTGGCATTTGTCCATTTTGCCCTCTCTGCTTTATTGCAGAGTTAGAGAATTGGGGCCACAATCCTCAAATGCAAATTCCTACAACTGCCATAATTTTATAATTGGAGAGGATTACGATACTCATCTGTAGATTTGATATTGTCTTTGGTATTTTAAGATTATTTTGACTGTTGCTGGAGGATGGGATAGAGAAAAGCTATTACATTGCAAATCTTTGAAAATTGGAGGGAAAAAAACCCTGGAGCTAAACCCTCACTTTTTTTTTTTTTTGTAATTCACATCCAATTTTATTCAGATTTAATTGAGTTTAAACAGTTCAGTTTAGACACCCAATTTCCCTTCACTTGGTTTTTTTTCTCAGGAAACTGGTTTCAGCCTGCCAAATCCATGTCTGAATGTGGCTGTTCCAGGGTGAGGGTCCCAGGCTGCCACAAAAGCACTAGACTACATTATGCTGGGAGCTGACAGAGCAATATGATTTGGAGGGAAGCAAGTTAGTGGAGTCCTATCTCCTATCCTGAGCCCCATCAGCTTCTCAGAATGCCTCCTGGGAGAAAAGGTTCTCACAATTGCTGGGAAACTTGGAGAAGCAGACAGCCTGACCAGGCTATCTCCATTAAACCATAGTCTCTTTTCCCTCCCTTGGGGGCACAAATATGTTGGCACAGATCCCACCTCTGGAGTGGGAGAAAAGAGTGGGATAAATGGAGCCATGGCTCCCCTGGCTGGCGTTGGAGGTAGCACTCAGCTCCCAGAGCCATCTCCCTCTCTGGGATAAGGCTTTCCTCTATTGCCAATTGACTTCCTGCATCTCAGCTGACAGAAGACTGCTGGAATTTCAGGCTGAAACCCGTGATGATGGGTGCATGGTCCTTGTTGCTGGCCCTGCTAGAAACTGACTTTTCCCTTTTTAAAGAAAAAGCTAGAAAATTGCTTTAAAATAATTTTTACCTGTTTTGTAATTTTACATAATAGAAGCACATTATGACACAATCCTCAATGTTGCAAATTATTTTGTTTTAAAAATAATCTTACAATAGAAAATAATTAAAATATCTGTATATCTGTATAATGGATAATATAAATTTACATTATTTTGCAGTAGAGTTTTTTCCCCTAATCACAGTATATCATAATACAAGGACCCAAACCAGGAAGCACAGTGCAGTACTTTATTTTACCTTTCTTTTAAGGGATTAATTTATGTGAAATATCATAGGAGCTCTTCCAAAGGACTTGTTTCAAATGTGCTCTCTCAATGAAGTTTAGGTACAAGGAAAACTAAGCATTACCATGAAGACTGCTGTATTTGCAAAACAGCCTTAGTTGTTATATCTGTTTCTTGAATTCATTAGCTAAGGTCTTTTGGCAGAAAACTGAGTTTTACTAGTGAGATAGTCTTACATGTTATAGTGGTGAAATGTGTAACAATGGCTAGATACTTATCATCTTTACAGAAAATTGTCTTAATGAGCTACACTATCGCTTTCTTTTCAGAAAGAGTAGTTTTTAAATTAAATTTTATCTAAATGAAAGGTCATCTGAGCATACAGTTCAGAATAATTTTTCTTCCAAACAAAATACCATTAAATTTTAGTATTGCCAGGTATTCCTGTCCATGTTATTGTGAGGAAAGACACGAAGTGAATATTTGGCTGTCAGCTTATCTGATACTATCTTTTCTATTAAAGAGCAGAATGCACATTGCCAACCTTTTGTTATCTAGTTTCCCGACTGCAGCACAGTGTCGGGTTGTGCCAAACTGGCTTACGTTTGTTAAGTGTTCACCATGGACTTTAGTTATCTTTTCCTGCTAGTCTGCATCCTGCCACTTAGCTGTAAATGTCACACACTCTTCTTCATTCATGCTTCCTACTAAAAGTTAGTTTTATTGAAATTATGTGCAGAAATATGCACGTGAGCAGGGGAGAAAATTAAATTTATTCTGTGCATAGGTGCTGCTGAAAAGATTTCTGTAGGGAAAAAGTAAAAAATATTATTCTTGATGGCTGTGCCCTGTCTGGTGAGTGGAAAATGGGAAAAGACCCATAAAAAATGTCCGACTGTAAAAGATTAAAAAAAATAATTCTGATATCTTAAAGCCTAATTTGTGTGGACTAGTCTTTTTTCTGTATTTGTATAACACGTACCTAAATTTAACTTTCATATTTTAGCTGCAGGCATTGGTTTTTCAGATGTAATCTTTCCCTGTAATTAAAGAGAGGACAGAAATAATAGAATAGAAGCTAGTATACAAAATGCTAAAAATTTGTTACCGTTTAACTGGTTGCAGGATATGCTCCTTTTAAGTATCTGATTTGCTGACAGATTGAAACTATGCTGCAAAGTACACCATCAAACCAACTCCTTGGTACTTCTGAATAATACTACAAGAGTGTTTTGCTTTTTAGGACATTTTACTGCAAGTAAAATCTTGTTATACATCCACACAGAAAATATTATGTCAGATTAGAACAAAATGTTACTTTGTCCCAAACCAAGTGAAAGGCAATTTTCAAAATGTTTTCATAGCAGGGAAGAAATTCCATGTACTCAGAGGGGGTGGAAACCCAACCCAAAAAAACCCCAAAACATCTTATTGTGAAAGGAAACTGCCTTACATTATTCTGAAGAATGTCAAAGTCATAATATTCAGTAGCACAGCATACCTACATGTGATAACAATGTACTTTTGACTGTTACAGAAGTAAGGAGTGTAGGATGCAAGTGTTAGAATATATTGGTACATAGGTGCACCCTTGTGTACTCTAGCTGATATTTTTTTGGTAGGAAATCAAGCATTTATCTCCAGGAGCTACCTATCCTTAAGTATTTGTTATGTTTTAAAATTTGGTCAACATATTTTCATTTCTCTGTTTTTTTTTATGGTGACAAAAATTTCTGTTAAGGTTTTTTTTTCCCCTCCAAATCTAAGCTACCTTGTCTTTCAGACTAATCAGGCCAAAAGCTCAGTCTTTCTCCTTTTCCTGCCTGATATGAGATTTTTGCTTTGATTTAGTATTTCTCTGCTGAAGATGAGGGTGCTTCTGGCCGTTACAATTTCAGTAAATACCTTCTTCAGTGGTGCGTTGTAAATATTGTTTGTACAGTGCTCCATGTTAAATTTCACCTCATTGATTATCATAATACACAATTGCCTCAGAAGTTTAGTTCTGCCCAAGTGGAAAATACCAAAGATTCCATTCCTGAAAGCTACTTTTGCTTCACTAACAGATGACTTTTCCAGATCAAATAGGATGATAGGAAAAACACAGGATCAAATCTGTTCATTTATCTGTCCATCATGTATAGCCAAGAGGTTTTTTGCTTTTCAGATAACTTTACCACAAGTCAAATCTTAATATATGTGTCTTTTTTGTGATTACCTTAAATTCAAGGATCATGGGATTACTGTGAATCTTTACTGTCATTTCCTGTGCCATTCAGAAAAATAATGTATATTTCTGTCAAGGCATTTGAATCAACTGAAACCAGATGTTAAGAATTTGTCCTGTCTTTTCAATTCAGAATTTACGTAGATTTTTCAGGGTATTTTGTAGATCCAAGGTAGAACAGCCACATCTTGGTGGCAACAGCTTTTGTTGTCAACTGTAGAATGCTCACTCACTATCGGCTTACCATAAATACTCTAAAAGTTTTTGGGTGAAGCAAAGTTCTTCTGCAGAACATCAGGCATCAAGGACAGCCAAAAGAAGACAGATCCATGAAACACTGGCTGTCTTGTTCATGTGTTTGTACTGACATCTCACTAAGCAGTGAGAAGGAAAATGTTCTGTCAGTTTGTGTGTATCATTTAAAGCATCATAGGAAAACTGCCTTTTGTAACTGCTGGGATGCATTTTCTACATTTGTTAAACATCAAAATGTTTTGCAACAAGAAGCTTACTTGTAAGGTATGGGCAGTTAAAAGCAGGTTGTCTGAAAGCACTGGAAAGTGTATATTCGACCTTAATATTAAAAAAAAAAGTGTGAAATTTATCCGCTGAGAGAGATGAAAGAAGTTCTATATGGCCTTCAGAGATGAAGCTTATTAGAGCTGTCTGTTATTTTGATTGCCCATGCCAGATATATTTTACGTACAGCTTTCTTGAAATTGTTGTTTGCTGTTCCAGAACTCGATAATATTGGTATTTTCTTTGTTTAAGAAACTAGTTAACTTTTGTTGGCCGCTACTTCTGATAAACTTGTGCGAGTGATTTTGTTTTCTCATTGTCTCTTTTCCAGATGTGTATTTTGTCCAGCCTCCAAGGAGAGGCTTTACTCTTCTGTGGGATATGTAGAGCAATGACAGTTGTTTCTCTTATCTTTATACCCAGGGATTAGAGTTCAGTAACCATAAAATGAATATTTTGAATTGATAATTCACTTATTGTAACCATCACATCAAGCATTTATACTTTTGACTGCTAACTACCATTCTGTCCAGTTCCTCACTTTCTATTATCTTAAGATGGCAAAGGGTGTATTTGCAACTGACTTTTTTCTGGAGTCTCATTCTTGATGAGCTACAGACAAAAATTAGAGGAGTGATGATTAATGATTAATAAAGTTAATGATCACTGCTGCACTGTAGATGTCTTCCCAGCTCCAGTGTGCCTTATTCCCTAATAGTGTGTTATGTACAGTTTGATCTGTCCTCTTACCAATTTCTGTTTTCTTTGCCATTTGTCAGTGGGACTGAGATATGAATAAACCTCTTCTCTTTATTATTTTAATGGTGATCGAATAATCTTTTTTCTGTTACATTTTATATATGGTGACTTCCTCAGGTCTCTGATTGTACCTTGAAAAATCATTTGCCCAGATCCCTTATGAACCTGTTCCAGCCTGTCAGCATTCTGTTGAGAGAGCATACATGAAAGCTGAACTAACTGTTCTGCCAATGGCCTACTAAGTTTGTTTGCCAGGTGAAATAACTACTGTTCTTTTATACCATTTGTCTATTAAAATAGCTTGCACTTCTGGGGCCATCATGTTGGCCTGAAAATCACTTTTGCCTGGTTATTCACCATTCTGCTAATTCCATGTTGTATTGGTGAGTGGGTTGTTAGCAATTTCTCTTGTTTCTGTCCAGCTGCATCCCTAGTGAACCCTGACCTTTTTCCCAGCTCTCTCCCTTGTTGTTTTCCATTGCTTGCCAACTTGATAAGATACCAAGCAGGTTCTGTTTGATCCACATGCCTAATATTTCTCTCATGAGGTGGACAGAGGTATGAACAGTGAAAGGGTGGCCTCTCAGTTGTCAGTCAAGGCATGCTCTGCTTCTTGGCTGCTGTTGAACAAAACTGTTGATTTTGAGGCTGTATGTCATGAAAACTCGCGATCCTTTTGGGGAATTTCTGTTTTCTAGGATACATCTGCTTCCTATAATGTGGTCTACATTCTTCACAGGTGCATGCACCTGTGTGCCCCTGTTTTGTATGTATGAGTTTTCTAAAATGTACTCGAGTTAGCTGTTCATGCTTGGTTTGGACAATTGTGGTTTCAGTTTAGCAGGAAGTCCAGCTCACTCTGCATTTAGGACTTGTCTCTCTTATTGTATACAGTTACTGTAGCACCGTGCTAAATGCTGATTTTTTCATAAATGTTTCTCTATATTTTTCTAATTGAAAAATAGTTGTATAGCTTTAAGTTATGAAATTACTTGCAAGAAAATAGATGCAGATGAATGATAATTCTTTGTACTTAATTGTGCTTTCTTTTGTCAAAAGGCCATTTTAATCAATTTAATATGAATTACTCTAATGGTAGTAATATGAAGATAATGGCTTCAATTGTGTATGGAAGAAACATTTCATTTCTGACATGAAAGTGTGGTATAGCTCCCAAATTAAAGACAGTTAGTTTATCTCTCTTTTATTAAACTAGAGATTGAGAAGTATTATAGTAATTATTTTTATCTTTGAGTGTAAAGTTTTTCTGATAAGTTGACTCCAGCTGGCATCATGCCTTTCTGTAAAAGTCCACTTATCTTCATTACGTTGCTAGTAATTTTAAGCTATCTGTATCTTGCTCTGCAGTAAGACTTTAATCCAAATACATTATTGCTATTATTATTGTTGTTGTTATTAGTATTATTATTTATTATTTTACTGCTTGAAGGATGTTCTTAGTTAAATGCTCTTACAGAATTTTATTGCATGGTAGGAATTCTAGGGATACTCCCACAAAATTTTAATCTCTGGCTTGATGTATTTTAAACTCTTACAGTAGTAAGAGTAGTATTTAAACAGTAACAGTAGTATTTAAACTCTTACATTTGTATTTGTGGTATCGATTTATGAAAATTGAATAGCAGTGCTAATCTATTTTTCAAAAAATAGCTCTAAAGCCAAATAACAAAGGTCAGCTTCAAATTGAAAGACTCACAGGAAAAGTGTTCAGTGCTAACAGTGAAAGAAATGTACTCTTTTTAAAGTGATTCTTAATAAATTATGGGACGGTTCATGCAATAAAGTTGGTGTGCCAGCAGGGATCTGAATTTAGTAGCTCAACCAGCAGCATAATTCTGTTAACAGAATTCCAAGTGAAATGTTTTTTATTGTATTGCTAAGTACTGTGTTGTTAAAACAGTGAACTTGTGGGTATTCCATGAAAATTTTGATTGAATATATGGTTGAACTTTCATTTTGGGTACTATTATACAGAGAAACTGAAAGTAAGATGGAAAAGAATAGGTATATTGTTCATAAGCTGGGTTATAATGTTTTATAATTTCTCCTTTTACTCACTCATTTTGTTTTGCAATTTAAATAAAAGAAAATTCCAGTAAGACAGACTAATCAAAAATAGTGACTTTGATTTTAGTTCTGTTCTCGAAATGTGGAAAATGGGAAAAATTCATTTACCCAGTGGAAAACAAGGTAATCCTTAGAAAGAAAGGTTATTTTCTTACTCCTATGCTGGAATGAATAGTACTCGATTCCAAACTTGAACATACCATATTTGTTGATGTAGTGACAGTAGTCAGGCAAATGATGCTTTTGTTATTATTTCCTTGGGATGTTTGTCTCATTTTATTAAGATAACTTACTTCAGTGCAAAACCAAAAAATACCTCTTGAGATATCACAGATAGACAAAATAGGTGGGATCAGTCAAGTAACTCAGGCATAGGACTGGGAATTAAAGTATTTGTTTTAGTAACTTGGAAGCTTTTTGGTCTTTTCTTCCAAATGGACTGAACTGTTGCAGGTGGAGTAGCACTGATATGCACTTTGTAAGTTTTTCTTTTAATCTCCTAAAATCTGTACTTGATAGCTCTTTAATTTACTATATTTTCTCAAGATTTATAGGAACCTTGCAGTCCTTTCTATGTAGTCTTGAGCTCTAAGGTTCTAGCTCACTTTCTCTAGGTCACAGGAATGTAAAGTACCCTTTGTCAAAGTCAAACAAGCATTCAGAAAAAAAATCCAATATCTAAATCCCTCCTGCCAATTTCAGCTCTGATGCCTTAAGTTGCTCCAGAATGCTTTCCTGTCCCGACAGATGTTCCTCCCATGTTTTATGAAAACAAACGCAGTAATTTTAGCACATTAAGATGTCTTCTGTTCTCATCCTTTGTGTTAGGTCATTTACTGCTCTCTGAAGTGTCCTTGTGCATTCATGATTTTCTAAGACATTCATCAAAGCTAAAAGCTTTTGGGATACCACAAAGACAGTTTCTGATATACACACAACCCAAAGCTATGCTTCTTACTTTTATCTGCCGTGAAAAAACAATTAAATCCTGCAGTGCAGCATTCTTCTTTTTTCTTTTTTTCTCAACATTATGTCTTGTAGATTATATGACAATTTTCTGTCTATTCCCATTCTGCCTTACATCTTTTTTTGGTATTTGTTAGTTCTAAGATTAATATGTCAGTCCTTCACTTGAAAATGAGCATGACATTTTTAAAAGATTGTGGTGATATATTTCTACTGATTGTTCTAAAAAGCTGACTATTTTTAAATATGGTTCTTTTTTTCCTGTTAAGGTATAGAAATGTACTTTCAGAACTAGTGCATTAATAATTTATAAATCATAAATGTTACTAATTTTTACAGTAGTGAAGGTGCTTCTAGTTGACACTTTTATAGATTAGTTTTTATAAGCCATTTGGATGATTTGTCCACATGAATGTATTTATACCAGTAATAGTCATGTTGTGATAATTTTTTTTTCTTTTTGCGATCCAAGTTTTTGGAAATATCTAGTAACTGAGTAACTTATGATTTTCACAAGAGGACTGTGATATTACAGCTCTCTAATAACTGAAGTAGTATTCATACTACCGATCCACAATCTGAACTCTTGTCTTCCTAAAAGAGCTTCAAACAGATAATTTTTAATAAAATGAGGGTCTGTGGATATTTTAGTTGTGAACAGAAAATTTAAAGCATTCATTTCCAAACATAGGGGATGACCCAGGATCATTCACCTGAAATCTCCTCTGTCCCAAAATACACTGTATTATTTGAGCATTCTTGTATTCAAAGACCAATGCCTTAAAGAGCTCTGCTTTAGAGCACTGGCTCAGCAAATCCTTCTGTTTTGTTCTTTGTTAGGAATTCTATTTTCAGCTACTCTTGTATTAACTTGGGGAAATACTTAAAACGAGTATGTGTACTGACACAATTTGTACGTGAGAAATGTGGACATGGAGGCTTATGATTTACAGACCTGAATTCATATAAGAAGAGATAGTGAGTAGAAGAAAGCATGTTTTGTATGCCTGGCTTTTTTTTCCTCCCACATGTGGAACACAAGTCTCTCAAATATTTATGGGAGTGTGCTTTTTGATAATATAAGATTTGTCTCTAGCACCATGTCCAAAAGTTAAATGAAAATGGTTTTTAAACACAGTAATAATACATATGGTCTGCTTAAAGGGTAAGTGATACAGTAGCACGTTTTCTGACAGCTCTTTACTTACTAAAGTGCTTTTCCTTGGTTTTCTACATTTTCATGTTTATTTCTGAATTGTTTGTTTTGAAAGCATAAAAGAATAAAGAAATAAGATCACCTACGAATTGAAGAACCTACTACAGTTCTCCATTTCTAAAATGTTAATAGTCAAGGAAATTTGAAATATTATACCCTTAATGCTATAGGCAAAAGAGCAGTCCTCTGAAAAGGTTAATATTTAATTTGGCATATTTGCTCTGAATGTTAGCTATATTAAATATTTGTATTTTCTCTGAGCTTGAAAGAAGCTTAGTATTTTCAGCATCTTGTGTAATTCCTATTTTCAGAGATATATTAAGAGGTTATTTAAGGTCACCACTGTGTTGCTGTCAAAAGACACAGCCCTCCTAGCCAGCAGACCATGATAGCTCAGGGTGAGCTGGCTAGAAACATCATGCTTGGCTCATGTACTTTGTTTCGGCTGCGGAATTGTACTGAAAGACATCTGAAAATACTCTGAGAATAATTTAAGCAGTAACATCTTAATTAATAAAGAAACAAATCCATTAAAAAAAATTAAATACTTAGTATCTGCCTTCTCTGTGTTCGTGCAAACAGCAGCTGCAATTAAGGCTGTTGTAGCTGAAAAGGGAGAAGCAGTGTCTGCGAGTGGGATGGCAAATGGACCCTGGTACGCTGTTCCTGCTAACATATGGGCTGCTATTAGAAAGGACCACAAGAAATCTGGTGGTGAGCAGTACATAAGGAGCTGCAGTGGCTTCATGGAGGCAAGAAGAGAAGATTAATTGACATGGAGAACAAGTATTTGAATTGGCCCTTTGGTGTTTCAGTTTGACATGCAAGCTAAAATGCTCTATAAAATGAGGATCAGCATGAGACTGACTTCATGGAAATAGAAAGCCTAACAAAGTATAGCTGTTTGCTTTCTTTTAAGATTTGTGAAATTCTTGAACCTTCACATAGCTACCATTTTACACCACAGAATGGTCTGTATTTAAACTCATGGAACTCAGGTGTTTCTCACCATAGGATTGATTTTATCTTATTTTGCTTGTGATGCATCACCCTAATAATTAGATGCAAACAAATAGCAAACTAAGTCCTTATGTAAATCCCACTGCAAATTTGCCCAGTTTAACCTAATCAATTTGTGGCAGCCTGGGGGTGGCAATAATTGTTGCAGCCTCACAAGTTTGGGGATAAATACAGCCTTGCAAAGAAATTACAGGCACAGGACAAAGCTGAAGTTGTGTATTTTTTTATTGTCCTCTCCCCTGCCTCCCCCGCTTAAATTCTGTGGATGACACTTGAACTACCACTGTGCCAAAAACTAGGAAATGAGTAAATGTTGAATCGGTGCCATAATTCTCTTCAGAACGGGGTGGGGATTCTGCTGGCTTGCAGCAGAGTACTTGCAAAAGGCTAATACTCTTTACTGGTTAGAAACAAGGATTTAAAAAAGCTCTTAGCAGTTATGCTGTGAATTGTGCTTTTCAAGAGCAAACAAATAAATGCAAAGATGAAATGAGTTTTCATTGTTTCATCAAGAGGCAGAATATTACAATGATGGAATAAGTTCTGTCTCAAGTATTCTCATGGCTAAAATTGCTCAGAATATTAAGCTATGTAAGAATCAGATGCATCAAATATGAAATTCTACTTAATAACTTGGTGTTAGGCATTGGACAGCATCAAAACTCTTCCACTGTAAATTTACTGTCACCTCACTAACTCTGAGGCTAGTTTTTCACTTTCTCTTTTACTTGCTGTGTCCAAAAAATAATCGGCAGCTGTACAGAGTCTCCATGGGAAAATAAAACCCAACCACTTAAATTACAAATGTAGGGGGAGGGAGAGGGAGGAGACAGTATTCGGAGACAAGCAAGGAAAATAGTTGTGATACATGAGACTCATAATTTCTATTTTAAACGATTACATGAATTGGATGATACAGAGTTAAGGAATCAGCCTTCAACTTTTTTAGCTTTATTGACTAACATTTGTACTCTGGTAAGAAAAAAATGTGGTAGGAGTCAGCTACTGAATATGAAGACAGAAATGTAGAATTGCCTTGGTCCAATACCCAGAACTGACTGTATTAAGCACTGGATCACTGCCAGAAAAAGCAGCATTAAGAGCTATTTAGTCTCTTTCCTTGTCTTTTTCACAGAGCCAAGTCACAGAATGATGTGCTAAAATATGAGATAGAATGACTTAAGTGAGGTTCATGACAAAAATGATGGAAACAGGAAGCTGCAGCTGATAATGAAAATTACTTCTCAAACCTATAATAGGGGTTTATTTATATACAGTTTAATGATTCTCCATGTTTAAATATAAGATGATGCAAATGGAGCAATATTTATTTCACATGGTATGATGACAACTTTGATCCTGAATGCCAGATAATCCCTTAGATATGCACTTTCCTTTCTGTGCCATTTGGCTTTCTGTATAAATCTTTGGTTGCATTTAATGATTATTCAGGATTTTCTGTTTTTGAGGTACTACTTTAGCCTACTTGGGGTTTTATGTCTGTGAGAAAAGTAACATTTATTTCATTTCCCATAGATGAGGAAAAAGTACAGAAGGGGAGGGTTTCCACATATATCAGTGCTTGCTTTATCGTAACATTATTTGATGTGCTTATTATGTTCTAATGCTGAGTTATAAAGAAAGTGTTGCTCTGGCCTCTTATTGTTGTAGCAGAACAAAATTACTAGGGGAGTTCTCTCCCTAATTACTGAGTTCCTTATCCCCTTCTACTCTATAATAAGGTTCTGTAACGTTAGAGGAAAGATGTTATGGTTGTGGAATTTCTTGAAGACTGGTATTGTCAGATCCAGATAGCTTATTTAAGTAGTTATTCCTTTTAAATTTTTTTTTAAATTGTGTTTCCTCTCCCCAGATTGCTGCTGCCGCTTCCCTCTCAGGGTTGCTGTGCAGCGCTTGTGCTCTGCTGGCTTTGGCCATGCTTCTGCTGTCCTTTACCAGGATTCTTTCAGGGGAAACCATTCGTATCTGACTTGCCTGGGTGTTGTGGAAGAAGAAAGTACCCAGGGAAATATGCTTACAAAGGTGTAAGACCAGGAAACTACCATTCTCCTGTAGTGTTTATAAATGTAATCCTTCATCTTATCAGGAACAATAATTTTTTACTTAATTTTGTAACTTACTGTCACTGAACGGCTGGGATGGTAAATTGAAGTTGAGATCAAATCTGATTTGCCCCATATCAGCTGTAGTTTACGTATAACTATTTTATTAATTTTGTTCTTCATCCTTGAAAGGCATTTTATTCTCTGAAATCCTTACAATTCAATCATACCTCAATTTCATGGAATGGTTTGGAAGTTATCTTTTTTCTTTCCTGAAATCTGGAGATTGGAAAAGCATATAAAAGATTTTATCTCTATCTTTTTAGCTACTTAAACTAACCTTTTGGTTTGTGCCATGTAATTTACTTGGTGCTGATAGTCTGTTTTCTTGGTGTTTCAGTGAAAATGTCTGAGGGTTGCATCTTTGGGGAGGCCTTGTAGCAGCTGCTGTGTCTGTCTCAGCCCTAACAGCTGTTTCATGTAGGTGGCACGCTCAGACTGACGACTTTCTTTCCAACAAGGATTTTTCTCCATTCATCTATATGTGGCTTATTTCTGAAGTTCTCCATTTCTCTATTCTTTAAATAACTTAAATAATTCAAATCTGTTCTTAATTTTGGAAGAAATTAGTTTTTTTTTTTTTTTTCTTTTCAAGTCTTACATGTTTATGAGTTTTCAATATTAAAAAACAAAATCACTTTGAGTGATAATTTTGCCTCATGGAACATTTTTAAGAAAGCATACCTATATAATTAATGTTGTAGATCTTGACCCTAAGGCTATCCAGGGTAATGGAGTTTCAAAGTAAAATGAAGGTGAATAATATAGCATTATAGTGGTCACACAGGACTATCTGGGGTGATTATGACTGTTGTGATATTATAGATCTGAATTTGCCCCCTGGTGTATTTTTCTAGTCTACTTAATAAAGCTAGTCATCAGAAGTCATCAGCATTTGCAGGTGTCTGGAAACAGCAAAAAAACCCTCATGACCTGTCAGCCTTCTTTTCCTATGCCAGAAGTCACAGTCAGTTATCACTAAATTGAAGTTCAGCTAATATGCTGCAATAGTTTCTGTTAGGGGGGTGATGAGCAACTTTCCCAGGAAGATGGAGAATTTTTTTCTCCACTCTGCTATTCAGTGGCAGAAGGAGTAATAGTTCAGGAACAGGAGTAACAGGGCCAGGAAATGATGGTTTTCTTGCATGTGGTTTCACATAAAGCAGGTCAGCATTTGCTGTGGTAACAAGTATTATCTCTGATTGCCCTATGTTTTTGGCACTCATGGATCTTCCCAAGAGTCACTTGGGAAGTTTCTTGCTATGGCTATTCTTTCAAAGTGGTTAATAACTGCTCTGAAGAAAGCCTCATGTTTCAATTTATTTTTTATTAAACTCCTGTTTCTGCATACTAAATAATTGAAGAAGTAGAAAATTATAATAAGAAATATTAATAGTAGGATGGATAAGTGGATCTCCTTGGGATGATTTCTCTGTAGCTTTGTCTTGCCAATATCTGGCCTGAGGCAGTTATGAGGGGTGAAAAAAAGTTCTTTGTGTAGCTGCTTGTTTTGCTAACAGTGTGCAGCCACCTTTACTGTTTGCTGAGCAGTGTCCTTTGCATTCAGTTCAGTAGTTAACCTATTATATGAGGAATTGATTTTACCAACTAGAAAGCATGTATGGTGTTGAGATGATCTTGTATAAAAAAAGAAAATAGTTACTGAAAGTCAGGAAGCTTGCCAGGTTGAGCAGTTTAGCCAAGAACAAAACCTTTCACAGAGAAGTGGAGGCAATATTCAAGGGCCTGTCCTCAAAACGCCTTGCAGTAAATTTAGGAGTGAAGATTGTCCTTTTACCCAAGATTGTGACTTCTGTCAGAATTGACTTTGCTTTTTTGAAGTTTTGATGAACAGTGATAGACAGAGTTCAGGGTATGGTGTGCAGTGTTATGCTTATGGCTGTACACAAGGTCTTTTGCTGTTTATTTGCTCTATTTTGTTCTCAGTTTGATAATTTCTAAAAAAAAAGTGCATTGCACCTGAAAATCATAGAAAGACTGAGATAATTTGAAGACAATGGTAATACAGAATAAGGTTTGTTACAGTAGTGTATGTTGCTGTCCTTGTAATGAGGTAAAATTTTCTTTACTTACTTAGCTTTAATATTTCCATTTTCTGTTCAGATTTAGTGGCAGTTATGTAAATTGTGAATGGATTGTATGGAATAGAGTGACTCACCAAGACAGAACAGAGTGCACATAGCTGTGTTGGTACAGGGAAGTGCTCAATGACTCAGCTATAGGAGAGTCTGCTAATTAGAACTGCTGTACATGTGGATTTAGATGAATGTCTGCCCTGAAGCTGTCTAGCACACTTTCTGGCACCTCCTACTGCATGAATTACTGGCCAGGCTTTGCTTTGTGTTGGGCACTTCACCTTTAAGGATGTTAAAGGAGCTCTTCAGATTTCCTTGTTATGCCTTGCAGTTTTCTATTTAATATTTTTTGTTGTCCATTCTTGGCAGCTTCTGCAGTGGGTATAAAGGACAAACTTTTTGTGCTTTGCACTCCCAATAGCATACCAAAATTTGAGACTTTGATTTTGAAGTGTCTTCTAGTATTGCTTTAATCCTGTCATTGGTACCTTCTCAGTATAGAATATTGCCACTGACAAAATTCTGCATCTGCTCACAGGACAAGTTCACAGTTTACATCTCAATTTAAGAAGATCTCAGTTGAACATGTTTCTAGCTTGTGGAGTCATCAGAGCAAATTGGGTCCTGGGAATGGTTTCTGGGTGGTGTTGCTCTCTGCTGAGCTCCCAACCTACCCCAAGCTCAAGTTGGTTTTCTTCAGCTGTGCTGCTGTGCTCTAGGGACAAACAGTAGCAATCCCAACTTACTTGCATTTTATGTTGTTACTGACATTGGTATGAACACTAGCAGGAATAGATTTTATTAAAAAATGGCTGCTTATGATTTGAGTTTTAAAAAGCAAAATTGCAGGGGGAATTGTGATGAAGCTTAAAGTAGATAATTCTGTTATTGCAAATATAAAAACATACTCTTGTCTATATTTTGCAGACTTACATGTTAATTGATATTTCAAATCCTAGAATGAGCCATCCTGCTACATATTGCAGCCCTATGCTATTTAGCAAATATTTTCTCTTCCAGACATTTTGAAAGTTGTGAAATATGTTTTTATTCTCACTGTATATGCTCATTGATTCATACCATGTATGTACATCTATAAACATAAAATAGTTCAAATATTTTTTCGCAATTATTTTATAAATTTATGTTTCTTTCCTGTCCTTAATAGCATATTTTATTCCTTTAGAATACTGGGTATTTTTTGTGGTGGTGGTCTTTTTGGGAGAGTGGATTAGCACAGAGAAGTTTGCAGATGCATACTAATTATTTGTCATGAAATAATAGATGCTGTTACAGGTAGTAGAGCATAGCTCTACTAGTTCCTGTGTTTGAGGTATAGTTTATAGATAATTATCTTTTCATTAATATGGTTTGTGTGGCGATATTAAGGTGTTGTTCTCTGGATGGAAAATATATCTTACAACCTACTTATTTTTCTGTTTGTTTTCATGCTTGTGAGCTAATTGGTTACAGGCTGCAAACTTAGCTACTTCTGTGGCAGTGGTTTGTCTTTATAAGACCTTTTTGAAGGTGCTGTTCAACTGAGAGCTTTTGAGTTGTGTGAAAGCAGAACAACATCTGCTGGTTAAGTGTCTTCTCTATTTTAACAGCTCCACAAAAATCCTTCTCCACTGTTACAGAAGAATGTACCTTTATTGCATAACCAAGTTTTGTCCACCATTCTGAAACAAATGCATGTATTTTTTTCTGTTGAATTTGTAGAAGTGTATAATGTTGTGGCCATAAAAAATACATAAAAATAGAAAACAAAAACTAACTGGCATGAAATCTGGTATGACAGGGTATTGTCTTTATCAAGTATTGGACAAAAAGGTCCATTTTCTTTTTTCTTAAGGACCTTTATATAATAAAAGCTATTTGAAATACCTCTTCTCTACAATTAATTCTGTCTCATATTTTCAACAGATATTTAAGTTTATTGTCAATCTTGCACTTTCAAATAAAATGCAAAAGCCATCTGTAATATCATGTTTTTGTGATCATTGAATAAATAGGTAGGATAAGAGATAATATGACACAACCTTAAATAAGCAGAGGTACATTAAAATTCCATTTGGATAATTTTAAAAGTTTTTCTATCCATTTTTTTCAGTTTTCCTTGCTTAGTCAGTTCATTATCAGATTCTTACTAATTCTCCAGATGAAACATATGAATTAAATATGTGTGAAAAATGAGTGAGCAGCTGAACTGATCAAGTCTGTCAGAAGTTCCTTAGAGGGAGCGACTAAAGCTCTTAATCCTAACATGCTCTTAGCAAGGCCTTTAACATCATGCCTTGCATACCCAAACAATCCTCTGCTTGCCTTCTGTAATGTTACCATTGGTTTGTGACATGATGAAGTATACAGAGTGACTTCTTCAGATGGTTTCAGGCCATAAAAACTTTAAAGCAGGAGATAAAACTATGGTCTTCTCTTGTTGCAAAGTATTTTGACACTTAAACTGGCATTCCCAAAAATTAAAGGACACTTTTAATAGTTATGTGGGATAATTTTTAAACTTGTTGATAATTCTATCATTGTTGTGCTTTAGGCTTTGAAAGGCAGAATTAATATTCAGTGCAGGCCTTTAACTGGAAAAATGGTGACATTTTTAAAAACAGTTATCACCTTCCTTTTTATCTCGGTTGCTGATTGCTTGGACTGCATTGGAATTAAAGAACATCCAGTTAACTGTTGTTTCTTCTGCTAGGTAAAGTTAAATTAATTCAGAAGAACAGAGGTTTAGTTCAGTAGAAATAAACTGACACTTATTAGATTGTTGCTAAAGTCAAATGAGATAATTGCATTAAGGTTTCTGTGTTTTGGCATGTTTATTGCCTTCTGCAAAACAGAATTGCCTTGAGTAAAATGAGCCAGTGGCCTGAATAAAGTTCCAAACTTTCCATTATATTTTAATCAAATAATCTTATCTATTTCTGATGTTAGTGGATACTCATATTTCTTTAGTATGTCAGAGAATATGGCATAGCTTACTTGTTTACAGTTTACATGGCACTTGTATCAGCACTCATTATTATATTACTGTGGTGACATTATATACTGTGGTTGGTAAACTCAACCTTGTCCTTGGTTGCTAATCAAAAACTAGCTAATGCTCCAGATGTCTAACAAAAATAGCTTTCTTTTCCTTTCTAAGGCAACAAAGTTACTACACACTGCCTGAACATTAAGTTATATTTTACATATATACACACCAATTTGATACTTTTATGTCAGACAAATTCACATGAATTAGTATTTCCATTTGAATTTTCATCTTTTAGTGAATGTTACCACAGTGGGGTGATAAAAGTGATAAAGTTACATCATCAGGACTAGGGAAGATATTTTCCATTTTTTTTCTACTTAATTGATAGTAGGAGAGTTGATTTGCCTTGGGTTTTCCTATTTGTACATCAGTATTGCACACAGAAACCAGTGATTTCTACTAATGCATTTCTGTCAGTGGGCTTTCTTTTCCATCATCCGTTGTTAATACGGAATCTTCCTTTTGTTAACTCTCAGTATCACCAAGAAAGTAAAATGGCCTTGTTACTAAGCTTTAGCACTTCATCAAGTTTTGTGTGGGCAATCTGTGTGACCTCTGCTGGGGCACACTGTGTCTCTAAAGACAGAAATGTTAATAGTTTCTTCCTTTTACAACTTTGTTCTGATTGTTCAAGTTTGCAGTCTTTCCATGTGCTTGTACAGAGGTCCCTGTTATGAATGGCATTCAAAAGAAAACTCCATAAGATGTTTGTAAAAGTAAATAATATTTAGCTCAACCAGATGGAGACTACTGACTTTCTTTCTTCACTGTTCAAAACCCTGATAATTTGAGATTTTTTTTTCCTAGAAGCTTAAGGGAAAAGAGACCCAAACATCTTGAGCTGTCACTGGCTTTTTGTCTTGATGGATGTGATGGTAAAACTATCACTGGTGAGGGCAGGTTAGCTAGAGGAATGATGTCCCCAGTGTGTCCAACATGAGCATGACAGCAGTGACCCTTAGAAGGAGAGTATTCCACAATGTGCTAGACTGAACAATTTCAGTAATTGTCTCAAGTACTTGCTGTTTCTTAAAACTTGTATAAAAAAAATGTGGATGGTAATATTAATATTTGGAGGAGACATGGAATGTTGGTTATGTTTTGAATTAAAAAGGTCCATTTTTAATTTCACTAATAATTTTATTATTAACACTGTCTAGATGATCTGGGACTGTTTTAAAGGTATTTTACAAGGCAGGCTAAAGGCATATTCAGTGTAATTTTTCACAGTTGTCTTTTGTTGAAGAAAAATCATGTAGGTTGGAGGAGGCAATTCATTATCTTGGAATTATTTAAAAATACCTATCTTTTTGGTTAAGTAAAAACTCGTTTTTAAGTGGATTTAATTGAACACCAATGAATGTGAGCATCATATTCTGAGAAATGGGTAACTTTTGCAGCAACATGAAACTACTGGGATGAGAATATTGTCTGATGAGTGGTCTTTAAAGTGTGGTATATAAAACAGACAGAAGAAGTATAGAATTAACAGAAATGTTTAGGATCATTTTGAATGAAGGAAGACTAGAGAGGTTGATTTGGTAACAGCTGGACTTTGGACTAGCGTTTATTTGGATGGAAGTGAAGAAAGTTTGCTGTAGAGCTGTGTAATAACCAAACAGTTACTGATGTCTCCCTCAATGGGGGAAAGAAAGAAAGGAGTTGGAGATGACTTCAAGATTCAATCCAGGGATTTTGTGACTCTGAGGGAACAGGAAAAGGAGGAATTTTTTATAAAGATTATAAACAACTGCTTTCAGCTCCTGTTAATTGGTACATGCTCTGTTGACTTCATTCCCAGCAGTTGAGAATATGACTGAGTTCAGCTTTAATGCTAAGTTTGAATTGGCAGGGAGATCTCAGGATAAAATCTCAGCAAAAATAGGTGGAGATGAAAGTTTCAAGTTATAGATCCCAAATTCCTGGAAGTGGGATTGTATCATGGTCCACTGAGTTGTAGAGGCAGCTTAGGGAAGATGAGCTACCTATGAAAAAGTGAAGAAGAAAAAACCTGAAAGAAAAGAGAGCAAAAGAAAAAGCAAAGAGAGAGGAAGAAATCCACCAAAAAGGCCAAAGGAAGGTTGGAGCTTTGAAAAGCAAAAATTTGAAAGCATCCTAATTGTGAGATTAACTATAAAAGGAAAGCATACAAATAAACTGAGAGGAAAATAAAGGGTTTTTCTTTTCTTAGTTTAACAGAAAACAGATTTAATTATCTGAGCAAAGCATAATTTAGTATACAAAGCAACTGAAACATAATAAAAACTACTTCAAATATTTACTATTTTAAGAAAGATGTTAGGAAACAAAAGTTCAATTTTCTCAGAAATGTATATGTTTTACTTCATGGTTCAAATATTCACATCTCAGGGTCTCTTATACTTTGTTGTATTTACATAGAGAAAACTATATGCTAAAAATTATTAATATAATTACTCTAGGTTTAAGTTACTGCATTTAGGTAATGTACAAAGAAACTGAATAGACTAAGATTCTTGAATAAGTTACTAGTCTTTTATTGGGTAGTTTTCTTATTTTGTCCATATAAAGATATAGATCAGTAAGGAAATATATGTGATGTAAATATGTCTTTTTCATATGCTTTCCCAAAGGTTGTGAACATGGCATTATATTCTTCAGATTGGCTTTATTGTCCAAATAATTCTTTAATTAAATTGAGCTCTTTTTTATTTAAAGCTGTCTTTTGGGGAGATATTGCCTTAGATGATGAAGACTTAAAAATCTTTCAAATTGACAGGACGATTGACCTTACGCAGCACTCCAACGAAAGACTTGGCCATAATACAGGTATGCTATTTCAACCTTGTTTTAGTTTATTTTTCCTGTTAGTTAATTCTGTGCATAAGGCAATCTGTGTTTTAAATGTGGAAAGTCAGTATAATGTCTTGGATAACATTAGTTTACACTTAGAAGAGTTATTAAACAAGAATTATAGATTCACATTAGGGAAAAGAGAAGCAAAATAATTTTATTCCAGCATTTCTGTTTAAAAATATCTTGTTGAATTGAGGAGCAGAAACTTGTAGGAAGATTAGAGTCTACTCTGCAGGTGGTCATGTGGGAAAGGAAATTGTACAAAGCTTTGATTTCATCACTGAAAGTTCCTGATAGCAGTACCCAAACACACTATGGAGAACATATGTGGTATCCTGGAGGCAAAATTGAAAGCCTGGCATTGCAGCACTTCCTTTTGATTTTTTTTTTTTTTTTTACTGTTTCATCCAGTTCTGTACTCAGACCTAGAGGGAATACTAGAATGTGCTTGTCATCCTTGCTAGAGATGCCTTGTCTAAAGAACCAACTTTTTATTTGACATTTTAATACACGTTTCTATGCTATTGTTACCATACAATGCATTAGCACCAGAAGCTGCAATCTGATTAACAGAGGCAGCTGGATATTCAGACAGATAGATAAAGAGATTTTTTTTTTAATGCGTAAATGTCTGTTTGCAAGAGAGAAAACATAATCCATGCCTAAATGGATGTCTGTCTAATGTCTAAAAATATTTATGCTTTCAGGCTGTGATTTGTAAATTGATAACTGAGAATTTGTAAACTTTCAGGTTATGATACCAAGAAAGCCAATTTACTGAGAAATAGTCTGGAAAAAATGCTATTAGAAGATGTAAGAATGTATTGTTCAAGTTTGTTTTTTCTTAAGCATGTTTTATGTGTGCCTGAATTGAGCTACCATAATTTATTCCTAATAGGTGGAAAAAAAAATTCAATCCAAAGAAACAATTTTGAATTTAAGCTTTCAATATTGATACATTCTGGGTAGATGCTGGGATTAGAGTATTTTCATGGCAACTTGAAAATTTATTTTATCTCTTTTTCCATCCACTAGTTTTCCAAAACAGGAAAACTTTTGATCACATCTAGTTCTGGATTAGAATTTAAAATGTTAATAGAACTAGTGGCCTCTGTGCTCTCCTCTCCTCCAAACAGTTTTAATTGCCTTTGGAGATATCTCAGACTAGTTTTGTTGAAAAAATTTAGAACAACATTGGTCATTTCCCATTAAAGTGGATCCAGTCAAGTGATTTCTTTGGCTTGCTGACTCCCACTTCTTTTTGCTTTTCTACTTTTTCTTTTTAGTTGCAAAGTTATTATTTCTCAATTTCCACACAAAAATATAAATTTCCAAGCATTTTTAAAATATTTCTTTTTTAATACTTAGTTTTTTCTTTTTTTAAGTGTTTTGTGATATATACATTACTTTTTCTTGTGGATGGTATCCTATTCAGAATATTGAATCATCCTGTTAAGTACTGCTAATGCATTTGCATCAGTTTTTTCTACTTATATTGCACAACAAGAGTCAATGCAATTGTAATGATCAGTGGGACTAAACTTTGGAGAACAAACTCTCCTAAGTTAATGTCTTCATAACTGCTCTCAATGAATCCTCAGCATTCTTGATCTTTCCAAAAAGAGCATTAGAGAAGTCAATTTTTCACTTCACATATGTAATTTATTTTTCTAAATGTACAACATTCTTGATGTGTAAACTAGGAATTGTGTGCTCATCTCCCCTGATTTCAAAAGAGCAAATTGCCCGCTAGGTCATTAGTATTAGGTAGCAACTACTTTTATTTAGGAATAAAAGCAATGCTAGATATATGCAATCTAGAAAACAAAATTTAGTCTTAGTTACAGGCACAATGGCAATGAATTGTAAGCTTGATTTAGGAGCACTTTCTGTTGCAGATTTTCACAGACTAAAAGTGACATCAGTTAGAAGGATTAAATACTTGATTGTAAACCGTCAAGATGAAGTGGCGGAGTCACAATTGTTATTGCAACACTAATTAAAATCTTGAGGCTGACAGGCTCTGATTCACTTGATGTGACTGATACTTTTTGTGAGGATTATCTGACTGGATTTGAAGGGTCAGATAAAATGTGAGCTTCTTGGAGTATGGCTGTGCCATTTTATTTTTCATTTTGTTACAACCAAAATGCATAATCACTGTAAACAGGAAAAAAAGGGTAAAGCTGATAACATTTATATGTATATTTTTAGAAGTCCAAACTGCCAAAAGTATCTTCGTTATCCTACCTGAATTATGAGAAGATGCAGCAAATAGGAATTAAAACTTTTGTAGTCTATATGGTCTGGCAAGATTGCATGTTAGTCATATAAGGCAGCTTACTTAAGTGAGAGATTGACGTTGGTTTTTCACTAAAGTAAAATACACAGACTGCAAAAAGAGGAGTGTTTTGGGGTTCCCCCCCCAAAAAAAAATATAGTATAATGCTTTCTTTAACCCTTTAGGGGTTTTCTGTTATTTTTGATGGTGCTTATAATGATTTTTTTAAAATACTTATTTGGAATGCTTCACTATAAGCCTTATTTTTTAAGATGAATGTCAACATGAGAGACAATTACATTAATGATGATCAATGTTATATTCTCTGCACTTTATCTTATAGTTATCCTGTAACTTGTTGGAAAGGAATGTGTTGATCTATTACCTCATCTATTTAAAATGTTTTTAAAAATTTGGAAAATTTTTCTCAAGGGAGCCAGGAACTGTGACAGCATAATGCAAATAATTAGGCATGCTCTTATTCACTGAGCAGCCACACACTCACTTGCCTTATATGGAATTTTCTCCTCTATAATATGAATTTAAGTTGTTGTTTAAAAAATATATTTTCTGCATAGATATTAAATTTTTTTATAGAAAGTTGTGAAAGGCCTTTTTAGTGGTGTTGGAGGTATCAATAATCTTTTTTTTTATATACTTTTACTTTTTCAGTTGTTAGTCATTAAGAAACTCTCTTGTCCTGTAACAAATAGTGACTTGTAAAATACAACTTCCTGCAAATGTGTAAAATCACCAAGCTTTCAGAAAAATTCTGAATTATTTAATTGACTCAGGTAGTGTAGTCAGTGTTATTGCTTCTGGTTTACTGGTGTTTGAAAAGCCACTAGTAGCCACAAAAGGTTTATGTGTGAATGGAGGATGTGGCAGTACCCAGATGCAGTAAGCCCAGAAATGTGTTTTATTTCTGTAAACAGCATGGTAAATTTTAAAATAAACTACTTCCTAGCTTAGATTTTCATTGACTGTTGTAATCACACACACATATATGTATATATATATACCTGCCAGGTCTTACTGCAATACACAACAGTATGTGATGTTTCAAAGCCTTAAAAGTGTATTGACATCTATTTGCATGCTAGCAAAGAAAAATATTTTGTGGCAAAACCAACCATATTAAATTTTGCTGGGCTGGTTGGTTTGTTTGTTTTCCGATGAAATTTTGGCTGTTTGCTTTTTCTCCTTCCCCTCCCTTGAAATGAGAAAATTATGGCATGTGTTCAGGAAATTTCTTTGAGAGTAACCCCTTTAGCTGTCAATCAATATGGCTCTGAGGATGTCAAGGTCACTAGGAAGAAAACAGCTCCAAATAATAATTAGATGATGTAATTGTCATGACTTGCCTGAATAGCAAAGACATGTTGGCTTGCATTCATGGAATATTAGAAAAACTTTCAGCTAATCATGTGTTTTTATTGCATTGTCAAGAATACTTGAAATGTTTTTATGGAAATTATTGAGGAATACGAAGCTTCCTTTAGGAGGCTTCTCTAGGCTAATCTAGCTGCTGTATGTGTAAAATTCTATGGTTTTAACTTTTGAAAATTCCTTTTTTTCTTTTTAAAGGTGGCTTTGGAGAGCATGGAATGTCAAAAAAACGCAGTGCCCTGTATCAGCTTATAGAGAGGATAAGAAGATTTGGCTCTGGTATTTTCACTGTTTAAATTAGCGAGTTGCCTGATGTGATTGTGTATCATGAGCATTAATGATGATAGTACTTTAACACTTTAAATCCTTTCTGTGTTACTATTGGCATAAACAAATTATCAAATTATTAGTGCAAGAATAGTAATGAAGAGATTAGCTCTTTATTCTTATTATTTCTTATAATTCCTCTTCCAGCATGAAATCTGAAAGCTAAAACACATAGTTTTAATTGTCTTATTAAAAATTGCTTAACTTTGTTTTACGACTGTGTTCACAGTCATGGGCTTAACTAATGTCAATGCAGTGTCTTTTTACTGCAAGTAGACTATGCTGGAAACCTGCTAATTTATTTTGTTTCCTGATTTTTTTCTGGATCCAGGTGGGGTGCTCTGATTCATACTGTGAAGCATTTGTGGTGCATTATGCTGAGCAAGCATATTTTTGTATTAATCATACTTTTGTCAGTATGAATATAGGTAAATTGAGCAGCATACAGAAGTGGAATCCCCCAAACTCTGGTGGAGTTTATAATATATATTTGATGCAAGAAGACATCACTTTAATTTTGTTTGAAGCTCCACTTCAAAAAGGAAAATATGTAAAACTCCATAATTGCACCACATTGTGTTAATCAGAGCATGGTAACTGCCTTTGCAGAGGTGCTTTGATATATAATCTTCAGTCTTTAAAGGACAAATAAAATTTTAGTGTTGCATAAATTCTTGTCATCTTTTGGGTGCAATTTGGAATAAATTTCTTGCTTAGACCTCTAAAGGGCATCAATAAAAAGGATTTGGAATGGTAAAACATCTAAATAAACATGAGATGTGGTTCAGTAATGACCCCATACTAAGTGTAAAAATAGTTTTTCAGTAGTCTGCCTGTACTGTAGACGCTTTGTGTGCAATTTGTTGTGTAATTCTCATGTACACACTCATCTAATTACAAAGATAAGTAATTTGCTTTACCTGTTTGTGTTTTTTTTTTTTTTTTCTTTAAACCCTGGAATTTTCTGTATAATTCCTGGTATAATTCAAGTTACATGTTGATTGTCACAAAGGCAGGCTTTTCTTCCCATGTATCAGAGCTTCCTCCCTGCCTTGTGCTGTAGCTTCTTACTTTTCTTCCTATTGCTGCTCTCTAAGCCTTGGGACTATGCCAACATTCCCTACCATGACTCTGCCTTGGAATCCTCCCCGATTCCGACATGGTCATTAACACTTCAGTGCAGCTGGTACCACAGGGGATTCTCACAGAGGGAAAATGTAATCTTCCACCAAGAATAAGACATAAGGCTTCCACTGCGCTGACTAGAATTTGTTAACCATCTTTTGAGGGATCCATTTTGATCAGCTGGCCAGATCTACAAACTAACTTATAAATTGTTGAGAAGCATCACCTGTTTTGGTGTCTAAGTCCTTACCTAACTGCCCTTTTCCTTTTCTGTTCTCACAGTAGGTTTCAGCTGATTTAGAAAGATTTGCCTGTAGTGGGATGAATGGTGGTAATACCCCTGAGAATGGTACACTTTTTTCTCTTGTAAAGAAATTCCAGCCACGAGTAAAACCTACCTGTGGGGTTCCAAATGTTAGTTTATGGAAAATGTATGATTTCTTACTGTCCAGTGCTTTAAAGATGGTACTTGCTTTTTCCAGATCATACAATAAAAATTAAAGGGATAGTGAATGCCTTGATTAGTTTGAGTCTGTCCAAAGTCTGACATTCATTGCTGGAAAAATCCTCATTTATTTAAAAAAACAGACCAAAACAAAAGCCAGGGAAAAAAAAAAGGCAAAAAACACCACCAAAACCACAGGGAGTGTGATTTCTTAAATATTTTTATTAAATGAGAAAATCTAGTTGCACTTACGCAATGCACATTCCAGTTGATAAACATATGTGCAAGATTGTTACTCTAGATATATTACAAAAATGAGCATTCAGTCTTCATGTCTTTCTCAGAAAACTATGTAATAATAGACTGTCACATAGCAGCCGTGTTCTACTTTGAAAGGGCATAAACAAGTTTGAGTTTGACCTGCTAGAAAATAATTGCTCTCTTTTTCCATGTATGTGTGGTCTTATTCAGTGTTTTAATTATCACTGCAGGTTTTGAGCAAAATAATACATCTAAAGGAAGAAGTTCTGTAAAATTCTCAGGGAAAAACGAGAAAAACCGATATCCCAGAGCTGCTACATCACGAACAGAAAGAATATGGCCAGGTGGTGTCATTCCATATGTAATAGGTGGAAATTTCACTGGTAAGCTTTGTGCTTTGTATGAAAAGAGGAAAGATAATTTTTTAAAATTGTCTTCCTTATTTTTTCTCTTTAATTTTTAAAAGTGAAGTCATGCTATGCAAGTCAATAGAAGGATTTCTGTTGGAACATGCCTGAAGTACATCTGTTTTGAAAATATTAGTCATACTTAATTGTTTTCAAAGGCAAGCTACATAATAAAAAATGTATAACAACATTTTAGAGAGGGAAAGCTCTATTTCTTACCCAATATTTATTGTTGCACATTTGTTTCCATGAGCCTAAGTAATGGACTGTCAAGGATTTTTTTTTTTTTTAATGCAGTATATTTAGCACAAGAATATCTTTGATTTAACTGGTGTGGCATGTATTCTTCTAACTGACTGAAATTTGTTTTGTCGTTCTTTAGTTTGGTTTTCAGATGGGTACACACAGACACTGTATATGACAAAAAGAATGACTGGCTATGCTGCATATAAAATTCTTAGCAGAAAACTGTAGAAAAAGTTAAAACATTTGTTATCCTTGAAAAATGTAAATAGATCAATATCAATGTGGATGTAAGAGATAATTTAAAGTAAAAATGGAACAAGGAAAGCAAAGAGATAAGGGAAAATATATGAAATAGAATCTTCTTTATTTTATATGATAATAAAGGGAAGAAAAAGAAACATGCAAATGCTCACACATTGTATATGGAGAAACCAGAGTCATTCTTTTCAAACTGACAGCTACAGTCAGGCTTTGAGTTTGGGTATTTACATAGTACTGTGCTAAATGTGTGACCTTTGCGTTAGGATTACTGCCTTCTGAAATAATCGTAGTGAACTAAATGGAAGCACCATATTGAAGATTTTGCCTTTTTCATAATGAAAGATAGATAAATTCTAAAGATTAGAAAAAAGGTCTTAAAGATAAAAGAAAAGGCAAGATGGGATGGAATAACCTTTATTTTTTTAGAATCTGATGTGATTTGAACTTGTTATTTTTACAAAGTTTCAGGTTTTGTTGTCTGTAAGTTTTAAAAAGGTTAATTTTTTGTTTAATTATCCTATGTTTTAACCTGTAAGATGAGTGTATTTCTGCTAGCATGTTCTTGCCAAATAATGCTCTTTGTGGATTTTCAGCTCAGAAGAAATACAGATATATTCTCACATGTTGCCTCTATGTCAGGAAGCCTTGTCTTTTGTCACAAATGAAATTACATTGCTCTGCTCTCTGAAGTTGTGTTTTGTGCTGAGAGTTGGCCTGGATAATTAATTCTGCATCTGGGGGATAATTCTGACCTTTTATGAATGTATTTCTCATTTTAAAATGAAATATCTAGGTGTGTTTTTACCAAATTCTGAATTTCCCACTTTTGGTGGATCATTTGTTTTCTGATAGATTTTGATGCAAAAAAGGGGAGATTGGTCCCTGTTCATGACATCCTTACTTTAATCAAATGTTTTTACAAGTATGCCTATTTGCATGGCTTAGATTAAACTGGTGTCCAAAATTGAAGGCTGTAGCATTTAAAAGTTTTTTTTTCTTTCTACTGGATAGATAGCTATGGTGTAAAGTTAGTAAATTTTGCTTGTTCTTTTTCTTTCTGTGGTTTTTTTTTTCTCCCCTTATGTGGTTCACTTGATAGTTTCATCTGGGAAATTGCTTAGTGAGGGCTATGCTGATGCAGGCACATAAGCATCACTGTGTTTCTCCTGCTGTCTTCCTCTGGTGTAACATAGCTGTGATCTTTATTGCAGGTTTTATCTTTACTGGGGTGTGTCAGGCAGCGTTAGCCCTATTGCAGGCACATGTGTTACGATGAACTGATGGCCTGAGTATCCCTTCAGCTGGAATCTTGCCATACCTGGGGCTGCTGGGACACACAGGGCTTCATGATTCAGTGCCTACTTCCAGAGCTGTATTCCTAGTGTATTGGCTGTAAGAAGGGAGGTGCAGATAGGAGACGCCGGCGCTTTCATCGGCTGCCATTGCTGTTGCAGGCACGCAGCGCGCCATGTTCAAGCAGGCCATGCGGCACTGGGAGAAGTACACCTGCGTCACCTTCATCGAGCGCAGCGACGAGGAGAGCTACATCGTCTTCACCTACAGACCCTGTGGGTAAGTGTGCACCTGTGGGAACGCACAGGCCCGCTCTCGGCCACGGCTCTCAGCTTTGCACCCGCAAGGGAATATATACGTCGCAGGAAAATCGATAATTACGGCGTTTAAATGATGCACGTGTTCTGCCTGGCTTTTAAGTTCATTGAAACAGGTATACGTGGTAACTTTCTCAAGTTGCACCTCTTTTCTCTATTTCTAGATAAAATTTTCTTAATGCATGCACATATAGATATAAGACTTTTATTTTTTGCTTTCTGCCATGCTTCCAGTATTCAATGATTGATTCAAATAAACAACAATATCTGGTGTTCTAAAGGTATTTCAGGTTTATCATTTGTTTGTTCTTAGCTTTCTCCGTGTCACCTATTTACTGCTGAATTAAATATGGGTATCTACTCCCCATCCCTTTTCCATCTAAACTTTGTTCTTTGTTGCAATTTTAACTCTCTTATTGCTAGACTATCCTTGCCCAGATTTGTTTAATCACCAAATTTATGGCCATTTTGCAAATTCCTTTTTCTGGGTCGCTGATGTGTTAAAGTGAACAGAACAGGTTTTATTACTTGGGAGTGCAGCTTTCCATTAATTACCATGTTCCATCTTCAGATATTACTGCTCACAAATGCCTCCGTCAGCCATATTTTCTATTTATTCCACTCAGAATTCTTAATTTTATATAGTGCTCAGTGAACTTCCTGAGTGCACCATGTTAATTTCCCAAGAAGAGAGCATACTGCCTGTGGAAATTCTGTGCTTCTGAAACTCACCTCCTGATCACTGAGCCCTTTGCTTATCTACTTTTGAATCATAATAGAATAGGGTAGTGAAAAAATGTTTTGGGACCTCCTTGTGTTTTAGGAATGATCCTGAATGTATTTAATTTATAGCCTCTAAAATTACATGTCGAATTATTTGTCTGAAGCACCCATTGTATGTTTCTTAAGGTATCAGACAGCATAATAAAACCTACTCCAAGGCTACTTTTGAAAGTATAAAAAAAGCATTGCCTTTGCCCCTGAAAGTCTCTGAGCCTCAGATCCTTGCAGCAGGAGAGCTTATTCTGTGCTTTCCTGACATGTTCTTGTGCCACTGGAGGTTTCTGTAGACCCCCCTTAGAAATAGTGCCAAATGAAATGGACTTTTGTTCTGAGCCAGCATGGGTATTATTTTAGTTAATGACACCCCTGAGATAGGATTCACCCATTAAGTAGGATTCAGGGATGCTGACACACAGCTGGAAGAAAAATGGAAAGCAGAGAATAATCATGATGGTTCCCTTAGACTCACAGAGGCAGAAAGCAATTTAAACATGAGAGTGTGAAAGGTGTAAGTGTTGTCAGGCACTTTAGAAAGAGATTTATGGAGTGTCTGCCAAATGTAAATTCTACAACTTCAAAATACCCAAAGCCAAATGACAAAAAAAAAATCTCTCCAGCCAAAGAACTGTTCTTTAGGCTGCTTGATGTTTCATGAGATCAAATCACTTCAGGGGGAGGCTGGATTGTGACCAGCTTTAACCAGAAGGTTGGAATATACTCAGTATCCACCCCGAAGTCTATATTACTCTTTGTCACTAATGATATTTAATTGAAGGGTACTTTGCAAAATCCAAATATTTTTAACTTGCTACCAAGGCTGTAACAAGTTAAAAATAAAACCAAAGAAGGGTGTAGCTATGAAAAGTCCATCATTGATGAAATAAAGCCAGGCCAAAGAGAAGGGGCAGCTCAATGATTTTTTTGGGGGCTCACAAGTCTTTGCAGGAAGACCCAGCTGAATAGGGACATACATTCTCTGGGTGAGCAGGAACTGTGCACTACCCATCAGCATCCAGTGCTGACGCAGGATTTTCCACGGAAAGAGCCCAGACTGAAGTGACACCAAACCAACTGCAAACACTTTGTGCTGCATGGCCAGTCGCATTGAAACTGATCTTCAGTTCTTTCCCATGGCACCCTGCTGTGTTGGTTTGTTAGCACATTGTGTCAGTATTGTTTGTACTACCATGGCAGCTAACATTCACAGATGGTGGAGACTTTATTGTGCTTAGCACTGTTGAAATTAAAAGCTAAATGATAAACCCTGCCCTAAAGAGCACACAGTCAAAACATAACACATTAAATTAAACAAAGTGGATAGTCATGTATGTGGAAATTCAGGTGGCAGTATCTATGGAGGTCTCATATGACAACATTAGCACACTAGCCAGTGAAGTGTTACTGAGCCTTTGTAAACAATAAGGGTATTTTGGAGTGTAATGCATCATATCTTGAAACAGTTCATGGGAAGATCATCCCAGAAGGGCAGTGATTAAAAAAGCATATTTGAAATATAGCAGCTGGTTATAAGAGATATATGACTTTCTTAAAGTTGAGAGGTTCCATATCAGCAAGGAATGAGAGATAAGTTTTGATTGTCATAGACCCATAGGGACTGAAATGGATCTCAGAAAGATGTCAAATGTATTCTTAAGACAGAAACAGTTATTCCTATATCATCGCTGATGTAGGCTTATCTAACTTGGTTCTAAAAATCTGCAGAAATAAATATTTCACAGCCTTCTAGGAATTGCATTTCTTCGGCATCCTTAATATAAGAATTGTAGGAAGTTTGGGCAGCATTTTTTGTCATAGATAAACCAGGTATTTCTTATTGCAGTTAAAGAACATTAACTTTTTTACCCTATGGTCATAGAAAAGAAATCCCTTTTAGTTTTTGAAGAAGCCTAGTGTGTAGTTTGATACTATTTTGAAATCTCCTCTCGACTCTGTATTCTTGTGGGCTAGAAAACACCTAAATCCATTTAACCTTTCCTGGTAAATAGTGTTTTCTAGGCCTTTAATCAGACTGCTCTTTGAAATTCTTTTCAGCTAGTCCACATAGTTCTTGAAATTGATAGCCCCAAAACTAGGGCATATTTGCCCACAATGAGTCATCACTTCTGCTAGGCCAGTGCAAGAGCTCATTCATATAATCTGTAGCCTCCTCATCCTCTTGGGTACCTCAGCACAGTGCCTCTCTCTTTGTCAACAGCTGCCATGTTCAGCGCATGGTTAGTTGGGATGTTATTCCAAAAAAGAGCCAGAGCTCTTTCCACAACACAGACACCCCATCATTGGTTCCAGTCTTTGCCAGGTTATGTATTTCAAGATGTCAAGTAATTCTGTATTTCCCTTTCTGGATCTCTTGTATAATGTAGGAGATTATACAATAAGTTGGCTTGTCTTCACAGCATTTAGCAGTGTTTTCTATGACTGCAAGCTTAAAAAGTGTCTTCTCTGTCTAACTTCATGTAATATTCCAACCAGTGTTATATCCCCCTTGATATCAACTTCTCTAGTTTGCTTACAGAGAGTTTGGAAAAATGTCATAACATTTTCAGATGCATACCTTCTTCCCATGAGAATAATTTAATCTGCTGAACTTGTAAACTATAATTATTTCTCATCATGTCTGGTTTATTTAACCTGAGTTTGATAACAGTTAACTATTAAAATATGGTTTAATAATATAGCTGAATCACTAATTCACTACTTTGAAATTTTCTAATTAGTGATAGCCATTTGTATCCATAAGCTGCAGATGTGAAAATAAGAATATAGTATTAAGATACTAGTGTTTGTGATTCTACTATCAAGCAGTGTACACTGGCATTGATATAAATTACAGCAAGTATTTATGCATCTAGTTGAATAAGGCAAATAAAATTCTAATGGGTAACAGATTCAAAACACTCTTTGCTCACTGCTGCTTTTCTATCCTTGTGTTTCTTCCTATCAAATTGGAAGGGCCCAAAGATTCAGTCAGGATACTTCTCTGTATGCAAAGCCAAAAAAGGGTCAGCATGTTGGGATAGCATCTAGTCACTATGTGTTAATAAATATTATTGAGTACAAGATCAAGGTTCTTTCTAGGTTCTTTCTACACAGTAGAACAAAAAAGAAAGGAACAATTATTCATATTGTTCTGGTAGCTCAGCATGCCTTTGACCCTAATTTGTTCTCCATTAAGAAGACTTAAACAATTTTTATGATAAAATTTAGATGACTTGTTGCAATCTCTGTTGTATCCTCTTGTCTAAGTATTTGACAGATCCATTTGAGATACAGGAAAAAAAATTCTCTTTCATATGCTTCTCCAAACATTGTAGAGTGAACAGATGAATACTTTTAACCTCTTTGAACTTGCCAGTGTATTTAAAAGGCATTGCAGGCAAGTTCTTCAAGTTGGTGAAACAGATAAATTCATTTTTTTGGTACACCTTTTAGCGTACTTCAGCTAAAGAACATATTATAAAAGGTTCTCAATCACTCTTATAAAACAAGAAGAAAACAGAGTGTGCTAAATAATCTGTGGTGTGGGGGAGGGCTGACTCATGCTTTCAGGAGTTGAATAACCCTGGCAGCTGGCACAGCTTCCCTGCTGGCTGTGGTGTGGCTCCTGTGTGCAGGAGGGGTCTGATCCTCATCAAGGCATGGGTTGCCACAGTCTAGAGCACGGTGTGCTAACACAAATGGTGAGGGGTGGTTTATTTAAATATTGGGATAGGCAGCTGTGAGCTGAGGAATGCTGGTTGTAGTATTGGGGTGGACATCTCCACTGATCAGATAAAGATGCAGAAGGCACTTCTGCCATCACAACAAGTTCTCTTAGGCCAGTGAATTAGAACATTTAGTAACCACAATTGTATCTTGATCCCTGACAAAAATCAGTCATAGCCAGTATCTCCTTTGTATAAATGGAGTTATATCTGTGATTGAAAGAGGTGTTTTGACCAAGAAAAACACTCTGCTTCATGAGTGAGGTTCTGTTTGAAAATTTTGTGAACCTCTTTTTCTTGCTTTGTGTAACATAAAGGTGATCATACACGATTTTAGTATGCTCATGAAATTCACTCACACCTTCATGCAGTCAGTGCCCTGGCAAGCTGATGTTCTGGTCTATTATTTTTATATTGTCACATTTTCATGTGTGCACCTTTTTTAAAAAAGGACAACATTGACCCTACCTGATTCACTCTTCCTTTGTATCAAGAGTATTTTTGACAGTAGTTGTGAAATAATATTACTTAAAAGAATGAGCTTATTGTTCCATTCATTTCACTTTCTCTATGTCAGTTGTTTCTCATTGCTCACTATCACTGATCAGCTAGACTGATTAAGTGGAATTAGAGATTCATAAATAGTTACTGTCTCCAAATGTTGTCTGGTTCAATAAAGATTAAAGAGATGATCTTTAAAACCTGCCAGTTGATTCCATTTAAGGGGTGTGACAAATGCTCATACAGCACAAAGATCTTGGTTTTTTGTCAAACACACCTTGGGTCAAACCCATAATATTACAAATTAATGTACTTCATAGATTTTTTAATTTTAGTTGTCCTTATTCTTTGTCTCAGTGCAATTGTTGAAGCAAATTGTTGTAGCTTAATTGGATGTATCTGGTGTGCTTGACAAGACATTCAACCTAACAAATCCTAATGACCTTCTGTAAGTGTGAGCTGCTGCTGTTATTTTAAGACTTGGTGTTAATTCTATTTTCCTTGGCATGTAAAGAAAGACTAAATAAATGTCTTTATATTTTCTAGGGAGTACTTGAAATCTGTCAAGTAACCAGTGTAAGGGAACTCTCACCCTCTGGCTGCTTACTGTTTAGGAGCAGGTTAGCATTAAAAAAATAATTCCCAATATGTTGGGGTTTACATGTACAGTGTTAGGCAACCTAGAGGAATATTATATAAAATATTGCAATTAATTTTTTATTCTGAAAAAAAACCTTCTTTAAGATCTGTCAGATGGGGTGCTCTCAGTCATTAAACACATTTGAGAATGCTCAAACTTTCTTTTTCATTACTATAAGAGTAAAATGTCAGATTTTGTCAGACACCCAAAAATCTATCTGATTTATGAAATACCACTAAAAGCTTTCAGAGGTGATCTAAAACAGTCTTAAAAAGCTAGACCCTCATTTGCTCCAAAAGAGTAAGAAAGACAGGAAGAGAAGCTGTAGTTATAATCTTGTTTTATTATTTTGCCCTTGTTATCAATAGTTCAATAAAACCAAAGCAGGAGATGTCACATTTATAATAATTTATTTTTCAGTTTTTCCTTTATATCTGTTCATCTCCAAAGTATCACTGTGAAAAAAACTGTATTCAATATATAGAGAAATTTTTGTTCGCCAAACATGTCTTTTCTAGCTGAAGCATGTAATGTATATGAAGTCAATAAAATAGACATGTTAAAACTATTGAAAATATATTAAATAATCTATGACTTTAGGTCTCAATATATTGATTTGTTTTAAGCCATAAATAATAATTAATATTCTTTAGTTCTGCATTGCAATTTTTCTCTGTAGAGTTTCAACACAGTGGCAAACATGAAGGCTCTGCAGAGGTATTTAAACAAAAGGATTCTTTCTGCTTTTTCACAGTTATATGCTCTTACCCTAACTTTATTCTCATCAATCCCTTGCTCTGCCATCATGTGTTGTATTAAGATCATAAAGGTTTTTAACTGCAAATTAAATTCCAGGACTTAAACAAGCGTGTTTAAATGTGTTGAGTCTTCAAGATGATTTTGCAGGACTATAGGTAAATGAAAAACTAAGTAGGTTAAAATTGTTTGCATGGTTGGGTTTGAAGGGTTGTGGTGAATGATTGGGCCACAGGCTGTGACTGAAAGGGCAGTATCATGGGCTTATCCTGCAACCTCTCATTTTTAACATTTTTATCAATGATCCACAAAGAGATGATGGTGCATGCTGCCATCAGAGCATTGCTTATTTTTATTCTTTTGCTGAAAACATGTTCCTGTGTCATTCTATAGAATGACTGAATAGACTGTCATGACAGTGAGAGTTCTGTTGATCAAAGTTAATGTCATTTAAGACCTTGAATAACATCAAAAAAGCCCCACTTGTGTGCATTTTTAATCAACTGCTCTTATAAAAGTTCTAGAGTTTGTGAAACATTCAAAATTAGATTGTTAATTTAACTGTTGAATCTTTAGATATGGTTTTCTCAAGTTTTAACTGAATTTGCTGTGAGGTTTGTAGACATATATATGAAAACTTTCACCTGTGTTTGTATTTCAATTACAGGTGCTGTTCTTATGTGGGTCGAAGGGGAAATGGTCCTCAAGCTATATCTATTGGCAAGAATTGTGATAAATTTGGCATAGTTGTCCATGAGTTGGGTCACGTGATAGGTTTCTGGCATGAACATACACGACCAGACCGTGATGACCATGTCACCATCATTAGAGAAAACATCCAACCTGGTGAGATTTTCTGATAAGTATTTTGGAAAGAAAAACTCCTGTTTATTTTTGATGCTTCCTTCATCTACTTAACTATATTGGAACTGAGTGCTGAATAGCTTAAATAGCTTTTATGCCTGCTATTCTTCTTACCTTGACTGATCTCAAATTGATTTACAAATAAAATACTGAAATGATAGTATAATATTTTCCAAAGGTCTGGTCAACTAGCAAGCCATTAAAATAGAGGGCTAGAATGAGCAAAAAAACAATCATGCTCAAAAACTGAAAGAAGCCATGGCTCTTAAGGCTCTATAAAAGTAATATTTCTGTGCTTGAGGAAGGGCATTTCTCTTGTAGGTTTTAGTGAATGATAAGTAGAAATATGTCTGCAGCTGCTCAAGAGGCTTTGACCTGGGAGGTAAGGTGAAGGACTTTAAATTTGTGGCAGACAGGCACAGGCCCTGCAGTTTACACTTTGTTCACCTCACTCTCAACAGAACATGCAGCTTTAGTCAGTGTCCTTGGTGTTGTTGCGATAAAGCATCTGGGGAACTTGAGAACTTTAAACTGTGACTGTCAGCTCTTTGCCACCCTAGCTGTTTGTGCCCTTGCTTGTGTTGAGTAGGCAAGATGGGAGGGGAGTAGGCGTGTTTCATTTGCAATGTCCATAAATGTGTGTGGTCTTTGCGACACATTTACTTTGACTTACAGGAGTTCTGTGCTCAAAAAAGGTGAAATCAGAAATTGTCCAATGATAGCTTGTAGTATTTGTCTGTTTTTTAGAAAATATTTTAAAACATTTGAGATATGATGAATCTTTGCCACTTCATTTAGGACTTGGAAGGAGACTGGCAGGTGGTACAAGCTCCCTTAAGTCTTTAAAGTCCTGAAAGGGCATGCATGTTTGGGCCTTCTTTCTTGTCTCACTGTATTATTGATTTGTGCAGATGCCATAAGAGCTCATCTCCTTTTCTTTTACTATGATGAGAAAATCAGCTGGAGTGACATCCTCAGCAGCCTGCTCTTCCTTTCAGTTGTCTCTCTGGTTTCTGACTGAAACTACTTATTGTGGTGTGGCATGAGCTTGAGGATCACTAAATGGGATCAGGAAGCCATGACCACTGACACATATGGTTTTTGTTATATTGTGCAGCATATGTTGGTTAAAATCTTGATGTCACTGCAGGGTTTTTTGCAGGACTCCAGTGGGAATATGAACTGGAGTAAGGGGTGCTTTGTATTGCTAATGTACTGATTAGGTCAAAGAACTTAGGATATGGAATTATGAACTAAGTATAATTCCTTTTCTCCTGTTCTGGTCTTGTTAATTTGTAACAGCTGGATCTTGAAAATATGACTTTGTAGTGTCTGCATTACATGAAGCCTCACAGAGAAAGCTTTCAGACTTTGCTAAAGCCAAGTCTCCAGTATCCAGTAGTTTAGTGCTAGATTTAGTATCTAGTTAGACTCTTCAGTCTAATGCATGAGGAGATTCTTCTGGAGTCTTTGCTGTCAAAATTATTTCTTTTAGGAATTAAGAATCAAACCAGAAATTTGTATGGACTGTACATGAAGTACATCATGATGTGTGGGGCCTTTATGTTTTAGTTGCATGAGACTAGTCTTTCTAAATCCAAATATACATATTTGATGTGTGTTTCAGAAGATGTCTGCCCTATCAATTAAGAGGGCATAATAAAGTCACACACTTTCTCCCAAATTGCAAAGATTTATGAATGTCAGTGAGCAATTAGGTTAGGACATTTGTTGGTTTTCTTTTTGTATTTGGCTTTTGTCTTTACAGAAAAAGGTATTAAAGAATCTATAATTATCAATCATTTGTAGGTCAGGAATATAACTTTTTGAAGATGGAGCCTGGAGAGGTGAACTCCCTGGGGGAACCATATGACTTTGACAGCATTATGCACTATGCCAGGAACACCTTCTCAAGGTTGGAGTCTCAGGTTATACCTTTTGACTTTTAATTCTCTTCCGGTCTGTGAATGCTAAGAACTATGCTTTTTGAAGTATTTTAAATCCCTTAAAATGTCCCTTGCGACATAATATTCCTACAGCAGTCAAAGCACAGCTTGTTTATTTTAAGTCAAAATAATTTAATTATATTTGAAAATACATTTCTTTTCTGTTCAGTTTCAAAGCAACCTTTTGATCTTCCCTCAGTTCTTTAGATTTTCAGACAAGATAAACTGGAAACATCATTTTATATGATACTTTCTTTTTGTGTCCACAAAAATTTGAATTTTGAAAAATCAAATGAGTGAAATGGCTAGGAATGTTATGTGTAATGTGATCTGTTCTCTAAAAGAAAACTAAATCTCCTTTGCATAGGTTGCATAACTATGGATTGTGCAGGTAGAACACAGGTTATTTGGACATCTACAACACAAGCCACAGCCTTTGATAAGGACTGCAGTCAAGCATTTATAACAGAGGTTGCAGCCTCCTCTCTTTATTTGTACAGATGGTTAGTGTGATCAAAACCTTATAGTAAAGACTTCTGGTTTTGCTCTGTCCTGTTGCAGGCTGATGCTCTCTCAGCTCCTTAGTAACTCAGTGGGGCTCTTCGAAAGGATGCGGAGTTGTGGGGAGCTGTGCAATGAGCTGGCCCCATAGGTCAGCCCTACCCTGGAGAAGTGAAGGAGGCATTCATCCAGTCTCCTATTACATTTCATCAGCTAATTATTCTCCACAAATATCAGAGCAATGTAAAATTAAAAGAAACCTCTCAAAAACACCCAACAAAAAGTTTTAGTTTAAAAAAATATATACTTGGATGTATACTTGGGTGGGTGGGGCTTTTTTGTGTGTGGGGGGGGAGGGTTTGGTTTGGTTTTATTTAAAATATTTTTCCAATTCATGCATTTTAAAGCAAAAATACTAGACAGTCCGACACTTTGAAATAAACTGAGGGCCACTAAAACCTCACCAGCCTTTGCAAATTTGTTTGGCTTGTTCTCTCAATATAAATTCTATTATTATATAAAAATCCAACCAAAGGCTCTATTACTCAGCATGCACATAATTCACCCCTGGAAAAGCATGGAAATGAGCCACATGAGGTAGCTATTAGTCACATTGCTTAATCCAATTACACATACCATTACCTTAAGGAAGAGATTATAAGAACCTGTATAAAATAGAGTGATTGAACAAGACAGGATCCCCGCGAGTCCTAGGGCAATGACAACCTTAAGGTAATTTGATTTGTTGGCCCTGATTTCACCACTTTCCAAGCTGGCAAAAACTGATAGTGCCATGAATAGGCATGCCCTGCCCAAAGGTACAAGGGCTTGTTACTTCATACTGTCTAAAAATAGCCAGCAAAGCCCTGAGGTTGAGTATTGATTTGCACTAATTCATCCTGCAAGCATGAGTGATGCCCAGTGAGGCATATTGCCAGCTGTTTGCTAGACTTTGCTCACCCAGATAAGTAGAAGGAATCACAAAACATCATGAAGTTCTTGTTGTACACAATGGTTTTGTTCATGCTGTATTAAAATTTACAGTATGTCGCTTTATTAAACTGCTGAGGCATTCAAGAAAGGATCGCTTTCAAAGTTTTTCACTGTATGAAAAGCATCAGTTTGTTGTGCTGAAATTCAGTGGAAAATAGAATTGTAACTTATAGATGCAATCACTTTCTAAAGAATACGATGCTTTTGTTCTAGAAAATGATTGATGCCATATGTAGTTTATTTCAATGTTTAGGGTGAAATCCTGAGATTATTCTGTCTTTACAAAATTTCTAGTGATGCCTCAAATATCTAACTGGATAAAGAGAGATATGTATCTGCAATGGTTCATTACTTATAATTTTAAAACCAATATGTGTTTATAAATTGTATTTCTAACTACAAGGATCCTTAACATTCATTAATTTTTGGATCTATGTTATGTCTGAAAATACTGGTTTTACTTTTCAATATAACTCCTACAGGTATACATGTGATTATAAAAAAATTAAATAAAAAGAGACTACAAATATATTCTTCTGTTAACTGCTATTTTATGGGATTTGAAGGCTTTTAAATTCTGCAATGTGGTAATAGAATGTAGTTTTGTATCTTATTTTATTAAAATTTATTTGAGAATACCAAAATGTTTTAGATCATATTTAAAATCTGGGAAATTTTGAATGTACTGCACATTTGGAACAAGTGTACTTCTTTATGATGTCTTGTCATTTAAGGTTAATGCCACTAAAATCACATATGGTAAGTTGATATATTTTATTGTGAGGCAAGTAAAGGCTGGCAAGTAAGCATTTCTGTTTTGAAAGTGTCAGCAGCTAGAGTGGAGTTAAATGTCTTGCAATACTTGACAGACTCATGATTGGCAAATGTGTTTGACTTTACCTGCTCTCACATGCAAGTCAGACTTTCTTATAAAAGCTAGAAACAGGAGCTTTGTGATTAAGAATTTTGTGCTTGAGAGTCACGTATTTTAATGAAATTTTATATTTTTTCCCCAATGTAGCAATAGCTTAATGGCAGTGTCTTTTCCCTGTGTGGTCTTAATAGCAGTTAGAAATCTCCTTCCTCTTTTTTAGCAGAAATATAAAAGCTGATATGTTAATTGATGTACTGAGAGAAGATTATTTTTTGGTAACTTTGCATAAAGTTTGCCAGCCTTAGGGGTTTTATGGCATGTTGTCTGTCATTTATGCCAAATGTAAAAACCAGATTTATAAAACAGGTAAATTCATGGAACTCAGTTTTATGAGAGAAACCTGATAGGGGTTTTTGGGGTCTATTTTTATTTTATTTTTTTTTTTAGGGGCATGTTTCTGGATACCATTCTCCCTTCCCGTGATGACAATGGTATACGACCTGCCATTGGCCAGCGTACCCGTCTAAGTAAAGGAGATATTGCACAGGCAAGAAAGCTGTATAGATGTCCAGGTATTGCACCACAAACAAACAAAAACCAAATACTAGCAACTGTTTGATTTGTTGTTCAAGAGAAATTATAAATTTGAGTCAGCTGCTCAGCATTTTCTTTCTGTGTTGGCAGCTGACATAGGCTGCTGATGAATCAAATCACAAAAACAATCTTATGGATAAGGTCACTGGAATGCAAAGCACCTAAGGACAGATGAACTGTATGAAACAACATGACATTTCAATCTGCTTTTCTTAGCTGTTCAACAACTCAAAAAAATACATTTAATGTCACTTCTGGTTTGCATACTGGCTGGAGTCCTTTATTTGAATTCAAGTTGAATGCAGAAGGAGCAAAATGAATTATTGCACTTGGCTGTGAACCCATTATATTTTTTTAAAATGTGTCAATGAAAGAAGTGAGGTAAACCAAATTGTAAACTCTTGTGGATAAGATGGTTAGATCTTTCCACAAAATTTCTATTGTTTTAACAGATAAATTTAAAATTTAAATATATTCTGCCTAACTCTGTCATTCTATAATTTGAATGCATATTAATTTCTTATCTCAAGGTAATGTGGTTGAGTTACTGTCTCAGAGACATCAGTGGCAGGCCTGAAGTAACCCAGAGTCAGCCCTATGGTTCGTGTTGTTCTCTAGTGCTCTTTCTTCACTAAGTGCTGCCAGAATGGTGGAAATCTCAAAGGAAAAGGTTTTAATCTCCTTGCTCAAGGTACTGCTGATATTGGTAACCACAGTTAACCTTTGGTGTCAACAAAGAATTTCAGAAGTGCCATCTCTCAGTCAGAATTTACCAGCAAGATCCTTGTGGGAGGCTGGACATCCCTGCTCTGTGCCATGTAGGCTTACAGCCATACTGCTCCTCATGGGAATGAATGACATCTCAGGAACTGTTTTAACTTAGATACATTGCCACTTTTTACCAGCTGGTCAACACAAAAGGACTAAAGAAAGTGATCAGTGTTAAAGTAATGAAGTTGCTTCAAACTTGTACCAGCAGCAATGAGATCTGCTGAAGATGTGGATTTGGTGTACACTGCACAGCTGAAATGCACTTTTCCTTTGTGCTGTGAGTGTGCTCAGTCATAGTCTTGTATATACCGAGGCCAAGCTCAGAGATTCTGGGCCTGCCAGAGCAGAAATCACTTAAACACCTTTTCTTTAACAACTGTTCCTTTGGGAACAATTTCTTTTCTTTCCTTTTGGTACAGAAATACTTTAAAAATGAGAGTCTTGGCAGCATTATTTCTAAAAAAATCATATAGAGCAACAACTTCATGAACATAAAGAATACATATATTTTGATAAAACACAGGTTTTGGGGGAAAAAAGTAGTATGTAAAACTGCTGGGCAGGTAGGTAGTATCTCATGATCATATTGACTTAAGAAAGACAAATGGAAAGAAATTATAAATTAGTCTGTTTAGTCTGTATATAATACTCTAATATGCACTTTCAAAACTGTAAAAGATGCAACATACATTTATAGCTAATGTTCAGTGTTGTTCAGAGAAAATATCCTTTTCATATATGTCATGAAAATGTACTAAGAATTATAATTTCTTTCAATGTCATGAAAGTCTTGTTGAAAGTTCTTTTCACAGTATTGTAAAACCACTGTGGTTGTTCAGTAGCAGTTTGCACTTAAAAAGTAAGATTTTTTTTTTTTGCAGTGCTAGTGAACATGGGTCACATGAATAATAAAAATGAATGGTGGTTGAAGGATTATGATCCTTTTCTGGCACCCGGCTTTGCAAACTTTGGGATAAAACATATGGCTTTCCAGCCTTACTTAGATGAGCTATGCCATAAAAGAAAGTGAGTTTTAAGAGAGAGAAAAAGGCAGAAGTTTTTTCTACAGCACACTATTTAAAATGCAGTTTTCTCAATTAACATTTTTAATAGAGGCTGCATAGCTGAATAATGCAACCCAGACTGAATCCAATAAAGAAAGCAAATCTCTGGAAGTTGAACAGTACTTCTAATAAATTTTCCAGCAAATACTGAAACTGAAAATTCATACAGGCATAAAGCTTTTAGTTTTATGTAAAGAATCAAGTGATCATTGTAGTACATAGCAATAAAATCCCTGATATGTGTTGGTTTTGGAGGTATGTTTGATTACCTGTTTCAGACAAAAGGTATTAATCATGATGCCTGCTTGGGATAAAACAGCAGTGAATATTTCAATCCTTAATAATCCTTAATACCTGCATTGTTTCATGTGTTCATTTGTGTTGCCTTAAATGCAATGCAATGAAAATGCAGAAAACAATTACTTAATCAGCCTTTTCCAGAGACCCACACATATTTGAAAAAGGATTTTATAGTATTGTGCATGTTTTGTTTGGAGTTCTAGTTATTTCTGCAAACAATTCCTGGCCCACATCTTTTTCTGGGGTCCAAGAACATGAAGTTGAGCTCAGGGTTGCTGGAAAATACAAGTGATCCTCACAGCAGGGAAGAAGCTGAGCCTTCCAGAGGGTTTTAGATAGTCAGGATATTCAGGGTCATTATTCAGGAAGGGGCTTACTGACCAAGAAACAGTTTTGAAACTGGTGAAGCCAAAGACTGAGATTTGACAACCTGCCTTTCAGCAGCAGGGTAAGTGCCAGATCTCTAAAATGTAGCAACAGTAATTTTGGTTTGTTTTTAACTTTTCCTTAGTATTTTTATAAAAGAAAAATGTAATTGCTGATAGGGATCTGTTACATTTTAAAACCAAATTATACTGTTATGTGATGGAATAATAAGGGGAAAGAAAACAATAAAGTTGAAATTCTTCCTCTGTGAATCTGATTTTGAATTTTTACTGTCTTGGTATTTGAGAATAAAACTTGAATTCAAGGTTGGATAATTAGTGGTTTTCAGACAGTCTAATTGAGTAATAAAATGTGTTTTCTTCTAGCTGGTAAAATTTCAACACAGGTCTGCCTCTATAGTTTTATATAGAAATTGTAGTTAATGTTTAAATAGCTTAATAGGAGCAGAAGGATAAGAAAGGAAAATGATGGAGAAAGATACTCATATGCCAGAAGACAGAACAAAAAAAATGGTGTATAGAGTGGGACTGCATAATGGATAGAAAAGGAGTCTCAGACTGGTGGGAGAAATCTTGTTTAGAGGAAGAGAATGTGGATGGACGAAGTTCAGCAAATTTACCAATTGCCTGGGTGTGTGATGGTGTGTGTAGAAAAGAGCAGATGAAGGCTGAAGCTGTTTCTCTTTTGTGCTGTTCTCCCTGTTCCTCAGGCTTAACTTGCTGCTATCCCTATTAGATTCAAAAAGAATGTTCACCTTCAAAAGTCAACCTTTGTTTTCTGCATAAGGAGAATTAAGGCTTTTAGATTGACTGTTTCCTTATAGCTATAAAGAGAAATCAAGTCAATAGTAAGACCCTTAGTTGCAGTAAACTGATTTTAGTTTTTGATTTAACAAGAACATGATCAGTAGTAGATATTTTTAGGGCTTTGTGGCAGCTTTATATGCCATATATGTTTAGTTGTACAAACTTGTGTCTTAGTGTTAAAGGGTGAACTCAAATTAGCCATAAATGATAGTATGCATTTGCTAGTGCTATGTACAAAGGAATGAGACTTGTGGGATCTGGGGAGTCCTGGGGGATCTGGGCTTCATCATTTGCAGATTTCACGGTAATCCTTGATGGGTCTTGACCGTGTGTATAGGCCAGCCCAGAGAGGTGTCACACACAGGCTGTGTAATTAAACACTGCAGACTACACTGGTGGGAATTGCTTTGTATAAGCACATAATCTACCTGCTGCCTACACCCTACGCCCTGCTAATCTTTACAAGGAGAAACAAAAATAGTTTCCCTCTCCTAACCACAAAGCCTTATTAGATGTCTAACCTTCTCAAGCTGAAAAGCAGAGGAGAGTGGCTTTTATGGCTAGAGTACGTGTGTGGGGAAAGCTAAAGTGGTGTTTCTGCAAGTGGTCTAGCTTAGTAAAATTGATATAAGGCATGATATTTGAAAAGAGGGGGGGGAAAGCATCACAGAAATCCTTGGCAAATATTAATGATTAACAAAGGAATAAAAATTTACAAATGCTTTTTAAAGCAGAGCCATATAAAATTGAGGTTGTAATTGATATCTTCTGACTTGAAATATATTAAAATAAGTATGTAATGAAATTTAAATAAGTGACCCTAACCACTCATTTTCCTTCCACATTTCTCTACCAAAGCGGATTTCATTACTAGTGGACCATTATACAGTAAAAAATTTGTCATGTTCGGTCTTATAAGACTAGTCATGACTACTGCAGTTACTACAGTCCAAATACAAATAAAACCTTTACGTTCGTTATATTAGTGATAGAATTTTAACTGTTTCCTATTGCCTAGAAATGTGCTTTTCAACAAGAAATTCCCAAATATCACCCTGTCTACTGCAGCTTTGGAAGCCAGACTAGAGCTCCGATCCCATAGAAAATTAATTCAACTATCGATTGGTAAAAGCTGTTCCTGTTATAGCTCCCTTGAGTAATAAAGAATTTACAATTCAAAGATAAATATGGCAAAACACATGAAGCCCAAGTGCATTTAATAAATCCTGATTGTGCTAATTCTTAGTAGAAGCTATCTACTTACAAGGTTTTTTTATGCTTCTGTTAGAGATGTTTCTTAAAATAATTTAAATTTGATAGAGAGCTCCCAGGAATTTAATAAGCATAGAAGGTAAATTTTCATATTTAATAGCTTTATTCTGTAACTCCTAGGGGAAAAAAAAGAGTTCCATAACTCTTTTTTCAGCTTAAAAGACTTTGTTTTAGGTCTATACACATCTTCTGTATATGGAACATTGAATGTTCCGACGTAGACTTAATGCAACCGTGGATGAGAGAAAGAATAACAGAGGGCTCTAAAAGGGGTGAAAGGAGTACTTGGATTCTTGTGGATGTCCCATCTTTAGGCCCTACTGTCCTCTACTCCAACAATTTAACTTCTGGCTTTTTCTGAAGTGCTTTACTTATGCACTATAAGCTACAGCACAATTCACCAGCTCTGGGGGAACCGAGTTCAGGACTCTGCAACTTAAATGTCTGCATTCATTGTTATGTTAAAAATAAGGTGTGGTTAATGACAGAGCCTTTTCACTGAAAGAGCTTTGTGCAGAAATATCACTTGCTGTGTCTCTCTGCAATTTTTTAAAGATAAACCCACATTTTTTAAATGAAGTGAGGAAAATATTTCCTTTTCCTGTTTCATTTGTAAAGGACACTGTGATGGTGCCATTACACTTCTTGAGGACCACACTACTGTTTCCTTTCTTTTCTCATCATGATAACCATTTGAGTGTCAGTGAGCATATTTAATGCCTTGAATATAATTTACACCTGATATAAGTGTAGTTGTCCGATCACATCTTAGATGCATTTTAACAAAGCTGTGTTGTCCTTTTGTCATAGGCAATCCTTTCCTTTGTCGTCTTTTATTTAAAGATTTTTCCAGAACACTTATAGTTCATTGATATTTTGATTACATGGTTGCTCACCTGCTGGCAGTGGTAGCCCTGTAATTTGAAAGCATTGCAGATCTGATTACATTGTTACTCATGAGATAATATCAAATTCATATCTTGTATCACACCTGCAAAATCAGGGGGTGAAAAAATTTGATTAAGGTCAAAAAAGATGACTAAGGTGCAGCACCCTACCAAAATCAGTTTTAAGGGTGGAGAGTGGCAGTAACTTCTAATGTTATATTTTAGTGTGAAGATGATTTATTAGCCAGCATCTAGCAGCATGATTGACAGGTGAGAGAAGGATGATAAAAGCTTCAATAATAAAGAATATAAAAGCCTTTGATATTTTAAGGCTTTATATTTGCTTTGGTTTTATTACTTGTATCTCTACAAATCACTCTTACTAAGAGACTGTCAAATATAGGATTTAGTTTTTTATACCAACACAAATAAGTGAGTTTAGGTCAGACCAGTTTTTTATGTGGGTAAAGGACTAAATTAAATGACACCACTGAAAAAAATTCAGTGTGAGGCAAGTCATATTGTGCTAGCATTTCTTTTAGTTCTTAAAGGATGTTTACCTTTTTTTAATTACAAAAAAGGTTCTATATATAATATTGCAGTTGATTGACAGCAGTGATATTTTTTAAGGCTGCCATAATTTTGGTTATGTCAGCAGACAACACACAAGTGAAATAGTAAATGGAATAAAAACATCCTGCATAAAATGGAATGAATGTCAGATTTGCTTAAAACCATGGCTTTTAATAAACTGTAAACTAACTAGTTTATTTTCCAATCTGCATCTGCAGTGAGCTAAATGTATTCTGAGTAGATATTGGAAAGATGCATTTTTCTCTGCTAGGCACATTAAATTTTATATTTTTACTGTAATTTGTTTCTTTCAGCCTGTGGAGAAACACTGCAGGAATCTACAGGCAACTTTTCTTCTCCTGGATTTCCAAATGGCTATCCTTCCTACACACACTGCATATGGAGAATCTCTGTGACCCCAGGAGAGAAGGTATTTTAACATTCCTTTAGCTAGACACAGATACTATTTTCAAAGTAAAATGTTACTTTTTTGTTTAAGTCCAAATGATGCATATTAATTGAAAATAATGGTGTGTCATAAAAAACTGGACCATGGACTATGTACTATTGACTTTGATATGTGGCATCAGAACCATATCATCAATTCAATGGACATGACTTCAATCTGCTGTATGCTTGCACCATGAACTCCCTTTAAAACTGGCTCCCAGTTCAATTTATGGTTCAGTATAAAAGTAGAAGACAGGATTCAGGCTCCTGAATGATCCATTTTCCAGCATGGGCTTGGGCAAGCTGGCTGAGCTGTATGGGGCTGTAACTAAGGAAGTTCTTAGTGTGTTCAATAAGATGTTTCTAAAATTAAACCATAATAACATGAGTAAAGAAAGTGCCATTGTGGGTGTTACCTGGAATTGGTTCTAGTGCATATAGTTTTAATTTCTGGAGATCAATTTTATGGGAAAATGAGTGGGGGGAAAATGGGCTTGGTGAGAGCCGTTTGGAGAGAGAATTGTGCCATCCAAGTGACAGCAAAACCTCTCCTCCTTGTGTGCACTTTCAAAATGTGCTAGCTAAATCTCATTTTAAATTATTGGCTCAAATATCAGCCTGCTTCAAAACAAATAAGGATAGAGGGAAGGATAAAAAGCTTTAGCTGAGACATAATATGCAGGAAAAAGGATGTAAGTTTCCTTACATGAAGCAGTGGCTAATATCAAGCAGTCAAGTACTAAAGACAAAAATACAGAATTCAAAGACTGAAATACAGAGCCTAACATTTCAGTACTGGCAAGTTAAAATAGGAAGACTCAGCACTTGCCCCCAGATATTTCAGTCATTTGTCTCTGAAGTCTCCCACTCTGTATGAATCGGACATTTTTTTCTCCTGATTGTGTTACTTTGTTCTGTGTTTCTTTCAGGTCAGGGCCCTTGTAGGCACCAAGAATATATACTCTTGTTGTTCTAATAGATCTTGAGGAGCTGTAAGGGCATTTGCTACTGTGGTGAATGAAAGAAAAGTAATTTGGAGAGTGTTTTTACTCCTCTGGACAAGAGCCAGAGACAGGAGGAAAACTAAACACTCTCTGCTGGGAGGAAAAGGGTGGCTCAGCAGGTTGACAGGGAAAAATTAGGAGATAAATAAGAGAATGATTGTGCAGGAGATGAAAATTACTCTAGAAATTGAATTTGCATCCCCATTTTTTGTGTTACATTTTAGACATTACTGCGATAACAAAAATAATGGCTTAGGTTTTTTTCCACAAATCCATTAAAAAAAAAGTGTGTTCATCTACAATTATTTGCTCTTGAAAAAAAATACTTACATCTGAGTTAATGTTGATGTTTAAGTATTTATAACATACTCCAAATTTGTGTAAACCTATCTATAAACACCAGTGTAATATTAATATGTTTGTAATCTAACAAGAAAAATAGTCTTGAGTTTTTAACCACCACTGAAGCTTTATTATACTAGACAAAATCTAATGGGGGAAAGCCCCTATGTTGAAGTCAGCAAAGTGAGAGGACTAACTCCTCTCCCAATTTACCTGCTGACCCAAATGAGGAAAAGAATAAGCAGAATTTTCTAGTTGAAATTTTACATGACAAGTCATGTCCATAGGGCACTGTTATTACCTCCGAACTCTCTAGTCTCCGTATAGTTCAGTAAGAATAAAGTAAATTGTATTTGTGCTAGTGTCAAAAAGTATGTTTGTCCATGCTGTTCCCATAGGATATTGGCTGTCTTGGAATAAAGAACCCTATTTACAGCCATGAGGTCTAAATATTAGCTAAAGCATATATCATGATACCTTGGACAAGCATTATACTTGATCTAAACTTTTCTCAGTAAATGGTGATAACACTTTCATATAATGAAGGGAAAATGAAAATACATTCAAATTTTTGTTCCTTTGCTGCTTTAGCCTTGATAGATCTCAGGAATATTGTGTGGTGATTAGAGCATGTGTAAGTGCATCATGCCATGTTCTGAAAGGCCAATGAGCACTTTAGTCACCTAAAAATAAACTGGAAAGGCTTTGCCTAGCTCTTTTCTATTTATTTTTTGAGATTTAGCATTCTGTTGTATGAGCATAGTTTGGATGACTTCTATCCATGCTCCTTTCTGCAAGTAAAGGACTCTTCTGATCTTTGATACCCAGAAATTTTATGAAAACTGGAACTGCAGTGGCATGCACAAGTTTTGGAATTCCCTTTATTCACAAGGCATGATGAATTGCCAAGCCAACATAAAATAATAAAACAAGGTAGTCCATTGACATTTTACTTTTGAGACTTAAGACTACATGGTAAACTACAGCTATAAAAGCTGTACTCAATATAATATACACAGAAAAGTCTTAGAGGGAGGATGGTGTTATTCATGCTCTGTGCCCCCAGCCAGAGTGAATCCTACTTCTGGCGTGTAGAAATTTTCTTGGCACAGGGAGAGTCGCAACCGTGCCAGTGTTTTATTTGAATTTGCTTTTTTGAATAGGTTGCACTACTTCTGAATTTTCTTTAATGTTTTACATGAACGATAAAACAGGACAGAAAAATCCTTGATTGATATGGTAAAAAATGCCACCTGCAGAAACTTAGGTTCATATTACTCGTATTTGTTGTATATTTTGTGCTTTCTTGTCTTGGGCAATAGGAGGTATGATATATTCTCTTGGAAGCTGCGGTAGCACAATCAAATCTGCTGTGTAATCAATAATTCTTTAATTGTGCTGACAAATACCCATTGATTGTTTTTCCTGGGAAGCCTCTCAGCAGTCCTGTCCCCTTGAACAGGCTCTGCCTTGTCTGTAGCTCGATTTAATACTTTGCAGAATAGCAAATCAGAATCTTAAATACATTTAAACTGGTTTGGTTTATGCCCAGAAATCACGCTGTGACAGACTGGGGGTTCTGCCTATGTACAGCTAATGAATTCTGGTCAGTGTTAAGAAATTGCTGTATCATCAAATACCTTGGCATATCAGAGTGAGAAAAGGCTGTGAAGGTTATTTCATGTAGTTTCAAAAGCAGGAGCCATTGAGGAGGCTCATTAAATTTTAACCGTTTCCATTTAGATAGCAGCACTTTGAGACATTGACATGATCACAGCTATGTGAAACCATCCATTTCCCATCCCTATCTGGGACACTGAGGCTTGGAGAAAGGTGAATTTCCAAACAAAAACCAGAGAAGAAATCTGATGTTTCAGCTGTGTCATGGAAAAAGGAAAACTTGGCTAAATGCAAGCAGAGATACATGCTTACCTTTTAAGAAAAAAGAAAGTAGGTATTTAGAGGGAATCTGAACTGCAAAGTGGATGGTTTGAGGAGTACAGAAGTTTTTTTAAGTTGGTGTGGTGTCTTTATTTGAAGGAAGAGTTGAAGGAGAAAAATTCTGTCAAGGACAGAGAATTTCTGTGTATACGAGAAGTTTATGGCAGTTTAGGATTAATATTTTGAAAACATGGATAATGTAATTTAATGTCAGGGTAGCCTTGTTAGTAAGTATTGAAAATATGCCTGTTTACAGACATTCTCAATTACACTTGGAGTTCAAGTTCAAAAATTCCAGAAATGCACAGAACTTCAATTTCTGTATAAAAATATTTATTATAGTTTCATTAGGAATCATTAAGGGACTGTATACTGTTTCTTATTAGTGAACTTTCTTTCAGAATTGCTGTCCAACACTGTCAACATTTATGTCTGAAAGTAAAATATCTTGTCAAAACAGTAGTAGGAGAAGCACAATTATTTATTTTTTTTTATTTGCAGCTGATTATATTCAGTGCTGGTTATAGTCAAAATGTAATAGAAGAGGAATTGGCAGAAGAATTGTCAAGTAACATACCTAAAATTATATTGCTCTTATATTTTACCTAATTAGCATTTTCAAATTTTTATTTCTCAGTGGAAAGCCTCCTGTGAGCAAGTAAACGTGAGTCATTTGTCTTGAATTTGCACAAATATATATGATTCAATACAATAAAGTTTTCATGTTCCCAAGAAACTTTTACTTAGTCAAAGAAATAATTGAAGAGAGGATAATTAAATATCTGAATTGTTGGAATTCCATGACAGGTGACCACTCTGGCTTCAGTTCTTCAGAATGTTGTTGAGATTGTTTTTCTCTTATTTACCACACATTATGTATTTCGGCCTTCTCATCTGATTGCAGATAATTTTAAACTTTACCACCATGGACCTTTACAAGAGCAGTCTCTGTTGGTACGACTATATTGAAGTAAGAGATGGCTACTGGAGAAAATCCTCTCTGCTTGGTATGCAACTGTTTAACACTGCATTGTCCACTGCACCACACTCATTGGGCTCAGTGGACCTGCTGTTGAACCCACAACAAACTTCTTGGGTTTCAGGTGTCTAGAATGGATCTAAACTTGGGGATGGGGAAAATACCCTCTAAATGGCCTTGACTTCAAACCTCAAGCCTTAAGTTTGCTGCCATTATTCAGCTGCCATTGTGGAAAGATGACAACTACAAAATGGGCGAGCTTTTGCTTTGCTTATGGATATTGAATTATGAATCTGGCATAGTTTTTTTTTTTTTTTTCAGAGAAATAGGGAAGAAGTGTACAGACAAATCTGTAGAGCTGATGGGAAATGCATAGGTCATGTGAATATGTACCTACTGTAAAGCTGTTCTCATGAGCTCTGTGCCTGTATGCTTAAGATTGTGAGATTGCCTCTCTTTGTTCTGTGTGTGCCCTTCCCTGCTCTTTCAGAGAAGAGAAAAGCAATAGTGAATTAAGTTTGAGTTGCAAATGAAATGTAAAAGCTGTACTCATCCTATTTTAATTCAGAAGGCTGGTGGGAAGATTTCACCTCCTATACTGCTAGTGTCCAGATAGAGAGGACAGCTCTCTAACAGGAATGTCTATTTTCTTGGCCTTGAACAGTAAAAAAAGAAGAAACAATTAAGACCAGATAATTATCCTTTTCACCTGTTCTCTCTCAACTAGAAGAACAGAAATTTTACTTACCTAGGCAGACTTGAAGAGGGTAATGTAGAATAGGTAATTTAGATGTTACTTTTTGAATCTCTTTGGCCCTTGGGCACAATCAGTTGTATTACTGTGACCTACATTGGTTCCTTTTTTAAGATTAGTACTCACTTTTCCCTTCCAAAATGCATGTATTTGCATGTATATAAACCTCTAACAATATTTTTTTTCATTAATTCCCTGGAGGTTTTATGCTTGGACTTTTGAGCCTGACTACAATAAAAAGTTCCAAAAGCTTTGTAATAAAATCTTTGTGTGTTAGGTCCTGATCTGCAGAAACACATGTGCTTAACCATAAGCGTATGGATAGTTCCACTGAGTTGGTTCTGCTACTTCTGCCTGTAATGTTAAACACTTGTATAAATGTTTGCAGCATTTGGCTTCAGAGGCGCAGAAAATGCAGTTACTGGTTGCATGTTTTTAGGCAGGTTTTGTGGTGACAAACTGCCAGAAGTGCTCACATCCACCGACAGCAGGATGTGGATTGAGTTCCGCAGCAGCAGCAACTGGGTTGGAAAGGGTTTTGCAGCAGTTTATGAAGGTAAGCCTCTTACAGCATTAAAAATAAATTGGTTATGGAAGAATGATATTAACCAGATACCTTTTGATATTAATCATGCCCCACCAAAATTAACATACGAATTAGTATTTTATCACTAGGAGACAGTAGGTGCTAAATTACTAGGCAGGGCTTTTAGAAACTCCTCCTGTGAGCAGATTTCAGCTGAGTTCTTTCTCAGGGAAATCACTGATAATAATCACAAACATTTTTTACTATCTTTAATTTACTAAATATGCATGCTCTTTTGTTTAGTGTTTGCAAAGATTTCTGTGTGTATTTTCTGTTTATCCTTCAGAAGAATCGGCCTTATATTTTCCATATATTCTGGGCAAAGTTAAAAAAGGCACCCTTGCACATTGGTTATATTAGCAAGTCAACATTCACCTGTTTAAAATAGAACCTGTACTTTTCATCAAAATATTTTTTAATTTATATTAACTGTTTCTTCAAACTGAATGCAAGCTTGAAGTGATAAACTAACTGTAGGTTAAAATGCATAGGTCATTTATAAAATATGAGATCTTGCTTTCATTTTTCTCTTTCTAAAGGTTAGTAAATATCAATGAAGAATGTTTATTAAGTATATTTCATGGGTGAACAAAAATTTAATTATTTTGACTCTTTAAATATATTCTGTAAAATGTATAGGTTCAGATTATCCATGATTACAAATTCATCCTCGACACTGTATACATGTTTAGAGCTATTATATTTGCTAACAAAAGTATATATAATGGTTTAAATTTATTGTGTTTTCAATAATTTATCCTTGGTAGATTTAAGTATTGTCCAGAACAATTTTATTATTAGTTTTGAAAATGGGAGCATATAATGTCACTTTGGGCATGGGAAAATGTCATTATTAACAGTAAAATGTTATGCTTTTATCAGCTATTTGTGGAGGTGAAATCCACAAAAATGAAGGCCAGATCCAGTCTCCCAATTATCCTGATGACTACAGACCAATGAAGGAATGTGTGTGGAAAATAACAGTTTCAGAAAACTACAATGTAGGATTAACCTTTCAAGCTTTTGAGGTAAAGCTTTTTAACTAATCTCAGACAAGCATCTAGTGGCTAAGTGACAGTGAAATTTAAGGGGGTATTTATTAAACCTGTGAATGAATTTAAGAGTTCTCTCTGAAAAATTAACTCCATAATCCATGAAGTTTCTCTTCCCCAGAAATTTTCAAAATTAAAGGTTTTTTATGTTACCTCTAATATTTGAATTAGAATGTTAAAATTACTGAAGATAGTCACATTTTACCAAGTGCATCATCCAGCTCAGCAAGGTTACTTCAATATTCTGTTAAATAACTAGGACTTTTTTTCTCTGCTAAATCTTATTTTCAAAAATGAATACATAGCTGGACAAAAAAACCCACTGTGTTCTTTGGCTTCTGCTTTGAAAAGAAAAAACCCTAAAATTAATATTCAGCTCGCAAACCTGTATTTAACGAGGAAAGAAAAAACATGTGGTGAGTTGTTGTAAGTGTATGTTTTTAGTGTTCATCACGCTGTGTATAACATTGCTAAACTGTGGTAAACTATTACATAAAAAAGAATGAGTAATATTTTGTGTCTGTTTTAATCCTACACAATACACTGGCTTGAACTTTGTAGATAACTCAAAAGTATGCTACTAAATTTAAATTGTTTTATTTGAATATGCTTCAGCAGTAAGGGCACGAAGAACGTTTTTTAAAAATCTGGGCTTTTTGGCTTTATGTTGTACATAGATTTAAATACCAGTATAGTAAACATAGATGTAATTTACAACCTGGTGCTTTAGTCTTGCAGACAGATTTCAAGGTTATGGCACATTTTTGCTCTGACTGGTAGAAAGATTTGAGCATGACACAGCAAGGAATTGGGACTTCATCAGCAATTATGAATGTAAAGTAGAGAAGTTTGACTATTTTTATGGATTCTACTGAATTTTCCCCTTTTTTAAAATCCTGAATTAATGTCAGTTCTAGGGCAGACAAGATCAGCTTTCCCTGATCTTCTGAGTTCGCATGACCTGGCTCAAGATTACTCACCATTGTATGTTTGTCTCTTTATTTAAGCCCTGTTGAAAATGAAAGTTTTGAGTACTTTTGTATAATTTACTGACCAGATATGGGGCTTTTCTAGTCTGCCATTGCTGCTCAGCATTTTTTAATGTGATGGCAAGGGAAATTAACCTATTCCTCTTCAAAAGAATCTTGCTGTAATATTTGGTTTGGATGCAGTTGATCAGCAATGGTCTACATGGGCTTAAACTGATCTCAGTTCAATAGCATCACTGGGAGAATTAAACATCTCTTCCTATCTTTCAGGACCTTTTTCTAATCACCAGGTTAGGGACTATTTACAAGTGTGAAGATGGCATGCTTATGCCTCACCATGCAGGAAATAACCAGAAGCAAAGGACCAGCAAACAACAGAACATTTTAGTAGACAAGTGATTAAGGCCTTAGGAAGAAATATCCAGTTTTTCCTCCAGACTGTTTAGTATTATGGCACTCTCTCTAGAGGTGAGACATGTGGACTAACACCTCATAAGAAGAAAGAGGAAATTAAGCAGAAATACAATCAGGGGAGTCTCAAGTTGGGGCTTATACTTCATATGTTTTGAAAAGAAAAAAATTCCAACAGTAGGGACTTGAAATACTTTCCCAGGGAGAGTCTGAGCTGTAATTCCAGAGTGGCAAGATGCCCTTGAGCACCAAATGAGGTACCCCAGACAGGCACAAGACTGTTATAGCTGTCTTTGTGGCATTTCTTACTGGCTTATCCACTGGGCTCCCTGCTGAGGATGGGAGTTGCTTTGGGAGCTGCTCTGGAGTGCCTGGACATTCACCACTGGGTCCAATTTCCATTTCTGTTCCCAGCTCTTGAAGGTAGGTGTTTTGGTTTATGGTACTGAGTCCTGCTCTGGACTGAACCCTTGGTGCACTGCCCAGTAAAACAAAAAGTTGTTTAAAAATCACTGTTCTTGGTGCCAGGTGAGATAGAAAAAAGTAAATGTCAGGCCAGAGAGTTATTGCAGTGTGTTTGTGAGAAAATTACTTCTCTGTCTTCTGAAAGGTACAGTTAAGTAAGAGGAATTCTCATTATCCCTATGCAATACTAGAAAAAAAATAACTGTATAAATAACCTTCATTCTGGAATGAAAGCACTAAGGAAACTGAGAATTTCAAACTCTATCAATGAGTCATCTTGTTTTGCCTGCTGTGGGCAACACATTTTCTACTGAGTGCAGGATTCTGCTTTCTTATTTGGCTGCTGTAATTTCCCCTGTCTGTGTGAGAGTAGAGATGTTGGGACTGGGAACTCCATATTTTTCATTGTTACTGTCACCTTTACAATATTGTTCTTTGAAAATTAGCAGGTTTTTTTTTTGTAAGTTTGTTTGCTTTTTTATTTAAGAACTCTTTTTGGCACACAATCTCTCCAGCTAAAAAAAAATGGAGGGTTTGTAGAGCAGATTCATATTAATCTTCCTCATTTGAGTGACCTTGTTAAATTCTTTGTAGATAGTGATCATTTAAATAATTTTTACATAAATCAGGGAGTAAAATTTATTGATCTACTGATTTCACTAGGCATGTATGGCACTTTTTATGACTGAAGTCTACAGCCAGAAGCAGATATGTTTACCTGTATCGCAGTTTGATTTATGAACAAAGAACTTAACAATGACAAAAATTTTGTAAATATTTTTCCTGCAATAGAATTGCTCCCAAAATTGCCATTCATATCCTTTTTTCTCTCTCTTTTTTATATTTTGTTTTCTTCAGTTTTAGGGTTTTTTGCTTGCTTGTTTTAATTTTTATATTTTATCTTCATTTTTTCCTGTTGGAGAAGTGCTATAAGACAAAGGCACTCTGGATGTTTATTTGTTTTTTTGTGGGTTTTTTGGTTTGTTGTTGTTTTTCTAAACCTGAAACTATTTATGAGGCCTATTTCTTTGAGAAGGGATGTAGAGAATGTCTCTGGCTTGCCATTTCCCTGGGAGATTTCATATTTTCCTGCTCTTATGTGCCTGCTTTAGTAATTTTTCTGACATTTTCTTGACTTATTTCTCTGATGCCATTTAAATTCTAGGTTTCCTCCAAGGCCTTCAGGAGCCAAGGTTATCTTTCAGATTCCTAGAGGAAATGCATTTTTCTGTAAAAACTTTTTAGATATTATTTATTTTCTAAAATTTGCTAATATTCTGCATATTTCTTCTCATCAACATGTAGTATCACGTGAATATCTTGTGAAATTTTAGTGCTCCAGTAAACAAGATTTATAGGATCAGTCCAGTTACAACTGAACTCACCAGGTGTCCTTTCATTAACTGGAAGAGATTTTCCTCAAGAAACAAATAGGAAGTAGGAAGAAAAGAAAGATATACAGAAAATATAGGAGGCAGCAGGAGGAATAAGAGTCTATTGCAAGTCTAAAAGGCCTTTATATAGCAGCGTTCCCAGATGATAGTACCACATAATCTTATAACCTGAGGTATGGAAAAAACCCGCAGATTTTATAATATTTTCTTTCACTGATTACCAAGTACCAGTTATTTCTCAAAACTACAATACTTCTCTGGTAGTTTACATATAGGTGTAACACTTTAATATTGATAATACTGGCATCACTTGCACTAGTAGTAAACAAAATATAAGTGAATATGGCAGAACAGGCACCTTTCAAATGGGTTTTATTGTAACTCAGTTGCACTTTGCAAGTTGGTTGATTCTTATAGTCTTAGCAAGTTTAGAAACTCCTATACAAAATGTATTTTTAGCTCTTTTCTTCTGCCCAAAGTAAAGTGATTCTCAGAAAAGAAATTACTAATTCACCTCAATGGAAAGTTGGCACATGTAACTCAGAGCCACACTTGGCTGGGGGATAATCATAATTTCCATACTGCCCATAAAAAATGGAAACATGGAAAAAACTGATGTTAATTATATGTCTTGAGTACTGAAATTACTACAGATGTGTGGGGAAAATGCACAATTCCTTCATTGATATTAGTGAGCTTTGGACCAATTCAATTCTCAGTTTTGACTGAGATTACAAGGGAGGCTTTATTTCAAATTAGAATATGATGTCATGAATTTATTATTTAGATTAATGAAAATTTGGAATTGATATTATCAAAAACTTACCAGTGCTCGTGTACTGCATTAGTTGCATACAATTTCCACTAAAGTCAACAATAGGTGGTTGTATCCCAAATCTTCCTGGCTTTCCTCACTCATTCCCAAACTCTCTCCCAAGCAGTTCCTGAGCAAAATACTAGGAAATTCAATAAATTGCAAAACTGTTAGTGACAGAGGAGTGTGTGGGAGAAAATTATGCATGTAAATGCCTGGAGAATTGGAAATTTGGAAAGAAGACAGAGAAATGTCTAAGTGTGTAAGTGCCATATTTTGATGCCACTAAAATGGCATAAAATCAAACAGTTCTTTCCCCCCAGTTTTCTCTCTTACATAAGAAATCTTCTTGTGATAAGTGGAAGCTCCTTAGTCTGTGGCCATTCCTGAGCTTTATGTTGGTCATGATACACAGGTAAAGCAGAGAACCAGTAGGTACTTCTGCTTACTTGAAGATTAGGTACAAGAAAAATGTTCTCTGGAGATCAAATGTAGATTTTTTTCTGGGCTTAGTTTAGACTTTATTGATTTAACAGAATGTAGATGTGCTGAATTAGATCTGAGGCTTTCTCCAACCCTTCTCCTTGTCTGTGATCCCATCTCCCTCCCCATCCTCTCTATCCCTAAGCTTGCCTTTCCCAATTCAGTCAGTTAGTTTAACAAAAGTGTTCTTATATGAATTATTTTTGAATGCTTGGATCTAGTTAATTCTGTTATTAATAAGACTGAGTGATGTGAAATATTCCAGCAGTAAAATGACCCAGCTCAAGAGGGTTTTTAATTCTGTTGAGAAAGGCACACTCTCAATAAAGACAAGCACCATAAATTATCTGGTTTCTGGACAAGGTCATGTTTGGGCTGCTACTGCTTTCCTCTCTGGTGCAATTCCCATTCTGATCAACTCTGCAAATACTATTATGTAAAGAGCACAAGGCTCAGTACTCAAGTAGACATGCACACATGCCCACTCACATATTAGTCTATGTTTGAATGTCATCCAGCAGAAAGTTTAAATGGAAAAGGGAAATTTTCAGATGTTCCAGTTTCAGTAGGTTTCTCCATCAGTACAGCGAAGATTCACTCACTGACCCAGAAAGTCAAAAGAAATCAGGAACCTGAAATCAGGAATTATGCAGGAGAAACTTGGCTGCATCAGCCACAGAAAAAAATAGTCTCTTTTTGTCCTCTGTTCTCTTGTTAACTTACGAGCTGATCATTTTAAGTGTGTGTTTGGATCTAATTTTTCAGATGAATCAAATTCCTTACACACCTCAATTTTTTACCTTTGTCCTGCAACATCAGTGAACAGCAACAAATGCAAAATTTTTCTCTGTCTGGAGAATAAAGGGATGTTCTAAAAATCTTATCATATTGATGAAAATTGAGCTTTTTAATATTGCTAAAATGGTGAATATTTCTGACCTGTTTAGTTGCTGAGCCATTAATCTTCTTTAGTTGAGTGTACATGAGAAAAGAGGACTTTACTTGAGATGAGAGTAGAAGTTTAGCAGAACATTAGGAAGCTTAGAGGTGAGCATGTCTTTTTTAGTTTTTTTCCCAGTTAGACTGTTGTGTCCTTAGCAATATTTAAATTATTTTTGTGTAGAAAAGAAGTATAGTCAAAATCCATTCAATTATGTTCATCTTCCTGCTGCTTGAACCCTAAACAGAGATCTTAACCTTAACATTGAAAAATTTAAATTCTTTTTGTTATCTGACTGACATTTATGGTCAAGTAGGTCATTTTGAAAATTGTGTTTTACAGATTGAAAGACATGACAACTGTGCATATGACTACTTGGAAATCCGAGATGGAACAAATGAGAACAGTCCTTTAATTGGTCACTTTTGTGGCTATGACAAGCCAGAAGACATTAGATCTACCTCTAATACCCTGTGGATGAAGTTTGTTTCTGATGGAACTGTTAATAAAGCAGGGTTTGCAGCTAACTTTTTTAAAGGTAAGTATTTTGGGACAGCTGTTATGAACAGCTTATCACTTCTTGGACTAGGAAAATTATGAAAGTATGTTAAAAATATTTCTCAATATTTTTTTACTAATAAAGTGTATTGTCTCTAGAATAATTTTTCCTGGGCATACAATTTATTTCAAACAAAACAATAGAGATTTTTGTGTCTCCTAGTAAAATGTGTCCAAGGAATGAAGGAATATATTCAGCACAACTTTCTACTGTCTTCAGGTTCAGTTAATCAACTTCTGATTAATTTAATTTTGTAAGAAAGCAGCACTTTTTTTACATTGTGCTGTCAAATATAAAGTTAAACAGTATAATTGCAAATGGCTTTTTTTTCCCTATTTAAGTATTTTTTTCTTTTCTTTGTCTAAATCTTGTCAGATTTTTTTCTTATTTATTTTCTGGATTGTTCTGCTTTATCATTTTATTGCTCTCTCTAAGCAGGGAAAAATCCCAAAAGAACGGAACAAAAATCATATTTAGCAATAACCTCATAGTCTTCCTTCAGTTATGGGTGTTTTTTTGGGAGAGGAGGATGTCATACAAATGCAGCTATGCCTGAAGAATACGATGCATGGAAAGTTGTCATTTGCACACAGCGCTGCTGGTGGCACAGTTAAAGCCACTGGCATTGGTGTGGCCATGGTGACACCTGAAGTACAGGTCATGCCACCAGGAAAGCCTTTTTGCTCTTTTGAAAAGAAGCCATCTTTTTCTAATCCTCATAGTTTTCATTGTAGACAATTATAACTTTGAAGGCTATAGGCATGAAAGTAGGAGCACTTATTTTTTTTTCCTGAGAAATTACTTGTCCTGGTGTAAGAAAACAATATTCCAGCATCCGAGGAATATTTCAGTAATGAATCTCATGGGCATATTTCAGAGCTAGTAGAGAGAACACACAATTCCTTTCCCTCCCCCAGTCCTGATTCATCTTGTTCCTTTTAATATCAGGAGAATAAAAACCTAGGATTTGAGGATTCTGTTAATCTGTTTTTGGGTATGAATTCAGGATAATGTACAGATTGATTCTGAGGGAGATAAAGTGCCCTTCAAGTGACCCTACTGTGGATTTTTCATTTTTCCTTCAATACTTTGTACAATCTTTAGATTATGGCTGCCTGAATTACTGTATGCTGCACACAAAGTGCTTATAAATTAGTTCTGCAGCTGTCAGTAGATATTGTTAAAAAAACACAACAAAACAGACCCTAGAAAGGAAAAATTTTTATTTGCTCTGTTGCAGGCCTCCTTAGCATTTGAAAATCCTCTAGTCAGCAACCACAGTGGTTTATGTAGTGCATCTTATATTGGCATGCATACATTTTCTGGGTTAATATTGATCCAATAGTTACAGCTGAGGAAGGTAATTATTTAACACATTTTTGCATTCTTGCCTGTCTTGGCAGAGGAAGATGAATGTGCCAAACCTGACAACGGTGGCTGTGAGCAGCGCTGTGTAAATACCCTGGGCAGTTACCAGTGCGCCTGCGATCCTGGCTACGAACTTGGTCCTGACAAGAAGAGTTGTGAAGGTACAGTGTGCTGCTGGCTTATGGGCTTTTAAAGCTCTCTGAGTGCCATTGCCTGAATGAAATGCTACACGTTTCTTAGGCTCTGTCTGAACAGCATGAGATCTGTGGAACCCACCCTAGAAAACCAGTGCTGTCCTTTTAGTAGTCATGCCAGAGCCATGTTTGTCCCATGCCTGTCAGCAACTTCATTTTGCAGATTTTGCTGTTCATCAATCAGGAATGGTACAAAGTAGGACTTCCTACCACTTATTACACTATTCTTACTCACTAAAGCAAAGCCTCTCAAGAAGACAATTACCAGCAGAATAATGTGCCACTTTCTCAGAATCAGTTTAATGACCCCTTGGACCACCTCTGACTGGGATGTGCCTGGGAAGCTGGCAGGTCTAAAAGAGAAAGGTCCTCTATTTTAGCTCAAAGAGAGAGGAATCCTCTCCATTCCTAGTCACACTGTGGGTTTTTCTTACTTTACAGGGTGAGCAAAGTGTGTTCAAATAATCATTTGGAGAAAAAAGAAAGAGATAAGTGGAAGTCTGTATAAACATAGGATTGAACTGAGATAAGATTTTTCATTCTATGCATATTTCATATCAAAGGAAAGAACCACAAGCTCTTGATCATTATGCATCAACTATTGTTTGAGTTTTACTTATAGACACCAATAAATCAAAGATTGCACAAATTTATTCTTAGCTCATCTGTTTGACTAGTGAATGGATTTTGAAAATTGGGGTGCTTGAAGTCCTGGTTTTCTTCTGATGCAATTCACTGGTCTCTCTTTGTTCTAATTTCCTGTCTTTAATTCATTTTTTTCACAGTTTGGGGTAGTTTTGCCTAGTTTCTTTGCAATGCCTTTTTGTTATTTTGCTTTTGGATCTGCAGGGTTGGTTTTTTGGGTTTTTTTTTTTTTTTTTTTTTGTTTGGTTTTTTTTCCCTGTTTCTTGTATGTTTGTGTGAGCTGGTGGAAGTCCTAGATTAAAAGCATGTTAGATTGTGGCTCTCATCAAGCTGGTCGGGTTTTTTGGTTGTTTTTCCTCCCTCCCCCACCTTTAATAACAAGAACATTGGAAAAATAATTTATTTGGATGTCTGCACATTAAGTAGACAATAAGAAAATTAGTTTAATCAAAATGGGGGCCATGAAGACAGAGGTTTGCTTTCTGGGCCTTTGATCATCAACCCCAGTTTATGTAAGGAATTGAGTTTAGTCTGCTTGCTGACTCAAGTCAGAATATTAGAGAAGTCTTTCAGAATTCTCTTCTGTCTGCATCTGAAAAATAGAAAAAAAATTGCATTCCTGGCACCCAAACAGTAAAGCAACTCTGTCAAAAGAAGTCATTCTAAGCACTGCAGCGCACTGTAGAGTGAAAACCCTGAGCTATCCATAAAAGTGTATGTGTTTGTTTCAGTTGAGGTGGCACTCACTATATGTAGATAGTACTTGGAACTGCTGAATCAAAATTACTGTGTAGTCACTGTGAAAATTCCTTGTTGTAGTTTGGGCCTTTGCGGGGTGAGCTAGCTGTATTAATTCATGTGAGTAGGTGCCTCAAGTCAGAAACTTTGCCCTATGCTTCACTGCAGTGTTGACATGCACAGAAATTTGCTTTATGATCTTCTAATCCAAGTCTCCATCAATGGCAGCATATTAGAAAGGGTTAAGATTTTCTTTTTTCACTATTTCCACATTTCCTGCCCTTGCCTCAAGGATCAATAGAACAATGTTTATAAGCAGAAATTGAAATCTGGCAGTAGTTTCTCTGACCCAGACTGGATCATTTGAGAGGACAGCTTGTGTCATCTGGGTACATTCTCTAAATCTATGTCTGGTCTCTTTTGATACACTGAGATGTGACCAAGGGTCTTAGTACAGCCATTCCCATCAGATTACTTTTACATGTATACCAAGAAGTGTGCTGCATGGAATACTAGGGACCAGGAGAAACACTGGTGTGTGTCTGAGCTGACAAAATGAGCCTTGACACAGTAACTGCTGAATTCTCCCAGCTGTGCTAGATGGAGTAGATGCAATATGTGATATCATCAGCTAGACTGCAATAGCCAGTTTTTAAAGCATTTGGTGTTAGCAGAGAGCAGTTGAGTAGAGCTCCCCCCTTCAGCTCTTTGGAAGGAGATTTGTGGATGATTTCCAGGGCTGTCACAGTGCTGTAATGGTTATCAATGTAGCAGAGTGTGATTGAGAGCTTCTCTAAATCCCTTTACTTTCCCTAGGAAAAAAAAAAAATGCACAGATGGAAAAGATTAATGAGTTTATCCTTTGCTAGTTGAACTGCATTCAAGAACGTAATACAGTATTTTTCTGTTTTATGGAGGTGATTATTTGGCATATATTTGGAAATAAGAGGCATTTTCTCTCTTTATGGGACATCCATGATTCAGCAAAAGCAATTGTGACTGAAGTGTATGTGCCTGTTCTTCTAAAGAAGTGACCCTACCTAGTAACCTGTTAGGTTATGGGAGGTGTATACAGCCATATGAGCTGAGACAGGTAGGGCTGATTCTGATCAAGGAGAGAAGCACATCTTAAGTATCCTTCTGTCAGAAGAGGGATGGTCAAGGTCTTAGGGAGGGCAGTGAGGTCAGAGGGCTTGCATGGGAAAGGCTGTGAGAGAATAACCAGAGTCTTTGGAGGGAGGGGAAAAGAATGACCATGATAACGCCTTGTGTAGTTCTGAAACTTATCTCTGCCCACAAACCTGCAAGCTGTTGAAGATAGGGGCTGTCTTTTTCTCTTTGTTTGCACCAAGCATGATAAAGCAAGATTCTGATTAGTCTGTCTGGGCATTGCAGCATATAAGTAATGAAAGGACTGATTCTTCTCAGCATGCTTCTGTTTACAGTAAAACACACTGCCAGTCAAGAAATTGTGTTCTTTTTTAATTTTACAGCTGCTTGTGGAGGACTCCTGACAAAGCTAAATGGGACTATAACCACACCAGGGTGGCCAAAAGAGTATCCTCCAAACAAAAACTGTGTGTGGCAGGTGGTTGCCCCAACGCAATACCGAATTTCAATGAAGTTTGAGTTTTTTGAGTTAGAAGGGAATGAAGTAAGTAACCGTGAATGAAGAGCTGCACAACCTGTTATACTCTAAACGGTTTCACAAGCATTTGAAAATAGATATTGTCTTGTAAAACCCTTGCTGACCTTTCATGTGCTGACAATAAGCATGGATATTCTTGTTTTCATTTTGGGACTGTTTCTGGATTCTTTCAAAACAAACATGGGAAGAATAGCTCTCTTTTACATATCATCTAAATGTATATGTGTTACAAGAAATTTTTAAAAAATGTTCTCTGCTGAGTCTCAGCTGACTTTTTTATCAACAAAATAAAACAGAGCAAATGGGGCTGAAGCATATTGGAAAGAATTCAAGAGAAGAAAATCTGGAGAAACCAAATCATCTTTACAGGCTGACTACAAAAAATACACGTAAGCTGTGGTTAGTGATGGAGTGAGGGAGCATTTAAATCACTTGCAAGTGTCTCTCTAGGGGAATACTTTGAAATGAGCAGTACCAGAAATAACTTGCAATAGAACAGCAGCAGTTTTTGAGCTGGGCAACCCCCAGAGGCATGGGGGATCTTCTGCCCATGTAGGAGGAGGAACAGAGCAGAGCCCTTCATGTGCTAAAGGATACTTCTTACAGCTTTAAACAAAATTGTGGGGGTTGCAGGGCTTTTTTTGGATGATAAGCAATAATGTGGGTTTCAACATTCATTTCAGCTTTTGTTCTGCTTTGTGGGCAATTCTTTGTCATATCACTGAATTCCCTGACCACACTCCAGCCATAACATGCTGTAACCACTGAGTTTATATGCACATTTTTTTACATGGCATTAAGAACACAAATTCCAGGATGTTATTTCTGACATTTCTATTTATTTCGAAATAAATTTGTAGCAATGTATTTAGTATAAAGATGCCCACCTTTTGGGCAGAGGTATTTGAAGGGACAAAATCTGGAGTTTGATTTATAACTAAGAACCAAACCAGCCATGACTTCTCCAAAATATCTCAATATTACTTTCTGTGGCAGCAATGTCAGATTTTTTCTCCCATAATTTTTTGGAGTGGGTTGTCAACTCCATGAAATTCCAATTTTCAATGATATATGCAAGTTACATTCATGTCCTGTCATCATTATTACTGAAAGTGCAAGAGATGTAATAAAAGCTTAAAAATCCCAAAGAATTAAAATCTAATTACGATTTGATCAAGTCATAAAAACCTTTTTCTCACACTTTCTTGGTACATGGGCAAGATTTGCAAGGAAAACATCTGGCATGTAATAAAATTAAATAACTTCTCTAAGGTCATAAAAGACATGTAACATAAGCAAATAGAAAAATTCTAAATGTGTTTCAACAATCAGAACTGGAGTTTGATCATCCCGTGTGCTACTAAATCTTGACTTCATACTGTTAAATAGTAGTACTAAGGATAGATGCCTGTGAAAATCAGAAGAAACATATAATATCTGGAATATTCTAATATATTGTCTAAATCTATGCAACCATAAAAACCACTACTGTATTGCTGGAATTGTTAGGATTTATCCATGTAAAGAGCAATATTGAAAATCACATGCATTATTAGAAATCTGTCTTCCAGTTAGTATAGATCAGCATATGCCAGTAACTCAAGTTTTTGAATCTTTGTGTTCTTTATACTGTACAGGAAGAGTTTCAACCAAATTAGTCACTTTTCAACTCTGCCACATGTGAAAATTCTTCCAGTGGCAGTAAAAGTTAAATCTACATCTTCAGTGTATTATATTAAAACCAACTGGAAATTATGACAAATTTTCATATATAGAGAGAACAACAAAGGCCAAAACATCCTTTTCTGTTGTTTCCTTCCAGCTCCCCTGACACTTTCTTTTTTTTAGAAATTGCAATTTTTCAAATACAGCTTGGATTTAATGGACCAATATAAGCTCTGTCCTGGCCAATGTTTTCTCTTAAACTATTAATTGCAGACAACTAGGACATTTTTGATTAAATGATTGATAGTTGAGCCTAAGAAGCTTAGAAGTTTTTGGCTGGGTGGCTTTAAGTTGACCAAGGGATTATGCATTGAAAGTACTATCATTAAAACTAAGCCTTGCATAAGACTTCTTTAATTACATTATATTACTTTATTTTAACCTTTTAATGAAATGGCATGCATCCTGGTCCAAATTATAGCTATGCTGCTGTTGGTGAAAGTTGCATGGTTTTAATAGTGGAAAGTTATATATTTGGAAAAAAATTAATATATCTTAAATGTGTAATGATGAAAACTTACCTTATAAGTTTCTAGGTGAAAATTAACTTTTTAAAAAAATCTTTGAGATGCAAACAGTAAAAGGTTTGTAGGTGTGGAGAATGTGGTTTATAGCATGCAGATTGGTATAATTTTTAGGATGAATGTTTCTAGATTTTCATTTATGACTATGGAATATTTGCTTTTTAAGTTAAGTGGAAATGCTTCTAAGCATCTTGAAATTTAGATATTAAACATAGGTCAGCATTTATAAAAATATAAGTTGGAACGTAATTCATAGTATAGTTATGTGTTAGTGACCTTAAAACGTTCTTACCTAAAATCAACAAATGTAAGAATTTACAAATGCTTTCAGAATCAGGAGAAAGTGAAGGATATTAGTAATTTATTCTTCAGCAGCTATATATATACTGATCAGAATTCTGGCATTTGTAAATGGCATCATGCTTTTATTTTGATTGGCCAAATATTTTTTCTATCTTTCTTTCTTTTCTCAGGTTTGCAAGTACGATTACGTGGAGATTCGCAGTGGCCTTTCCTCTGATTCCAAGCTCCACGGCAAATTCTGCGGTACAGAAGTGCCTGAAGTTATCACCTCTCAGTACAACAACATGCGCATTGAGTTTCGCTCCGACAACACGGTCTCAAAAAAAGGCTTCAAGGCACACTTCTTCTCAGGTATGGAAAAGTGCCCTTGTAAGTACCTCTGGGTGTCCACTGACTAGGTGGTGACCACAATTTTGGGATAAAAATGAGTGGCTTCTTTGTTTATGGTTTTCCTGGTAGCTTTGAATTAGTTTTATTTACATAAACATAAACCACTCTCCTGTCTTAAAATACCATTTTGAATTGTAATGTCTGTAGAAAATATATGGAACATATCTATATGTACTTAAATAACAGCAGAAGCAAGTAAACTTTGTGAGATACAAAGGAGGACAAAAGAAAATTTACTGTGTTTCTATATTTTTATTAGATTTCTTTTATCCTAAGTTTTGTTGTTATTTTTTTCAAATCCCAGTTGTAAAGTGATGCAAATTGCACACTGTGTTCTCTTGTATTTTTTCTACTCAAGTCTCTTAATATATTCCATTTGTTGGGAAATTACCACTTTGTTGTACAACATTTGTTTAACATTATGGTTACATCTGTGCCAAACTTTGCACTTCTTAATGTTTTGCAGAAGAACAGGGTTTAAGATCTTGATCTTGCAAAAAAAACCTGTGTTTTTTTATTTATGAGTTTAATTTTACTGAGGGAGATCAGAGCGGTGGAAGTTTATATCATATTAGGACTTACACTGTTGAATAAAGTTACACATAAGTGAAGCTTAAGATGTGAAGAAATATTTGCTCAACAGTGAGTGGCCTCTGCAATTACCCATTTAGTGAGGAGTATAGAAATCTGGCTCTGGCAGGAGACCACTCAGTGTTTGTAGAAAAGTTTGCTTAGTATTTTTCCTGTGTGTTTACACACACATATAGGGATAGGTAACTTACCTTGTGTAAAACAACAAAAAACACCAGTTCCATCTACCCACCTCCCTAAACCATATATCAAACTGAAGAATTTGGACGTTGAATTGTGCCCCAGACTTTTTGATAGCAGTGAAAAATCTGAATTTGGAGAATCCTGATTTCACTTAGCATGCAGTAAAATATACTAGCATTTTCAGCATTTGTTTGCTTAAAATATTTTATCAAAACTGAAATGAAAAAGTATTGGTTACTGATATAACTAATAATTATGACTAATAAGACTCTGTATAATGTGTAAGGAATATGGTTTGAAAAGTGAAAAGATATCTACCATGGCAAACAGTTTAGACTTTAAGTATTTTCTTATTATATGACTGTTCTGATGATTTTATTAAGCATCTATGAAAGATGGTAAGAGGTGTTTTGTCTCATACAAAGACATAACAAACATTTAATCTCTTTTAAGTATATCTCTTTGCTAGTAATCACATTTCTCTGTTCATAATGTTCCAAAGATCCATCTTTGCCCATAGTAACACTTTTTACTTTTAAATTTATGATTTAGATTAGCAAGAAGCATTCAAGATTTACTCATTATTTGTAGTAAATACATATGTGCACACAACAGAGCTTCCTCCTGGAGGCACACAACTAGTCATTTTATGTTGGTCTAGTTGTGCCAGCAGGAATTGTCACATTGACTTTTGTAGGAAAACATGTTCAAGTTCTAAAAACTGCAAATGAAGTTTGTTAAATCTTCTTAAGATCTTGCAGATATTTCAGATAAGACTAGCAATGATAGTGTAGTAATTTATATAAGCTCTGTGGTTCAGAATTTGTATTTTTTGGACATCCTGGTCATATCTATAGTCAGTTAAATTTTGGTTTTTGTTAAAGTAATAGTTCATCTTCATAGATGTATTTATTTATTTTGCTTAAGTGACTTTTTTAAAATGAGTGAGTTCCACCAATGCTGTATCTTGGGGAAAGACTAGACTAAAGATCATGAATTACAAAGCATAACGTTGTAATTCTTCAGAACTAATTTTTCCCTTGTATATTTCAGTTCTGAATGAAATGTTATCTTTCTCTCAAAAGGTAATTGCAATAAGAAATGTTTTAAGGATGTCTTTAGTCAGGCATAAGTTTGAACTAATTAATTTTTTAATGAATAGAATGCATGATGTGTCCTAGATATAGTCTATATCTAATATCTTTAAAAAAGAAATGGTTTGATATAGAAAGCCTTTGAATCTATAAGTATGTAAATTTACTGAGTGCTTCATAATCCATTCCTGCCAGCATTTCATGAGTTCAAATATCTGAATATAATATGAATATTTTATTTTTATTCTTTCTCAGCTATCTTCCACTTGTTCTAAATTCTAGCATGTTCCATTCTTCTATGTCATCTGTCTTTCTCTGTTTGACAATGTTTTCTGATTAAAACAAATTTTGTAATGCTTTATAGAAATCAAACTTCTGAATTTAAATTCTCTAAAGAAGATGTCAGCTCCAAATAATTAATCAGACATCTTAGGACTGTCAGAAAACACTGTTACTTTCTCATTCCTGAATTCCTTAATATGGGCATAATATGCTGTTGATCTGTCAATGAGGAACAGACTTGAGACTTCAAGAATTTTGTCTTTTGGTAGTTGATGGCATGATTTTTCATCTGATGATATGTTGGTTTTTTTACCTGTTTATATGTATATTAATCTTCAGAATACAATAATTTTAGAATGATATGTGGGTAGAAATACTTAGACAGTTGATTTCAGGCATTTACCAGTTTTATTAATTGAATCACAATAGATAAGTGTGGAATAAGTGTGTAAGCACTTAGTTATAAAGTCATAAATAATGAAAAAAAAATGTAATGAGTAAAACACTGCATCTTGCACTCTATTCACCAGAAAAGGGATGCAATGCTCAGCAAGATAAACAGGTGGATAAGTTAAATTAATGTGAAGTTTAGGAACTGAAAAATGTTCCTCAAGCACAGCCAAAGAATTACTCTTTTCATCAGCATCTCTTTTGGTGGTGGATTCTGCACCACAGCTAGAGATGAAAAAGCATGGCCCAGCTCCAGCTTAGATGACAGAAAGCAGTTTTTGGGTGGTTGAAACCTGCTGTGATAAACTGTGAAAGCAAACAGTGACATAGGTCAACAGATGACCTGCATTAGGAAGGTATTTATGTTGATAGAAGACAACATGTAATTATATTTTTGGCTGTAAAATAGTGTTAACAGCCAGACAGGTGCCACTGGAAAGTGCAATTTTTTTTATTTTCAGCATTCTGTAAAATTTACATTTGATGGGACAGCTCTGAAGAAAGCTCAGTTTGGGGTCTCTGCAGGGATCTAACTAAACTACACAGACTCTATTGTATATTTATAATCAAGATTCTCAAATAAAGGGAGGAAACTAGGGAGTCACTATATATTATTTTAAAAAATTACTAAAACTTATTGGAAATGGATAATAGGTTTCTTAACAAAAAATTTCCAATAATTAGTTTTTTATTCTGTCTTCTGTCCTCTGTCTCCTGATTTTGTTGTAAGACCAAGACCTAGGACTAAGTCCCTGCAGGACTTAGCACACACTGCTGGGCCTGTAAGACTAGAGAACTATTAAATAATGCCAAAAGGATAACAATTATATATATTTATATATGATTTTTAAATATGCCTCTTTTTTTTCTGTGATCTTTTTTGAAAAGATAAGCTAAGGATTAGTCATAGTTTAACATTAAATTGCTTCCATTTATCATAAATTTCAGACTTACTTCAATGTTTTAAATAAACATGATTGATTCTTTGCATAAATATTCAAAATATACAGGGATTTTGATATAATGTAGAAATGAGGTTTGTTGGGACATCTCTTCTGGGGGGTGATTCATTGAGCAATTAAAAAGAGAAAGCTAGAATGTTTCTAGCCTTGAACAAAAACTCATCTCTGGTGCTATCCTGGTACATTTTTTTCCACAGACAAGAAAGCTGCCTGCAAAGAGAAAATTTTTGTTTTTGACTCTTGCAAGGACTTGATACAGGTCCCTTCAGGCCGAGTGCGTATTATTCACAGACTGGTGGCCTCTGAGGGTCTCAGAGGTACGACCGCTTGTCCTCAGAATGATTCAATCTATTATTTTCTTGAGAATGGATCTTTCCTTTTTCTGAGTTCTGAAATGAGAAAAGAAAGAAAGTATCCATTTAAAACTGGGGGTACTCATTTCCATCTGTCAGCATAACAAATGGCTTTGTTTTTACATGGCAAAACATTTGTTCTTGTAACTAATACAGACTAATTGTTTTTTTTTTTTCACAAATTTTTAAACTGGGCAATCAATTTGACAGAAAGTCTGTTCTCAATTATGAAGTGTGAGGAAGGCTTGTTCAACAGTTGCATCTTTGATTAACTATGTACAAGTAATTATTGTAGTTCAAATGTGTTCCAAAGCTTCTCCTTTCTAACTTCTGTCCATTATTTTATTTCTGACGATATCCAACATGGGATTATTTGCTTATGCACTTGTTACTTAAGAGATTATTTTATAGAATATAAGCATATCTAATGTTAAAATACTTTTCAGTGTTTTCAGAGTTTGGTGGATGATGAAAATTGACAGGGCTTTTATTTAGAATTTGTGCTCCTACTCTGTATTTGAAAGCTAACTGGAATGCATTTTGAGCTTGCCTTCCTTTCATTTTGTTATTCTGGTGGAAAATTACAAACTAATATTGAAGACTTTTGTTCATATTCACTCTAATTTCTCACTTGCTACTTTTCACTTGCAATGTAGAATTAATTTATGATAGTGCTTGATTTTGCAAAATTATGACTTTAGTTCAAAATTGCATAGATTTGCTACCTCAGGGGCTTGCTTTGCAAGGTACATAAATAGTGTATTGTGGAGTTTCTGTGCTTCCTATCATCATCAAAATGACAAGTAGTATTGCTTTGAATGTATGGTTCCAAGAGGTATCTATCTATGTTTTCAACTCTTTCTTAACCTTCGATCTGTTTGCATTTGCACAAAGCTTCCAAAAACTTTCAGTGCAAACAGATTTGAGATTTACAGTACAAAATGCAGTGAGTGCTTAGGTTTGACTTGCAGAATTTACCTATAAATGCACATTATCATGTATTATAGGTAGAAGCTGATTTTTATGGAAAGACCAGTGAGTCAACAGGTTAGGTGCTGAATACATTTTGCAGAGGAAGATGTCATGTATGCAATTACAATGCAAACTTCCTTTGCTGTGTTACTGAATATGAGCATCAGTAAGGGCAGGGAAAAAATGCATGAGTAAGGCAATGAAAAGAGACTTAAATTATCCATGGTGGCTTCTCATCTATAGAAATTCTTACTGTACCTGCTGAAGTGTGAAATATCACATTGCCTTGTTTGGAGATAATGTTAACTGTTATTTTCCAAAGTAAATAAGACAAAAGACTAAACTGTCTGCATTCCAACCCACAATAACCAGCCCCCTAGGATGACCAAAATTCCTTTTCTCCTTTTCCTCCTCTCTTTCATATGTTGAAATGGCACATTTAGAAAAATACAGGGGAGGTTTAATATGTGTATGTATATACATATATATATATATATGCATATATTTTTATATCCAAGAATGTGTATATTTATATGTGTGTGTATACATTGATAGTTATATACATGTGCACACATATATGCATGTATGTGTCTATCCATGTCAGGAGTAGTCTGCTTCTTTTAAAGGGACCAGCCTCATCTAAACCAAGAACAGCTGAATGACATAGAAGCGTGGCAGCAGAGGCCTCTTGCTGCAATGACAGCCTGTTAATCTAGTTTGGCTTTTTTCCATGCAATGAATTTGTAGCTGTTTAATGCAGGTCATATTTCCTCCGCTACTCTCTGCTTTATTTCTAACACACTAAAAGCTCTTTTGAAGGATTATATGTTAATAAACAGAACTGCGTGCTATACTGTAGCTTTTGAATTAACTAATGCCAAATTCTTTTTTCTTTTCTTTCAATGAAATGTTTTTCTTTTTGTGATGCTCTATAATGTCCAGATTTATTAAAAGTAAAGTACACTGTCACTCTGCTGGGGGAAAAAACCCCAACTTATTAGAAAAGCTTATGTGAACTCTCTCTTACATGTTTAATGTGTAGAAGTTGAAGTCTTTTTTGATCTATATGTTCCTTTCAAGATATCAGCATTAAATTATGGAATTTGTACAAATCTGGAATAATTTGTGTTGTCCAACACTACCATTGTTTCCAAAGATAAAACAGGATATTTATGAAACTTTTACCAGCTAAACCACTCGAAAGAGCAAAAGCTGGTGACTCTCTTACCTCCTTTGTTCTAGCTGGTTTATTTTACTAGTGTTCTCCTTTAGGAACTAATGCTCATTTCCTAGAAAGATGAGACAGATTCTGTGCCACAGTGAAGGCTGCAGGCTGAGCAAAGAGCAACTAGAGCTAAGGCACCACAAAAATGCCTTACTGGGAAGAGTGACTGTGCTGTACCTTATCCTGCTCTCAGGCTCTGTGCTCCTCTTGGTAGCAAGGTCTGCTGGGAGCTGTGTGCTTACCTGAGCTTGTTGTGTATTTTGTAGACAAGGATGAGTGTTCAAAGGACAACGGTGGCTGCCAGCACGAGTGCATCAACACAGTAGGAAGCTATGTCTGCCAGTGCCGGAATGGATTTGTGCTACATGAAAATAAACATGACTGCAAGGAAGGTGAGTAGGAAGGCAGCGGAGTGGTTGGTTACACAACTGTCTTCTAGAAAACTTTCTGCAGCTCTCCTTTCAAACAAAAGAAAGGAAAAAAAGTTCTCGGTATTGGGATGTTAGACATTTGGGCTTAAGCACTACGACATCCCTCCCCTTTCCCATCCCCTCCATCCCCAGCATTTGTGTGGGCTGAGTTCGAGGTCCACAGGAATGAAGTTTGGAAAACTTGGGATCATTGGCACAGAGTGCTACTTTCAATACTTCTGTGAGGTGTAGAATATTCAAAGTTCTGATAAAGTATTTATCTAAGGCTGTATTAAACACAGGGGTGGAGTTTCTGGAGAGAAGCCTGGTAAAGTTATGATTAGCTGCTATCAGTAGCAGTTAGTTTCCTCACAGCTGGGTTGAAACCATATCTACCCTTTCTGGCTTTGTTTTAGGTGACATATTTAGACAATATAAGTTCCAGTCAGAATCTTCCTCTTGGCTCACTCCAGGTGTGGCTACCATCAAGAAAACAGTAGGGTTTGGGACTTATGTAGAATTTAAATGAACCTCAAGTGTGCACTATTACGTGAGCTGCTGTAATGTCTCAATGTTTTATATCATGGATTTAATCTGAGAGTAAAGACATGCCCTTTGTGAATTATTTGCATTTTCACTGGTTTTAGAATGCTACTTGCCTACTCTAAATTTTTTTTTTTTTTCAAATAATTCTCTGATATTTAGAAAACAAATTGAGATTGTTAAAAGTAAATACAAAAATGCCTTCTTTTAGTTCTGGGTACTAGTGGTTTAGTTGCAAAGTCAATGGTTAAGCTGCTATTTGTACATACTCACAGTTTAGTCTTGGCTGTTTTCACATTGTGTATATGTGAAACTGTGAGGTACAAATCAAATTGATTGCTCTGTAGCTACAGTGAAAACTACTGAGAATAAAAATAAATTGTTTGAGAACTTTCTTTTTGAGAAAGTAATGAGATTTCATATGGATTTGTGTACATATTTGTATGTAGGATGGGGAACAGGAAAATACTTGAGTTTTACATAATAAAAAAATAAGATAAATGTTTAATATTTATCTAATATTTATTCCTGTATAAGACTTTTTCTGAAAAAAACCATCCATTGTAAACAACAGTGTATGTTTCACAACAATCCATAGAGAAACGTGCTGGGTTAATGCTCTAAAGCACATACCTGTGGGGAAGAACATGACAGTGCACTCTGAAAAGCATGCTTACCTATCTTCCTAAAGACCCTTTCCACTTAGTGGCTGCCCTGACAAAAAATAGCACTTTTTTGACTGCTTCTGAATGCAGACCCCCAGACTAACTGACGCTATCCCTATTGGCACAGCTGAATGTGAACAGAAGATCCACAGTCCCAATGGCATCATCACAAGTCCCAACTGGCCTGACAAGTATCCCAGCAGGAAGGAGTGCACGTGGGAAATCAGTGCCACCCCTGGGCAGAGGGTCAAACTGGTGAGTCTCTGCCTTCCCTTCCTTTTCAGCTTTTCTTGCATCAAATCAGCTTCTCAAATGACTGCTCAATGATATGAAACTGTTACTAAACCTTACTGTCAGCGTGCATCCCATAGGTAAACTATTTTAAAAACTTGCTGAATCCTGTCCATTTCTGGCCAACAGGGACTACTCAATATCAGAGTCGTGATTTAAGTTTATAGTGATTGGAAATACTCTGCACAGTGAAGGCAAGAGGAATGCTTTCCTCCTGTCAGACTTTACTATGTTATTGTTGAAACTCATAAAACTTGTGCAAAGTTTTGGCAAATATGGCAGAGGCCATTTACACAAATTCCAATATATAGAAAAGGCAAAAATTTGAGTTATGAACAGTCCTCTATACACACCTTTTCCTGTTCTGTTTTTTTTTGAGGAGGAAAAAAGATACGAAACCCCTGAGAATCTGGATTTCTAATTTAAAAGTGGTTTCAAATTTTGACATAAGTAGCAGAGCAGCCTGGAGTAGATTTGTCAATTTTGTGTCCAGCTGGCTGAGGACAGAGCTGGTGTCCAAAGACAGGCCTAGCAAAGCTTAGATAGCTTTGCAGGTTTACTGAGGTTATGTAGCCTCTGTATGAGGCCAAATGCATGGTGCTGCCAATAGGGTTTCTGCTTTGAGCTCAGCTCCAGCATTTCTTTAGCAGCTTATTTTCAGGACAGCCACAACAAAAGCTGGCCTTGCATATATTTAAACTTCATAGATTGATTTTTCAACTGTTTTGGAGGAAATAAAATTAAGGAGAGAGAAGTCTCTGTTTCAGAGGTAGAAGCAATAGCCAATACTTGTGCAGGGATGAAAAGTGTATTCCAATCTCATAACTGCTGACCTTAGCAAACCCTAACCCCTTGTCCTGGTTTTGGCTGGGGTAGAATTGATTTTATTCACAGTGGCTGGTATGGGCCTGTGTTTTGGATTTGTGCTGAACAATGTTGATAATACAGAGATGTTTTTGCTATTGCTAAGCAGGGCTTATACAGAACCAAGGATTTTTCTGCTCGCAAGGAAGTTGGGGTTGCTCAGAGAGTTGGGGGGAGACACATCCAGGACAGGTGGCCCAAACTGACCACAGGGATATTCCAGACTGTTTGACATCATGCTCAGGATATCAAACCAGGGGAAGCAGGAGGAAGGGAATGGTCTTTGGAGTGATGGTGGGGCCCATGCGATGGCTGAACTCCTGCCTGCCCATGGGAAGCAGTGAATTCATTCCTTGTTCTGCTTTACTTGTGTGTGTAGCTTTTGCTTTCCCTATTAAAATGTCTTTATCTCAGCCCACAAGTGTTCTATCTTTCACACTTCCAATTCTCTCTCCAGTCCTATGGTGGGGCAGTCAGCAAGCAGCTCTTTGGGGCTTGGCTGCTGGCTAGGGTTAAACCACTCTTACTGGTGCTGATGTGGGATTGTGTATTGATCCCTGTTCACCAAAAGTAAAACAGTTGAACTGTACTGGAGGGGAATGGTGGCAGTGGAGAATGAGTGCTGTGCATGCTCTGTCCATTACAAGGGTGAAAAATAGGTTTCTAATTTGGGCAGCCTTCCTGCTGCTGCTTCTGAGCAAGTATTCTTCATACTGGCTGAATAAACTAAAGCCAGCCAGGTATAGGTGTGTTACTGTAAAAGCTTTTCCAATACTTATACCACAGCAGGTGAAATTCCAACATTCAGATATCCCTAGCCAAATATTCCATGGTCTACTTTACAAAGAAAAGATTTTTTTAAAATTGGATTTTGCAAATGGACCTGAAAAACATATACAGAATTTTACTAGATAGAATTTTCAACAATACCTCCATAATTTAGTGTCAGAGATCTGCTCTTCTGTGCAAGCCAGTAGGGTCAATTACTAAATTCTATATGTACAATATCTATAAGTTGTATAGTACAGCAAGGTCCCATATCAATAATACTAATGCCATAATTCCACACTGGATGATTATTTTTTCTTTCACACTGTAGTTAAGTTAACTTTTCATAGTTTTCTTGTACAAATTGAACGAGAATTGGTTGCTTCATGGTAACAAACCACATTAATTGTGAAGCTGTGCTTTCTTTTTTAAGAGGGGTATGTGTATAGAAACTAATCTTTTGTTGTGATTGCCCTCGCTCTGCTAATCATTGAAAAGTGTCTTCCTGAATGGGTTAAATTCAAGTATTTAGTGCAATTAAGAAACCTATGAAAAAAAGGATATGCACTTCAGAACTTTTAAATGAAGCATGTAGATAAAGATGGCTTTGAAAATGTACATAGCAGAGAGGCTGATTTCCATGAGCTAATCAGCCGGATGTTTATAAGAGACAGACTGAAGTGTCCCATCCAGGCAGCTGTCCATAAGTGCCACCGGCGTATCTGCTCGGTTGAGTGGTGTAGATAGAAAGGACTGGATGGCCAGAAGCTATATGTAACATTTCTGAACACCATTCCCACTAAGGAGACAAAACACATGTGGTTAAAATAGTCATGGTGGGGTAGCAATTCAAAAATATTTGTCTCAGGAAGAGAGGGTGTGATTGAATTATGCTACTAGCTTTATTAGATCATTTGTTAGCTCTGTTGGCAACAACTATTCAGTTATGTTTAAGGGAAGTTTGTGTACCAGTTCTTCTCTTTCAAACCTGCAAGAAATTGGCTGATTTTTTTAAAAACTGTCTATGGGTCTTTTAAAATATCAGGCATTTTGAGATTTTAAAGAGCTATGTGCCTTAAGATCCAGTTTTCCTTTAAAAAGCAAGCTCCTTGCACTCTCTTTGGAATTGCTAGAATAGATTGCTACACTCACAACATATTTAGGACTTTTTCTGCTCATATTTGGGGGACACAATATTACATGTACTGTGCTTCTGCAGGCTTGGGAATCCCAGTGAGAAGTCAAATATTAAAAACAATAGGTGTGTATTACAATTTATAGTGAGATATGTTTCCTAGAGAGTGTTGTTTTCATTGGAAGTTTTTCATGCTGGTGAGAAGTGAACAAAATAGATATAATTTTCCTCTAAAAGAAAATTAATTTCTTCAAGCTGCCTATTGCTCCCATTGATTCCAAGCTGGCTTGACTCAGCACTGTGTTTAAGTAACTCCCTTACTGAGACCTAGTCTCTCAGCTTTCTGGGGTTTTCTTAATCCACCAGATTTTATTTCTGTATAAATGACAACACATAGCTGGCATCATAAAAGTAGGATGGCTGACCACAGTTTAAGAGCAGCAGGAGTGACTGCTGTACAGCTGTTTTCATTGCCTCTGCAGTTTCAGTCCCTCCAAACCTTCACAGTGAAATGAACCTACATCCACTACATCACACAGCTCTTCACATAAAATAAGTGTTATTCTGAATATTGAGGTTCTCTGGGAAAAAAACTGTTTTAGCTCTTTATTTAGGTCAGATCTTAATATAATTTACCATTGCATGTCACATTCTCCACAAGTGATTTGGTAGGTCAGATTTGTTCTGGTGTACCAGAGAGAATGCTTAATTGTGATATTTGCTCAGTATTTGGTAGCTCAGTTTTATTCCTTTCAATTATTGTTTCTTAATCCTATTCTGTTTGGATTATGGTGTTTTGTTTGGGGCTTTCTGGTTTGTTTTTTTTTTTATGAACAGTCAGCTACATGAGTACTCGTGAAAGCATGTGTATTTGGTGGTTTTATGCTGTTTTGTTGAACAAAATAGATTTTGAATTCCACCTTAAATTGTAGCTTATGCTATACAAAATTCACAAAGATGTATATTGCCTTCATAGTGTTTACATGAGGAGAAATTACCAGATATTAAGCTTCAGCATTGTTGAAATTTAGTCCTGGTCCAAAAGTCTTATCTGGAAAATCTTACATGTCCCCTTGAAATAAGTTTGTTTATATCATTCTAGTCTTGGAAGACAGTCTTCTAGATCAGAAAAGCAGGCATTAGTTGTATGTGTGTTATCAGTCTCTGTCAGGCATGGCATACACTTTTTGGAAATGCCTGAAGTTTTTTCCAACAATTAGCACAATTTTGTTGTTTTTCACAATGCTATTGCTAGCAAAAATGTGGCCTTAGCATGAAGGGTGAAGCCTGAAACATCATTAAGTTGTAAGAATAAAAAAATAGATTTCTAAGTAATTAGAAAATATAACTTTCATGCATAAACCTTCATGTGGAAAAGTCATTCTCAAGAGGCTTTAGTTGCAGTGTGATGTAGGTTTTAGAAAAGGGCAGGGGGGAGCCATTATGCTTTGCAGATGTTTCAATCAATCCTCAACAATGCAAGGAACAGTAATTTCTGACTTTTTGCTGTTTTGAATGCTCTATGAAATTTGGAATAATCCTAAAAACAGTGCACATTTAGCAGAAAGGCAGCATTATTCTAGATTTAATACTCTCTTATAGGTAGTAGTTGTTATAAAGATGCCTTTCTGTATGAAGGATGATGCACTCTTGAAGTTCAGTGTCTTAGCTTTTATTCCACATTCTCAAGATCAATGTATTTTTCAAATCTACAGGCTTGTAGAAGCAGTAATGTTAAATCTGTCGTTTTAACTTCATCCTTGTATTCTATAACATATTAATATATATGTGTACGTACCGTGTAAATACAGTCCCACAATGGGTCATTTTACTTTTTTTCCCCTAGACATTCAATGAATTTGAAATAGAACAACATCAGGAATGTGCTTATGACCACTTGGAAGTGTTTGATGGTGAAAGTGAAAAATCGCCAATCCTGGGACGCTTATGTGGCAATAAAATACCAGATCCTCTCATTGCTACTGGAAACAAAATGTTCCTCCGCTTTATTTCTGATGCTTCAGTTCAAAGAAAAGGCTTCCAAGCAACTCACTCTACAGGTCAGAGATCAGGATGTACTTTTTACTAATAACTTACCCATTGTTCTTTAGTGGTAGATACACAGACTTTTTTTTTTTTATTGAGTTCACAGATGTAACAGCTGTATCTAATGAAGCCTTAAGCCCAGTAGAAAAAGTCTGAGATTGCAGAAAGTACTCTCTAATATTTTAGATGTTCTTTTCTCTCTGTCTCTCTCTCTCTCATAAGTGAGAAATTAAAAGGTGTTGCAACTGAGTCAAATAAGAAATGAGGGTCCTCAGGATCCATGACTTGAGATCATAAAAGATTGAATATCTTTTCACTGTATCGGTAATGACAACACTTAACTGGGACATGTGATGCACCTCCATTACTCTCTTGTTCTAACTTAGACATTAATCTGAGTTTTGTGTAAACAGATACTTCTTTCCCATAGTGCTTAAAGGAAAGACAAACCAAAGAATAAAAAAAAACCAAAAAAACATTAACGACTTTATTAGGACCTTTAGAATATAATGTTCTTCATATTTCCATTCAATTTTCGCAACAAGAAGTTGGAAACAGTGGTTTGTAATAGCATTTATAGAGTTTTTGGGATATTTTCAGTGTATCGATTTTTCCCCTGATGTTGCTTGGCTTACAGTGGCCTCTAGTGCTGAAGCTCTGAACATCCAGTGCCTGCAGGAAAACAAGGGGACTTGAAGCTTCTTGACCTCTACTTTAATCTTCAATTATAATGAATTCTTTCTTTACTTTCCAGAATTCATTCTTATTTCTCCAGGCAATAAATATTTCAGAAAACATTTCATAAATATATCCTCTAGGAGATAAGTTTTAGTGACAGGTAATAGTTATGAATAGAATTATCAAGGTAATGAGTTTCATTACATTGTAATAAAAGTTAATAATATACAATAATTTAATAATATAATTGTAATATTACAAGGTTAATGTAATATTATATTACCCAAAGTATCCATCAAGTTGATGTGTAATGCTCAGCTAAAAAATCCTCATATATATCAATGCTGGCATTTTGTCCTTTTATTCCTTCTGATTTTTTCTAAGTAATTAAAAATCTTTATTAGTTTAATTTACCTTTCAGAGAAAGACAGTAGACAACAGTATATGAAATCTTTATGATCTGGGCCTTGAAAGTGAATAGTTTAGCTACCTGTAACTCAGTTATTCTTGTGGAAAATCTTGTTTTATAAGCATCCAATATTTTGCTTTCCCTACTACAGTAACTTTTTCCCTTAGATGCAAAATTGAAGTAATAATTACCCATTTCTAATTACCTCAGGGTATATAGTTAAAGGTCAGAACTCTTGCTAGAACAAGTGTTGTAAAACTGCTGTTTCATTTATTGTCCTCACTTTCAGTTTGCAGGACTGGAGCAGTAAGTATGCTAACAAAGTTCAGATGTATACTCCCTAAATTCTAAAGATTGCAAGTTTTGTTATGACTTGCTGAGTTTTATGTGCCTTAAATATAAAAACATCTGTAGCATGGACAAGCATGTGCTTTTCTGAAAAACTGCGAAAAATAAAATCTACCCAGTTTTTTAAGAATGTTATAAAAAACTACAAAGTTTACTTCCTTAAGAAAGGACCTTTATTTCTGTCAGCTGCTGTTGCACAGCCTGCTCCCTGAGATGAACCCTCATCTCTGGCATGTAGTGTTGGAATGAGGGACAGCTCAGGTCTTGCAGTCTACTCCTCCAGCCTTGAGCCAAACACAGATGCTTGTGAGAATTCTGTGAGAATTTTACCTTTGTGCTGTGGGCACATGTGAATGAACAGATACCTAACAAGTGTATGGGCAGAGGATATATTCCCTTAGTTAATCTTTTCTAGAAAAAAACTGGTTGAATGGTGTGCAGTGGAAGTAGACAAGGTTGTGTGTGATCCTGCACAGCTGTACAGACAGACAGGGAGTGCTGAGGAAGATGCTTCTGTCACTTCTAACATGTTGGCAGAACTCACTCAGTGAAAGGGCTGCTGTAACACAACAGCAGTGAAAGAGCAGCTGGATTCTGTGCCCAGAGCTGCTGCATTCCTGGCATCTTCATGATTTAATGGCCCCTTATTATTCCAGTAGATGCTGTCAATGATGATTTCCCTTCTATGACACTTTTTGTCTTGAAGTGCTATCCAATTTCCAAATTTCCATTTAATATTTCAGAAAACAGGATAAAAATGTAGCAGCAAATACAGTAAAGCTTAAAAAATAAACTGTATGGAAAGGCTTCCTTGGGTGGAGCAAAACTTATAAAATGCTGTTTTGAAAGTGCAATGCAATTTTAGAAGGAGATTGTCATATTTTCCCCTCAGAAAAGGCATAGCCCATCCAAGAGGAATTCATAAAAATGCTCCTGACAGAACATTAAGCATCTTTGTTCAGGGAGTGATCTGATTGCCCTAACTCAGGCATCTAGTTCTCTTCTGGACAACTTCATTTATGGTGCCTGACCTCCAGATACTGCTCTAGGAGGTAACAGATCTACAGGTCCTATTTGTATATGTCAATGCTGGGAGGATATCTCAAACCAATTTGGATATCTCAGATGTCACTAAGTTTAGATGCTTGTGTTGCTCCCAAAATAGCTGTGGTAATTCAGTATGGGAGTGCTGAATCAAATTTATAATCTTGTTTCATTAGTTCAGATGGAGTGGATTTAAGCTTTTCCCAACTGTCTGGCTTGTTAGACAGTCAGGAAACTACTGCTCGATTTGTTACATTTGTAATAAGCCTCAAAGTCCCCAGAAGGGTCGTGAAACATGAGAGGTTTTTGTGCCTTAGCTAATCTAGAAAGAGTTTTTCACTGAAGCTTTGAGATCACCATGGTTTTAGAAGCTGGACATATTTCCTTATGGTCAGAAGCAAACACCCTGCCTCCAGCAGAGCAGCTGTGCCTGCACAGTGGAACCCACAGTGGGTTAGCTCTGGCACCAGGGCTAAGCAAGCAGTGCTGGGTGGCTCTGCTCTGTTCTGTGCCTGTCCCACATGTCCCAGGGCAGAGCCTCGTAGTGCAGGCTAGATGTAGACTTCTGAAACTACACCTTAATTCTTATGAAACTGAAAATTTGGTTGTAATTTCTATTCTAAAATATGAGGCTATAATCTGTAAGAGAAGGGCAGGGGAAAAGGAATGGCCATTTTTTGTGGTTGTATGGCTACAACTTTCCTTTAAGCTCGTGCCCTCTGTAGCAAACAGAGGGAAAGAATGCAGACAGTTCATTAAATGTTTTCTTTTTTTTCAGCTGTTTGGTGTCTGAGGCAGTGAGATGTTCCTAATGTTGGCAAGAGCCCAGTAAAACAAACAATAAACCCAAAACAACCCCTTCTCCCCTCAACAACAACAAAAACAACAACAAAAAACCCCACAAATGAAATTCAGAATAGGGAGAAAGACCAGTAAATTAGAATATCAATGAGAAATAACTGTTTGAACTATCTTGCTGATGTTTTATGATGTGCTCTTTTTTATTCTTTAAGAGAAAACTATTTGAACTGATCATGCATAATGGATTACTTACATAATTTATATTTCCTGGTTTTATTCCTTCATTTCCCTATTAAGAAAAAACCCACTCTTTTTAAAGAGTAAGGATTTGGTCATTACCATTATTAACTATCAGCTGAAATGTGTCTCCTTGCAATATACTAGTGCAATTGGTCATGTTTAGTGTGGGTGGAGTCTGTGAAGTAAAATTCAGTATCCCTTCACCAAAGCTTAGAAAGCTTTGAATCTTGCTCTTCATTTCAGGTTACTCTAAAATAATATCTATATATATTTAAATGCAAAGAAAATTATATGTTTATTTATAAAAATTAAATCTAAACTTGTGCGTCGTAATGTTTTGTTCAAGCTCATTTGCACTTGATGTTTTTATCAAGTGCTGTAAGAGGTGATTTGTTCTTGATGAGAAACCAAAACAAAATTATTCTGTTTGCATTGAGTTCTTCATACATGTAAAGTAAAAAAGTCTGCACCCACCTTTTGGAAATATGATGCATTTTGGAAACAATGAATTTTTTTCTTAAGTACAATTTTTGTCTCTTCTTCATTGGGTTTTAATAACATTTTTACTTATTTGGTTTACACCTTATTCACCTATGCACTAAAGCTAATTCATATTTAAATTCTGAACTCTTTGAGCAGTTACAAACATGCTCTAAAGCCCCACATCCATTTTTCAACTGCATACAAATAGAGATTTATGCTAAAATAATGGTTTTGACAAAAGGCACGGATGTCCTGTCCAAGTCTTGCCTCAAGAGCAGGCTTTCACTTACAGGACTTTATCTGGTAGCAGCAGCTTTCTTCCAGCCCATTCTTTTGCAGAGAAATGCCTGCCCATGTACTACATAGCAAGCAAGGAAGCAAGCTTTGCAGTGGTGTTTAGTATTGAGCTGCCTCTTCAGGTGCCACATTATGGTTTTAGCTGACACTACTGTGAAACAAAAGAGTTTTGCACTCAGTCACTGACTGCAAGTGTGCTGGAGCTGATCCTCCTCATCACTTGCAAATGGTGTCATTACCTCCTGTGGAAGTCACCACTGCTGGCCACGGGAATCTTTCCAGTCCTACTCAAAGACTGTCATACTGCTTAAACCACATTCCTTTGGTGTTCCCTGTCTTCATCTTTCAACTGAAAATGATGAACTGTGTCCAAGTGTCTCTAGTTATAAAAGAGAATTTGTAAAAGAAAACTCAGAATGATGGAATTAAATTCACACTCTGTAGTACTTCTCTCTCAGCTTGTTTGATTAACCTGCTTGTGACATTAAAATGCACACAGCCTGAATGAGACTGGGCATCTATGAAAAGAAAACACAAATTTGCACCGAATAAGCTTCATCTTTTTTTCCCTCCATTTAGAGTGTGGTGGTCGTTTGAAAGCTGAACTCAAGCCCAAGGACCTGTACTCACACGCTCAGTTTGGTGATAACAATTACCCGGTTCAGGCAGACTGCGACTGGCTGCTGGTGGCCGAGCGTGGTGCTCGCGTCGAGTTAATGTTCCAGACTTTTGAGGTTGAGGAAGAGGCAGACTGTGGCTATGATTATGTGGAGCTTTTTGATGGTCATGATAAGACAGCAGTGAGACTTGGTCGATTTTGTGGATCTGGGGTAAGTAAATAGGTAGAAACCTTTCTATTTTTAATTTCTACAAAAAGAAGAAAGGCAGGGCAGAGGAAAGTAAGGGTCATGAGATTCAGTTACTACACCTTATAGTGAAGGTACTAGATTATCTGTGTCAGATTTTAATGTATAAATTTGCAGGCTTGTAGTACAATCATTCCCCTGAAATATTTTCATCAATAAATATTCTTACCTATTTTTTGACCAAAGTATTGTTATGTTAAGCTTTAAGTAGCTGGCAGTGGCGTGTTTATCAGCACACAAAGAAAAGTTAGCAGCTTTTTTTCTTACATAGAGGGAAATGCACCAGTGTTGAATATTAATACATTAATGTTCTTTCAATTGGAAAAAAGCCACATTTTAAAGTAGGAGGGGCAGCTAGGAAGCATTTATAGTATGCTTATTGACTTTAAAGTCTGATTTCTGTGAAAAAAAAAAATATGCTCCTAAATTAGGTGATTAATATGGGCCTTAAGAAAACTGTGAAATCCTTTATGCATTGTGTCACATTTTAACTGTGAGGCATGGAGGAAATTGGCCAGATGACACCCTGAAAATGCTGTATCCTGTTTCTCATTTTAGACTTGCACTGGTCTGCGGGCTGCCTGCCTTGTGAAAACTGGTGTAATGATCCCAGAAGTCTTCCTCAATTCTTTATATGTGTGCCAGTGCAAGCACACTTTTGTGCATATACTCTTTGCCTAGATAAAAGGCTTCAAAGACTATATAAGATGACAGGAGCTCAAGTAATTTTGTGTCACTTTTTTCAGCCTCTGGGATGGATCAAACATCTCACTCATTCAGACAAGTTACCTGTAAACTGGCTTAAATCCTTTTAGTGCATTTCTGAACACTAATTAATGCTGCACAAAAGGTACTTCTATTTGAACTGCAGGGGATGCATTCTAAGGGAAATGCTACAACTGAGCCTAAAATCTACTAATTTACACAAAACAATATTTTTCTTTGTAAGTTACCACATTTTACAAGTAAAAGGGCAGCTAACCAGAAAATGGGCTGAGTTATTTTCTTTTTTTGGGGGACTGGGGTGGAATTTTGGTGATGGTTTGGTTCTGATAAGATGTAAATGAATGGCTTCAGATGCCACATAGGATAGATACAGTTAAATAGAAAGGCTATTAAAAATAAAAAGCATAATTATTTAAACTGGAGTGGGAAGAAAATATGTTAGTACATACTACCACCTTCTCAGCTTTAGAAGGAGGATTTGCTAGTGCAGCTGCTACTTCTGATCAATGTGCTTCAGTAATAAAACAGGACATTGTGAGGGCTGTGAAGAATAAGATAGAAAATAGTATTAGCCTCTGTTGTTCATCTAAATTTAGAATATTGTATATGGTCCTGCCCAGTCACTTACTTTCTCCAGCAGAACTAGAGAAAAACTAGAAGTTTAGGTTATTTTCTTAGTCTACCTCTAAAATTCTTAACCTTTAACTGAGAGCACAAGAGATTGAACTATTCTGTCTGATGTCAGATGGCATTGTATAAGGCACAGTGTAATTATGTGATGAAGTGTAGCAGGAAAAGCAAAATATTCATAAAGAAAATAATAGTGTATGAATACACAGAGTGGACAGATAATTTTTTCTTTTTATTAATTTATTTTAGCCACCAGAAGAAATTTATTCAGCAGGAGAATCTCTTCTACTTCACTTTCACACTGATGATACAATCAACAAGAAAGGATTTCATATACGATACAGAAGTATAAAATATCCAGATAGTGTGCACACCAAAAAATAACACAAGAACCTCTATGCCAGAAAAGAAGAGTGAGAAAGAACGCACAGTGAAAAGGAAGGAAGGCATGCCATTTTCTTTTAAACTGAAGTTATTAGCACAAATGTTTAACAGAAGTTCAGTTGAAATGCTGACTTATAATACCAGAGACTGAAATAAAATAAAAGAAGAAAGTCACCTACCCCAGTGAAATAGTCAAGACAACGATGTGCAGGCTCCATACTTGACTGTCTCTGCAGAGCTTGTGAAAGGACTTTGCATGCAAGGAGAATATAAAAGCTTTTGTTCATGGTCCAGTATTTGCTAGAACCGTGTGTGGATTCAATCAGTTTCATTCAGGGGAAGTTACCCTCTAGACTATTCTTCCTTCTGACAATTGTATGGTGTCTAGAAGGAAAAGAAGCTCTTTTAGGTCCCACACTCAAAATACTGTCCTTCTACCTAGTTGTTTTGACTTTGAATCCTGCGTACAGTGTGTACAAGGACTTGAAAGAAGATAAGAAATGAGAAGGCCTTCCTGCATTGTTCTGTATTTTTTACAAATTCACGTGTCATATCAGGTTATTAGTGTTTTGAAACTGGAAAATCCTACTTCTGAAATGTAACTGATCTATAGAGTATTTTGTTTTACTAAAGACTGAGAAGTCTGAACTGTTACATTGGTCAGCACTAGTGACCAATCACTAGGTGACTGAATTTTAATGGTGTAAGCATCTAAAAAATGTTTGGTTTACTGGTTAAGTAAGCTATCTCTGATGATGTGCTCTTATTTTGCACTGAATATAGAAAGAGACTGAAATAAAAACCTGTCCTGAATCAAAATCTGTATCCATGAGAGGGAGAAATGGTCAAGGATCATCCGAAACTCCTCCTACTGAATTTGTTTTCAGCAGTACATTTGAAACAACTGCTAAGCTTTATTTCCTTAGACTTTTTTGTGAATGAGCTATTTGCCTGATTCAGTTACTCAGAAATGAAGCTGCAGTAGTGTCCAAAAGACAAGTTTCCCAAAGAGGTTTTTGTTAGTTTTTTTCCTAAGAGTAAGACTATCCATGATAGTGAAGCAAAACAAAACAACAGACCCAGGATCTTTTTGATATCAAGTGTGAATTCCTATGGTGCTATTCCATGAACATTAAAAAAAAAAAAACAAACAACAAAACATGAAGTTTTAGACTTTTGAGCCAACAGTTTGCAGATCATGAATGTCTCACTACACCTGGCTGCATCTGGAGAAGGAAGGCATTACTGCTCCGATGGAAAGTGGGTTCCAATGGCAGTGCTATTCCTGTGGAACAACTACTATTTTTGCCTTAGAATCCTCGCACACAATCAGACAGATCTTCCTGTAGATACACTCCTAATTTGATAAATAATTTGAAATCTTGAGCATCTTAGCATACGCTAACAAAAGGATCTTCAAGCAAAAGCCCCATCGGCAGAGAGAGATCATCTCCTGTAAATACAGAGAGCTGCTTTTGATGTAGAGATATGTTACATTTAGAACTGAGATATTCTATGTGCTTTAGGCCATACACGGCTCTAGTCATAATGTATATGCATTTTGTAAGTATTGTATGAATGAGTGCTCCAGGAGAGTGAGAGGTATTGTATGGGTGAATATGAAATTGTTTCTTTATGTGCCAAGTTCTATCAGGACCCTATTTGACTGTAGCAACTTTTCTTTAAAGGCTTCATAGACAGATAACAAGGACTTCTAGTTTGCAAGAATCAAGTTTAAATGAAGTATTATGTTTCACTTACAAGAAATATTATTTTGATATCCTTTGATGTAAGTTGCTACTCAAATTAGCTTAGTTTTTGTTTCCTTCTATGAACATACATTGGCACTAATAAATCTGACCTTTTTTTATAAAAATAAAAACTGAATGTCTGTATAGTCTCTTCGCTTGTTTTAACAGCCCTGTTATTACTCATAAGTATTTTTCTTTTTAGATAGCTGATGTGTGTGAAGTTCAAAAAACCTTATAATATCTGTGTTTTTATAATTCTGCTCCAGTGTCTTTTTGGCTCATTTTTCAGGTTATTTGATCTAGAAATGAACTACAAACATTTTCTCCAAGGTCTTTTACTACAAAGTTCAGGCAGAGATATTACTGAAGTTAAAAATATAAAATGTGTATTCTTGGTGTTGTTACATAATTTATTAGCTGGGTGGAATTTCAATGCTTAAATTTCTGAAAGGAAAGCAAGCAGCAGCAGAAGCAGTGTCTCCCTGGCATTTTTTTAAATCAAAAATCCCAAAACTGGGAAATTCTGAGGCTGAGAGCAAATGCAAGTTCCCATGCTATCTTATTTTCCACTTTTCTATTCTCATCTCCTCACAATATTATCTCTCTCTGTTTGCTAAAGCCTTCCTTTCTCTAAATTTGGCTTTCTTATTCCCCTCAGGATTGCTCTAATAACCACAGGGTTGAGCCAAGATCATTACTTTTTGGAAAGGTTTCTTTTGTTGTTGTTGATTCATACAGGTACCTGTATAAATCCCGCTGTCCTAGATTAAATAGTGCAGCAGGAGCGGATGGAGAAGAGGTTGGACTGAGGGCAACACATTATGGTGTATTTCCAAAACCCTGTGAAAGGTGATTCTTTATGGCCATGTTGAAGTATTGCTTTTGAGCAGAACATTGCTGGGATTTTTTTCACATGGAATATGTAGAAGTCAGAAGAGAATAGTTGCCATAACTTTAAATACAAAGTTTGATTTTTCTTCTCTGATTGGTTATTCCTTTGTAGATCTCATATGCTTCAGAGCGGTGAAAATGCAGAAGGTGTTCTTAATGATTATCTTGCTGATAAATGGACCCATATGGGTTCTATCTTCTCACTGGCCATGATCCTAGTCAGTACCTCATGGTGCTATCAAGATGCTATTAAAAACACAGCTATTTACAAGTCCTAGGAGGTTTTTCCTGATGTAATGAAAAATGACATATGCAATGAACTCCTCCCTTATAGGGGAAGTATGCCTTATAACTAGCCTAACAATAAGAAGATAATGAAAAAAGAATTTATTTTGGTTCTTGAAATTGTGAAAAGCAATATGGGTTATCTACATGTGTAGTTCCAGCTTTGTGGTCTAGTTACAGTGCATTTACTGGCAACATTCCCATCAGGATGAAGATGATACTTGTTCTGCTTCCTATTTGACACAAGCATTTTTTTGACTGTGGCAAAGTCACTGGATTTAAATTACTTTTCCTGAAGAATATCATAAAGTTTTCTTCTCACTACATAAAGAACCTCTGATGTGCTAAGTATTACTCTTTAATGTTAAATTTATCTTAAAGTGTTATTTTGATGGAATGTACTGGTCTTCATAGCTGACAGGTTCTTGGAGAATTTAAGTCTGTGGCAGACCATATCCTGTGATCAATATCACACTCGGGTAAGAGGGAAGGTAAGGTATGCTTGTGAGAATCTTTCCTTGTGTCCTTAAAAAACCCTCCCAAACAAGCAAAAGAGACAAAAAGAATCAAAGTCATGAGTGAAAGTCATTGAAATTGTTGCCTTACATACAAGCTGTGGAGGTCAAGCTGAAGTGAATAAAACAAGGTAGGTGCACACATAGCAGATATTCTGTTCTTTGCTGACCTTTTGTTATAGTCTACAACATATTTGAGTAATATTGCCTTGCTGTGAGACCCATGAAATAGCAAGTTGACCTAAGCATGGGTAAGAGCCAAATCAGATCCTTAACACAATATTGCAGCATTACTTTTTCATTTAAAGCAGATTGCTTTTGAACCACTGTGAAAATTAAATTCATTGGATGGAAGCTTTATCCACCTGGGGAATCAGTTTTGCACTTTTGCTAAGCTGTCAGGGGGCAAGTGGCACACCTAATTTGTTCTAACAGAGGAAATTGTTGTTGACCTCACAGGCTGTGTGCGTGCTGCACTACCTGTGTGCTGCACCACCACAGAGAGCGGTCACCGCCGAGGCTCACTGGAACTTTTATAATTAAATGGTTATGTTCTGCCAAAATTTACAAATCTCAGAGTTTAGACACCTGATATGTGTATGCAAGTTCAGGAAAGTATTCAATCTTAAAATAGACCTGGCCAGTAACCAGAGGAGAATTTTGCTTTGACTTCAGGTTTGAAATTGGATCCAAATGAATAATAGGAGGGGATGGTTTATATCACATTAACATACCTGATCATACAGATTGGCAGAACCTTACCGGAGACTTGCTCTGATTTTGATTTTATCATTGCTGATTATGATTCGGTTATTAATTGGTAAGTCAAAAAAAATAAAAAAAGAATGAGGAGCCAGAACAAAGTGCCTGAAAAAGCAAAATATAAAGCTATCACAGATACAACTACATTACATCGAAAAAAAGGAGTCTCTAAAATCAGCACTGTTACTGATATATTATTTTTCAATGCATCCTTCATATTCTTAAAAAATGCTTTCTGATGTATTGCTTTCATCTCCCTAGGGAACAGTTAGATGATTTATTGCATTGGTTAGTGAAATTTTCAAACAGAGAACTGAAGACAATCTAAGAAATAGCATGCTTTGGTTCCTAATGATGTATGTCTAGAGTAACTACCCATTTGTGAGAGGGGGTAACACTGGGCTATAGCTTTTACAGGTTGAGGGGTTTTTCTCCCCTCTAGCACTATTAAGTTTTTCTGCTCTAAATTGTATTCTTGGGACTACATTTTAATGCTGCTTTGCTTGATTTAATTCAGTTAATCAAAATAATAAGCAGCTGCTTAATATTGTTTTGTGGAATTGGGATTAATGAACTCTGATTAAAAAAAAAAAAAACAAAGGAAAAAACACGTTTTGCAAGTTAGAAGTGTTCTTGTTTCCCCTGGTTTTTCATTCTGAGTTCACAAAGAAAAGACATAGCAGTGGCAAAAAATATTTACGGTACAGTGCTATTGGGTGGATAGCAAAAGGAAACATTAGCAAGGCTTAAATCTCTCTATTTGGATCACATTTCTGAAATTGTTTTCCTTGGGTTTTATTTGTAACCTATCAAATCTCATAATGATGCAAGATTAAGTGATATGACAGACAAAAAGGCAGATGACAAGTTTTTTTTTTGTGCATGTGAATGTCTTCAATGGCCTTCAGTTGTAATAATTCTTCTGTGTTGCAGCTACTGGAAAGGATCCCTGAATTTATGCATGTAGGTTAGAGGGTCTTTACTGTGTGATAGCAACATCTGAAATACAGGAATGCTAATAATCATTAGGAATATAAAATCTTTCAGAGCATGCTCAATGACCTTTCTCTCCTTCCATAGTAATGTTTTCTAGGGATGTCACATACGTGTCTACACAATGAAATGCAATGAAGGGAAGTTAAAGTGAAAAAGGAAAGATGAAAAAGACATTTTGGCTCACAAATGTCATGTCATTCATGGACCAGAATGAGATTGTTTAGAGCACAAGAATATATGTTACAAGAATATATAAAATTAATCTGAACAATACAGTATTAAAGCTGAGTGTCAGGAGACCTCTTTAGTGCTAGAGACAGAATAGTTTCCCAGGGATGATAGTCCCATCTCTTAAATGTCAGGAGCCATATCATAGAGAATGTTGTCATGGGGAGAGAGTAATAGCCAAAGGTGCCTTTAAGTTATGAAACTCTGCTCAAATTTGTGCAAAACATTTGCTATATGTTCAATTAATTTAATAGTAATAACAATATGCCTTTGTAATTGAAAGAACTGTAGCTAGTGAAGACAAAAACACTTCTATAACAATAGATAGAATGCAATAATGACTCACATCTGCAACCTGGACATCTTGAGTAATAATTCTCAAGTAGAATATTAATATATAGCAGGTGTTGACAGTTGTTGAGATGCCTTTATGGAATTGATGTTCTGAAGAGCTGCATGGACAAAACCTGACTTCTTGGAGATATCTTTACTAATATGCTTGCCTTTCTTACATTATTGCTATTTCTTCTGATCATCATGAGACAAACAGCTTTAATTACTAAAACCCAGAGCTTTGACTATGCTATATAGGAAGACCATACAGAGCTGAAAATATTACCTCTTGATATTTAATTAATTACTTTAAAATTCTATTTGTTATTATGTCAGCAGAGGCAATGTTACTATGAAGACATTGAATAAAATGTCTTTGGAATATGTCTAGGTAGTCAAAGTATTAACTTAATTTTTAGCCTTAATGTGAAACTTCCTTGAGATTACTGCACCATTGACATAATACTTTTTAAAATGTATATTTTAGAGCAGATAAATCCTGAATTTTCTTATTCAGTTTGCCCTGTAGGACATAAAATTATGTTAGTGTTAATTTTAGTTTACAGCTGTTTAAAATATGGGCTGATTCATTATATTATTGGAAGAAGTTGTTTTGTTGGCTTTTTTAGTGTGTGGTAGCCCACCATTATGCCTATTAATGGTGGTGAGGGAGAGATGCAAGCAGGGAGGGGCAGTTCTCAATGTTGTTTACACAAAATCTGGCTCTCAAATTGCAATGGGCATATTGCAAATGGCATATTAGTGTTATGTTTATGTATAGCCAGAATAAAAGTTCTGCTGAAAACTTTTCAAAGTACTTTTGTTTCAGGAAGCCTTGAGAAAATGTTGATTCTAATTAAAATAGCTGTATGAATAAAAATCAGACTTTTATTATTTTATTTATTTTATTTTTTTTTTAAAGCATTGATTCCAAGTCTTTCTTAGTGTTGGTTTGGCAGAACTAGGAATGAAAGGCTGTTGGGCTTGCCTTTCTAAAAGGACTTTGAGGATCTCCTTTCCTGAGGAGACCAGCATAGAGGATGGTTAGGTTTCCCCTCAAAAAGACAGTTGGCAATCCATGCAGTTGCTGGTTTTTACCCAGAAAGCCTTGGATTATTTGTTGGATTCAGTGTATCACACTGAAAATAATGGAAAAAGAAATACTTAGAAATATAAATTGGATTAAATTTGTTTACTTTATACTGAGAGTACTTAACCAAAGTCAACCAGGATCAAAGACATTTGTCAGAAAGTAAGATTACATATGTGCAGTTGCCTCTCTTCCTTTTCTTGAGAACAGCATATATCCTGTCTCTTCTGGGAAGTCACAAATTCACTGCTTTTATTTAAAATCTCTGTCACAGTGTGCCTTCATGAGGAGCTCCTGAACATGAAATAGGATTTGACTACAGTGTAGAATGACTGAAGAAGAACAGAAAAACTGAAATGTGGTGATAAAATACGGTGGTGTTATTCCTTCTGCACATATGGGAAGACCTTTTTTTTATTTATTTTTACTTTTGGTCATGATCTTCCATAGCAGTTTGCATACGAATGCAGAAAATACACCAAATATGTCCTTTAAAATCCCTTATTCTGTGTGAAGTTGTTGAATGAAGAACAGCTGTTTGCATCCTAAGTGAGATTGATTGTTTCAATTGAAAAAAAAAATAGTCTCTGGAAATAGTGCTCAATTGAAAAATGTATGCTATTGCCAGCATCCCCAGTGCTTGATGTCCTTCCAAAAAGAAAGACTACAGTTGCCTGTTATGGCACTTCATTAAATACTGTGTTCTGATACAAGTCACCTGAGGAATACTTCAGAATTTGTTGTTCTGTTTCCCACTTCATTTATTCGAAGTGTAAGAAACACAGTGGAAATCAGACAGAGTTTGTAGCAAAATTTATGGCAGAATAACATCAGGATTGCATTTTGAAATGGATCCCTGGCATGAACAGTAGAGTTCTGAAAGAGACCTACAGTTACCCCAGCCTACATTCACATCTTGCCTGTTCTGTATTTTGTCATATTTCTTCACTGGACTGAATTCCCACCCAGAAAATCATTTATCAAGATGCTTTTTAAAAGTTGGTTTCATCTTTCCCACTGGAAATTTCTTTTGAGGGAAATTCTCTTCTAGACAATCAGAGTTAACTGCTCTTTAATCAGGCATGAAGGGAGAGACACTGTTTATACTCATTTCAGCTAAATCTTAGTGACTAACATGGCATAATTTGTGACATTGTTTCTTTTGATTATTCCCTTATGGACTCTCAAATAAATTGTGAGTGCTTTGAAGAGGATATGTTGGATTGACTGAGTACGAGTGAGTTTTATGTTAGTTAGATGGCTTCTCTTATTTCATTAAAGCACAGCAATTTCCATTCTATTCCTACATGTCTCATATATATTTCAGTGCAAGAGAAGCTCACCAACTACTATTTCATTCTCTAGCATGCCCCTGCCCTTGAACACAGCCATGCAAGTTGTAAATGACCAGTCTCACTATCTTGTTTGTAAGATAAAGGCTCTGATAAACAGAGTTTTCAGTCACCAGTCACTAAGAAGAAGCAAAAATTACATAAAGAACAGGTTAAAAAGATAATATTTTGCAGGTTTTTGTAAGGAAAAAAAAAAGCCAAATTAATCCAGGGGTGAGAGACATCTAATGAATACAAGAAGAAATGGAAAGTAGAAGACCTTACTTTCTTATACTGGACCTCTTCTGTTGTAAAGAATATGTGAATGGCAGGACAAAACCAAGGCTAAGAAAAATGTGAAGAGGTTTGTGGTGGGTTTAGCTATAATAGAGTTAATTTTCTTCAGCATAGCTGTCTTTTGGATTTGTTCTGGAAAGTGTTAATGACACAGGGATGCTTATTGGTAAGCAGGACCTGCACAGAGTCAAGGCCTTTTCCACTCCTCACCCCACCCAGCCAGTGAGGAGGCTGGGGGTGCACCAGGGGTTGAGAGGGGACACAGCTGGAACAGCTGATCCCAGCTGACCAAAGGGATATCCCATACTGTAAGACATGCTCAGCAGCAAAAGCTGGGAGAAGAAGGAAGGCAAGGACATCTGCAGTGATGGCTTCTAAATTCTACACCAAGGGTGCATTTCATGCAAAATGGAGATGGAAATAGTGTCCAGGCACTGCACAAAAGCTTCAGGGACATTTATAGTGGTAAAAGCATTTCATTGAGGTTTCTTTTTATGTTGTTGTTTTTCACATTTTTCTATTGATCATAATATATAATCTAACTGCCTGTGACTTAGATTGGTGGATGAATAGCAAACCTTTCCAGCTTTGAAACAAACTTTATTATCACTTTTTTTTGTTCTGTACAGAATGTTTTTAGTGATTTTTACCTTATTTTTATGAAATCTACAGACTGTAGCACTCTTCTCATGGCCTATGCCAGGACCATGTGTCATTCATTTGGGATCACGTGAAAAACATAGGTAATGTCTAGTCTGATTTATAGAGTTGATGATTGCTATTAATAAGCATAAGACTTCTAGAGTATCTTTATTGCTGTATGACATAGCAGGACCTAATGGCCATATCCAGCCAATCTGTGTTTTTCCAAGGTCTGTTTTTCATCCTACAACTCTTTCCAAAATACCTGTATGTGACCCAAAACAAAGAGGATAGCATCAAGTCATTAATTAAAATGTGTAAGAAAATTTGTTCCCACAACTAAAGTGATTTGAAATAACGATTATATGCTGCAAAAACACAAATAACAAAGATACAACATTTTTTTTCCGGAAATGCTATTAGCTTTTACTACTTTATGGATTTAACCCAAAGAGCATGTGGAATTTTGGAATTTTTTACTATTCCTTCAGAAGGCATACCATGTCTAAGAATAGATAGACACTCATACAAAAATGGAATAATGTAGTTGTTGTGACATCTATGGAAGTAAGACATGCAACACCTTTCACTGGATTCCATATTTGTCATATCTATTTTAAAATAAATCACCAGCAGCTTTCCTTTGGCATTTTCTTTGACAAATGCTGGACAGAGAAACACCTTGTGTGCTTTCTATTACTGCACATTTGTCTTTAAAGCTGCTATCAGAAGTAAAAATAATTTTTTGCTTGTATGTTGAAAAACGTAAATTAATAAATGCAAATAAAAGCAGTCATGTGGGTTTTGGTGTTGCTGGATTTAAATTTTTTTTTCCTTCCAGGCAAAATTTTAGGAATATTTCCTTTAATTTTCTATGTTTCAACTTATCAGTTCACTTTGCCTTTTTCCTGAAATACAGTTTATCCATTTGTATCTCCAGAAGCAAAAACATATTCTTTCTGCAAGCTAGTCTTTCTTTCCTCCAAATTCACTTGCGTACAGTTTTCAAGGAAGACATATTTTTATCTGAAGAGCAGTCTTTTCTAATCTGAATTTAGAGCACCTTATGATTTAGCAATTTGCTTTTCTCCTGTCTTAAATATTTATTTAATCTGAAGATTTATTAATGTTACTCCTTTTATTCTTAAGCCTGCACTTAGACTGCAAAAGGTCCTTCTGCTTTTCTTATTTCCTCTAAATTCAAAGATAGTCCATATTTCTTATAACGCTGCTTCCTTATTTATCTTCCTGTCAATCATTATGTCTCTTGGAATTGCTAGGAAATCAGGTCTTTTCAGCTCTCTGTACAGCTTAAGTAATGAAGTTCTGCTCTGCAGTTGTTCAGGTCAGATTTTGACCCTTGCAGTTTATCACCCAACATCCTTCCGGAATGACAAGTCTTTAGCACCATTTATCTACATATTTTTAACATACAGATCAAAGTTAAAATAAGGCATCTCTGAAATTTAGTGTAACCTTTAAGTCCTAAAGTAAAAAATATGGCAAGTCATTTGCAGAAGGCACTTATAAATGCACTGAGTAGACTCAAAGTGAAAGATAGACTTGACTGAGACAGTAATCATCCTTTTGTTTGGAGGAACTCTTCACCTCCTGTATCCCATTCCCTTACAGTTCCTTAAATAAGTTTTTATACAAGTGCTATTGGCTGTAGGTTGACAGGGCACTGGAGTGGGCTTGGGGTATCAGTGATGTGGAAGAAGGAGTCTGAGGTGAGAAGTGTTGTTTGAAGTCCACCGTTATTAATGGGAAGGTGAGAAGTTGTCGTTTCACTGTTGCAATGGTGCGGACTTCTCATTCCAACATTGCCTTTGTTTATTGGCTATCCTGGAAGGGGGTTGGGAGAGAAAGAAGCAGAGCAGTGCCTGTATTGTGCTGGATGAAAGAAGTGAATGGGATTGATGTAGCCTCTTTTCCTGCTGCACAGGGAGGGGACCAACCTACAAAGCAGAAAATGAAGAGAATCTTCATGTGGTTTAGCTGTGGAGCATTATTGTAAAACCAGGTGAGAAGAAATTATGATGTCTGACCCTAGTTCAGAAGGTTGAATGGTTTCTGTATTATAACTATACTATAATACATTAATATACTATTTAAAGGCAATAATAAAACTATTTTTTTTAAAAGTACTAATACTTACGTTTTTAAACTACCCCAACTCCCTCGCAACTTGTGACTCTCTTGTGAGAGTCCAGACACAGGTGGATCTGATTGGCTATCAGGCTCAAACAATCTTCGCCAGAATCTAATCAAGAAATCACCCCAGGTAAACAATTCTCCAAACACATTCCATATGAGAAAAACAAGGAGCAGAAATAGAAATTGTTTTTGTTTCTTTCCTCTGTGCTGCTCTATGAAAAATCGTGAAAGAAAGAATGTCACTGCAACAGAGCATTGCCTTGGTTTCTTGTTGCCTTTCTGCATCTGGCACAAATGAAAGCTCATATACTCATAGACCGTTCTTGGGCCCCAGTAACCTGTCAGGAAAGGGGCTGGAAAGTACAAACCCCTACCATTTATATAAATCAACACCTACAGCAGTATATTTGGAAGAAAGAACAAGTCATGTCCCAGGGAGGGAAGGGATTTGAAGGGCCATATGGTAAGGATCCAAAGGGCTCTGCAAGCTCAATCCATGTAGGGAATTTGCAACCTCATTCAAAATCCCTTGCCAAAATAAAGTAAAACAATGTTGACTTTTGTGGTTTAGGCCGCTGACCAGAGTACTATGCTCCAAGGTAAAGTAATTTTAATTTCTAGAGGGATTTGTGATTGTCTCTTATCTTTATTTGCTTTAATGATCTGGGATAATGAATTTTTGCTAATTAACTGCATTTATTATCATGTAAAGTAGTAAATAGGGTGAGCTGTCTTCTGCTTTCTCTGTGTTAGTCCAAATACACTCTCTTCTCTTTTGGATTGAATTGTGGGTTTGGTGCCCAGTATATAGAGGAATTTTTTGTCTCCACATTCCTGCTTAAAAGAAATTGCTCCCTTTTCCGCTGGTGAGGAAGAAGGTGAGATATCAAATGAACTAGCCTTCATTTTAATGTCATTTCCACCTAGTCCTTTGGACTCTAATGACTACAGGAAGGGGTCCACAACTCTGCTGGTCAGTGGCCTGTGGGTCTGCTTCTGCTGATATATTTGGACAAATATGAAAGGAAAAGAGGGTATTATGAATCACATCCCCACAGGAAGAGGCAGATGAATTACAAGACTCAAGGACACCAGTTACTGAGTTAAACATCTGTTTACACCAATGCACAAAGGAGCAACCTTGGCTCATGCTCATATAGGGTCAGGGTAGGAAGGGAGTTGATTTTCTTCTGGAGCATGAGATGAGTAAATGAACAAAACTTGCCCTCAGAATATAAAAACTAAATCAATGTTTACTTTTGTATAGCAACCAAGTAAACTTCTGTAATGGTGGACTCTGAATATCTCCCTGCTTGTGTGCTCTGGCAACAGGAATTGCTCCTTTGGCATGCCACCTTGAATGCAAATACAAGTCTTCCTATCACCTTCACCTTCTGAGCACAGTGACAGGCAATATTTCTGCTACACCTGCAGTATATTGCCTGAGCAGGTAAACTGGGGGCCAGCATCTCAGCACCATAAACTGTATAAAACAAATAAATAAATGAAGAAAGACCCACAACTGACTTACAGTCAAATTCCAAGAAATAATAAGTCCATCTTCCAAACACATACTTTTTGACTTTCTTTTGATAGTAGATATTTATTGTTTTATAAAATGGAGTTGGTCAAAGAGAACTCCAATCTTGCATTGTTTTGTGGTGATGTGGGCTTTGCACACTAAGTCTAATCTAGACAATGACACAACTTTACTACTTGTTCTGTAGACACAAATTATATCAGTGGGTCTCTCCCAGAAATCATCCACGAAGTTAGAGGGAAAGCCATCTGTAAGTGATTAATTTCAAAATAGATAAATGCATTGCATCAATGTGGAGACTTAGGTGGGTTTTAGGTCACTCCATGATAGTAACACTGGTTTCCCTTTTGTTCTCAGTGGAAGTAATATGAATTTTACCAATGACTCAGTGCAAAAGATTTAAGTCAACTTATGAATAAATGTGAGAACACTTTTGCAGGCAACTTCAGTTGTGCAGTCTCTTAATGTTTTTCTTGTGCATTTGTAAATTTTTTTGTAAACAGGATAGTAGATTGAAGTGCAAGTTTATAAACCTTGGCCTGAGGTATGTAATTTTCTTTTTATGAACATCTCTTTGGCTACTGAAGAAGAACAACCTAGGTAATTTTAGCAAAAGGACTTGGAAATTTTTGTCCCTCCATCTGTTAACCACTTAACTCATAATCCTGTGTGTAATGCTATTACAAATGCATAAACAATCACTTCAGCCTTAAGCTGCTTGCACTGCTTAAGCAATTTAGGAATATATTACTTCCCTAGCAGTGACTATGGCTTACAAAACACATAGAGAGCTGCAGCTTCCTATTTCCCTTCCTTACATATGCCGACAGCTTTTAGATAATAAATACTTTTTTGTCATCTCTGAAGCAGCCAGCATTAAAATGAATAGTGACTTCCCCCTTCTCCATGAGCGGCGGTATTGGACAAGCTCCAAATGGCCTGGATGCCCTGCTGTTCACGTCTAATTGTTTTCTGTGGGGAAAGCAGTTTACTGAGGGCATTTCAGGAAAGGGGAGCCAGCAGCCAATGGCTCAATGACTTTTACACTAGACAGCATGTAGATGAGCTAAGAGTGTTGGCTGGGTTAAGAATTACTAAATATTGTGATCTGCTGCTGCAGGCATGAAAGGGATATAAGGGCTATTGCAAATAAGATAAAAACATTATTTCAGACTAACTCCTCTCCCCCTCCTCCAAATCAGAAACCTAGAGGTTTTTATGTCTTTGAAAATACAATTGTGATGGATTAGAAATAAAGCAATGAATGTCTGCACTGAAATTGATACACATCAAGTATTTCAGTTCTCGTTTCAATCTCACTTTGTGTCTCCTAGATAGTAGAAAGTAAAGAATGTAATTAATTTATTTTAAGCAATTTTTGGTATTTCATTTGAGACTACATTTGGATAGAATTTACCCAGGAGATGAAAGTGCTTATGAGTTATATGGTGTTTTTATTAGTAATTTAAATCTACCTTAAATATGTCCAATACTTGAGAAGAAGTTAAATTTAATGAAGTTGAATATAAATGCAATGCTATCTGCAATTAATTAACTGTTGGTTCTGGTTAGTACCTACCAAACATTTCAAAAGTAGCAGACCTTATCAGCTATCACTTATCAGCTATCATTTTTTGTTCTACTATTCTATTTTCTTCTTCTGCATGAAGAAAATAGCCTTGCTCTTTTTTCACCTTCTCTCTGGTTTTCAGCTTGAGCAAATGAGTTATTGAACTGTAATAAGCAAATAGCAGAAGGAACTACTGGGCTAAAAGCTAGTTTAATACTTCAACAGCTTCTGCTTTAGGGTGATTAGTCAGTGTCTTCCTCCAACTACATGGCTCTGATTCCCTCAAAGCAGTAGCAATGCACAGTTGCACATACAGATATATTTTTAATATGTAATAGCAAACTCAGAATTTTATAAGATTTGCTTTAAGTTATTTCTTTTATGTTGTCTTCTATATGGAAAATACAGGCATGAAATGGTCTCTCCTTTCTTTTGTTTTAGAGCTTTAAGCACTGTAAAGGCTGTTGGTATCCTTTGTTGGCAGTATTTTTATTGTCTAACAGGACACTGGTGCTAACACGATTCTAACTGGAAAACTTCAGTCTTGCTCTTCTGTTTTAAGAGATGAGCACAGTTTTGACTGAGGCTTGGCAAGCTTTATTATCATAAGGATCCTGTTTGGGTTGGTGCTTTACTGAGGTGTCAGTGTCTGTATGCCTGGCAGAAAGCAGCTCTCTTTTGGTCAGTGCAGTGTTATGTGATTTCTCTCTCCAGTGATCAGAGGCTATGTGCTGACCTAGACCTCCTGTGTGTGTGACCCAAACCACCTTCACTGCAGCCCTCTACAGGCACTGGTCATGACCTGTCCTCTGATCCCCATGCTCACATTCCCCCTTTATCCTTGGCCTTGCAGCATCCTGTGATTAATAAATTGATCTCAATTACTTACTTTTGACAGGAGTGTGTATTTTGTAACATTCTCCTGACCTTGCTAGCACTTTGATCTTGTGTAAACAGTTTATCTATCAGTCACAGCTCTGTGCAGTCCCTTTTGGCCAACACTTCAGGCAAAGTTTTTATTTGAGCACTGGGTGGTCTGAGCTATGTTCCAATGAAACTGATACCAGTGATACAGAAGTATACCCTAAAATGGGTGTTGTAATAATTTAGTATGGTGTAACTTCAATTTAAGCATTAGTAAAATAATGATGGTATCCACAAAGTAATTGGAATGTTTTATTTTTCTTAAAAATAGAATGAAACTGATTTCCTTATGGTCTCCCGTTGATATAAAGGGAACGTCTCTGTTTGTTATGCCTATTAAAATATGCCCTCATATACCTCCTAGTCTGAAAAGGCAGTGACAACACATCAGAAAATTTTATGATAATACAAATAATAAAGAAAAATAATAAAGAAGCTTCAATACTGATAACTTATTAATTTTATTGGTGTTTGGCAATCTGGTTGACTAAACACCTAAGACACAATCTGAACCTGATTTTTGAGACAGAAAGGTAATTAAAAAATCTAATGTTTCCTAAAATGTCCTAAGTCTCCTAAAATGTCCAGATAATTGTAAATATTTTTAAACACCATCTGCATGTATAAAACATACACATTTTTGAGTACCTACATAAGATTTTAGTGGAAAAGTGTAATGGAAAATATCAGACTTGACATTTGATTCAATAACATTGAATTGCCACCTTCCCCCTATTCATTTGCATGTGCTTTTGATTAAACCTGTAATTATCATGATTACAGGTCCCTTCCTATTCACTGCAAAGAACAGAAAGTGCTCATATCACGTGTGTGACTTTTTTGTTCCCCTGTGCAACCCAACACTTATTTCCTGTTCGGTTGTTCCCTGAAAAGATTTAACAGATTTCTTCATGATCTACGTTTTCCATTTCATCTGTTGCATTTGTTGTATTTGGAAGGACTTTTGAAAGTATGACTTTCTTTTGAGCACATCTTCCTTAGTGCATTCTCCTTTAACAGGAAACAAAACATAGCTGCGTAAGGGAAGTGAGGAGCGGTGGTGTGTGTGTCACACACTCCTGTCATGCTTCTGTTAGTGATTAAAGGTAACCAGAAGCCAGCATTTCAGCAGTCCCAAACAGGCAGGGGTAACAATTACACCCTCTTTATATTCTTCCTGACCAGATGAGCAGAGGTAGGTGGTTGTGATGAGAAGCAGGAAAATGGGAAAGAGGTATTTTTTTTCACGGGGCGGGGGGGAAGAGGCCACCAGATCATTTAATGGTTTAGCAGCCAGTACTGGGTGTGGTTGAGACCCTCCATTTCAGATTTTGCATTGACTTGTGGTGTCATATAGGACTGGGGGCTGAATTCCTCTCTGTGTTTGAGATAACTGCTCCCTTTTGCTTCGGGTTTAGAGAAGTAAAACATTGATCCCATGTTTACAGCTCAGAAAAAAATTCATAGTTTTGAGCAATGTGTGCTTTTCTTATGACCTGAGTTGCTTTAGGTTCTTTTAAAATAAACCCCAGTAAAGAGTACTTAATGAAGGAAAAGGACCCCTTTTGCAAGTATTGCTGTAATTCTGTAATACTGAAGTAAATATATTAAAAAGCCAAAGAAAATTTTGATTATTTCTGTGGGTTTTGCTCATTATTTATTTGTTTGAGAAGTAAGAGATTGCTCACATTTTTAATGTTGAGAGTGACCTTTGTGATTTGAGTTAAAAACAAATGGAGCAGAGCAAATTACTAGGGCACCCAAGCATGTTCTCAGCTTTGCCACACTGAAACGTTTGTTCTGTAGGGCTTTGGGATGACAGCCCAAAGGCTTTGTGAGATTTAGAACCATAAAAGATGGATCAGGTCGGAATGCTTCATCTTTCCCTGTAGTAGCTCTTAATGCACCACTGCTGCCTCTTTGGGGCATTTTTGTAAAATATGTGCATGCCAAACAGAAGAGACAAGTGATGTATGTCAATGAGATGGCAATACAATTACTTGTTGTAGATGATGCTGAACAGTATTGCATCCATCTGTACCTATTAAGTGAAATGGGATGTACTCCATTCTCTTTATGGTTAGATGACAACAGGACACAAAACCAGGTGTGTCAGAATTATTGGTTACCATAGGCATTATTCAGATGATTCCATCTTTATTCTTCCACAACTCCATTATTTTCTGGATTTCTGTATACACATCATATCTCCTGAGTTCTGCAGTCAAGAGCACATTGCTTTAAAATAGCTCTAGAAAAATTGCCCATGGGCTTTCAGCAGCTATTTAGAAATATGAGGTTTTTTTAATAAACGTCTTTTAAATTCTTTGATATCGCTTCAAGTGCAACAACTGAACCACAGAGAAAAGTAATATAAGAAATCTTTCAAAATGTTGTTTTATCTAAGCTAATCATCATAAATATACATTGATAAAATTATTAATGTGGTTTTGGTACCTCTGTTGAATGAGGTTCCTCAGCTGCATGCCATAAAATATTTATTACTTCTAGCTACTGTTAGGTTCTGATCACAGCAGCTTTAGTTGCTGAAGTAACTGAAGATTTGTAGCCCTACCACCAATGCAAAATCACAAATGAATGTGCTCTGAAAACAGGGGTGTGTCTAGTTTTAAATGGATGTAAATTAGGTACACCTTCAAACCTTTTTTTTTTCAGATAAACTTCCAATGAGGTTTTAAACCAATCTTTAAACTGCATTCTTAATTTTTTCTGATTGCAGATTGATTTACCTCACGGTGTTGGTGCTTTGTACATATACAGTGCTATGTCAAGGAGTACTGAGGTGTGAGGTGTAAAATTCTTAATGAAAAACAATGTTATTCTTAATTTCTTTACCCATCTCTACATGACTTTTCAGTCTTAATGCTGTCTGTGAAATAGCATTTTTTTTTTTCATATGACAGATTGAGATTGCAATAAATGAGCGAAATTCTTTTACTGGCCTGTGAAGTGCTATGGAGATGGGACTGAAAGCACAGTCTCAAGAGTCGCTTTACCTCACTTCACTCTGTAAACTGTTAATGGGGATGATTCCTCTCTGGGGTTTGTAAGTATGAGAAGAAGGTGAACCTATTTTCTTTCTATTGGAAGAGACATTAATTTTCAATTTTCACTTACAAATTTTCAATTTTTCAAGAGCACCTGAATGTAAGTTATCTGAAATATATTCCAAAATTAAATATCTCCCATGGGGATTTGTGTTTAAAAAAACTATGGAAAATAAAATCTAAAATGAAGGAGTGAAAGTTTAAGAATACTGTTTAGTTACTGCAAAGGAGCTAGTTTAATCTGCTTCTAATGAATGTAAATTAGATATGCTTCTAATTCAATGTAAATTGAATTCCATATTACCAGACTTCTGTTGTTAACTACCCATTATGAAAAACTAGTTCCTTCTTTGGAGCTTAAAAGTAAATAAATATCTTTGTGTGATAACTTTTAATTTTATGATTCTGTACCTCTAAAGTCATGCCAGTGCGGGTGTGCTGAAGTAATTTCTTAGAACAGGAAGCATTAGAAAATTGTGGTCAAGAAAACAGAAAAGTCTGTATTTTTTAGATATTGTGCACAAATGCTGTGAAAGCAGACTCATCTACCTGCCACATTAAGGTCTGAGTTGCTCATACTGAATTCAGTTGTATAATAGATACATTCTTGAGGTTTACTACAAATGTCTGTATTCTCTGTTCCATTGCAGAGTAGAGAGTCATAGTATGGAGTACAGGTCACTATGCCTGTGACCTCTTTGTGGAGAGGCTGGAAAAGAAGGTGCATATAGTATGCTGTATATTTTACATAATTTCTGTGCTGCAAATGAAAGGTCCCGGCTGAACTCCCTGTACTGAAAGTCCTTTAAAAGATTTTATTAGAGCTCACAGTGGTGAGACTATGCAGACAACCATTTTCAATGTATGGTTGAATTTAGAGACAATTACTTACTCTAAGTTATTGGTCTGTAAAACAGCTCTGGAGAAAAAGGAAATTGTTGCAGAAACAGGCTGCAGATGGACGAACCAGGCATCTGAAGCATCTGAAGACCTGTAACCCTTGTGTTAGCATAGAGAAGACAAAACAGTATCTCTCAGACTTGGAACATGATTTAAAGCCTTGGCTGGTAACTGTAGGCCAAGACCAAACTTGCAACATGAACTACAAGATGAAGTTGCCCCTCGATATCCAATAATTTTTTTCCCTATGAAAGCAGCTCCAGCTTCAGGTCAGACAAAGTGTCTTGCTGCCTCAGACACAAACCACCTTCACATTGGCCTTGAATAATGTAAGTAAGCTAGGTACAGGTTGCTCAGAGTCATGCAGGAGAACCATGGGCAAAATTATACTCTTTGAAAAATATTTTATGCCTTAAAAAAACAAATGTGATATTGGCAATTCACCCATGGCTGGCACTATTACACAATCTCCAGCTTCTTGATGAAGGGCAGAGTTTACATAGGAGTTTGTAGGAGGTGGACCTGCTGTTGCATCAAATCCCATAGAACAGTCAGTCTTCTGTCAAGAGCCAATTCCCACAAAAGCCTCTCTTTTTTGACTGGCTCAGAAATGTGGCAAAACCTTGATAAAATATATTTTAATCCCTTCCTGGATCATTCCAGCCAGTTTCTGACTGCATTACAAAGAGCCCCAGTGAGGCCCTGGTGTGGCTTCAGGGTGCACATTCACCACAAAACCTTTGAAAGTGCAGCGAAACAAGTAAGTGTTATAAGAAAATACTGGATGGGAAGAAGAAGGTCAGCAAGTATCTAAAAAGGTTAAGACTATCCAAAAATGGAAGATAACTTCAAAGATCATGTGAGGATGAGAGGTACACAAGAAGTAAGAAAAATAAAGCTGGTTCTAAGTGAAGTCAAAGAAGAAAGAAAAGCAGCTCTTCAGATCATAATGTTTTATTTGAATTAGGAGGCGAACAATCCATGGAGATACTGGCAATACCAGGATGATGATGCAGGAGGAGACTGAGTACAGTAACTTGCCCCTGAGTCCACAATGAGCTGACAACAGGGCTTGAGGCTGTAACTGCAACAGGAGATGAAGATTTAGAGAATGGATTTGTGCCAGGCAGAGAATCTTGCACAGTCAGCCGAGAAATCAAACTACATGTAATATGACCATAGAAGTGGAAAGGTTATGGCTGCATTCTAGAATCACATTAGAGACAGAAAATTATGAGAAGAGCAACTTTTTCTGGTTTTAAGGCAATCAAATATGTAGCCTTAATCATTAACCAATATCATATTTGATGGGTGAGTCTGCCTTTTAAAAAATGTAAGAAGTTCAGGCATAACAGGACTCAAAAAGTGAAAGCTCTAAAAAATCAGTTATAAAAGCAAAAAATACCCCAAAAGTTAAAGCTTCAAACTCAGAAAAAACTGAGAGGCCCATGCAAGGTTTCATGGTTCCTGCTGAGCATAGTTTTAATAAGTCAGGAGCAGGGAAAGGCAGACACAGTGGTGAATTCAGGGAGAGGACACTTGTGGTTTAATTTAAAATTTCTTTTGAGGTGAAAGTTCTGGCTGAGGTGAGAGGTTTCTGCCCAGCTGGCAACCATGTGTGGGCAGGATCTGCTGTCCATGGGGGCAAGCATGTGCTGCAGGTCTCCTGTAACTGTGATTTACTAGCTCTTGCTCCATGGAAAACATGAGATCTGGTTTTGGTTTGGCTTGAGACACAGCATTTTAATAACTCCAGTGGCAAACTTGTCACGGTGTAATATGATCCTTTCAGCTTGATTGTATTTATCTGTGTTTTTTAAGGCCCTGCTTGTTAATTTGGGTTTGCATTTGTGACAGCCCATTTGTACTCTGAGATGATGGGTAAGTATGTGATTCCTTTTTGCTATGTTATTGATATACTTCTCTTTTCTCCTCTTGTTAATTTCCTCTCTAAATTAAGTAGTTTTAGTCTTTTTTTGGCTACAAACCTCCAGATGTCACTGAATAATTTTTTGTTTGTCCCTTGGGCTCTTCTGGTTTTGCTGCATTTCCCTGGCATTTCTTGATGTCTGGAAGAAGAATCCTCACTTGAGACTGGCTCAGGAGAAGGAAGCCAGCCTTCTTCAAAATTCAAAACTGTTCAAAACATTCAAAGTAATTCATTTCCTCACAATTCCTGACCATGATTCAGTCCTTTTGGAGTTACTATATAGTAGCTGACAGAACAAGTGTGACCTTGGAAAGTCTGGAAATTTCCATGGCATACACACACAGAATCAGCACCATAGTTGTGGAAAATGTTGGCATTATTGTGCACACATTGCACACTGTATTCACACAGAAATGTCCTGAAGTCTCTGGATCTACAGCACATCTGCAATGCAGTAGGTCATCATGTTTTCCATATTGGAATTCCTTGAAAGAAATAGAGCAGTTCTAAATTTCATGTTCTAGTTAGACACACTGATTCCTCCTTTCTTGAGCCATAAGGATCTAAAAAGTTCTTCAGCACCCAAAACTGACAGCTGAAGACAGGGATACTGCAAAAAAATACAAATGTCTCTATTATGAGTAAGGCACTTTGTATAGCACTGTCTTCCTTGGCAAAGTGGCCACAGTGTGAAGTGACACTGTAAAATCTCAAGTGAGAGAAGGTAGTATAGAAAGCATATCTGGTATTTCAGGGTAACAGGACAAGATCTATTTTGCACCTTCACCCATTATTTATGTCAAGTAAAACTAATATTTAGACAACAGGATCTGAACAAATGTGATCAAAACGCACTGCTGTACCACTATGAAAATGTCTCAGCATTATCATCTTCATTCTTGTTCCTGTCATGCCATTTTTATAGCAAATAATAGGGCAGTGTTGTCATTCTCCACTTTACTCATTCTGATGAGGAATTATTAAATACAACTGAGCAAATGCTTCCTATTCAGACTCAGAAGCACAGTTTTCGTTTTTTAATGCTGGTGGCAGATAATTCTGAAATTTCTGCTGGGTCTGAAATTGAGATGTAATTAACTTTCTTCCACCTGTTTAAGCAGCATTATTCAATAAAATGTGAATTTTGAACACTCAATTATAAAAGTGTAGGGTCCTAGTTTTTTGTATGAAAAAATTGAAATAGCATAATTTATTTAATGTCATCTCCCATATTTATTTCTTCTCCCCCCTTCCCCCCATATTGTTAGACTTGGCATTTAGATGTCTTTTCCCCTGTGCTAACATCAGATTACATTGTCATTCTCTTATTCTTCTTATCTTCTTCAGCTGTCTTGTAATTGTTCTCCCTTTTCCTTTTCAAATATCTTATTTTCTCTTTAGCTTTGCTGAGCGATTCTTTAGGTAACCTTCTCTATTTTTTCACTCCCAAGCAATATTTTCATTCTCTTTTTTATCTACACAGATTTCTGTTTAGCTTTCTTCTTTTCCTTTGCATAAGAGACACCTGAGATCAGTGACCCTGGTACAAAACTGCCTGTCAGGACTGCATGGTAGGTCCCGTTTCTTTAAGAGCACATCAGAACTAAACTAAAGTTGCATTTCTTCTTTTACAGTTTGTTTCTCTTCTACATCATAAGTGATTATCTTTTTTTGACTAACCAAGACTTTAGAAATGAACATCAGTCTGATAAAATATAGCATCAAAGTTCATGTAGTAAATTTATTTTTCAGAAATTTGACTGGTAATAACTTTTGCCTCAGTATTTGAAAAAATGAAAATAAGGTACAAAGCCATTTCTGGGCCCTGCCATGCGACATTATTGCACTAGATGTCACTGTTATACTTCTTAGAATAATAGTGGTCATATAAATGCAATATAACCTCATGCTGAAAGGCTCTTAAAGTCTGCTGTGTATGAGAAGGTGTGACCAGGAAATTATTCAATAGCACGGTGCTTCCTGAAGTGCTGTTTTCTTTTGATTTGTGTCTAAGCCACTGTTCCTGAATACTGAATTAAAAATATTTCTTCTCATTACAGCCAAAGACACTCTAGCTGCTGTAGATGTGGATGCTCTTCAAACGATTCCAGTGCAAATGCTTTTTAGTCTACAAAAGCTGATTTTTAGCAGTGAATGATACTGAAAAGTAACACAGCTATTGCCATATTGACTAATGAGAAGTGGAAGCTCATCTTCATCTCTCTGCTTTTTAAAAGAAAATGCAAAAGAAATGCAAACCTATTATACTGACTGAAACTAGTAATATTCAAGCAGATGAATACTTGTACCTGGCTTCCTCTTTGGCTTGTCTTCTATGTGAAGGAGTAAAACTTGGTAGATGTCAATCCAGGATGAACTTTACTTCCAGTATCTGAGAAACAGTATTAGATTTATATGATACACAGTAATTGACATGATTAATTAGGTTTAAACTTGAAGTGTCTTAATGTTCAGAGAAAATGAAAGATGTTAACAGAGGATGTAAACAGAGCTGCTTTTGACTGATGAGTGCTCTTTGGGTTCTCCTCAGAAGGAGGCGAAGGCCACCACTTTAGAGTATTTAAAACCAATACAAACAGCCTCCTCTCTTTCTTTCTTTTTAGCCTGTTAGACAAGTAGATCAAATGGTATATCAGTTTTGTGAGTGGGTACTGAACAATCTCTGTACTTCTCAACAGGCAGACATCAATTAATTTTGGCATGTCAAAGGAGATGAGATAAGCTAGGACTAGCTAGATGTAACAAGAGAAAGGAGTTGCATGCTGAATTTTGTAGCTACAAGTGGAGCAGCATCAGACAGTCTTTGCTGTCCAAAATTTCTGACACTACAGTACGTTAGCAGAGCCACAGCCACTTGCCTCTCAGGATGCATTTCCAGAAAAGAGCTTACCCTGCCTGAGCTTAGGGACAGCACAGCATCTCTGTGGGTGAGAAAGTATTTAATGAAAGTAAGATGTCAATTTTTACAACAAGGTCTGAAATAGTATTTCAGTTTATCCTGCCTTTTCTGCTTATACACTACACTGACAGAAACTCAGGGAGAACAAGTGGTTCACATGCTGCTTGGAGCAAAGTTACTCCCAAACAACTATTTCGATTTCTTACATGCTTGAGATCCTCCATATAAAAATTGTCATTGTCTTTGTATAAATGTCTTACATGACAATCTCCAATCATCTTTTCCATCTGGTTCAAATTTACCTGAAGCCTTTGCATCTGCTACTTCATTATCATTCATATGTGAACAGCATTTTTTACCACTGCTAGGCTTCTCTTTTAAGGTGAAAGCTTCTCCTTCCTAGTTCAACAGTTCACATGCTGAGTAAACTGATCTTTAGTGTTGTTAGGTAGATATCCAAAATTATTATTTTAAAGAGAACGTGACCCCACTGAATTATTTTATAGTCATTTAATTGTTTAATTATTTTATAGTCATTTAAATGTTTATAGGCATTTAATTGCTTTGTTGTCATCAGAGCAAAGGCATAGGCATTTTTATATTTAATCTTTTCTTATTGTAAAATCATCCAGGAAAATATAAGGACATTATCTGTTCCATCAGTAACAGCTGGATAACTGAATTTGTAATATCCTTGACTGTTATCACCAGGAAATATAGACCCTTCCTCAGCTAAAAAAAAATCCCACTTATTATAAAAAGCATATTGATCTAAATTATAGGAAGTATTATACTTAATTATGCTTGACTTTGTTTAAATTGGAATGACTTCTACAGTCAAGGTTTCAGAATATAGACTTTTAAGAACATTTTCCATCCTTATGTGCAGTGTACAGCAGAGTAACTGCATTCCTAGTGAGAAATAAACACTTTTTCTGCAGGTGTAATGCCATCCTAGCAATTATCCTAAAGAAAAAGGGGCTGCACAGAATTAAACTCTGTCTCCTCCTTATGTGAATTCTGAACTGCATGTCTGAGCCATTAGAAAAAGGCAAATCTTTCCAGGCAGACAGTCTATTATTCAGCCAGCTGAGTGCACAGGCCAGAGCCAGAGGGCAAACTTTCACTTGACTAGGTCACTTATTTCATTTTTACCATATGCAGTGTTTACATAAGGAGGTGGATTTTTAAAATGACTCACAAATTTCCTAGCTCAGTTGGTATTCAATTTGAGCTACTCCAGCAGCACAAAAATCCATAACTAACTGCAGCAAGTTTACAGCTCCAATATACTGTGAGAGAGGAAGCCTTTTTTGTTGATGGTTTTTCCTCTGTGTTTAGACAGTTTGATTTTCTCACTTAAAATTTTTGCTTTTATAGACTGCTAAATCTATAACAATCTTGCAAATAGTTTAAAGATATGCAGATTTGAAGGTCTGTTTTATACCCAAATATCATACAAGCTAGATATCCTTCTAGATTAAGTCCTGTCTTGCCCTATCTTTGCTGAGGCAAACAAGTGGATTGTCACTGGAAGTTGCTCATGCTGCTGTAGAATGCTGTAGAATGTGAATGCCTTTATATATGTTTATTCTTTCCTTATGCCCACATACCAGATGGCTCCTGCAGCAAGCAATTGAAGGAGTTCAGTATTCTTTTTCATATTTAAAACAAACCACACAGCAAAATAAAGAACATTTTGCTGAATACTACCAATGAAAGCAAGTAAGTGTGTTGCACATTACAGTAATTTCCAGATTGTAGTATGAAGATGTCTGTCTCAAAAAATGTAAAATTTAAGTTGCCAAAACTCTAACTGAAATTCCTCTATAAGTGAAGATAATAGTATCTTCCTATCAACTTGCAGTATGCTTGTAGTACAGGGCTGCTTTTGCAGTATTATATAATTAAAAACATCCCTTAGGAAATTGTTGGGAGAAATTATGCCTGCTATGAAGAAATGCTGACTAAACTAAATACATACAAACATAAATATTTATATATATACATTTTTGCCTTTGAGTAAATCTAAACTTCCATGTTAAGTATGAAATTTCTTTTTCTTATCTTAGATGCAGTTTTATGGCATTCTTAACATAGGTGATTTTGTGCAGTTATGAGTAATAGAAATCATCTTGCAATGATTCTTCAAAGACAACATATACATATACATATATGTGTTTTCTTTTGTAGGCAGAAAGTAGCCACTGAGGAAGCCAGTGAAAGTTAGGCATACAGTTAAACATATGCATAGAGCTATGTACCTTGCCAAATAATCATTGTTAAGGTGAGCAGGTCCTGGCATGCAATTTGGCTAGCTGAGCGAACCACAAGAAACTGCTGGACATGACATGAGAAACTGCTGAGCATAAATAACAACAAGAGACTCACAAAATTGCATCAAGGACCTTGAGGAAGGACAAGATTTCACAACTAGTTAAATGGAAGTGATATGAGAGACTGCCACACTCCACACACAATTTTAGAGGAGCACTGGGGACATTTGGAGAGCTCACTCTTGCAAGGCTAAACACACTTAGGTGTAACTGCTTAAGTTAAGAGGAGAGCTAAAGAGAGTTTAAGGCTGATGAGAGATGACCCAGAACAATTATGGAAAGATAGGTGGATAAAAGAAGCTAACCTTGTGCCAGTAGGTCGAGCAGCATGCTCACCAGGCTGAGCCAAATACTTGATCACTGAGGGCTTTTCTTCTTCTTCTTGTCCTATTATTTTCCACTCTGTATACTTCCATGTGTAAGAAACATTTAAGAGATCCTAGTGCTAGAAACTGGAAGAGGGACCACAGATGCCTTTTAGACTCTGTGTGTGTGTGTGTCTGTGTGCTGGCTTTGGCTGGGGTAGAGTTAATTCTATTCACAGTGGCTGGTATGGGGATGTGGTTTGGATTTGTGCTGGGCAGAGTTGATATCAGAGATGTTTTGGTTTTGTTATTGCTGAGCAGGGCTTACACAGAGCCAAGGCCATTTCTGCTTCTCACACAGCCAGGCTGGCGAGGAAGGTGGGGATGCATGTAAGGCTGGGAGGAGACACAGCCAGGACAGGTGATCCAAAATGACCACAGGGATATTTCAGACCAAATGACATCATACTCAGCATATAGAGAGGGGGGAAGAAGGAGGAAGGGGAGGATATTTGGAGTGATAGTGTTTGTTTTCTCAAGTAACCATTAAATGTGATGGGGGCCAGCTCTCTTGGGCATGGCTGAGTACCTGCCTGCCCACAGGAAGTAGTGAATTCATTCATTGTCTTGCTTTTGTTTGTGTGTAGCTTTTGCCTTCCCTATTAAACTGTCTTAATCTCAGCCTGTGAATTTTCTCCTTTTTACCCATTTGGTCCTCTCCCTGATCCTGCTGGCGAGGGAGTGAGGGAGTGGCTGTGTGGGGCTGGCTGGGATTAAACCAGGACCCCCAGCATGGGCCAGCCCTCTGTCTGTGTGTGTATCCACGTGGCATTCCCTAGGGAACTTCAGCCCCACCTGGGAGGGTGATAGAGGCAATCTGCACCTGGAAAATCCCAAGCTCTGAGTTAGTGACAAGGGAAGGGGCCCAGTGGTTAGGCAGGCATAAGGGGTTACATGAAAGCTAGAGAGGGACTTTCTACAAGGGCATGTAGTGATAGGACAAGGGGAAATGGTTGTAAACTGACAGTGGGTAGGTTTAGATTTGATATTGGGAAGAAATTCTTCACTGTGAGGGTTGTGTGGCACCAGAACAAGTTGCCCAGAGAAGGCCAGATTGGATGGGGCTTTGAGCAACCTGTTCCTAGTGGAAGTCGTCCCTGCCCATGACAAGGGAGTTTGGATCTAGATGATCCTTAAGGTCTCTTCCAACCTAAAACATTCTATAATTCTTTGATTTTATGATTGGAAGGAATTCAAGCCTTTATTATCCACAGAAAAAGTGTCAGTCTTATGAATCTAGAGAGTGAAGCTGGAGAGGTGATACAAGCCTTGGCTATCTGTGCATGCATGTCTGGAAGACTGGGATTTATGTGGATACTGGAAAAAGCACTGTGATAGCCATGTGAGAAAATGACAGTATTGAGAGTTCCTGCATCTTGCTGCTTGGCCAGACCTGCCCAGGGGAAGAGCAGCAACTGCATCTGTCAGGTTGGGATGGGAGAAACCTCCTGGGTTTGAGAGTACAATAGGCCTTACCTCTGATGGGTTGAGAAGCTCATAAAGTGCATTTGATTCAGCCACTTCCTAGCAGTCATGAAGTTTAACTTCAGATTGATGTTGAATACATCCTTACCAGGATTAGCAACAGGAGACAAATATCAAGAGCCACTTGTCATATTTCTGAGGACTCAGAAGATGTGTCTGCAAAGATGGAGGTCTCTTCATGCATACACAATATTTTTGTGCATCTTTACAAGACTTTTCCAACTCAGAAAAAGACAGATTTATTTTTTTCAATTTTATTCTGGAGGGAAGAGTTCCATGCCTAAATTATCAGTCTAGCAGAAATGGAAGAAGTACAGCAACAAACACTGCTGTTTCATAGTGTTTGAACAGCTTCTTTGGCACTTTATGAATTATATTTTTTTGTCTTGTTCTTTTTTATCTGGGTAACAGATATTTATTGCCTTTATCAGAACCCATCTGCACAAGAAGGAAAGATTATCAGTAAATGGCAGGAAGGAAATCTACAGCTTTTAGATATGCTTGTCTGGGGATCTGAAATTGCCTTCAAAGAAAAGAAAAGGAAAATGGAGTCCAGAAATATGTCAGGGCCCAGATTTCTCTTTAGAGATCCTTTTTTGCTTTTTGCCCATTATGATTCACATCTTTTATTAAGGAATTTGTTACAAACTCATGCCTATGGCAGAAGATTGAGTAGAAGAAAGGGATGTTAAGTTACAGAACACATGCAGACTATATGAAAAATTGAAATTATAAGGTAGCACCTTTCTTGTAGCTGAAGTAGGTAAATATGCAGGAAATGGACAATGCAGAGCAAACAGGGATTTTTTTTAACCCCAAGATACCCCTTGTTTCCATATTGCATATGTCGTCTGTTGTATTGGGGTTTATTCAGGACAATGGTGGTAAATTACTAGATGTAGGAGGGAATAGAGTGCATAATAAAGCGATGTGGACAGGCTGAATCAATGAGCAGTCATATGAGGTTCAACAATGCCAGCGTCAGGTCCTGCCCTTGTGTCACAAAGAAGCCAAGCAGTACAACAGGCTTGGAAAAGAGAAGCTGGAAAGCTGCCCAGCAGAAAAGGAGCTGGGGGTGCTGGTGGACAGCAGCAGACCTGCTGGCCTTCTTGCCCACCTGGGCATGCTGCCACCTCCCATCCAGCCCGCTGCTGCCCAGCACCATGGCCCCATTCTGCTGAGCAGCTCTCAGGCCACTCTACTCCGAGGCTATGCCAGTGCACGGGGTTTTGACAAAACAGCAACAACCCTCTCTTACATGTGCTTCTTGCCTTCAAGAACAGCTTTTGAATGACATTGCAACAAGCACACTGTGACAAAAGTTTTGGGGATGTTTTCCTTGTCTTGCTGCTTATCCATCCAGCAGCTCTGCCTTCCTTAGGTGCAGAGGCAGTGATGGTTTCCAGCACTGTCACGAGAACTCCCACGACAAAAGGAATGAGCTCAGGTCTGTCCGGGTAGGATTGGCCATTTCTGTGTAGTTTTCTTGTGGATCCCCTGCAGTCTGTAAGAAGAAAATATGTTGTGTGAATTCCCTGTATTGAGCACAAATTGGCTAAAATCTAAAAGCTACAGTTCAGTGGTCTGCTTTCCCAAGTAATCATTTATGTCCTACAGTTAAAACAGCTAAAATTTTGCTGTCTCACAAGGACTTGAGGGCTGAGTTTGAAGCTGTCTCTACCATGATAGCAGGAGGCCTCACAGAAACAGCTGTGTGCTAAATTAGAAAAATCAGTACCTATTTTGAATACATACTGACAACTAATCAGGCAGGAATTTGTGAACTATCTGAAAGCTCTGCAAGTGTAGCTATGAGATTTTGTGTGGCAAATGCATAAACAATATCCAGGGTATCCTAACTTGAAGGCTACTTCTCCCTTAATGTTGTCTCACGGGATGTACAGCTGTATATACAAGGGTCTTTTACTGCTTCCCTAAATTTTCTCTCTGCTTTTTTACTGTACCTAATTCATATTTTTAATTCTAACCACCTGCCTTTAGAGTTCCCTAAGTGTTTTAATAATTCAGTGCTGAGCTGTGGGAAATAGAAAGATGTAATTGAAAGTTCTGAATCACCTGCTACAGGAGGTGCAGGCCTTGTGCCTGGCTAGATTTCAAAGTGCTAGTTGATAATGGTAATATTGTCTAAGCACAATTCAATCAGGGGGAGGAGGCAGGGGCTCAAAAGTGGATCTGTGTACCTTTTTTGTTACACTGATTAACTCTTTTAAGGTTGTGCATGTTGAAGTAGGAAGGAGGAGTCTCAGAGAAGAGACACAGCATTTTCTTTAATCAAAACCAGGGAACTAAGAATTTGAAAACAGTAAAATCTTGGGCTGTATACTTTAAACTGGAAAAAAAGTGTCTGCTCTCTGAAAATTACTTATATTGAAGATGGGAATTTTTTTTTTTTATGAATCAGTGATATGCAATATATGTAATTTTGAACACAATCTTTTAACAAGAACATTTAGCTAAGAAATGCTCTTGTTTATTTGTGGAAATAGCAATGACACACAGCAAGGAAGTAGATTTTTCTCATGCACAAACTTTCTACCTTATGACATAAAATAAAGTCACAAAGAAAATTACGTTTTCCTTGAGCAGAAGCATTCAGTGCAAACAAGAGCTTTCTCTTTCATCAGTGTCAACCATATCGTAGCAACAGCCTTTACTCTCTAGTTGTAAATTTTTTAAAAGCCACCCTTAAACCTTTACCTATGATGAGTCTCCTACACTGGAGATGTGTCATAAATAGCCACAAAATTTCTTTATTATAATCCTTAAAATTTCCCCCTACGCACAGAAAACAAAATATGTTTCTGATGTAGAAGGAAGATTGTTAATCCTGGTCAGTAGAATTCCATCTCTATCTAATGCAGGAATTATTTCTTTGTCTAACCAGGAAACAGAAAGTCCTGTTTTCTGAAATGTCAATTATTTTTCACAGTATCCACCTGTTATCTATTGTGTATCTGGCTGTGGAATCTTTGTGCCAGAGACTTTTTCTAGGTTGTCTGTACATTAGTGGGTTGGTTCTTGACAAAGGATTTTATTCATAGAGATAATCTAAGTAAGAAATAAAAAAATAATTATATTGTTTTAATCTACCATCCTCTATTAATTGTGACACATAGACTTTAAGACCCTGTATTCCATCCTGGCGGCTGGTTACCCAAAGAACAACTGGTTTTGCTGTTAAAGACTGAAGCAAAGAAAGCATTAAGTACCTCAGCCTTTTTCTTCTCTTCTGTCACTATGTTCCCCTGGCATCCAGTAAAGGATGGAGATTCTTCTTAGCCCTCTTTTAGTTACTGATCTATTTATGGAAACATTTTTCGTTGTCTTTCACAGCAGTAGCTAGATAAATTTCTAACTGATCTTTGGCCCTTTTAATTTTTTAACCTGAATAACCTCACAAACATTCTTGAAGTTCCAAGTTTCCTACTCTTCCAGAGGACATAAAGCCTCCTCTTTTTTCCTGAATTCCAGCCAGTTCAGTCTTCTTGCCTGCCAGCTCATCTTTCCCCTCACTGAGACACACTTCTCCTGTGCCTTGCTGGATTCCTTTGCCCTTCAGGACTGCCTTTTAAGGAACCCTGCCAGCCATTCTTCCAAACAGACCAATGTATGCCCTCTGAAAGTCCACAGTGGTTGCTCTGCTACCAGAAAAATGGGATTTAAACTCTGATTTTCTAGGCTTTTGCATTAACCTTTCCATTGCAGTGCTATTCTAATACAGAGGGAAAACTCATACAGATAAATCTTAGCTATTTTAATGCCCACAGAATGATTAAAAAATCTTTCAGTAAATGTGACTGATCTAAAGGAGAATTCTTGAAAGGAAAACACAACTTATAAAGATGCTAAGCACAGGAAAAAAACAGAGGTAGGATAAGGCAGAAGGTGAAGATGGAGAGTGGCAAAGGAAAAGGTCCTGACATGAAAGTAGCTATGAATACATAGCTGTATATACCTGTAAATACATGAAGCCTTCAACTTCTTCAGTGAAGTAATCTTCTCTTTTGAGTCAAAATGGAACTATATATAGTGGTGGTGCTTCCTTAAACTTGAAGTTTCAGAGGAAAATTTAAACATAAATGCATTGTGCTGCTTTTTGTATTTGTGTTTTACAAAAACTTAAAATGGATTTTATCAAGTCCCTGGACTCATCCAGAAAACTGAGGAAGGTAAATATTGGGCAGACTATACTATCTTGGTGATTTTCACAGCATACTTGTGCTTTCTCACTGGTGAGAAAAATGCCAGACAAAGGATCCCTTACCTTACTAATACTTTGTTGTTTGCACCATAAATACAGCTTGTTCAGAAAAGCCATTCTTGTCCTGAAACAACTCATTCCTGAAGAAGGAATGCATTAATATTTTTCAAAAATAATTTTAAGTATTACTGCACAGCCAGGAATGGCAGCCGAGCATTCAGACTACATTATGCTTGTTACCTGTCTATCATGAGACATCACTAAGCACCAAGGTACAGTAGAAAGAGGGAATGTGCCACATTGATGTGGCCCTACAATTTCCACTGCATCTGAGAGCAGTGGCAAGTTCTGAAAGGAGTTAAGCTAAAAGCAAAATCAGATCTGGGGAAGACACACTGGGTTTGGGCTAGCAAAAGAAAGGAACATCTCTCTTGCAGAGCTGCAGTGTTAAAGCTGATTTGGGTGAGCTCTCAGTGCAATGTCTGTTCAACTGTGTCAGGCGGAGCACAGGCAGTAACATAAAAGCTCTGAAGTGTCAGCCTTTGATGTTCAGGAGACAGACTCCCCTTTCAAGCTGAAGTAAAGAACATGGGTTTGGTGGTAGAACACACAAAATTTAGTAGTCTGAGAGTGGTGATGACAGGTATTAAGCGGCATGAACACTGTTGAACAGTAAAATATGACTTAAACATTTTGGCTTTAAAAAATCTTAGAATGCAGAGTTGACATAGCATTGATAGTTCTATTCATATCTATCAGAAGGAATTCTGTCCTGAATGATATCAACAACTAAAGCACAAATTAAACAATGTCTTGGTATTATATTATATATCTAGAGATCCATATATATATATATATATATGTACATTTTAATGGAATTTGCTATTTTATATAAGTGATGCATAGTTAGGATGTTTGCCCTAAGGAATTGCTTTTTTATTCCTAAGGATTTTTTTTTTTTCATATACGCATAAAGGTGAAGTAATTTCATGGTAATTGCAGACCATTGGAACTCTAATTCTGCAATATATGCTCCAGAAAGATTAGTTGTGCTGTTTTATCAGGGTCACCACAGAATCTTGAATTGTTATATTAATGTAGCTTTAAATGTAATTTTCCACTTGCTGCTAGGATCAGTTTGAAAGATTCAGTCTTGTTTCTTTGTCTTATTACTTTATGAGCAGTTGAATGTCAAGCATCTCCTGGTGTCACTAACAGGAGCTGCTCCCTTAAGTTAGTGAGAAAAGTAATGACCCTGTAAATCAGTTTATGTCTGAGTATGTACTGCTGTGTATTCATGCTGCTACCTGATTGATTCTGGTTGTGAAAGTCACTGGAGAAAATACTTAGCTGTCATTACACATTGACAGGAACAATTGCCATAAACACAAACACCCCCAAAGCCCCCAGACAGTTTTCAGAAAGCTCCTCGTCCTTTAAAGGTAAAGCATTGCATTTTTAATACTGCAACACATAAAAGCATGCCTTTTAAAACACTTCAAAGCAACCTTGTCTCAAAACTAACATGAAAGCAAGCACAGAGCTAATTTAATATGTATGTAGATATTTGATGGTTAAAAGGTATCACTTAGAAGAGCACATCAGCATTTTTCAGGAACACTCAGCATCAACATTCATAGGGAATAGAATGTGTCTCCTTTTAGGAAAAAAATTGTATGAATTTAACATTCCTGACATTACGAACAGCAGACAAAACATTCAGTAGAGGGCAAAAGGACAGAAAGTGTGCATAGTGTTTTGTTGACGCAATGAAAACATAGAGCACACAGAAGGCTGATAGGAGTCGGAATAGCGTGGTAAAAATCATGTTGATGACTGAAAGCCGTGTTACAAATTATCCTGATTAAGAGATCATCAATGGTTTCAGTAGGAACATAAACATGAGGAAAATTCTTGTGATGATATTAAGACTCTCATCTGTTTGTGGAACTAGAAGACTGTGGAAAAATAATGCTTAATCTAGGAAAGAAGAACAAGTTTTTGATGCCAAACTACTGTTGTGCCCTTTCATGATGAGGAATTGGAGACAGTGGAGAAAATGTATGGTGGATGGACCTGTCTTCTGGATGAGGCACTAGGTTGGAGATGCCTAGAGACTTGCTGAGGGAGGCATTTGTAAGGGATGAAAAGACCTGAGGGAGAAAACAGGCCAGCACAAGTTGTTCTGCCTTTAATGATATGGTGGTCCCAGAACAGACACAGAAATATTTCTTGTTTCTGCATGCATCTGTAGGATGGGCTGTGGGAACTAGCAGGATTTGGAACTGGTAATTGTTAATCTTTGCTCTAGAGGGCTGGCAGTTCTTGCCACTTGAGTTTCCAAGGCTTCCCTTCACTCCCCTGCTGCTGAAGGAGACCTTTTACCAAACAGAGCCTCCACAAGCCATAGAATCTGTTGAGAGCCAGCAGAGTGGCAAAGTCTGCTTTTAGGCCACATAGAAGAAGTTTGGGCTGTTAGCTGTTTCTGAAGTTCAGTAGCATGAGTTTAAAAATATACTCTGCAATATCCCGTTGATAGTTCGTAACTATATAGAATGGAAGGAAAGCACTAAGGCAGAAATTTTTGCTGTGGTTTAGTTGCCAGTTGTAGGATGAAGAATTAAGGGAAGGATAAAACTTTCACAAAAAAATATTTTTCCCCTATCATTTTGAAGTTAGTATTTTAAAATAAGCAGAGGTATTTTTTTTCTAGTGAGCAAAAGAAGGCCCTAGCACTAATCATCCAGATGTCTATTGCCACTGAAAAGACACTTTTTTCTTTGGAAAAGCCATAATCACAGAAGGATTCATGTGACAGAGAAAGGGTGAAAAGTAATGGAGAGTCTATTCATTTGTATTTCTTCATACAGGGACCTCATTTGATTAATATTAAGGAGACTAAATGAAAATTAAAGTATCTATGAATTAAGACTGTTGCATGCCTTGCAATGTGAATGACAATAAAATAAAGACTTTAAAGATGTGAAATAATTTCTAATTCACTGATGCTGAGATACTGACATAAGAGCCCTTTAAACAAAGGCAGGAAACATAAAGTAAACAGACTTTTTTCTCTGATTATAGTAATGTGAATCCCAGCTGTCTTCAGAATAAAAGTTGAAAATTCTCTTTGTATCATTAAAATTCTTTCCAAAGCACACAGGTAGGCTTTGAACTTTGAACAATACTTGTGTTTACAAACTATAAACTCAGTGGAGTTCATTGTGGCATGTACTACCTAGCTTATAAAGAGATCTTTGATGATATTTGTTTCTCAATAGCAAATGACCTAGTTGAAATCTGCAGTTGAAGAAAAATTCAGACTCAAAAGAAGGTGCAGGTTGTCAATGGTAACATTATTTTGTTTATCAACTTACCTAGAAAAGTATTGTTCTATCAATAATATCTTGGATTAGTGGAGTGCAAATCAGGAGTGCTATAGCTCAAAACAGTATTCAAAAGTGTAGCTCTCATTTGATTCTAGTTTGCTGTATAGCATGTGAAATGCAGGTTGGATGGGATGGTTTTCATTCTCCTCTTCAGCTTTAACATTTCTGACTTTATAAAAGGTGGCCATACTGGCAGCCCTGGAGCATGAGCATTTCCCTTTGTTTGCACAACAGGAACCATACAATGAGCTCCAGTGCACAGATCCTTTGTAATAACCCCAAAAACTTTCTCTGGGGTCCAATTCTGTGGAAAAGAGGATGATTTCTTGAGATGTGTCCATCCTGCAGAGGGATAAATAGGTGGAGGTATGCCAAACAAATCTGGAATACTGTTTCTCTCTGAAAGGGAATAATTTTACTAGGATTTAGACAGATATAGCCACTAATAGTCAACAGATGGTAATTACTACTGGCTACTAAAAGCTAGGTCAGATTTGAGTCCAATGACCCAGAACTAAAATGCTCCATATGCCATCACTGTGCTGTCTGGTATGCTCACTAGTTGTGACCCTCCCACTGAAATAAGGCCTCCCTACATGCAGGGAGCTTTAATGTTCTCAGTTAGAAGAAACAACTGCCTAGACACTTCTGCTCTGCCATTGGTTTTAGCTCTTGCTACATGCTGTTTATAACACTTTAATATTAACCTTGGGGTGACCAGGGAAAACAAGACACTGTGAAAGACAGGATGTCATGGAAATAGTAAAAATCCTCTTAGAAGAGGACATCTCCCTAAATCCCTGTTAGTCCATGAACTAGAATTAAGGTTGGATTTTTTTTCCTTCTCACTGTGCCCTTCAAGGTCTTTTCCAAGGCCTAACCAATTGTTAGCTGATATCAGTCATCTTAGGTGGCACATTTAATTACATATCTTTCAGTTAATTTAGACTGTATTTAATCAGTTAGGTGTAGCCTGGTCAAAATCTATCTGGGAGTTGTTCATCAGCCACATAGCAATGAGCAAAACAGCTTGCTGTGTCTGGAAAAGTATGAGTATTGCTTACTATTAGGACATGCAGGACACAGAAAATTTATATACCCAGTCATTTATATGCTCTTCATCACTACAGCATCTTATGTTTTATATGTGTACATAAAAACTCACAGTGTTCTCAGGCATTAATTTTCTGCAGATTAAGAAATTGAAGAAGGTGCTGTGTAGTAAGGATTGAAATGTTGCTACTTCAAGTGACAATTAATAGGGAGGAAAGTTTTCTGTGTGTAGGAGATGAACCATGTCTCCTCTGTTTTTAATTTTTCTGTCTAACAAAACACCATCTCTGCTGCCTACTGTTACAGACACAAAATTTTTAGAAGTTCTGATCTAGGCTTAACAGCCACTATTAATTACATTACAGCACCAAAGTCATACATTTATTAGTGCATGGGTTCTTTTTAGTCTTCTCAGGAAATGGCCCTGAACTGTTATCATATTTATGATATGCCATATACATGATGAAGAATTTCCCTGGTAGGAAACCACATGTCTTCAGCTGCAGATAGATACAGGATTTACTTGGAATCAGATCTTCTGAATTCAGGATTTCTGAAAAACATGTATTGAACCTTTTATATAATTTTGTTTATTCTAGCTACTGTTGGTAAGGAAACACCTGAGAATGCATAAGGTGTCTTCAGGACATTGCTTGTTTCTTTGACTGCTGCAGGGTAAGCACTTCCATTTTCATTATTATGGCCTATTTCATTATAATGTAAACATCAACCTCTTAAAGAAAAACTTGTTAGCAATTGCATAACAACAGTGATGCTGTATTTTGTCATTCTAATTTATTATATGTAAAGTCCTAGGTATGTGTTAATGCTTCCTTGTGTCTGTGTGGTAGCTAAATAGATATTTTTTTATTTTATTTCTTTTTTCCTTATGAAGCTCATAAAATATCAACTAAGAGGCCAATATATGCATTAATACTAAAATAACATAATGCTGTATCAGCAGGTCTTATTTAATAAATTAAAACAAAGGAAAAAATCAAGAAAACTTCTTGTAATACCAAATCCTTTTTAGATAATGCAAACACATGAGATAGAGCAAGGAAACTGCAAAATCTGCAGTTTTATAAATCAGGAAGTCAGCAATAGGATAGTAAGCCACAGAAGTATTAAAAAAAGTAGATGAAAAAAAGCAAACTATGAAAACCTCAAAACCATTTTCATAAGTATGTAACTAATTTCAAGAAGATGCATAAGAATTTAAAGTTTCCAGAAAAGTACCATACAGACATATTGGATGATAGAGAAACTAGAAAACTCAGAGGCATTTGTGACTGTCAAACTAATGTGTTGAAATTACATCTTCTTCTCTTGAGTACCACTGCAAGGCCTGTGCTACATTAATTTCCCTTGACTTATTTTTTTCCACCAAAAAAAAAAAAAACCAAAAAACACCAAAACATTACCAACCTGTACTCATTAGCAAACAGATTAGAATTGGTTGCTAAAGGACGTACAATTAAATGTGTCTTGGCTGAACAGTTTATGTATTTTCAAGTGGTTTTAGTTGATACCTATAACTACAGAGAAGGTCTATGCTGTCACACTGCTATGAGGTTTTGTTCACATGCTCAGTGATAAAATCTAGGATAAAACATTTGTCCCAGTGGTATCAAGTAGACACACTTTTGAGGATAGGACTAAGGTTTGCTTCTCTTCTGCTTTGAAAACTCCCTTTGTTTTAGAATTTTAGATACTTAGGAATCTAGAGCAGTCTGTATTTAGCATGAAAATATCTTGCTGGGTTTTCTTTTGTTGGAGAAAAGAAGCTCTTGAATAAGACCTATTCATATGTGTGATTATAACAATTCTTCATTGCAGCTTATCGCAAGGACTCTGAATACAGCATCCCAGAAACTGCTCAGACAATATAATATTTGCATATATGTTTTTGTGTAAGGTATGAGGCTGTTGAAATGCAGCTCGCTATTTTTAGCAGAGCTATTTGCACCTTTCTTGTGTCAGAATATATAGATATTATTCCCATCAATCATTAACCAACTCCAGTATTCACAGCAGTAATTGTTCCTCCTGCTATCTGTGGCATCACTTATAGTCTTGTTTAAGGTATCTTGGGGCTGATGTCTCAAGCAAGGCAATTGTCAACAGTTACCATGAGCCAGAGAAACTTGAGAGCAGTAAAATAAAGAGTTTGATTCTTTAAGGATATTGAAACATGCAGTCACTCAGGAAAGAATAGAGTAATTAGAAAATGTTAAAAAAACTCTCCACCACCCAACCCCACACATATGTCACTTCAAATGACACACAAAAGATTTTACTAAGAAGACTTTGCCTTTTTTTCCTTTTTTTCCTTTCTTTTATTTTTTTACAACCAACATTTTAAATAACATTAAATCAATTAATAAAAATGTCAAAGTAATAATTTTTTATCTGTGCATACCAATCATCAACTGAATCACAAAAGGCTTGGCTGTCAAACAACACAACTAAAACACTAATGGATATCATAATGCATAGCATAATCTTCATGTGCTACAGCTGGATCTTGTGCATGGGCACAAATTGATTGTTAAGTTAATGCTAGATTTCCAGTCTTCCACTGATGTCTTAATTCCTCATGCAGACTGAGGGATAATTACTGTTTTGTATGTCAGCTCACTCCAAAGCTTCCCTGAATTCTGGGACTGGGTGAAACAGAGGGAGAAAAAGGAGAGGAGGGTGGTGTGTGCTGTGGCTTCTCTGAAACTGCAAAGGTGCTGAGTTGAAATTGGGCATCCACAATGGAAAAAAATATGAACAGAGAATAATTAAAGATGGCATTTTGGGGTTACAGCTGTAGAGTGCCTGTTCTAACAAAAATAAAATTAAATTAAAGCTGAAAGAAACAGCTGCACATTAGGCCCTGTTTAAAACTGATGCTAACTGAAGTGTGGATTTGAGTCCTTCCTCAAGATCCTTGCCTTGTATCACTGCCTTATTATATAATAAAAAGGTTTTCTAATTAAAAAAACATAGTGATCACTCATGTATATGTCCTCACTGTACTTTGAGAAGGAAAAAAATCTTTTTCCCACTGTAAAGCTCTTTCAGTGATACCAAAATAGTTAGGCTCCATCAAAAATTATAGTCCCCATGAGCAAAATACCCTTTGTTTTTAAGTGGGGAAATGAATCTCTGTAGTTTACTTAGATCTGATACTTTAAAAGTAAAGATTTCTGTTGAAAATCCTTTTAACCAAAGCTGTTTTCTCAGACATATTAATTTGTTCCACATATGTTAGTTTGTTTACAGAGACACTGTTTTATTTAGTCAGTTAATACACGTAGATGGTGAAAGATCTTATCCTTACAGGATTTCTTATTGAAAATCTGATATTCAGGTTGTTAACAAGAATCATCTTATCCAATAGTTACTTGCTACTGAGTGGTGTGTTTAAATCTTTGCAGAGATCTGCATGTACTGCCTGAAAGAAATAAGGCAGAAAGCATGTTGTGCTGAAAATGATAAGAGAACCTTCTTCCTTACTGCAATTATAGGAGAGGAACTTTTTATTTAGATTTATTGATATTGGTGTTTTAGTTGTTATTTTCTATGGCTTTCTCATCCTTCCCATGTTGATCATCTGGTAAGACACTACTTTTCACAGCTCAGTTTCAGGTCTGACTCGGATTGCTCTTTTACTAGATTAGTTGTCTTTGTAAAGATGATGAAGAAGGACTTAATTTCACCTGCTGTGTCTGTAGTGCCTACATTAGCATTGTGTTTTCAAGCCTAGTCGCTTGATCAGCCAAACAACCTGTGGTTTTCTTTTACATCAGGGAAAGGTGATTGGCTGCATAAATCTGATCCCTTCAGAGGAAAATGTGCTTGAAGTCCTGTAGGGAAAACCCAGCACGCAAAAATTACCAAGTGTTCAATCTGCAACACCAGCCGCAGCCCAGAGGCGCATAGGTGACATGGCTGTTAGCACCATCTCTGCTGCTCTTCAGATCCAGTTCTGGTGAGCTGCAGCTCCTGTTAATGTGGTGTGGCTATTGCTGGCATGTCAGCAGCCTGTGCAGACCAGCTAGAGTTGCCAAGTGAGAGACAGAAGGATGCCCTTGATCAGTGAACTGCTGATGAGCTATCTGGTATCACAAGGTGGGTGAAAAAGTCATGGCAACATGCACGTTTTTTTCTCACGCTATCAAAAAGAAAAATAGCAAACAAATTCAGCTTGAACATTATTCAGTTAAGTTAGTGGAAATTGTAATGGCAATGTTTTTGGTTGGCATTAATGACAGGGTGTGGCCTTTGGATATTTTCAGGAAAGTCAAGTAGACTTTGGACTGAGGTTAGGAAATACTGCCCTTGAAGGTGTTTCTGGACAACTATCAGTCACATCCTTCTCTGTTCAGTATGACTGTGAAATCACTTTGATGATTATTAAGGATGTCATTGGCTGAATTTACTGGGAAAATAAGACAGTATTTGGATTAAAATAAACTCTGAGGGTTAACTGCCTTAGACTCTACCCAAAGTACATTTCAATACATTTGGTACACTGGAAAATGGAAAATAAGAACAGATTTGTATTAGTTTCTGTGATTAGGAAAATGAAAATATTATGGTGGTACAGATTCAGAGCATACATGTCACCACATGCAGCTAGAGTAGTACATGACTATATTTTACCATTCACAACTGGTAAAAACAGTAGAGGTTTCTTATACTAATTAATTTTGTGGCAAATATTTCTGTCCTGGTAACTTCAGCAGAAGAATGTACCTACTTACAGAAATAATAGGCTGACTCTAAGGTTCAATGATAATTTTTTCTACATAATCCTTTTGCCTCCTATACCTGTGCAATGCTGGGATTAAGGATTTTTTTTAAGGAAGGAAATGTCATTAATAGACGTTAAAGCATTCAGTGCTACTGTGTCACCAAATACATTGTTTTAACAATTTTCTCAAATGTTCTGGTTTTGAGGGAAATTATTTTCTGCTTGGTGTATTATTTGTGAAGGTATCTAGATTTACATAAATTTAAAGACCTAATGAAGCTAAGAAAGAGATGAAGTAATGTGAGGTATTTTTTTTTATGATTTTGCCTTTTACTGTCTTTGAATTCCATTATTCCATTTTCTAGCAATGTTCTAGATTTTTTTTTGCACTCTTATCAAAATTTTATGAATCAAAAAAAAAAACAATGAAAAAATGAAAATTCTCAGTTATGGAACTAAGGGTAGTCTTTTGACAATAGAGGCTGGTAGGCCAGTGCTGTGCAAATCCATTTATTTTATAAAATTAATGGAATATTGGTCCTCTCTACTTCTCTGACTGTCTCATATTGATATGTAAAGGAGTGTTTATAAGCATTTTCTCAAACATTTTGGGGAAAATAATCTTGGTTAATATGAAATACTTATTTAAATTTTGAAGACTAGCCCAGCTGATTTTGGCTCAGGAAATCCAAAACTATTCAAGTGTAGGGATGGAATGTTCAACAACAGAATGGTAGACAACTACAAGAGAGGAATGCCAATAATTTATACACTGGAAATCAAGGGGGGGGCTATATAGTAAGCAAAAATTTCAATATTAGTATGAAATATTTAGAATAAGCTTTGGTTTGTTCTATACCACTATTCTTTTATTATTTGTATTAAATTATTTTCTAACTAATCTGAAGTTGATTAGTTTCTAATCAACTGAAGTTTCTAATCAACTGAAGTTGATTAGACTTAGGGGATATTTATTTCCATTGAAGGTGATCAAAATGTCCCAGTCCTCATGTTTCCTTTTCAGCCATCTTCCACTGGAAAAATTATTTTTCTAAAGTATGTGCTTGCTGTTTGTAAAGCCTTTTAGAACCCTTCAGACATCTGATGTTTTACAGAGCTCTCATTCACACATCTTAAAAGAGGTTTTGTGGTTTACATACAACTTCCATTTGTGGGATACACAGGAGAAACATGTTACTGAAAGGAATCCAGGTGGATATCTGCACTTTAATGAGAGAAAAGAGGGCTTTGCTATATAGGACACTTAAGAAGCTTGGAAATCTATTATAAGACCTTTCAAATTCCTCAGCCTCAAGCTACTATTTTACAGGTAAATGTACTTCAAAGGGACAATGAGGTCAAACAAGTGCTAGAAGCTAAAAATCCCTCAGATGTGATTCTGCTGCTACTTGCAATTTGCTGTGTGAAATTCAGTGAGTTGTTCGTCTGTGCTTGAAATATTTCATCCTTACCACAGGGATAAGAAAACACACAACTTCCAGCTGATGGAAATATTTCAAGACTTGATTAATTGTGTAGTCCTTTCATGAGAAAAATTGCCTTTACATAAACTCTAAGACCCTATCCCCACCTGGAATTATTCAGAGATGCTTACAGGAATACTTTCCAGATAAATCAAATTGCGAGCACGATGCTTCCATTCCAAGTAACTAAGCTTTGGACTATTTTTATATACAGACAAGAAATATAAACATCAGTGTCCCATGTTCTATTATTATCAAATGAGCTGCAATCAGCTATTTAAATTCAGAAATATATATATGGTTGAGAAACAGGCATTGAACAGTAATATTGTAAAATCATATTAAGGATGTTCAGTGTCCTGGAGTTATACATGTGTAAGCTAAGCAGAATTCAGTCTTCAAAAACATTACTTAGCAGCAATTGAAGGGTGCTCTGGAAATCTGTGTGTGTAATGTACTTGTATACACTGTGTTTTGATTACTAAATATTTTAAACAAAAAAATGTTAATCTGTCTTTAGGTATTTCTTTCAGTCTTTCTGAGAAAGAGGTGCCTGCAGACTAACTATAACATTTTCCTCATAAAATGTTCCAAAACAATGTCAGTTGTTACGTAGCATTTCCTTCCTCTCCTTGCATTTTAGAATAGTCACAAATTTTGGTAAGTGGTACAATATACAAGGTATGGTCTGCCGCTGTTGGTCTCCTCAAAGCCCTTTCTGTGATAAATTGAACATCATATTATATCTCAGCACAGTCAATCTGTTTAACAATCAGCAATGTTTCACTTTATCATTTATCTGTTTTTACCATGGTGCTTTATGTCCTAAGATATTCTGTGATTCTTTATTAACATTAGTAAAGAGTATATTGAGCACTAATTCAATTGAACTCCCTCCTTTATGCAAGTTTTGAGATACTGTAATTTCAAACCTGAAAGTTCCCAGAGTATGTTGCACATTTTCTGCTCCTGCTCTCTTCACCTTTTAGAAAACTTCTTTTAGAAAGCAGCCTTTCACCTGGAGTTTTAAATATATGAAAAAACTTGCAAGGCTTTTTTTTCTAGCTATAAGATTAATTTATTTTAGAAGTATTATTGTTCTAGGATAATGTTCTGAAACATTTTGGAAACGGGGAGAATTTTTTTTCCCCCTGACTTATTTGAACCCTGAGCTTTGAAATGCAAATCTGATTTTATATTTTAGGTGACAGTGGCAAATTTAGGTCGTTTACAGTTTTTGTTGAATGTGGGATGTCTTTCATGATGAGCCAGCATAATGATTGTATTTGGAACGAGTAGCACAGCATAGACAAAACTGTACTCCAGGGCAAGGAATGAAATGTTGTAATCTGTTCAAGAAGGCTTGATGCTGATCTTCTGCCACCTTCATAACCTGGCAGCTGGCTCTGGCCTGTAAGACCTCAGAGAGGAGTTGGACCATGTATGAGAGGACTCCTTTCTGTAGGCTAGTGTGAAATGGAGGGAAAGGTATAAGATGCATTTGAGCATGTTTTTCCCTCTAAAGTATTTTCCTTAAAATTTAGAAGGCAGGATAAGGAAATCTTTAACTGGTATGAATTATTGTGGGTATAATGGCTGTTCTTTTCTGGTAAGAATTTAGTGCTTGCAGCAAACACTGGATTGCCCCAGAACAAAGAACAAGACTGGTACGAAATACAAATGGCAGGGAGAAAACATAAAATCCTTCTCAGAATATAGCAGCAGTTTCCTTTGTGACAAAATGTATATGCTCTTACCAGTTTTAGGTACGGTATTTTTGAGTCACTTATAATTTTTTATTTGCATGAACCTAGAGTCAGCCCCTTGGTTTTTGGTGCTGTTAGCCATTGTGGTTTCTTTTACAGCAACAACAATAATTTGTAGATTAAATGCTAGCATTCTCTTCCCCAGAGAGTTTATTATTACTTTTGATATCAAGACAAAGACTGTCACTGATGCATGATGTCCTTACAAAGACTCTGGTGGAGACCTTACAGTGGGAGGAACTATAAAGGATGTACAACAGAGAGCCCTGAGTGTTTTAGTTAATCTAAGGATGAGCAGATGTTGCACTAACATATCAATAGATATGTTGCAGTAACATTTTATGTTTTTTTCCTTTCTAGCATTGCTGTGTGGAAAAGGTAGGACTCAATATCTCCTAAATATGTAAAAGTACAGCAAGGTTCAATCTCAGCAACAAAGTTGAATTGTCCAATTGCAGCACTTGCAAATGAAGGTATTTGCTTTGTATCATAAAGAGGACTGTCCTTTTGGGAATGTGAGCAGAAAAAGTAGCTCTGACAGTTTTGTTCATTAGCATTTGCCTGTGGGTAGTGATCAAAAGTGGCTAACATGCCAGACTAACATTTTCTGCACCAATTTTTTGGTTTTTAGCACTTCAGGCATTTTGGAATATTTCTTCGAATGTCCTGAAAACTGGATTTTCTGTTGCCCTAAAGTGAACTCAGCAGTGCAGATGCTGAGGGGGTAAATATATATACTTCATGGTTGCTCTGAAGCTGATGGTAACTTGCTATAAAATTGAAGATAACAGATAATATTTCCAAGGGACTGTCAACCTTGAATAAGCAGAGCAAGGTATGCCTCAATCTCCTTACCTTCTAGCTAACATTTCTGCAGTTAACAACTTTATCACACAGAAATTGCTGTCTGGAAAATTTGGAGCTACAAGGTGTCTCACTTCGTATCAGGGAAAGGAAATTAAAATCCCCCATTATCACTTCTCTTCCTCTCTCTACACCACCAGAACAAACAAAGCTCAAAGAAAGAAAGAAAAACACCACTCATTTCCTATGTTTTCTTTGGATTGCTTCTTTTCCCACTCCCCAGTCAGGTGTACAATAAAAAACAATATAGGGATGTAGTGAAAATTAGGTTAGGAGCTCCTATCCTGACATAAGTCATTATAGGGCACAGGCTAATTTCTCATTTCCAGGTCATAGGGATACTGCCTGCTCAGCTGATGTGGTATAACAGTTATTCTCTTCTACTTGGCTGTGGAGAGCTTGCTGCAGAGAGCTGGCCAGCCTGTAGTAGATAGGGACAGGCGAACGGAAGATTTCAGGATGTGACGGAAAGAAAGACCCCCCATCCCCCTCTCGCCCTGCAACATGTTATCCATTACCCCAAAGAATGTAACCACACCTAATCCAGTAGTCTTCCACTCCTGACTAACCCTAGAGACCCTACCAACCCCTCCTGACATAGCAGAGTCCCCCAAGACTATTTAAACCCATGAGATAAGATAATAAACGCTTTCGACCGTTCACCACACTGGTGCCTGCGTGTGTTGTTAGCCCGAGTGGCCCAGGGGAGACTGGGCTGCCGTGCTGTTCCTTGAAACCAGGTCGCCGTTGTCTCCCATGAAGGCAACACCAGCCAAAGTATGCTTTAGGGTGGTGACATCTGTCTCTTTGTGCCAGTTCTGCATATGAAGACATATCTTCAGTGCCTGTTTCAGAAATATGTCTTTCCTCCTAACAAATCCAGCTGTATTTGTCATCATTTTGACATAAAAGCTGAAATATTTGTCAAATGACAACTCAGCATTGATGCTAATTAAAGGATGTTGAGAATATGACTGCAAATTCCCATTACTGTTTTGTCTTACAACATCAAATTTTACATTAAGTTACCAAAGACAATTTTTTCCAAGGAACTAAAACTATTTGAAATGCAGGTATAATAATGCTAGAGCTCTTACTATCATCCAGGGAGCCACCTGTGTAGACTAAAACAGCACAACACATAGTAGAGAAAAAGATTTTCCCTGATAACCTCACTTGACCACTGCATCTTCACAACTGATCTTCAGTCTGGCTCTTGTGGGTTGATTAGAAGGAACCATCTCTCAGTTTTACATTGATTTATTCTGTCAGGAAAGAAAAAAATATTTTCTGTCCCAGGAAGGTGAAATGAAGCTTGAAGTATTTTGCTGTTCCCTTATATTATAAAATGTGAACCACCATCATTTTGCACAGCTGTATTTTCTTTCTGAGCAATTCATTTGTTTTTTTTTCCCTGTTCCTTTCAAATAGTTTTGAAAACTGCTTTCATACCTAGGATATCAAGGATCATAGGAAAAACTTTACTAAGGTTTTTCTTTGTAGTGGTATAAAAAAAATTCTTGCAACATTCTGTGTTGAATCATATTTAGGAATTATAAATGTAGACAGAACTATCCATTTGAAAAAATGGACAAACAGTCATGAGGTTTTATCATGATTAATATTAATATTAGAAGTGGGTTTTTTGTTATCCATGGAACACAGAAGTACATCATATTTGTCTGGTCACCCACATTATGTTAGTGTGCAGTTGGCTTCTCTTCCACTTCTATTGAAATCTAGGACATTGGTTGTGAGAATATTAATGGGTGGAGGATTTTAATTTTATATCTGCCATGACTTCTTGGGAAACACCTAGAATCGTGGAATATAAGATTAAATTTATCAGAAGAATATAACTGAGTTCCAAATTAATATTTTTATAATGCCTATAATTTACCAAGATAGACCATCTGTGTTCACAAAATGAAACTCAGCATAGCAGTTAATTCATGACCAGCACAGATTCTATTACAAAGCTCTATCAAATACATTGTTATAGTGAGACGTAGTTAATGAGTATAAATTATTGTTTACTAAAATAAGAGAAACAGTATTTTCAGAAGGATTAATTTCTCAATCTCAGTGAAAATCTTGGTAAATCACTTAACCAGAGAACAGCAGTTTCAATCCATGAGTGTTCTGGAAATAGTCTATAACTATGATGCACTATTTGTCTAGACACAGGGAGATTCTTAGTGAGTAATGGTTACTGTAGATATTCTGAATATTAGATACCAATTTTCTATTAATAAGGCAGTAATTTTATGTCTGTCTTAAAATTTCGTTTCTGTATTGGTTTTCAGATATAAATACATACAATAATTTTATGAAAGTCATATATCTGTGGCATAAAATTTCTTTGAAAAGTGCTTCAAAGATCTTTTACAGACTATATCATCCTGGCATTTTTGTTGAGCTTTTCATCACATCTCTTCTCTTTCAAACAAAGTCTTCTGTTTTCAGTCTGTAACAGTAACTAATCAGTAAATAATGAAAATTAGAAATGAAAAGAAACTTTGATGTAGAAAGTTGTTGAGAGGTACATTTGCTTTCAAATAGTATTTATTGTTCTGTGAAAAGGCAAAGGAAGTTTTCAGCACTTCTTTTACCAGCGTCGTCTTACTGGTCAAACTGTGATCTGGTCTGGTTTTCCTGCTTTTTCCTGGGAAGCCAATCTGAGTGTGGTCATTAAAGATGCACAATTGCTTATTATTCTCCTAAACAACAGGTTCCACACACTTAATAGTGATACTTTTAGAAAATCTTCTCTTCTCAGGCTTCTCTACCTTTCTTATGACTTTCTGTAGAACCAGGTTTCAGATGTTTAGCAGGCTGCATTCTACCACTTTGTCCAGGTACATTTTGGGTGTAATGACAAGCCAGAGTTACTGCCATGAAATAAGGTGACATAATAAAATAAATGAGTGAAGGTAAATAATGTCTCACTATAAAGTTAAACACATTTTATCATGATAGTTCAGGTACAGATTAACTAATATTTGGCATAAATTTTCATGCCACTACCAAATTGCATGCTAACTGCCATTAATCAGCAGTATGCTTCATCCTTTTCTTCATGATCAGACCTGCAGTTTTGTATCTACATCGATATTTATTTTTCTTATTTCTATTATTTGAAACTTTGTCTTACAAAATTTTCTATTCTATTTTGCACATGGATATGTTAAAAAACTGCCAACTATTCAGTTTTATAAAGTACTCGTCATTTTTCTCACTGAAATATCAAGATGACATTGAATTCTGACATTTGTGTTGTTAACTAACTTGACAATGGAAATGCAGTTCCTACCTTAGAAAATAAATGATGATCCTTTATTTCAGTATTTGTGTCACATATTTACATCTTCTTTAAACCAGACTAGTTGTAATTTATTGGCTCATATAATTTTAGTTGAAATACAGTAGGGGAAAATGAACATATTTACATGTCCTTTTTCAGATTAATATCTCATAAATTAACTCTATTTGGGTAGTAATCGTGGTGAGAATACTAAATTTTGAGTTCCACGTACTGCTAATCCAAATTCTTCAAAGAACAATTGAGGTGAACATTCAGAAGTCGATTACACAACCACTAAATTTAGTTATGGTTATTTTAAATACCAATCCATCTTAATTTTCAATTACAGTTAAATTATGTTAATGGAAAATAAGGCTAGAGTTTTACTCACTATTCAACATTGTATTGTACCTGGACATGCATTTATCAACATGCATTGCTTTCTCTAATTAGAAAAAATACCAAGCAGTCCAGAAATTCATACTTTGTTTTAGAAAGCTCTGACAAAAGGCAAGAGCTTAGTGACCAAAATCTAGGAAGCCCAAAAACTGTGGTGTTGGAAAACAGTCACATAATTATTTTAATTTGCTTCTGAATTTCCTATCACTTAGGAAATCTTCTAGAAGCTGCCTTCTTTCAGCATCTATTACAGCTTATAAATTAGGGTAAAAAGTCTACCATTAATTCCTTGCAAACTGGATCATGTCCCTACTGTGTTCCTAGAAATAATAGTAGGTTTTCAAATTAATTCTGTCAAAAATGGGAGGGACACTCCAATAATGCATCAGATTTATTATTTTGGCCTGACCATTATCCAAATCACTGGGTGTGGAGGGAGGCAGTAAGAGGAAGGCAGGGGAGCTGGGACCAGGAAAGGAGTACTTTGCTAAATGCATATTTATGCCATTAGAGGAAAGATCAATTAAATTGGGATGGGTGCACTGATATGTAATGCAGAGAAGAAACAAAATTATGGAAGCTTAAGTTACTAGTACTGGTGAGTAAATAATACAGTGTATATATGTTTAGAAGTCAAACCTAAAAGAAATAAAAGAAAAGATGGGAGCTGTTTTAAGAAACCCTTTTCTAATTACTTCACTTTGTAGTCACTTGGCCCTTATAAAATAATTGCAATATTTTCATCAAATTTTAGCAGCTGGAACTAAGTTGCAGTCAACATTTTGAATATTTTTTCTGTAACTTGGTACTTTATATTTTAGAACTTTGAATGTAAACCAGAGAATACAGAAGAAGCTTATATATAACCTTGTGTATATTATGTACTTAATGTACATAATAATAATGTGGAACAGACTTTCTGAATTGCATTCTTATGTTTAATGTTTATTTAATGAAATGTTTATTTTGCAGAAGCATGAGGTCTCTCACTCATAAAATATTTTAGAGCATAAGATGACAAAACATGTTTCTCTCTAGTTTTTCAGTAGTCATCGTTACCTATGTGATCAAATGCAAGTTCTTGAAAGGTTGTACAACTGAATAAAGGTGAGGCTAATACTTAATGTAATCTGACTCTTTTCTTGAAGAATCCGCATGAATTAGAGGGCAGTTGAAGCACAGAAAGCAGCAGGAGCATTTCATTGTGAACAGTTAGCCTTTCATTTCCAATTCTATTCCATTAAGTAGGTTTCCATGATTGATATTAAAGATATTAAATCATCATGTTAAGGACCAGCTTAATTACACACAGAGAAAGAACTTGTTCTCTGTTTCTGTGTGGCAAGGTAATTATGTATGTTTCAGAAAGCCAACTTTATCTGATGGATGGTTCTCTAAATAGAGAATATGAACAAGTAAACCCACTATTAAAGCAGTTGCACTTTGATGGGAAACCTGAGATTTAGTACTGTGCCTCATAATACAGGTACTCTGGCTCTCATGTTTAGCTTAAAAAGTGAATAGGCTTTTCAGAAATATCTGTGGAAAAGCCCAAATCTTGATTTTAGTGAGACTGACATAGGTCATGATAGTCTTATGGCCAGAGAAACATTCATGTCTCAGAATTGACCAGAACATTTTTATAAAACTCACAGGTTTGGAAAAGAGAAGTATCTTTTGACTATCTTATATTTTGCTTGATATCCCTTTCCTAAAAGAGTCTTTCTTCTGGTTTTGGGTATCTTTAATGCACAGTATTTGATTATGTCATCTATTTCTAGACAGATAAAATAAAAATATCTTAGTAGATCTGTCCTCATTATCACTTGATATTAGACAGGTTTGATGAGCAGCACCAGTGCTCCTTTGTTCACTTTTTTACAAGCTTGCAATGTACAGAGTTTACTGTGTAAGCTCTGATGCTTACATTGAACACCATTTTACTTCAGTGAACCCCCTAGCAATCATTTGACATTCTGGACTTCAGTTAGCTTTTTCAAAATGTTGTTAATGTGCTGTAAAAACTGCAGAGATGTGATTTTTAAAGCTATTTCTGGTCAGTCTTAAAAGAGTTGCCATTAAAAGAAATATCTGTAAGGAAATCACAGTTATTGTATCATACTGGGTATGACATTAACAGTCTCTCATTAACAGCATATATGGAATCATAGAGATATCCATGCACACATATCTTATTGCATGGAAGAAACCAGGTAATTCTTAAATTAGTCAGCCTTTTGTAATAATTCTTTCTTGCAGATATTTAATGAAAATACTACTTGATAAAGAGATGCAGTGACCTATGCCCGGAGCAGAATTCTTCAGGGTAATGCCTGAGCAACCTGAAATATTTGGGTGTTTTCACTGCATGGACAAGCAGACTAAGAATATCTATAACCTTAAGCATTAATATTTATTATTTGTATGCACAACTCCTGTTATTTTTGTGTGATTTCTAAAATTACATTTTCCAGCTAACTTCATTTTGTAGATAAGAAAAACCATAAAGTGATGGTAAACAGAATGTCACTGTCAATTATTTGTGTCAATCACATATTCTTGGAAACCTAGCAGGAAGATTCAGGAGGGCAAATAACATTGGCGTATTGGTTGTTTCTAATTTTTATCCTTCCCTTTAAATTTGCATTCTAATTTACATTCACTTTCAACTCAGAAATTCCCTTTTTATGAATGGATATCATTAAAAGATAATAAAAAATATATTAATCTCTGTGCTGTTTTGTCGTAGGTTCTCAGAGTGTAGTATAAATCTAATTGTTATTACTCTTTTTTCTCAGGTAGGCATTTACATGCTTGGAAGTATTTAAATTTAGATACTGTTGGGAGTGTTGCACTACATCCAATAAGTGTTTTAAGCGCTTTGGTTTTTGGACCCCAGACAGGAAACCAGAAACCTGGTGTTTTGTTTGTCCAGATGCTTGAACTGGCATTTTTCCCTTCTGCCCTGAGTTGCCCCAACTTAATTTCTTTTCAGGATTGGCAAGCTAATGGCAATGCAGTATGCCCTTAAACTAAATTGCTCTATCAGCAGGCTATAGTATGGGACACCTACTGCAAAGTCTCTTTGCAATAAAAGATGGGTTCATTCCAATGTTCATTTCTATTTCTCCTTCATTTGCCTTCCCTTTCCCCTTCTGTCTCTTGGAGGGAGATAATACCCAAGCAAACCACTTTAGCTGTCTTCCATGAAATCATTTGCAAAAAAGTAGTGAATCTCTTCTTATTGTGAAATACAAATATGGAAATGGAGCCATGAGGATGTTAACTAGCAAATTTTCGTCATGCAGAAATGACGAAAGCAGACAGAATCGTACTGCAGCACCTTTCCAGCCCAGAATAAGTTTTCTGACAAGGTAATTAAATAGATGAGGGAAGCAGCTTTATACTGAACCAGAGGCACAAAGCACACTTTGCAGAAATACACAGAAAGCTGATTAACTATTTTTCAGTGTCTTCTTTTCCAGTTTTCCTCTGCTGTTTTCCATCTGAAGTTCACTAGTTACTATGGAATAGTTGCTATGGAACAGTTGCAGTGTCATTTACATGGGTCTAAGCATTCTGATGTCCACTGGTGCAGTACATACTTGGGAAATGCAGAATTGGAGCTGGTAGAATAAAATGCAAGAATGGCAAGGGTCCTACTTTTCACCTTGTAAAGAAAAACAAGTTATGATCAATTTATATTAGAAAAATTGTCTGAAATTAAATATCATGTGGAAATAAACAGGACAGTATTGTCCTGTTTCCACAGAAATAGTGCCAACAACTTATTGACCTTGAGTTTTGATTTTCATAGTTCCCATAATTATTACTAAGAGCAACAGCTTCCAATGCAGATATTTGCTCTGGGAAGAAGGTATTCTACTTCTACGATCTTGCTGTGTCAATATGCTTTGCTTTTGGTAAACTTCCCCTGGCATGTTTTTCCCAGGAATTTGCCTCGTGGTGCTAAAACTATTTCCACAGCCAGATCTATTACTGGTATGTTGCTTCAGTTGGAGGCAGCCTTAGTATATTCTTAATGCTATTTTGAAATAGAAATGGTGGGAAAAATAAAAGTTTTTTCTCAAATCACCTGTACAAAGATTCTACAAAGAACTCTTACTGGATTTGACTACATCATTTACCACTTTAATAATTTTCCTTTCTTTCATAAATCATAGCATTCTGTTTGTTGATAAACTCATAGAAATGGTACTGAAATGTAAAGAGTCACTGACTCAAATATCATGGTGGGTAACATAATAACTCTACTAGATATGTGGTCCAGTACTTTTAAAACATTTTAATTATTTTGAAAGTGTATGTAAGTAAGGTGTCTCAGTTATATCTTATGTATGTTTTTGCATGTAATCTCTTAATTTAAAAATGTAGGCTGTTGTTCAAGTTTATTTCTGCATGGGGTTTATTGTTATTAAAAAAAATATGATTATAAATACAGTTTTAAAAACTCAGTGATAATCATTCAATATAAAGAGGCCAAGTAGAGGATGGCACCAAGTTCCACTAAAAAATTAATTTTTGAAGGAATTAATTGTAGATTCATAGGACATAAAATACTACACTTAGTATCTAGGATGAGTTTCTATTTGTGAAGGAACCTCCAGAAGTAAACTCATTATATCATGTTAAGGAAAAATTGCAGACCTTGTCATTTATATGATGAACTTTGACTTCATAAATGTTTTCAGAATTTGAGCAATTAACACAGTAAACTTCAGCCCTTGCTTCAGCTGAATAAAATGCATTTGAAATAGTGACTTATTTGCATTTCACTGGAAGGGTTACCATTTGATGACCCAGTAAATGACACAGGTCTGCTTTCCAAACTGTTGATCTCTTTCAAGTACATTAGCTTCAGATGTTCATCCATCTGTAGATTGTATTCAGCTTATTTACATTGCTGGTTTTATGTGAGGGAGGGTAAGGATCTATGCGGTGCTCTGTCATATGAATTAGAGAGAACGCCAAAATAAAGAATGCTTTTAAGGAATTATAAAACTTGATAACACTTTGGAATATTAAAATAAATATAAATCCATAGATTGCATTTTAGGCTACATATTTAATTCAACAATTATTGTGCATACTTCGATCCAAAGTCATATCAAGCTTTTGATTTCATTTAGTTAATTCATTTGGTGTACTGTAAGCTCTTTCTAAGCACATGTATTTAAAAAAAATATTTTTCACTTTACTGGCTATGTCTCTGTCAGTTTTTCTCAGTTTTTGTCAGTTGTCTTCATCATAGTCACAACTGTTTCCTCTTTCATATCGCAACATCTCACCTTTTCCGTATGCCTTAAATTGAATTTCTAATACCTTGTTTCACCTGTGCCTAAATATAGTCTGTATGGTTATGAGTGAAGCCCAAGACTGTTAATCCTCTCTCTCTGGAAGAACACCTTTAGGCAGAAAGACCACTGTCAACACTAAACTTCTGATTAGATGGCCTACAGTTAACAACATTTTCTGTAGAATACCTAAGGCTCGTCAAACAGTTGGTAGTCCCTGTCAGGCAGTTGCATTATTTAGATAATAATTCTCTATTGGGACTGCATTAACAATTTTAGACTGAAAAATCTTTACATTACGACAATTTTAATTTACATCTTCTGTGGTACTAGACAGGTGGTCATTTAATAAATTATAAGGATGCATGAAAAAACAGCAAACTTTTGTTGTAACCCAAGCTGAATTCAGCTTCATATGAAAAGTAGCTACTCTGCAGCAGGAAAGGAACATTACATGCCCTTCAGTTCTCAAATATCAACTAGGAAAATCACTTCAAATCTTAGCACCGGAAGCCCAGGTAAGCAAATTCCAAGCAGAACAAGGATATTCTGTGACAGAACCTTGGGTTCAGACAGAATGAAAAGAAGGAAAAATCTGGCTTCTGCGACATGTTGAACCACTCAGGATTTGAGATAATTAATTTTATATGACTCTTTACTTGGATGGCTAAACGTTTTCCTTTTGTATCCAGTTTTCTAAATTTCTAAGATGCGTGTCATTTTATTAATGGATGCTGAAAAACATTAGTCTTTTTTTTTACAACAATCAAGGTATGATTGTTAAAAAAATACATTTTACCTTTTTAAGAAAATACCTTTAATGACAGATTTTTGGTTTTTTTGAGGGAGGGGAAAAGTTGCAGGTTGTGTCATTTCATGTTTAGGTGGAGTTTGATTGACTTCAGTCTTTAACAAATGTAGGGGCATGAAAAGTCATATGTATTTCAAAGTTAGTGAAGCAAACTTCAGGTTTCAATTACCATCAGGATCATTCCTTTGTTTCATGTCTTCCTTAGAGAATACACCAAGCTCCCTAAGCCTTCCTGCTCCTAAGATGTGCAGAGAATTTGTCCCTGGTGAATTCTATCCAGTGCATGAACTCCTTGTATGGCAAAAGTAATTCTTCTAGTATTTTGCATTTATTTTTTGTCGTGCCAGATATTCTGCTACTATTTTTATTAAGGGCTCAGATTTCAGCTGCTGAGAGAGATTGTGCTAAGATTACAATGCAATTGAAAAGCTGACAGTTGATTAGGACATTTTGTAAAATCAACTATTCTGCTGGTTCTGTGCTATACTGATATCAATCAGAATTTTATTTTGTTGGACTAGGATATCATTAGATAAGAAAGTCTTCAACTAATTTGTTGATACTGAAGATTTCACATCTGGTACAGAATATTGCACTATCAATAGAGCACATTCTTGCAACTATTAGCAGTAAAAAACACTGCTGTGTTCCTTATGTGGCAGCTCTTATCTGTGCCATGTCACAGATAACATGACTTGTAATTCACTTTTAGTGTGTGGCTCAGCAGTGGTTTACTGGAATCTTCTATGTTCTTCTGCAGAGCTTGAATTGCTTTTTAAATGTCAAGCACAGTGCAAATAAATATACATGTACAGATAATGTGTAGTAGTAGTGTAAGTGACTATTAACTATGGCATATTAATTTATAGCTGTCAATGTTTTCCTGTGTAAATTCCTTAGTCTTTCTGGATTAAGAGAAAGAAAATTTTATTTAGCTGTAAAATCTGTACTACAAGTGACTCCATGTAGGAGGCTTTTATGTGTAATGCGTTGACAGAGAACAATCTGCTGCAAAACACAGCTGTGCTCATTAGTGATGATGTTTTCAAAACAATGTTCCAAATAAGAAAGTTGCTCAACAAATCTGAGTTACAGCTTACCAGAAACTGTACATTTAGCTTTAGTGGCCTTTCTTTCCTAGATCATTATTTTCTGCAGAAATGATGGGATTCATTCTCAAAGAAAACTCTTCACTCCATGTTTAATTACCTCAGTCTGTAGTTTGATATTTAAAGCAATAGGCTTCAGCGACCCTTCTAGGAATAAAGTATTGATCTAGATATAAAACCAAGGGACAAGTTCTTTTGTTCCTAGGTTATTTCTAGAGTGTTTCCATCTTCAACTGAAGTAAGAATCTGTTTCAAAGAGGTTAATACACTACTCTTAAGTCCTTGATATCCATCTGTATTTTATGACTAGATAAAGACATATATCAAAAGAGCAAGATTGGCTACTAATGCATTACTGGTAAATCCAAAAGTGAATGAGGAAGGATGGCAAAAATGGGAAGAAAATGTGAATAAAGGTACTCTGAAAATGTGCTTTTTGCTCGGATTCAAAACTTATCTCTGACTGATAGTAGTGTTATTCAGTTTCCTTCTAGAAAGATAGATGAGAGAACAGCATTTATTATAAAAAGTATAAGCATGGTCAAATAGTACCAGCAAGCCCTATATTAATAGTCACAAACATATACCATAATGCTGGAATTAAAAAGATGGGAAAGAACATGGAAAGATTGTTAAAATAGGTCATGATTCAGAAGATAAAAATTAATTTAAACAATACATTAACTCCCTTTTGAATAAATATTTTTCTGTGTTTGCGTGTAAGATGTCTTTAAATGGAACAAAAATCAGGGCTGTTACAGAAGAACAATTTAGAGGCTCAGACTTGTAAATTTCATTTAATATTGAATTCTGGACTTTCAAAAATATCTATACCTCAAAGATAGTATCTCTTCCTAATTCACCCTTTGGTCCTATCCAAGTAATAAAAATGTAAATAAGTACATAGTGCTATCATCCTTTTAATTTAGGTGCTTTGTAAGTCAAGAAAATCAACATTAGATTGAATAACTAGTTGAAATCTTTAAATCTTTCTTTCTCAATCATAAGAAAAAACCCCAAAATATTAAGGTAGTTCCCACTTGTTTTTTTGTGCTCATGAATTATTCCTTTTTAATTCTGAGTATGTAAAACCAAATGCATTCCTCAACTCAACACTTATTTGCTATATAAAGCTTCAGCAATAATGTGTTTTCCTCTTTCATTCTACTTGAGTTGATTGAAAAGTTTTACATATTTACCAAGCTCACACTTTGCCTGAGTTAATGAATTATGCAATTAACCATGAATGCAATTTCCTGCATTTTACAGTAACAGCTTTAATTGTGAAGTGTGATGCTATATAGAGAGATCTCATTCATAAGCTACAGAACACATTAGAACAATTTCTTACGTGGGTGGGTATTCTTGGGCAATCATCTCAGATGAATATGGTAATTTGTCTAATAAACTATTTCTAGTCAATTTTTTATGCTAGGGTAGCATTCCTTAGCTACCATATTTTCAGAAGCCTTTTCATTGGGTTAAGTATGAGTAGCAAACCTGTGCTATCTTTGTATGTATATTGGAAATATTCTAGTAAATTTTCTTCCTTTCAGTAGGTTTATAAATTCACATGGATGTGAAAAATGTGGCAAAGTAGGATATCAGTAGGTGTTTAGCCCTTATAATTCTACTGTGAATCATTTAGTATAGCTATCCTCAATGATGCTCAATTATTACACTGACAGTAATAAATTGTATGTGTTTTAAGTTAAGATCTTAATGATTCACATTACATTTAGTTTGCAACAAATCTGTGATCCCTAAAAAATTAATAGATCTGAGCACACTGAGAAAACAGAAAGACTCATGCAGTATTCAAGAGACCAGAGAGCCAGGCCATCATGCAATACTATGGACAATCTTATATTTTATGTCCTTTTTTTTTTCATTTGGTAACCTTTATAACAAAATGTTCCTGTGTTAATTTTGGTCAGCTAACTCTCTTATCTTATCTGGCTTCCATTTACTCAGAGTCCTTGTATAATTTATAGTTTAGACTTCAATATTTTACCTATTTTGCAAAGTTGCACTTGAGATTATTATCTATAGCAGGTTTTTCTTTTTATCAAAGTGTTCATATGCTCACCTCTTAGACTGTATTTTGACTGGTCCAGTAGGTCTTTGTATATTTTCTGTGATTAAGAATATTTGATTAGAAGTGGATATACTAAATTTGGAAACATGGACACACTTGGTCTTGGAATGGTCAAACAGACACAGCCATTTCAGAAGAGCTCCTGACACTTGGGAATGTGTCAGGAGCACTTCCCAACACTGACAATGTTGGGAACAGCCATCTCAGCATGTCAGTACAGTCCAGCCTGCTATTCAGCTGCCTGGCTCTTTGATTTGCTCTGGGAACGTCTGGCCTTGCTGAGGAACTGGGAACTGAGGAACACCCTTGGCACAGTTCAGGGGCCTGCACAGGCATTTGGTGTCATTCAGGATGTTCGGGACAGCCAAGAATTCTGCATGGTAGTCTGGCAGATGAGTAGTGGAGACCTGCACATTTCCAGGTGTCTCAGATGACCTTGCTTACATATCAGGGGATAGCTGAGTCTAAAGAACATTTCACAGTGGGAATTTGTGACACAGTGAATTAAAATGCAGCTGAAGGGACAAATTGGCAAGGGATCCTGCAAAATAGTACTTTTCTAAGACCTAGCAACCATGGATGTCCATTTGTAGGCTGCCCACTGTTTACTTCATCCATATTGGAATTCCTGGTTATTTAGAAAGCTTTTTCTAACTGACATTTCTTTTCCCCAGGCTTCAAACATTGTTTTAATATTGCCCATTATGTTTTAAATTATTTTGCCTTTGTAGCATAAGAATTGATCTACAAGTACAAAATTTGCTTTGGAAAGAAATTAACTTTTGTTTATTATTTTTATGCAAGAAATTTATGAAAAATCCACCTTTAATGTTTATTTGTTTGCTTGCTTTTAACAATATCTTCCTTTAATAATGAAGCAACAGCTTGCATTGAAATTTCTGGTAATTTTTTGTTTATTATTTAGTGGCCTGAGGCAAGACTGAAGGTAGTAGACATTCTTCCAAAGCAGGGAGGAGCAGCAGTAATGATAAATCTCTTTGGTATTGCTGTTATAAGCCATTTTTGAAAGTTTATGATGCAGACATGCAAGCATGAAAGCACCAGATATTTTAAAAAAAATTATATATGTAAACACACACACACATATATAACAACCTTTTGTAAAGTCCTAATGCTTTCCAGCCTACATCTGAAAACAATTGCCTATTTTATATTTTTTAAAGTCTTAGAACATGCTTCTCTTCCTTGAGCATTTGGTATTTCTCAGGCTCCAAATTACTGTAGAAGAAGCCATTTTATTATTTTATCCTTTTATTTGAGGATGAATGCATGGTAAATACCCATCTTTGTTTTCCAGTAATCATTACCATTGATCCCTCTGTCCTCTTAACACTGTGAAATTGTCTAAAATCTTTCTTTATCACAGTAGTTGCATTAAGTTTAGATTAAAGTGGTTTTTTGTGGATACAGGAAAAGAGACTGTTGAAAGAAAAGAAAAAATTTCTATGGCCTATGTGCTCTTCAGTCTCTGAATAAAGTAGCTTACATGGTTGCAGTCTGAATGATTTGTAAGGAGAAAAGTTCTGTTTAGCTTTGGAACTTTTCTTCCTTTCTTTCAGACAGATGCATATCCACTTGCTCATTTGTGTGAAGTGTTCCATGTGGTCCACTGGTCTAGCTCTACAGTCTATATTTTCAAAGTTGCAGCTGTACCACACAAAAAGAATACTTTAGAGAAGAACACTTTTTAATATATTCTTTTTTAATGTATTCTTCAGTGTATTGTTTTAGTCTCAGAACTGTTCCTAGGTGAAAAGATCATTTCAGTTGCCAGACTAAAATTACAAACAACATATTTCAGCTTCATTAATTCAATAGGAAGTCAATGTTTAGCACATGTAAAAACTTGTGATTCTTAAGGTAAGACAAACAAAGTCTTACTGAAACCAGATCATGTTTTCTAGGTGATATGACTGGTTTGATCTGGTCTTGTGTTTAGGCCCTCAGCCTAAAATTCTCTAAACCCATGTTTTTAAATATGTATCCCTTCTTGTGTTCCTAAATGAAGGCTATTTGTTATACTGGTCATATTTTTGGTTCTTCTGCCTACTTCGCTTTGTTAATTACAAGAATATTGCCTGTGCAGCAATTCTGTCTCAATCTGTATTTGCATCTTCTGATTTCAATATCTCAACCTTAATGATGCTGCTAGTTCATTCTGAACCCAGCTTTCATCAGAATTCTCCTCCATTTTTGCCCATAGCAAATATAAAATGCTTTGGATTAAAGTACCTTCTCATCCTTTACATCTCTGGGAAATTTTTTAGCAACAGGAATGCATTTAATAATAAATGTAGTAGTCAGCAACTAGGAATTTATTCTGAGCATAAAAGATTCAGTAATACAGTTGTATTTTACTACAAAATTGTGTCTTCATTTAATTGATTGTATTCCTTTTTCTAATACCCATGTCCAGATGTTTTATTTTAGTTTTTAACTTTTATACATGCCAGACTGACTAAACATTGATTTCTGAAATGTTCAAACTTCCAAAATCTAAAAATACCACCCTGCAGTGTGAAGATCATTCTTAGAATTCTTAGACGTGCTATTTTTCTTGCTTGTCTTTGCAAATTCTCTGCTCTATGCTTACGTAATGTGGTTTTTAGAAATGTATCAGATGTTATTAGAGAAAAAAAACAGCACAGGTGAAACTGAAACTAACTGCTGAAGACTTCAATGCTTCTAACATAGCTGATAGTGTAAGCTTCTAACATAGCTAACAAAATGTAAGATGTATTCATTCCTTGTTACATTCTGATGGGATCCGATCTCCTAATCCTAGCAGGTTTGAGCCTTGTGAGTATTCAATTAGTCTGGGCTATGTCTGATTCAGATTTAGATGTTAGATTGAGGAAAACAGCCTGCTGCTGAAAGTGATTTGAACACCATGATCAGGGTTTGGTTTGTTACATGTCCCTTCATGTTCTACTCAGGCTTTCAGTTGTCTAAGGTTTTCTTGTAATTATAAGACTCCCAATAAACTTCCAACAAAGTACTGCAGGGAACAAACTACCATGTGATGACATCTTAATGCAACTTACTTTTATGATCATATATGATAGCTGAGTTACTTTCCCATCATAGACATAGTTTTTTAAGTAATTAAATTGATTAACAGGATGTTAATGTTCAATACTCTTAGGACAAAAGAAAAATGTACTGAATTACTTGTAGATGAATTACAATTTTTTGTAACTGTCATATTTGCTAAAAGTTGTTTAGATTATTATTATTAAAGATTTTTTTTCCCAAAATATTGTAAAGAATGTTTTTTCTCACATCTGCTGCCATGCAAAGTTTATAGCAGCTATCAAGAGTGGTAAAATAAAACACTTGTTAAAGAGCAAATTTGATCAAAGGAGGTAGTTGAAGCAGTAAAACTTTTAACATAGTGAGAAAAGTAAGTCATTGTAGAGCAAAGATATTGGGGAAATAGTGGCATATTTAAACAGATCCTGCTATTCACCTATGTTACAATTTGTGACTCATCTCTCTAAGCAGGATTCAGTGAGGCAGATGACAGCACAGAGCAAAAGATACTCAAAGATCAATGAAAAGAATGGATGTGCCTGAGAACTAGATGCTCAAGAGTGTGGGAGTCTTAAAACTTTGATAGCTCAGAAACTTCATCCCTTAGAAAGAAACCTCAACAGTTAATCTTGTATGCTCTGGGCAAAAAAAAAAAAAAAAAAAAAAAAAAAAAAAAAAAAAATCAGTATGCTAAAAAAACCCAACCTAATATCAAAACAGCTAGCAGAAGCAGTGCTGGAAAGATCTACAGAGAAACCTTACCAGAGTCCTGAGTTCTCAGAGTCAAGACACAGAAGGGATCTGAAACAGGAGAAATAAGAAATAAAGGATTTTTAAATGCAGGGGATGGAAAAGTAGAGCTCAATTGTACCTTTCAGTCTGACTTGCACTCCAATGTACTGCATAGGGGGACCATGGCCTTGTATTCTAGAAGCTTATGAAGTGTTAGTGAAGGACCTTGTAACAGGTAATGATGACATTAACATCAGCTATGGTGCTAAAAAAACTTGGTAGCTAAAAAAAGGTAAAAGGTTCTCATCAAATAGTGGGGAATTACATATGAATACCATAGAACTGTGGCCCTAATTGGCAAAAGGACTCAGCAAAAGTATGTGGAATGCTTACATGTTATAAAAAACCCCAACCAAACAGGTTAGAATGTTTCTATCTGAATTTTCACTTTAATGATTATTACTGGTATTAATGGCTATTATGGATATTAATAATTAATGCAGTTTTTGGTAGGGAATAATAAGTATATGCAAGATAACATGAAAAATGGCTTTTGTAAAAGAGATGGCAATCCAAGTCCTTTCTCTTTATAATGGAAAGCAATCTTGGGGGTGTAAGTTGGAGAAGAGATTTGACTTTTAGATTGCATTTTAGATTGATTAGTCTTAAAGAAAGCTACTCAATCCTGCATTCCAGCATATTTTAAGAGAAAAAATGAATTCTTGTTTTGGTTGTATTGAAATTTTTGTATGAAATTTGTTCCAGCAAAAATTTAAAAAAAACCAACAAATTCAGAAGTTGTCAGGATATAGAAGAGTAATTTGATTATTGTTATTGCTGCAGTCACACACATACATAGAGTCATACACTCAAAGCACCACAGCTTGCAGTCAGGGTCTAGAGGGAATGTCTGTATCTTACCTTGTACAGTACAACTCTCACTCCCTTGCTATGCTTTGGATGAAAACTGCTGAGACAGTTTGGTTTCCTGCTAAAGCTATAGTCACTGCAGCCTGGGGACAGCCTGCTCTCAGAAAGCAGAATATCAATTATGCTGTGCAGAAAACGTGTGTTCAAGAAGCTGTAGAGGTAAAAAGAAAAGTGAACTGCAGGAGGAAGACTGCGTTACATGGCTAGTTTTATAGCAAGGATGGTAGAAATCTTAAAATCCTTTAAAGCAGTACAGAAACAAGTGCTGTAGATTCTGTGGAAGTGGTGTATGAAGCAGGCTGGTGCTAGGTCCTTTAGCACTGCAACAGCTAACAGTGAGGAGAGCACTTAGGAACGAAAATCCCACTAAATGAACTTCCAGGAACTGACAGTAGTAAGATGCATACAAAAGTGCACAGTAACACCATAATCTCTGCACAGGCCTTTTACTGAAAGGGGCAGCAAAGTGTCAGTAGAATAGCACACTGAAATGGTGACACTTCAGCCATGATTTCTCTGTTAGAATAATTCTTAGAAATAGGTCATGCATCAAATAGTACCATTTCCTTAAGCTTATAATTTCAATATTTATGAGCTGATTTGAATCCCAAATCAAGAAAAAAAGAAGTGCAGTTGTGCAGCTGCAGCAAACAACTTATCTGATACATAACTAATTGCCTGGAAAGGTTCAGCTGATTTCCTTGCTTCTCCTTCCCCTTCTGCTTCATTCCCTATGTATATAAGTTGGTAGCAAAGTTTCTAAAATATAAACGAGTCTCAAAAATTCTGCTAAATCCTCACAAATCAGTTTCAGTTTGAAGAAACACTAAGATATGGAAAAACACAAAATCAGTGTGAGATAACTGCTTTAAAGTTATTTTCTTGTTCTAAGAACCATGACTTTTGGTTACATTCTGCAGCAGGTGGTCTCAGGCCTTCTTTGCTTGTTTTTGGACATTTTTGTTCAGGAGGGACGATGTGCTTGGCTCTGTTTAATTTTTTTTGTTGTTTTCCCTGTTATGTAGTAGCTGCTCCTTCTGTCTTTAAAATATTTCAATATTTCATGTTATGTATTTTTCATCTTAAAAAGTTAAGGTACAGCTCTTAACTTTTAAAAAAAACATGATTGTATCCCTGTGCAAAACACAGATTCTGTTGTTGCTTGGTAAATGGAAACAGTTCTGCTGGAGATGGTAAAGAGGGAAAAATGGCAGCTCTAAATCATTCAAGATTTTTTTTTTAAATTTAAAAGACTAGGATTTTAAATTCAGATTGTTTGAAGTTATATATAGCATGATTTCACCAGTATTCTTGCTAGTGAAGCTTCAAATAAAAGTCACTGCAGTGATTTTCTCTTAAGCAGAAATACTTTGTTTCACCATGGAATGAAAGACAAGAAAAAGTTCATGGGGATATTGGCAGTGATTCATGCCAATTTTCTCACCTTCTCTGTTGAGAAAAATAATTTATTCAAGATAATTGAATAAATGAATGACTAGTATTTCACTGTATGAAATTTCTGTAGATAAAATTCCGGAGAGATTTTTTGGGGATTGGATTTTTGTTTGTGGTTTAGTTTTGTTGTTGTTTGTTTGTTTTTTAATTTAAGGATTCAAATGCATTTATATCAGATTCAAACATCTCTAGGAAGGTATGACTAAAGAAAGAATAGGGGGAAAAGGAAATGTTTGAGTATAATTTGCTTTCTACTTCTTAGAGACTTTCAATTGTGGAGGGAAAAGATGTTGCTGACCTTGAGGGAGCAGAAACCAAAATAGTCCTGTCATCCTGTAAGGAGAGCTAACCTGTCAAATCAGCCAAGTGCCACCAAAACAGATACACTTGATAGAAGTGTCAAAGACTTATTAAGGGATATTCAATATTTTGTGTAGGGTGGATCTGACTGTCAACAAAGAAATATCATGATTGCCCAAGAAATTCACATTCCTGGAGTCTGGTGTTTCTGGGAGTCTGGGCTGCTTTGCTGAGGAAGGTATTTTTCACTTTGTCCTGGAGCAATTTCAATCCATGTTTACAGGTTCATGCTAGATGAAAGACTGTTGCTATATAATATTTAATATATTAGCACTCTGTATTCAGGCCTGAGTTGTTCTGCAACAACTGACTTTTCAGACACTAAAGGAGCTGCCATGATACCCATCTAACCAGCTTATTGCACCACCCTGAAAGCTCTGCAGTCCTTCTGCGATGAAAATTAATTTTTGGAGCTTGATAAACTTATTACTAAAATCCTGCTGACTATGTGAGAGATGCAGCACTTTGATTAATGCCTTGACATTTCAGTCAAAGCATATATCCTTAAAAACAAAACCAGTTATTGTTGAGTCACTCATTTAAGGTTATTTTTTTCTTATAATTTCTTTCATCCTTGGCAACTTTTAAAAATAATAGCATTATTTAAACACTTAATAGTTATTTAACTCTGGAGGGAAATCTTCAATATACTTGAGTTTCTGATAGCATAATTTTTTCCATTACATCAATGTTGTAATTCTTAAGTTTTACCTAGTGCTAGTGAGCTGGATAGCCTGGGAGTTAATAAGAGTTTGAACATTAGTTAGAAATTGTTCTTATGTCAGAAGAACCTCATGCCTATGTGCATTGTGGACATGAAAAACAATCTGTCTTTAAACTGCTATTTTTTATTAAAACCTTGTCTGTAGCTAATACATAAACCCAAAGCAGTCACCCAGCGGGTTTTAATTTTGATAGCCTTCTTTGTAATGTTTTCTCAGGCATTGCCTTGGAAGAAAATAGATCTATACTACCACAGATGTCTGGATTTCTGATGCATGTTGATCAATATTATATGTTAACAATATTGGCCAAAACAGCAAAAAATTAAATTAAGTCTCTGATACATAATCAAGCACTTAATTTCAGTTGTTTTTCAGATTGTCTTCAGAAAAACTACTTTTCAAGGCATGTGTATTTCAAAATCAGATGTACTCCAGTTTTGTGGCAAATGTTTTTTATCTTTTAGATTTTAATGATGGGATTACTATCTATTGATCTAAGAAAGGAGAAATCCTTTCCTAAATGTCCATAATTTCAATAATCACTCATGACTTTATGTAATTTTTCATTAATGATAAAAAAGGAAGTATACTCTTCAGGTATGGAGGTCTGGGGTTTTTATTAGAAAAACTATAAAAATGCTACAATCCAGGCCTCTATTTGTAACAATACTGCTTTTCAGTAGTTTTGCTTTGGCAATTTTTTTTTGTACTATTCTAAGCTGACAGGAACATAGCAGCATATAAGTGGCCTAGGTTTTTCTATGGTTAAAAGTTTTCTTTATGTGATGTATTGGAATTCTTTGGAATGCTTTTTGCTCTTTGGTATTTCCAATAATTAGATTAGCAAAGATTGCACTTATTGTCATGCAGAAGTGATATATCTAAGATCACTGTATTTGTGAACTAAAGCTATGCCCTCTACTCTGAAAGTTCAGGAAAGAATTGGACCTTTTTTTTTCCATTATATTTAAATAGAAATGTTAAATTTCAAAGTTGCATTCCTGCTGGCTTGGCAGCAAGTAGGCAAGGGACTCTGGGAATGCTTAGTGTGTCACAGAGTCTACAAAGAGTTTGCAGCTTCTTTTTTCCAGAAACACATTTCTAACCTTTACTTTGACCTTATGCTCCTCACAGATCTCTTGTATGTGCATGTAAAAATCCTTTTGTTTTAAGACCTTTGACTCTCTTTAACTTGAGGAGCTCATTATTTCTGCCTTTTGAAATTGCTTTCTGTGTTCGAGGCATTAGAAACTACATTTCACTACACTCCTTCATCCAGAAACAGGTAAATATAAATGTTTCTATTAAAGTTCTAGGAACAAACATTGTTTATTTCAATTACTTCATTCTTCTCTGAATATAAAACAGCCCTTTAATGTTAGCTCTTTTGCATTTCTCTTGCGCAAATCTGATTTAATTTATGATAAACATAATGGGACACCTGTGCGTGCTGAATAAAAAATAGAGTATGTAATATTAGATGAAGAAAGTTCACATCCTAAGCACAGAAAATAAGCAGCAAAGATCTGGAATGTCTTTTAACCTTTTTGTTGTAATTTTGGAATTAAGAAATCTCTGAAAACAAAAGTCTGTATGACAGCTTTAGCAGGTAATGGGTGACCAGTAAAGAAGTAAAAAGTATAAAGAAAATAATTTCTATGCTGTTTTGCCAAAGCATGTGATAAATTTTTAACCAGTTTCTCATGTGTACTGAAGTCCATCCCATGCAGTGAAACCTAATGGATAGACTGAAATATTAAGAATAAAGTAATCGACTTCTGATTACTTTGTCAATCTCACAAGCAGTAAATTTGAAATGCCTTAAAATGTTGCACTGACAGTGTATCAAAGAAAGATTATAATAGAACCATCTGACAGTTTTTGATTTTTCAATGAGAAAGTGATCTGAGGCTCTTTTAGAGTACAATATTTGGTATTTTAAAAATTCTTAATTTAGATGGAAGAAGAAGGGATGCGTGCTAGATCTGCAGGTATGGTACCAGCTACAGGTTGTGCTAATAATGTAGTAGTTTAATGCAGTAGTTTGAAGAAAGACTTCAGTTTTAACTTCCATTTTTGGGACTTCTTTAAGCCTCCCCTTTTTTGGCTTTTTTTTTTTTTTTTTTTTTTTTTGGTTGGTTGGCTTTTTGTGGTTTTATTTTTGCTTTGTTTTTTTTCTATTTTTGGGTCCATTATACTCTTGAAATTATATTCCTATATTATCTATACAGGGGTACCAGAATACATGTTTGAAGAATTATGTGTAAAAGAATGGTGATGGAATAGAATTTCACAGAATATAAGGTAAAGTATGACAATTTATTTAAGAGGGTATACCTCAAAAATAAGGAAAAAATCCTGACTTTCCTAATGCATTTGTGAGTCAACAATTGCATCTAGGCTGAGAAAAATTAAATATGACCATAAGACATATCACCTGTGAAATATCACCACTGAAGATCAGGGACTACAGCCTCTAGTAATCATAGAACTAATGATTTCCCTATACTATTTATTTCTTAAGAAAAAAGAGAAAACATAATCAGCCTTGTTATAGGGTGAAATTTAAAGCAATAGAAAACTGAGTTTGCAGAAGTATAGGGGAGGTATCATTGCTTCTGTAACTACTGCAAATGGATAAGCATTATGAAGGGTAAATAGGTATATAAGGTAAGGAAAAAATACTGCATCAAAGCATATAAGCATAATTATGTGAGGGCTGAAAACTGCAGAAGGTTTCTTTGCATCAGAGAAAGAGGTTACAGCTCCAGATAAGAGAAGTAAAAGCCAAAAAAGGTTATTTGTGTTTAAGGAGGAGTTGAACAAATTTACAAAAGGCCCTATGGGATGTGTTGCCTGTGAAAGAAGTTGTCTGAGCTGAATGCCTTCTGGTCCTGTAGCAGTGGGTGGATGTAATCCTCATAGCACTTATGCAGTTAGAGAGGTTTAAGTGTGTCAGAACAACAAATGTAAGATGTTTTAAAGTGAAAACATTTCTTGCAGATCATTTTAAATAGAGGAGAAAGGCATTGTGAGGAAAAGACTCAGCTTTTCCATGCTTGTACTGTTGTCTCCATTTTTGTCTATTATCACATCTCGTGGAGTCCTGTTGGTGGAGCTGGCTGTGGATGCAATTTGTATCCGTTATGGTGAGTATGCAGAACATGTATGGGGAAAAAATTGCATTTCACATAGAAAAAGGCTGTAATTGCATTTTCCCTACGCTCTCATCCAGAGCAAAGTTTTATTATTAGCTTCAATGAGAAACAGGTGGATACCAAGCTCATTAGTAGTGGGGCTGCAAATAGCTGCTTTGGAAATGAAATAGAGAATATAAAAAAGAATAGTGTTGTAAACAACAAACTGAAATATTGTTTGAGTGGGATCAATATGTGCTGGATCCAGCAGTGCTAAAGTAAAACACAGATTCACTTCATAAAGCTTATTAGTTCTTCACTCTTTTTCACTTCTGAGTAGTAGCAACGGATTGATCAGCTGCACTTGGAAAGATGGGTAGAAATGAGCTGGCTTGCCCCAGCTACAGCGGTGGGTGGTTGCAGCAATGAGAATAGGAATCTACTCCAGTTATGGTCGGGTCTCTCACCATCTGGCCTTTTGGCTCTGTAATGTGCTGACACTGCAGCATCTCTGTGAACCAGCTGGCAGACATTGCTTTGGCTTCCACCTTTCTCCCAGGAACCGAATCTCTGTTTCCAGCAGTGACTGGAAAATGCAGAGCTGTGTTCTAAAGCCATTAAGATGTGCTAGGACAACTCAGTTCCTAACATACTTTCCAGAGCTCTTGAGATGGGATGTTCTCATTCTATAGCTCAGCATGTATTTTCAGAGGATATATTGAAAGAATGCTTAAATGCAAAGCTGATGAATAAAGAAAAGGTAAGTTTTCATGTTAAAACACAAAGGTAAGGCTGAACCTGGCATATGGGGAGATTTGTGGGTGGGTTTTATTATTTCTGTCAGTAACTCAATGTATGGCCAAAATCATCATAGCAACTTCAGGCATCAAAAGACATTATTTTATTTTCAAGGTCCAGAACATCTACAGCACCAGTTAACATGAAGATGAGCAGCACACTTTCAATTCCTCAGTAATAAATATCTCTTGGGGATATTATAAAGCTTGGTTAGTAAAGAGTCAAATTTCCTGCTGTGTTTCCCCTTACTTCAAGGTAGTTTTACAATCTGTCAAGAATTCATAGTTGGGAAATATATATATTACAGATAAAACTTTACCAACTGAACCAAGAATCCAGATGGTCTAGCTCAGAGTAAATGCTTGCTCCATCCTGCCCATGAACAGGATCATTAGACAATGCTCACATTGTCTCTCACATGGAGCTGGTGTTTGAGATGCCGACAGGCTTGCTTGTAATACACACAGCACTTCAAGTACTTCAAGCTCAGAGGACTCTGCGCACTATTCAAATACTGTTGTTCTCATTTTATAACTGAGAAAAAAATTCACTGAATTGTCCAAATTAGGTATTTTTATTTTAGACTAAAGGACAGTTCTCTTCAGCCTCATCTATGGTCTATGTACAAATCTTCCTAATCAAGAGTAGTTCTGGTTTTAAATAGTTTTTCAGGCCAAAGCCAGTGTTACAGTTTGACAAAGTTTCTTCTGATGGTTCTTTATTGTCAGTTTAGTTGACTAAAGTAATTCACTTTGTATCCTTTAAATATATTGTTTATCATTAGAATAAGTGTTTTCCTAGTTCATGTTAGCTAGATACACAATATAAATAAAAATGTTTAAATCAAATTAATCTGAAGTTTTGGAACATGTTCATCTTGTTGCTCAAAAGCACTTTTAGAGGCTGATATCATTCACTGGAATTTAACTCATTACCGTGAAGAAACTGAACAATATTAGAACCGATTGAAACTTCATTGTATCAAAATCATAAGGATGATCCAAGGGCTGGAGCACCTCTCTCAAAGGCTGAGACTTGGAGTTGTTCAGCTTGAAGAAGAGAAAGTCTCTAGAAAGACCTTACAGCAGCCTTCTATTTCCTAAAGGAGGCTGCAAGAGCTGGAGAGGGACTTATCACCAGGGCTTGGAGTGATAGGACAAGAAGGGGGCAGCTTTAAGATGAAGCAGGCTGGGTTTGGATTCGATATTAGAAAGAAAACCTTTACTGTGAGGGTGGTGAGGCACTGGAATGCGTTGCCCTGAGAAGTGATGGATGCCCCATCCCTCGAAGCATTCAAGGCCAGATTGGATGGGACTGAGCAATCTGGTCTAGTGGAAGCTGTCCCTGCCCATAGTGGGGGAGATGGAATGAGATAATCCTTTTGGTTCCTTCCAACGCAAACCATTCTATGATTTTATGAAAATACTGGTGTCTGTAATTCCCACATAGATGCAAACTAAGATTTCTGTTGACCTTAGTGAATCTCTGGTCTTTGTTATTTGGGATAATAAGGAATCTTATAGGCCCCACAAATTACATATTCTAGTGGCTGATACACACTCAATATTTTGTGCTGTTACTTTGGGAAAATACCTTTCTAAATAAAAACACACTCTGACATTCTGAAGAATGACTGAAAGGACAAATGCAATGTCTTATGTTGGCCATAGAAAAAAGTCTTAATTGGTGTGTATTTCGTGAGGAGGATGTTAAGAAAAGAGTCCAAACTGTACCACTTTTCCATAATTCATGTAATATTGTAGACTTAGTAGGAATATGAGTGCATTTCATGGGAGATTGATGTGACTTTCTGCACAAGAGTTTAAAAAGGATGTGACATATTTATCAGAGGCCAATTCACACTAGTAAATATGATTACATTAGAACAAATTAAATGTATTTAAAAGAGGAGAAGAGAGCTTTTTCTGTGACTTTTCCAGATAATCTATTTGTTGTATTGCAACTGGGACATCAAAATTATAAAATAATGTCAAATTTTATCTGCATCCGGACATGGATAACAAAATCTCTAGAAGCACTGGAGAAAGCAATGAAGAAACATACGTGGAAAGATACTTGTAATTCAAAATATCTGCTCTCACTGATGTCTAAGTAAGTATGTTGTTACTGGTGAAACTATTGAAAAGTAAATAGGTGGAGGTAATAATCCACAGCCACAGCACGATGTATTGAGTTATTTATTACTGATCAAAACTAGCCACAAAGTAATTATTTAATAATTTTACCCTTTAATTGAGAAAGGCTGTTCTCCTCAAGTCTACTATCCTTTACTGTTTTTTTGCAGAGTGGCAGCTCTGAATTCTTGTGGAAGATTCTTACCATAAAGTCTTAAAAAACATTAATCAACATTTTACATAAATCAATTCTTGTAATGTATTCAGTTCAGTTTTTCCTTCTAGATTCTTCAGTTATTCAGAGATAATTGTTTCATGACAGCTTTTATTTCTTGAGTTCTGCTTTCTCTCTTTATATGATAATTGAGGCAGTTATGATGCTATTTCTGTAGAAGACTCATTTGGGGTTATCTCCCCCTTTCTCTGTATGGGTTTATGCATTTATGCTTTTTCCTGTTACCATTGAGTATCTGAAATTGGGCTAATCTGTATCTAGTGGAACTGTATACTTTATATGAGGAAATTCAGACATTTTCAGATACATATCTACACTGGAAAAAACTTTTCTGCAGCTTGTTTTGGCATTGTATTCCCCAAACCCAAGAGATTCTCTGGATTTTCTTGAACATGAAATTGTTTTGATGTCCTAAAAAACAAGAACATTTTTACTGAATTTTGTGCATTATGCCCAGTGAGACCATTACTTGGAGCTCATTTATTTCTACTAAGATCAAAATAGAAAAGCAACAAAAAAAGAGTAAAGTCCACAGTGCTTTCCCAAAGTATTCATAAAAGTAAAAATGAATGGTGACACATCTCACCGGAATCAAATCTATATCTCAGATTCTCCTCTTGCTGGAGAAGTTATGAGAAATTTATATGGCTTGAGGGTCTCATGCTGATAAATTATAGATGGACAGAGCACAGAAAGAGCAGCAGATATTATGTTGAGAAATTGGTTTTCTTCTCAATGTCAAGAGGCTGGGAGTGGGATGTTGTGCTTTTTGGAGGGGACTATTTTGAATAGTCATGAGCTTTCAATAAATTTCCTGTAACATGCAACCCTCCTCACCTTGTCATTAGAGGCAATTATCAGATAGAAGTATGAAAAGGTGTGCAATGTTGTGTGTTACAGGAAATGTATACAAAGGGCGTAGCTACACAGAGAGAGGAGGAGAGTTTAGGGGAAATAAGAAAAGCATGTGCTGACAAACCACTTGAGAAGTGAGAGGATAGGAGGGAGATGTAATTGGCCCTCAGTCTCCAGTGTACTCTGCATCCTGCATGGGACGTGCTGAGAAATGTGACTGGAGGGAGCCAAAAGAGGGATTTTTGTGCAGACTAAGTCCTTGCATTAAGACACCAGCCTTTCTAGGGTTCCTACAAGGGAAGAGAGAGAGGAACAAGAACATTGAGAAATTAATAGAAGCAATTTTCCTCCAAAGCACAATTTACAGCAGGGGGGAAATATATACCTTACTGTACTGTAACTTGGGGCATAAACTAATCACAGTGTGTTTATTTTGATGTGGCATTTTTAAAATTATGTTAAAGTTTTCAAGTGAGTTGCAACTAAAGATTTTCCTCTCAAAAAATTATTCCTCCCCCTCATCTGTACATCACACATGTATTTCTCCTGAAATATAATTTTACACAAGTGAAACTGTGTGTGGGTTCTTCATGTGGGTATCCTCTGAATGTTAGAAAAATTAGTGACTAAAACCTTGACAAAGGCCATTGGCAGTGTTTGTTGTGAGCAAAATGCAGACACCCTTCTGATCCTAAAGGCGATGCTGCAGTCATCTGCTTTCTGTTGACCTGTTAGAGAGGTATCCCACTATTCTGAGGAAAAGGCTTATGTGAAAAGTGTTACATGATTTAATGCTCCTAATTGCACATAAAATTCACTTTGAGATAATTGACAAGTTCCTAAGCCCAAGCCATAGGTCTGGCTCTTGCCAGCTGCCCAGCAGTGCTGCTCAGTGACAGTCCCTAACTTTGACATGGCCAGGGAAAAGGCACTTTGCAGGAAAGAGACAAGAGAAAGGACATCTGAAAAACTATCCTGTAGCATTCTTGGAAATTACCAATTTGATTATCTGGTCCAACTACTGTTAATTCAAAACAGTGAAATATTTTATATTTCTTTTGTTGCTTTTGCATCATGATTTCCTATGACTTCTTCAGTTTAGCAGCTGTAAGAGGTCGTAAGAAATCCTTAGCATAATATCTGATCTCTTTCCAGGTCATCCTGTAGCAATTTTTAGCAGGACCCACTTTGTCTCTCAGATGAAGTTTGGAGATTGAAGGAAAATTAGAAGCATCTGAAAATGGATTGTTATGCTCTTCCATACACAATAAGTTACCATTCATGATATCTGACAAATCACATCTCTTTTCTATTATTAGAACAGTGAATTAAATGTGATTTTTAAACTGTTTCAGTATGTTCCTACGCTAAACATAAAAGAAAATGGGCTTGTATTCTTGTAAGAAATACAAGTTTCTCTCTCTGGGAGAGAGAAACTCATAGGCTTAGTGTACCTGAAAAAACATGCTGCTGCAGCTATTAAAAGAAAGATAGAGAGAAGATGTCATGTATACATTTCACTTGTATAGTTACTATCAAAACTCATGTCTCTGTTTTTATTTAAGAGTCTTATTTAGCTGTGTAGTATACCCTTCATTTCAAAGGTATTGCTTCCTCTTTATAAAGTGATACTAAGACTGCAATCCTAAGTACTCACTGGAAAACCCAATAAAATAAATATTTTGGTAATTTTTGGCCATATTTTTTTAAATTGCCTTTTACAAAGTAACATCATGACAAGCTGTTAACAAAATGAATGAAAGACATATGGTAGCCTTGTTGTATTTAACACATTCATTCATCATCACATTCTACTATCATTTAATCCATTATAACATTTGTAAAATCAGTACAAAGTATATATATATATATATATATTATAATTTTATAATTTGAAGGCTCTTTACTATCCAGAGTACATTGCCCTTATTAATACTTTTTTTTGTTCCTAAGCATTGTAACTCTGTTACTGATAAAAAAGTCAGCATCCAATTTTTGGAAGTTCATGGTGTACTTAATTTGTTTGACCAGTACTGCCAAAGCCTTGGAAGTACAAATATTTGTTATACTTGTATAATGTGAAAAAAGCACTAACACTGAATGCATTAATTGATAAAATTAGCCATATTAACCTCTTAAAATAAGCCAGAAGTAGCTGTGTTTCTTAATACACAGTCCTTTTTTCCTCCAGTAGAAAAACAACCCTAAAACCACTATTTACATGAACAGAAAAGTAAATTTATTTCTTATTTATGTATATATTAATTAAAAAAATATTAAAGCAAAAAAAAATGATCATTGAACATAAAATCTGACAAACTGCTTTCTTAAATTTTCCACTTCTCACTCCTCTTCAGTCTGGTCTCAATTGTATAGATGATATTATCTACAAGAAAGCAGAACAGATATGCTGTAACTCTACCACTTTTTTTGATTTTTGCCTTTGAATTGCACAGATAAAAATACAGTCTAGAGCCTCTTGTTGCACGAAGGATATTGGGGTACTGGAGCATGTTCAGAGAAAGACAACAGAGCTGCTGAAGGCTTTGGAGTACAAGTTTTATAGGGAGCAGTGAGGGAGATGGGATTGTTCAGTCTGAAGGAAAGGAATCTCAGAGGTGGAGGTCACATTCTTCTCCCAAGTAGGAAATTATAGGATAAGGGGAAATGGCCTCAAGCTGGGCAAGGGAAGATTTAGACTGGATATTAGGAAAGTTTCTTCAGAAAAAGAAGCACTGGAACAGGCTGCCCAGAGAAGCTGTTGAGTCTCTATCCCTGGAAAATTTTCTAAGATGTGTAAATATGTCATGTAGAGCCATGGTTTAGTGGTGGACTTGGCAGTGGCATTTATCAGCTGACTTGATGATTTTAGAGGTGTTTTCCAACATAAACAACTCCATGATTCTGTACAGTGTAATTGATTCACCACTGAAGTCCAGAATGGCAATAAAATCACTTTTGTTTTTCTCAATACAAAAGAGATGGAAATAATTGTAGTCTTATCATGGTATTCATTGCAAAAAAACATATTAGGTCTTCAGATATAAAAGATTTTGAACTTTAGAGTAAAACAGTTCATGCCTCTTGCTCTGCAATTGTGTTTATTGGGTGGTATGACTTACACGTGAATCCATGCCAAGTTGTGCATTTCTGCCAACAGAGCAAAGACAAGAATTAGTGCACTGTGTATCTCATCAAACAGGGGTAAGCATGCCCTCCTAGTCCTTAGGACTCAGGCTGTTAGTGTCAGGTTGAATCAAATGTTTACCCAATGCCAAACTCAGTTTGAAGCACTGCTGACACTTGAACAAAATTAGCCACCATCTGTAGGTAAACAAAATATGAAGAATTACATTTAATTTCTTATTCTTTACTCACTGCACAAGATGTTTTAATGATGAATGCTCATGTATTTTTCTTGTACATAGTTTAGGAAACATAAGAGTAATGCAGCCTAGTCCACTAGATTTATTCAAATTTCCTCTTGGAATTTTATACTGGAGTCCTCCCCTAAAATCCTAACATTTACTGCATCTTATTCTAAGCAACTGCCCAGATGATTGTACATATTTAGTATAGGCATATATGTACGCACACCTATATATTTCTATACACTCTATATAGTTGTATCTATACTGAATTTTAGAAACAAATGCATGACTCATTTCTGGTTTTCTCCCTTTAATTCTTCTTTATCTATTTTACCATTAGGAAGATGTTGTGTTTCATTACTGTACTTAGAGACAAATATACAAACATTTGATATGAAAAAGCAAAGTTAAAGACCTCTTCTCTCAGTTCTGTCCCCGGGGCTGTTTCTGCCAGAAAACTGGACAGCAGCACAGACATGTCTGAGACATCAGTGAAGAAAGAGTTTCTGTACAGTCATGGACAGCCACATGAGGGAGTCTGACCTGTATAATTTTATCAACTTCAGAATAAATAATACATTCTATATTCAACAGCATTTAAATAATGTAAAATACATCTTTCTTCTTGTACTTGCCAGGAAAACCTCCATTTAGCATCTCTTGTTTAGAATGTAAGTAATAATCTGAACAAAAGCCAGAAAAACAGAAAACAGGAAAAGAAAAACAGAAAAAAGAGCAGGGAATGGAAGCATCATCATTATTTTTCCCAAACCTTTCTTCCTCCTTCAAGAAAGTAAAAAAAAGCACCTATCATCTCTTTTGCTGACTGACCTCATATCTTGAATATCACTTGAATATCATATATCATATCTTGAATATCATCATCATTTTTTTTTCCAAAACTCTTATTCCTCCTTCAAGAAAGTAAAAAAAAGGACCTATCATCTCTTTTGCTGACTGACCTCATATCTTGAATATCACACCTCATATATTTTTCTTTTTCCAATATAGTAAAATGAATTGATGTTCATTATAAACACAATAAATGGATGTGCAGGTAAATGGTCTGAGATCTGCAAACACTGTGATCTGCACTATTTCCAGCCTCAGGCTTTGGCTTTGCTTGGGGACTAAAGTGTCTTGGTATTGTACATATGTGTGTAGAAAAGTGATTTTAACAAGTTTCTGTAGTAATCGAGATCTCGGCAATTCCCACAGTAACGGGGATCTTCGGGCTGGTAATGCATTTAGAGATAGAAAATAAGTAGGGCATAACTGGAGAAGGCTGTGAAAATGAATACAGTGCAGTAAAATGAAAACTTGTGCATACATCTCCTCCTCCCAACTTTGCTTGCTTTGAAGATGTCAAAAGAATTTATGACTCCTTCCTCTGATCTTGTCATTCCTTCCCTTTGAATTCCCTTTACAGTGCCATGTACCATGTTTTCTCCTTGCTGTTTAATCTCAGTCCTCCTGATATTCACTAAGTTGCTAGCTAATAACATGGTTCTTGCATGCTTGGTAGATAATTTTATTCTTTCTCCCATGCTGTCATTTTGTCATTTGGGACCATTGTGATTATAAAATATAAAGCCACTTGCTTTGCTTCTGCAAAACTATTTCAAAATTCCTCTTATTTGCATTGTATCCAAAAAGCAAATAATGAGTAGACAGGTGGCGAAGAGAATAATTTAATTTTATGTACTTAATAAAACAATAAGGAAATTTATCTAAGGCAAAATAAAAACAATGTAGTTAAAAAGCTCCATGCATGTCCTTGTGAAAACCTTTTTACATATTGTTACTTCACTTCCATCATGTGAGAATGTAATCAAGAGTTCTTTTTTAATTGGTCCTTTCAAAGAGAAGAAGCCCAGCAGTAAATCCTCAGCTTTAATTTGTCACATGTGTCTTGCAGAAAGCACCATTTGCTTACATGCCTTGTGTGCATCTACCCCTGCCTGACCCTGCCCACCACTGACTGTGATGACACATCTTCCTTCAGCTTCTGATGATGCAAATGCAGTCAGTGGAGCTGGAGTCACTGCTGGGAACCACTGGCTGTTTGGTGACTGCCTGTGTTATACAACAGTCTTTTTCCTGATCTGCTGGTGAAAGCAAACAGGCTGCTTTCTGGCCAAGAAAGAGGAAAGGGCATGCTTCTTTTCCTGATTTCTCCATTTGCCTTTCCCCTTTTTTCCACCACAGGCAGATTATTTGGGTTTTTTTGGTTTTTTTTTTTTTGTTTGTTTTGTTTTGTTTTGTTTTGGTTTTTTTTTTTTTGTTTTTTTTTGGTTTTTTTTAAGCCCTCTAGTGAGACGCAGAAACAATATGCAAAGTGAATATCAATGGAAAAACATCAGTTCTTATATTTTTAACCACACAAGTTTAATGTTTAATCCACTGTGGTGGTGAGGTCTGTCTGTTCTTTGGAAGGTTATTATCTTCTACTGTTAAAATTTATAATCGCATACTAAAGCACAAAAAACACCAAACATTTCAGGCAAAGTCATATGTAAAGCCTATTATTTCTAAGTATTTTAATATTTCTAAATTTTCACTTGTAATCACAGATTTTTGAAAAGAAAATACATATTTGAGATACTTAATATGAATTGAATTTGTTATTCTTAATAAGAGTATGTGAATGATAAATTATCAATATTTAAGAAGACCAAGAAAGCAAAAAAAAAAAAAAATCTAGAGCTTAATCTGATTTTGTCACAAAATGTTTGTTAATGATAAATACAATATACAGCTCCTAGGTAAATGGAACAGCAAGCAATTTTGATGTTATTGCTAAAAATATTTTTCACTCTAACATTCTAACATTTTAATTTAAAATTCTGAAATCTGTCTTGCAAAGGGAAGACTGAAGAGTATATCTAGAAAAGACAATGTAGAATTGAAAAAAAAAAAGAGTTGGAATTGGATGTTAGCAGGTTGGAAAAATACTGTAATGGTGGCTTTTATTTTTATTTTGCTTCTCATGAACACCAGGGTAATATTTTAAGATATACTTATTTTTCCACAAATATTAATATATATTTTATTACTGATTTTAAAGTGAAGCAAACAAAATTCTGTTGTAATATTAGTGTTACAATGGCATTTTTTCTGCTTCTCTCTTAGAACAAGTACATCATGAGATTAATGAAGGCACCCCAATGAGGAGGGGCTGATAGGTACCACATCAAGGGCTGTCAGTAATGAAGGTCTGCATTGGAAAAGGGCATAGGGTCTCAGCTATTTGCTGAGTGTCATGCTGGTGGGTTCTTGGGTAGATCAGGATATTTGGCAACTCTTCCTTATTAAGAATGTCAGCCAACATCTTACTGGGAGCTGACATGCTACATATTCTCAAATATAAAAATAATATATATAAAAAAACCAAAAAAATATCTCCCTGCTAGGACTCCAAAGAGGATCTACACAGCCTCCTTGAAGGCAGAAGCTATTTCTATGTTGAGTGCACATCTGAGTGATAAGTAGGGTTTCCTAAAATCTATATAGTCATCTACATGCAGACAGTGAATTGCACTTTGTGTTAGCTACCTAGGGAAACTGGCGGGAAGTCAGCAGGAATGAGATGTGGACTGCAGCCCTGGGTGCATAATCTAATCCCAAGGACAAGTTCCCTTGCAATTCCATATCAGTTTTTGTGATGCCAGAGGATGCACTCAAAAGCTGTGGAAAAATATAACCAGGGAATTGGGGCTCAGTCGTGCTGAAGGAAGTGGACCTTGGTGCTGTGGACTGTACCTTGGATAGGAGGTGTCTGTGTCCTGGTCCCTTTGTGGCTGAGATGGCTTTCACAGGGCCTTCAGGCAACTTCTTCATGGAGTTACTTGGCACTTGGATAAGGATTGCAGAATTTTCTGTGGAACAATAACTGTGAGCAAATGATTTGTATTTTTTTTAGGCAGAAGGGCTGCTTATTTCTACAGGCCATGGCAAAACATAGAAATTCTTTTTCTGTTTACATAGTATTTTCATTCATATGTTAATCACAGCCATTATACAGCATTCATGAAGTTTATCCTAGGAAGTGAGAACAAGTTTTTATAATATTCCTCACTTATATACAGGAAATACTCAAAAATCACATCTCAGGAATAATTTTTTGATAGTAAAAATTATCTTTTTACTGAATTTTATTCACCCTATAGGATAATTTCAGTCTAAAAAAAAGCCTCATTTTCTACCTCAGTAGTCAAATTGCAGTCATATTATGGATTTTCCCATAGGATAATGTTTTCTCATGTAGGACAAGAACTAAACTGATCAATACTTTCTAAAATAGTGAGAACCTCACCTGAGCCTACAGGTGAAGAACCATTCCCACAGGCTGGCATGAACAGACTTTGCTGGGCAGTCAGCTCTAGGATTGCAGAAGAAACCCTCAGACCTGCTGAAGAATGCACGTGCAGTGAAGTCTTCTGATTTGGGGTAGCTGATGACAAATGAATATCTTCATCTCTGCAGACATTTTCAGCCTGGCTGTGGGGCTGAGAGGGAAGCAAGGGACCTGAACAATCAGCCTCACCAGAACTAAAGACTGCTGTTAATCCACCTTTTTGCCAAAAAGAGAATAACATATCTATCTCAGAAATAGTCTGAGCTAATATGCTTCAGCTCAGTATCCCTGAGACAAAATTTTCTGAAGATATGTTTGTTTTGCTATTGTGCATTATTGAGTCAGAGAAAAAAGTATTTCAGTAAAGTATAGTTATTTCCTGACTATCCCTCCCTACACAAAACTTTGATTTTACTTTGGTCTCTACTTTTAAAGAGCTCTATAAGTGTTAATTATAAATATCTTGAACTACATATATTGTCATTTGAAAAATTCAATTTTTTTTGGCACTCATTTCACTATCAAGGCATAAAATATTAACGGCATGAGCAGATCACTATTGCTTTCTTGGCTTTAAGAACATGTTTTTCATTTCTGAATAAGAGGAAGAAAACAAGTGCAAGGAAAGTTGAAGGTTTTTTTGAAAAAAAAAGAAAAAAAAGAAAAAAGGTCAAGTAAGCCTTAGGAGTATCCTCATATGATTATTCTGACATTTTCTGACTCATAATCTACTGGGTGTTCATTCACCTCTTGCAACTTGAAAGTGTCCTTGAGATCTGTAACTTCATCTACATGTCAGTCTGCCAATTCTATGCTCTTTAAAGTGAAATTTTCATTTATGCTGAGAGCTGAGCTGCATGGGGAGTAAAAGTCAGGAAATATCAGAACTTTAAAGGATATAAAAGAACAGAATTGTCTTTGATTTGACACTAGAAATTAGGACTTGATCTATGCATGATCGAGGATCCATGGTGGGGATTTGGGCCATGGGGTTCAGGCCAGAAAAATAGAAGTAAACTTTTTATTCCTGAGGAAATTATGTCATAGGAAAGGAAAGTACATGTTTGGATTGCTTTCAGCTTTCTGAGGGGTTCCAATCTGATTGAGCAGCAGTGGGAACTGGAGGGTTAGAGCAGAGAGAGAGTCACAAACCAGCAAGAAGTATGGCTGTGGGCTCCTGCTTCTGTAGCCTGAGGAAGGGGGAGTTCTACTAAACCAAAAAACCATAATGAAGGTTTCATTTTTTCTCATCCACTCCCTGTCAGTTTGTCTTTGAAACAACTGTTTTCCTAATGTAGCCTGACTTGATTGAAAAATTGAATGGCCCTACATGTAGCTCTGATTGCTCAAAGGCAAATTATAAACTTATCAACCCAAACACAGTCTGATTAATAAAATTATATTACTGCTACAGATCCTGTTTCCAGAACCTGAGGTGCATTAAAATGCAGAGGAGATGAATTTGGATTGCTCTCAATGGAATAAACTGCAATACTTCTATGGAGGCTGTTTTCAGTCTTAAATTTACAACACTGTTCCATTTTTCTAATCTTCAGAAAGGTCAGTAATGAATTTGAAGTTATTAGTTACATACAGAAATTCAACTCTTGTGGTCCTCCCTCATTAAAAGCTTATCTTATTCTTTACAGGGGTGTCTTTAAGTTTATTTCATTCTCCCAGGCTTGTTGCAAAAGCCTGCTTATTGTCACTGACATAGACAGAAAGGCCAGTCGATGCTTGTAATGAAGATGTGCGTTTATCAAAGTAGGTTACTTGCTCCTCATTTGCAGTAGGAAGGTAAACACGGGTTTCAGACCTGCAAACATCACCACCCCCAGCCTCCCATTCCCCAACAATCAAAAGTCTAGATTGTAAAATATTTCTTTCTTCTACAGTTGTCATCTACCAGATATAAAGAAAATTGACATGGACATTCACTTATATTCAAACTGTATCTGGAACAGAAGGCAACTTTCTCAAACCTTTTTGATCTTAAAGGAGCCTTTCACAGAGGTAAATAAATAAAAGGATTCAAATATTTTAGTATGCTGTATTTCATTTCAATAACCTTCTAAACTGCGGGTTTTACCATATCTAAGCTGCTAACCACTTTTCCTATTCAGCAATGATAAATTAAATGTTTCATGTAAGCTTTAATAAATTCAAACACCTGCATGCACACATTAAATGAGAAATCATTTGTTCCTACCACTTAGTACAGAGGAGTATTTAATTGAAACACAGTGTTACTTTGCACAAATAAGTAGAAGAATCTACAACTATCAGTAAGGACTGTTTTAAAATAGCCTATCTTGAGGAGTGGGTTATGTACTCATCTGTAGTGGTATTTAAAAGATAAGTGCATGTGGTACTCAGAGCTATGGTTTAGTGGTGGATTTGGCCCTGTTAGGTTAATGGTTGGACTCGACGATTTTCAACTTGAACATTTGAAAATATTCTATATAAACGATCATATAAAATATGTGTACAAGTCACTGTCTTGCACATGATATGCAGCATTAAAATTATATGGGGCTCTATCTGAATATGTGGCTGCCTGCTTTCACCCAGGTTTGGCCTCTTTCCTTTTTCTGTACCCTCTGATCCATCATTGCTTTACTTCTAACATTACAATGCTCAAATGAGTCTCACAAAAACATGTTTGAAAAGTGAAATTACACAACTACATAGAAAATCTGAGAAGTTTTTTTTGGTTCATTTTCCACATGCAGTTTTTCACATCTGGTATATGTGGAAAGAAAAACATGGTCTGTATCTTCAGTGTCTAGAAAGCTAAGAATAAATAGATGTTGATTTTAGACTAGGGCATAATATTTCTCTTGTCTTCTGTTGGAAAAGAAAGCCATGAAATAACTTAAAATATTCAGTGTTCACTGGAACAATATATAGCTGAACAATTGTGATGAAGCCTAGATGAAAAAACATCTAGCAGACTCAAAATATATGGTTCATTTCCTTAATTTGAGAAATTTCTTCATTGAAATTTTACTTCAGTTCTAAATCTTTAACAGATGAAAACAAACGTCACGATGCAAAACATTTGATTTTGGTTTGATTGAAAATTTTGGTTTGCTTTGGTCTTTGTCAGACCTTTTGACCTTAGTTTGTTTAAATTCTAATTACATAGATGATAAAAAATATTCCCTTGAGAAAAATGCTTGAGTTAAATGAGCACAGTATTATCTAGGAAAATCTGCAGACTGTAAATGATGGGGGAGAAAAGGAGACAGTATTAGAATAAATGTAACGTTTTGTTGTGCTGTGTCACACGAACTCTACCAAATCAGCATTCTAGAGAAGAAAAGCAGAGGAGACAGCAGTGTTATAATGTCTATTGACTGGAGGAAGAGACTAAAGTGAATTCTTTTGTCACATTCACAAAGAAATGCTGAGTGAGCTGGCTTGCACACCTGGGCCAGCATATTGCACATACACAAGTTGCAAGGTGTGAGGGTACCCAGGTTCCTTATTCCTGCTTTTCTGCATGCTACAAAGGTTTTTGAAATCAGGGAACATGCAAATAACCTTGACTAGTGCTGTCACATCTCAGTGACCTAGATATCTTCTGTTGTCTTTGGTACTTGCATTCTGCTGAGTTGTTTTGCCCTTCCAGATCTTCACTAGCTGCAAATTTATATGACAGCCCTGTCTTGATCTGGATGGAGCTTCATAATTTATATCAACTGAGGATCTGATGGGTTCAAGTTGGACACTGTCATACTTCTCCTGTAAGTGTTAAGACCGAGAGGACTATTTACATAAGGATGAAGGATATGGATTCATATTACAAATTCCAGGGTAGGTGTAACCTCTGTGCTTTGTTGAAATTATTTTGTCTTAAAAGTATTATATATTTGTTGCTGAGAGGTTTTTTTTTTTTAAGATTCTAATATAAATATTTAAATGTTTATAAAACCTCAGTCTTGTATATCCTGTAAGAGTTTTCAAGGGTCACTATCAAAATTTGATGAGCAGGAGACTTGTACACTCACTGCAGAGAGGTTGGTTTCTACTCCTTGATATCTGGCTGCTGAAGAAGCACAGCCAGTCTTGTGGCTTCACCACCAAAGCAGCCAGGGAGAGAAGAAGGTCCATATTAGTCCATCTTCTCAAGGGCCATCTGATATTCCAAGGCTTTTTTAAGACTGGGAAATAAGAGGCCAGAGAGGGTGCTGGTTTAGGGAGGCAAACAGAGATCTTAGGGAATGTCGTTTCACTTACTTCATTAATCACTTTGCTAAGACAAATCATTTTGAGAGAAACAGAGTAGAAAAGAAGATTAATCATAAGCACCTATTAGTACCCTTAAAACTTGTCCTTACTCACATACTCCTTTGATCTTTATATCAGTGATACACCAAAGGCTGACTTCAATGCAAGAAACTAGTGAGTATTCACAGAACAGTCCACTAGACATGTCAAGAGCCATAATAGCAAAAATTTGAACAATGCCATATGATGCTGCCTTAAAAAGAACCTCCATGTTTGAAAGGATAGGCTGGAAATGCCACTGATATTTGGCAACACTCTAAACAGGGGGCAGAGGCATGAGAACTCTTTCAGTGGGAGGGACAAAATGCTTAAAATTTGTATTACTTGTCTGGATGATTGTCCATTGATACAGCCTTACTTCTATTTCTTAGCCAATCTCTAAAATCAAGCTTCTCAGAAACATAAATGTTGTATGGCAATGTAACATTAATAATGAATGCCAGTTATTGAGGATTTTTTAAAATTAGTTTGAAAGAGAAAAAAGTGATCATTCATTCAGTCTGAATGACAATTAGAGACGGGATGAAAAATCACATCTATTAATAGCAGCCTACCTATGGTTGTCAGGAGCAATTATTGTTGGCTTGTTTTCTCTTTTTTTTTTTTTTTTTTGTCCCTGAATTTCTTACCAGTTCTGTCCTCAAAATGCTACAAAACAAAAGGTATAATTTTCCTGTAATCCACATTGCCCTTCAGTTCAAAATCTAACATAAAATCACAACTTTCCATGCCCAATATAAAAAAATTACACTACTATAATTAGTGTACTTGTGAAGAAGTTAAGAAAAGCTGATGAAAACAGAAACAAAAATTAGTATTTCCAAGACAGCGGGCTGGTATTCATTGATTTGTGCTATGTATTCATGTTCAGTGTGGTCTTGTTTCTCTGTTCATTTTTCTTCCCTGTTGAAACAACTTGCCTCTATGGTAAAATGAGTGCATTTGGAGCATAATGGGAGACAAAGTGACAACTGAGAGAGTAAGAAGGAAGAAGCTTGCAAAAGGCTCTAATTTAGCGCATTCACATCCGAAGTTAAGGTTTGAAAATTCACAGGAAAATTATTTAGTCTTCTTCCACAAAACCTTTAAGAGAACTTAAAATTTTTAAAAGCATATCTAATACTTAGACTATTTTTATACATCAAAAACAGTTTGCAGGTTAACATTTGGGAAAATAAACATTATCTTTTATGCCTCTTCATATTATTCATACCATAGTTTTATCTCGTTTTTTTTTTATAGTACATCAAAAACAGTTTGCAGGTTAACATTTGGGAAAGTAAACATTATCTTTTATGCCTCTTCATATTCATCCCATAGTTTTATCTGGGGTTTTTTTTATAGTGCTAATGACTTTAATAATCTGAATTTAATATATGGGTTCAATGGACAGAATAACCATATTAGCATAATTAAAGTATGTGTATAATGTAAGAGCTATAATGGTTGTGAAGTACTAGCCTGAGGCTAAATATTTTTTTATTATACATGGTGTTCAAAAGACAGCACTACTTACTTCACACTATGTAATCCTCTGCAGCTACTACTGCATTTCATGGATGAACTCATTGACTGTTCAAGACTGCAATTCTTTTGAAAATTATTTATATGGCAGATTATAGTATTTCTACATTATTTAAATAACTAAATTTATCTAAGCATTTCTGGAATTATGGGTTCTTTTTTAAGGTGAAAATAGTTACATAAGATAGTTCCAATTTCAATGGGATACTTATTGTTACTAGTGAAATTGCCATACTATCTTGCTTCAAGTACAGAGAACTTGCAATAACACATCACATCAAGCAGGATGTGAGTTTTCCAAATGTTAGCAGCAAAAATAAAATGGTTTCCCTCAGATTCTTGTAGAACCTTGTCATGTGACTTTCCAGCTTCATGATCAATATTTTCTGTCCACCCCTGCAAAAAAATAGAAAAGGGATGTAATGAGAACAGTGAAAAACAAGTTATAAAAATTTATGTACTGGATAATATTAATATAGTGCAGAAAATAATGTAGAATTAAAACAATTTCTCATGGCAAAGCTGTTTTGCAGTGGATGAAAAAGGCCAAGAAGGCAATGACTCATTGGGGAACTGACCTGTTCTGTAACACAAAATAGTCTTTGGTCAAATGCATAACACTCTGGTCCTATATAATCCAACCTGTAAGACTTTCCATTTAATCTACAGAAAATTTATCTACATTGGTTATGTAGTTTCAAACAGGGCAAGAGAACTGGCCTTCAAGCCAAAGGGTTAACTCACAGAAACTTCAAAAAAGCCAGTCTCGCAAAGTTAGAGAAAATGAAGTTCACAGTGTCGTAATCATCTCATCTCTGTCACAAAAAACAGAGGAAAAACAAATCTCAAATCTTCCTTTTCAAAAACTGCATTCTGAGAAGCCAGAATGCTGGCAGAAATCTAGAAGGACACTTGAGGGCTGGAAGATGGCAGTGAAGATAAAATCCACATTAGCCTTGGCAAGGGCAAGGAATGGGGGCTCAGGGTGCTGGTGTACAGCCAGCTGGATATGAGCCAGCAGTGTGCTCAGAGGACCAGGAAGGCCGGTGGCTGCTTGGCCTCTGTGAAGAATTAGTGTGGCCAGCAGGACCAGACTGTCCCCTGTTCTCAGCACTGGTGAGACCCTGCCTCTAATCCTGTATTCTGCTCTGGGTCCTTGACTACAGGGAAGCCATTGAGGCGCTGGAGCATGCCCAGAGAAGGACAACAAAAGTAGTGGAGAGTCTAGAAAACCTGTGAGGAGTGACTGAGGGAGCTGGTGTTGTCTAATCTGGAGAAAAGAAGGCTCAGGGGAAACCTTGTTGCTCTCTGCAATTGCTACTTCTCTACAGTCTCTACATTGCTTCCTTCCTGAAAGGAGGATATATTGAGGTGGGGCTCAGTCTCTTAGTCCGAGTCTCATGTGAAAGGATGAGTGGAAATGGCCTTAAATAGCACCAGGGAAGGCTCCAGTTAGATATTATGAAATTTCTTTTCATTGAAAGAGTGCTTAGGCACTGGAATAAATTGCCCAGGGAGGTAGAGGAGTCACTGTCTCTGAAAGCATTCAAGAGACATCTGGATGTGGTACTTGGGGATATATTTTAGGGTTGATGATGGTGGTGCTAGGCTGAAGGCTGACTTAGGTGATCTTGAAGGTCTGTTTGAAACTTGATGATTCTGTGGTTTAGGCTATTTTACATTTCGTAAACTCCTTGCTTTGGAGTTTACTTTTGTAAACTCATTCTATTTCCCTGTTGAGAGAAGTGGATGTTTCAGTTATGTGTAGTTATCTCTATGCCTGCATGGTTTCTTGTCCACTAAATATATTTGGAATGAAAACCAAATTTTTGGTAATAAAAAGCAAAATCATATGGGGAAAGAAGGGCTTCTCTAGGATCTAGTAATGCATTAAGAAATCACTTTGCCATAGCTCAAGTGCAATAGTCTACAGTACTTATATGTCAAAAGAGAGTTAGGTGTCAATTTCTCTGTAGACAATTTCTTATGCTATACTTTTTAAACAGTGGATTTTGGGTCTTTATTATCTTTAACGTGACAGAAAAATACAGAATCTAATAGACTTGCCTAGAAAAGTGAGTATTAATATCCAATACTGTTCAATTAAGCCCTGCAGAAAAAGGCTCCCTTTTACAGAGAAGATTTTATTTTTTATTAGAGAATATTTTTATTTTTTTATTACAGAAACACTGAGATTTCTTTTGGAAATTCCCCCCCTCCCCCCCCCCTTTTCTAAAGAAAAGCAAATAAGCTATGTCTGTGGGTAAAAGTATCTTCTAAACATCCAAGAAAGTCAAGTGAAATTGGATTTGTCTGAAATGCCTATGGTAATTGTGATTAAACAGAATACTTAAAAATAAAAAGGAAGTTTGATTTTTGGTAAAAAAACATTAAAAAGTCTGCACCAGCACTGTTATGAATGTCTTAATCCTTAGGCTTCTTAACTTGTCTTCATTTTAGTGTTTTTTTTTTCTGGCCATGACTTAGCTGCTGGGGATACTAATGGGGTGAAAAATACTTTATCTGGCTTTGAAAGATTCATCTGGATAAATCTTATCCTCTCAAAAATCAATTACTACATTCTCTATTGTCTACTGAATAATACATAAGTGCCCCAAATGTAATTCCATTGATGTCTGGTTATTTCTTCATTCCTGCGAAGAAGATTTTATTTTTCACTTTAACAGCTCATGATTTATATTAGTGAATAGATTGTTTCTTAGTCCCTAAAGAATCTTTATAAACAACTCTGGCCTCTCTGACCACACGGTTCTATCCTTATCTATTGCTACAGCAGTGCATTAACATGTTCAAACAATGGTTCATAGATACCAGTGCTGCAGCAGAAGTGCTTTTATGTGGTTTGGTTGAAAGCTTTTCTCTGAGGGGTAATTATATTCCTAGACATTAAGACGAAAGAAAATGAAATTAAGTTCACTGCAGCTACATTGAGATACAAATGAAAAAATTGGAAAGAGGGACTGTTCAATAGTAGTTTGCCTCCAATAAAATGTAAATTCTTCTTCACTAAACCCCACATTTTCTATAAATTACTGACCCATCCTATGTCAGAAAGAGAGCCTTCAGGTTTTTCAGTTTCTGGTTAACTCATATGGTGTCATGGGAATTTCCAAGGATATTAAGTCTCGTTTTTAGGAAGAGAAGCTCTGAATAATCAGAGCATACATACCCAACATTGAACAAAAGATTAATGCTGAGTCAGTTTTCAGACTAATCAGTAAACTGGAATCAGGTGTCACAATGTTGGTGACACTGTGCTTGAACCATGTCCCAGATGATTTAACAATCTCAAAGCTAGACAACTCACTAACTGTGCAGGAACACCAAAGGGCCTCAAAATAATACTGAAAACAAAATACTAATCAAAGGGGTAAGCTAGTTGAAGAAATTTGGTGAAGATGTGGGAGTGCCTTAAATCTCATCTTGCCCCAAAATTTCAGCATCCTAGGCAGATGCTGCATAGTCTGCAGGAAAGCTGTACTTTCCTGCTGTGATGATTTCACAAAATAATTATTACCTGTTGTATAGGCAGTACTTGCTTAAACAACTGGATGAGTAGGAAGACATTTTCTGTTTCTGTATATTTACCAGCATAATCATGGCTGCAGCAAGGCCCATGGGGGTTTTCTCTCATCACATAATTTTTCTGTATTAAGACTTATGATACTTATCAGATGTATTGAAATGATAACCATTAAGAGCTTGTTAATAGCTCACTAGAGTGATGTTCTTTAAGAATTTGGCAGAATTATTATTTATTAAAGTGATGCAAAATCCTTGATAATGCAATTTATAAAATAGGCAAATCATTGTCTTTGACTGGTGGGTGAAAAATAGTGCCAATAATTAAATTCAAAAGATGGCTATCGGAAAACTTAACATGTTGGATAATTTGCAGCTCCTTGTTAAGTGAAACCCTTGATTAACATTTCCCAGTTAGCTGCCAAGAACATTTATAAGGTTCATTAGAAGAGGCCATTCAGAGTAAGAATACACTGACAAACAAACTGGAGAGAGTAGCATAGAATTTTTTTCAATATTTATTTGCATAAAAAACAGATAGTAGCAACAGTGAAGTACACTTCTGAAAAACTACAGCAGGTATGGAACAATTTCTCCCATCAGTACATAAATGTGAACACACAGAGAGGAGATTCTCTAGCTGTCTTTGTTGCTATAAAATATGCAACCTTCAGTATTGGTTCACTGGGAAAAGATTATACCAGTGCTGTTATGGACCCAGCAATATAAGAAAATAAGGAGTCTAACTTCTTGTGATTAGATTTAGGAAGCTGATGTCCACCCTGATAATGCAATTTATGTATTATGTCCAGAATTTATCTGTCAGTGGATACATGTGTCAGTGTAACTAGTCTGGTTTTAAAATAAAAGTTCATAAAAAGCTAAGGGGAAATGTCCATTACTTCACCTCCCCCATTACTGCTTAATGTTATTAATTTCCACCTAACCAGATTTGCATTGATTTCATGATGAAAACCAATATTATATCCTTCCTCTACATTTAGTTAAAAGAAAAGGATACAACTTTTCTTTTCTTGTGTTCAAATTCAAAAAGAAATTTGATTTACTTACTAAAGTGCATTTCTGAATGTCCTCTTGTCAATTATACTTTGCCTCATTCACCTGTGCCAAAGATTTAATTTTAATAAAGCCATCTTCATTCATTACAACAAAAATGTTGTTTTAGTAGTTTCCTTTGAACTAGAAGTCATTAACTTTTTTGCACTTTTTGTAGATGAATGTACAGTCATAGAGTGAATTGCTTGTGTGATACGGAAATGTTTTTAGTACAGAGCCTGTACAAAATGAGATACAAGAAAACAAGTTTTTATTCCAAAGCAAACCTGATGAAAAGAAACAAAGGAAAGATCTATTTTGCAATAGTTCCTTGTTTTCTTTTTTAATGCACATAAATAATTACTATAGAAAATATCAATAGTATAAAATATCCTTTTGAGAGCTGCTTTATCATTCACTGCTCTGCCTGTTGAAGGAGTTGAACCCAAACACAAGTTTGTTCAGCCAAATGCTTTATCTATGGATTTTCTGAATGAGTGCAGGGTTTTGGTCTCATGAGATACCACCTGAGGCTGAGCCTAGCTGATCAGAGTGAGACTATTGCCACCATGTGACAAATTTAGCTTGCCCAGGTGAAAGAGAGAGCCCGCACATTTTTTTGTAATCTTTTCTAGTTAATTTACATACATCAATTTTGTAATATTTTCTAATTAATTTACATGCATCAAAAGCAAACCTTTACCTGAATTAAATGTTAAGAAAAAAAATAAGGAAGTTAGCATGTGATCACATAATGGTAATCGAAAATGAAACCATGTAACTGTTTACAGCCTTCAGCAACATATTAACACACCACATATGTGCATGGGAAATGAGGCAGATTTAGGCTGAATTTAAGCCTCACAAAATAGCATGTGGTTGATGGGAATCAGAAATTGTACTATGACCAGACATGTGCTTCCTGTGCTCTTCTAAAATTGTCTCTGACCATGCAAAGTTTTTGGTATATTGTAGGGCCAATGTAAAACTGAGCAGCTAAGCTGATTGCTGAGCAATGGCTTCAAAGGTGGTTCAAGAAGCTGCTGCTCTCTCAATTGCTTTTTACAAACTCTCAACTGATTGACCAGAGTAGCTGAGATTAGCACATGCTGATAGTCCAGTGTGGATTCAGTGTGAGCTAAGAAAACTCTCCCAGCACCCTAGACAAGCTTTCAGGTTCTGCTAAGAAAGCCAATGCAAGACAAACATTCTCCTCCCCAGTAACAGCTGCTACAAAGAGGCATGGTTTTCAAAACAGCTGTACACAAAAACAGCAGATGAGGAAATATCTTCTAAGTTATAAAAATCAGCATTTGAAGGCATAAGACTGACAGATCATGTGAAAAATTTGGGTCCGATAAGGACAGGAGAACTGAAGACAATATCTCCAAGGGCATAATTAAGAGGTTGTGAACATGACTGAAAGTCTTGTAAAACACAGCCAGAGATCCAATTTGTGGATAATTGTCATTTCTGTGGAGAACATATGAGGCAGCAGATTTACTTTATAACAGAGCTTCTGCAAGGGTTGTTTGCAGTAGAAACTTCTCCCAACCTTATTGGAACAAGGTAAAAAACAGAGCTTTCTGTACTCAAAGCCGTTAAGTACTGGTACACAGCCCTGCAATTATTTAGACAAGAATTGAATCTTGACTGAAGACCCTGCACACCTTGGGGTAGGAGAAGAAAATTTTTGCAGGTATGGACCCATAAATTTTTCACATCTAAAGCTGATGGTTTGTGAGAAAGTCTGAAAGAGACACTCTCTTGAAGCTAATAAAGTGCAGTGATAAAGGATTCACTTCTTATGTGTTTAGGAGCTAAGCCTGAAGAACAATTATTTCACAGTCTTGAAAGGATCTGGTCTACTGTTTAATAAAATATGATGAAATTCAAAGGGTGGAAAAAATATTTTTTTCATTTCACTGTAAGGGAGGAATCACTGGCATATCAAATATGACAAAATGCAATGAATATATTTAGGAACTGACTGAAATCTGGGAAGAGTATTATGAGAAAACAAAAAATGTGAAAGAATTTCTATAATCTCTCTGGATACTGGTAAAAAGTTGACTTGTTGACTTAGTGATTAAATACTGCTTTTGCATATTTCATTTTTGGGGCTGAAATTAAATTTTTAAGTCTAGAAATAGAAACACATAAATGTATGAATAATTGTATAAGAGAACTTAGATTTCAAGAATTTTTATCAAGGCATTATTTTATTTGGTTATTATTTTATTTTAATTTAAAACTAAATTCCAATTTAAAAATATAAGATTCCTTGAGGGATTAATATTTTATTTAAAGCAACTTAATTAAAAACTAAGATCTTCAACACAGTATGCATTATGAAGATGTACTAATTAAGCAATGTATGCTAAGTATGCGTATTACATATTGAGCAATGTTAGCTAAGTATGTTGAATCATATCCTAACATCAAATTGTCTTCAATGTATTGAGATACTTTGATTCTACTGCTGACATTTTGCATCCTTTGTAAGTTTGGTGAGATTTTATGTCCTTTCCAAGTTTGCTGGGGATTTTCTAGTGTGAAAACACACAGGCAATTTCATTTAGTTTCACTTTTTTATTAATTGGAAATTAGTTAGAAAAAAATTACTTATAGAATAATGTGTCATTTCCTGGGGCTTAAAAAATAGATCTCAGAAGTAATCTGGGTTGTATTCTCTCATATATATCTGTATTTCTTCTCCATAGCCTTGGGGTTTTTTTTAAAGCTTTTGGGAATCAACTTTGATAGACTATTGGAACTCCTATAACCTTTTTGTAGTTTGTCACTACAGAATGAAACACTGGAACTTGTATTAACTTGCACAATTGTGAAATTAGTATTTCAAAGTTAAAAACACCAGTTTTTATAAAAAACAGTTGATATTATAAAATACAATCTACTTGTCCCTTTCAATTAATAGCAGCTATTTTTTAACTGGTTTATATAGCTTTCAGGGTATGGAGTAAATAGATCATTCTCTCTCAATGGACTTTTCTGTTGAGTCAGTTTTACCTTTAGTTGTGAACCTGTAGATATGAATAATCTTCAGTGACACTACTAGAAGGATGAAGAATGGCTTAGTACTAGTGAGGATAACAAAATTAAGCCATGGACATGAGCTGAAAATCTTTATTCATGGTTAGAACCACTTCTACACTTCATGTAATCAAACTGTGCTTGAAATAAACTTGCTGGCTAGTAGAAATAACTAGTAAAAGCTCCTCATTAAAGAGTTGTTTATTTGTGTCAGTTGCAACTGAGGAGCTTCTAAGGGGCTTTCTGTTGTGTGAGTCAAACTTGAAGCATGGCACAAGGGTATAAGCATCTATTTAAAAGACAGTCATGTATTATTTATTGTGAACTGGTATTAACTATGAAATCGAGCTGAAAATCTTTATATTGATGCCTTACTACATCAGGAAATGAAGGGTTTGGTTTTCATTATGTATTAGGAGAGACCTAAAAGCACTGTATATTATGGCAGGGATTAACTGGAATGTAGTCTAAGTGGTGTTTGAGCTTCATTATCCTGCTGTAAAAAAGTATTTCAGTTTGAACTTCACTATCCAGAAAACAGAACTAAATATCTGTCTTCCCCATGCTGTAAGAGAGCTATAAAAGATGGAAAAACAGCAGGCAGGCAGCAGTCCTCTGAGGCTTCTTTTGGATACAAGGTAGGTACCTTGCTGCTCAGCACTTGAGACCAGTGTCTCAATATGGGCAAATCTGAAGTAGCAAAAAACTGCTTTTCTATGGGGAGGTTACTGCCTGAAAATGTTGTGACTCAGTTTTGAATATGAGTAACCAAGATCCAAGTGAAATTGCCTTTAAAGTCATTTAAGATGAGAGAAGTGGAAGATACCCCCAAATGATGCAGAATTAATGATTCTGGAAATGCTAGTATGCATGAGTAACTATATTTGTTGTTCTTAGAGAGCAACAGAATTATGCTTGTGTACAGATGCTTTATGCCTATGACTTTTTGTATTAGATTCAAAGTAATCTTTAGCTGAAGGCTTGACTTGGAAAAGGAAAAATGGCACATTTTCATCCAAGTGCTAGCACATTCTTGGCTCAAAATGTTGTGCCAGATCAGATTTCACATTTCAGATCATTCACATGGAACAGTTACCTTTATCACAAAATCTGCTTGTTTCCTTAAAATATTTTATTATATTACCTTACATACTATAAAAGCTTTAAGATTTACTGTGACACATCCTCTTTCTTTATTCAGTTATGTAATCATTGCCTTTTTTGGCACTCGAGAAGAAAAGGATTTGCATTTATTACATTTTTATATTATTTATTATACTTGTGGTTTTGTTTTGCCAAGTGCCATAGAATAAAATCACCAATTGCTCTGAGTTTAGGAGTTCATCTGTCAGTAGGGATACAACTATCACCATAACAATGTTATAACACCACCAGTAATAAACCTTCACAGTAAAGAAACCAGTATTTCATTGGCTTGGTTTAGAGTATTCTTTTACATCTTTGCTGACAGTGTACTGGTGATTTAGCTTCTCAAATTTCCATATTTCTGTCCAGTTTTATTTCTTTTTCCCACTCCACCACAGTGTTCATGTTTTAACAAAACCTGAAAAAAAAATTCTTTATGACATGTGTTTGTAATTAATCTGTTTGTCAAATTAGGCCTCTTTATATGTACATCTTAGTTTTCAGGAACGTATTTTCACCTTGAATTAACTCACCTATTTAAACATTGATTCCATATGTATTTTAAATTTCAATTACATGCGTGATGATGTTAGCATTCAGAATACTCTTTTATAAATGGATTGTGCACATTGTCATTCTTTGAATTACACATAGCAGAAATGCAATTTCTTCATCTTTTCTGTCAGGGAGGTTTTTCCATGTTTTTTTTTCTTTTTTTCTCCACTCCCTAGTGTACCTCTCTGCTCAGATGTTCTGTGGAGGGTAGTTTTGGTTGTTACATCAGATTTGATGCCAGTAAATTATGGAATTACAGCAAAATTACATATGAAGAGGAAGGACACAGTGTGTCTTCTTCCTGACAAATTTTTTCCTGCAAAACAAGAAGGTACATATGTATTCTTGAAGTTGTCCCCAGCTGATGAGAAAAATTTTGTGGGAAAGGGAGGAAGCAATAGTTCCTTTAAACAGAAAAACCCTAGCTTTTCAATCCCTTGTGTTTGAAAAAATATTGTATGTCCTATAGAAGAAATTATGCTCTTCTTCAAGTAAGTATGCATTTTTTTCTAACAGTAAGGAATATAATAAATTAATTGTGAATTAAAAGATCCTTTAGCACACACAGGTACATTGTAACTTGTTTTTATCTATATCCATGTCAGCTGTTCCATCATAAATCTCTAAATATTGCTTCTCCTGTTTGTTAATGTAAATCCTTATCTGGGGTTTATCAAAATCACAGAGGTTTCCCCTGGAGATAAACATATCTCTGAAAATTATGAAGCCTTTGCCAATTTTTTTTCCCAACCACTTCTGAAGGAAAAAAACCAAAAAATAAAGGTTTTCTACATAGTTTAGCTAAAATAGCAATGTGAATCTTTTCTTCAACTGAAGAAAATAACTTAATGAACATATTAACTTAAATGGCTATGTGCATTATGGATGCTGATTGCTGAATGAAAACACATGTTCCAATGTCAAACAAAGTTCCTGTAATAAGTCATATTCAGACTTCCTGAAATTCAATTATGTTTTCATTTGATTTTAGTTATAACAAATTTTTACTTTCTCTTCATATGTACAATTTTTATTTTTGTTCAAGCTACTTTCCATTATGTTCACTTCTGCTCTTATTGGTATGCTTATGGAGTGATTGTAATTTTAATCAAATAACTGTAATTGGAATGAGTAAAAGATTGTGCATTCATTTCCCTGTCTTATGCAGTAAAATAGAAGGCTTAGCTTCAATCACATATACTCTGAATTTAACTAATTTAGGGCATCACCACTGACCCACTGTGACCTCTGTGTTGTTGCTGGGTGTGAAAAGAAAGAGAGGTAGTGCTACTAAATGCAGAAACACTATTTCCAATGCATTCCAGGACATTTACTCCAAACAAGCTGTGAGAACAGGCTGAATGCCACTGGCAGTGGTCATCTGCACAGAATTTGCAACATTGAGCTTTTCTGAGGGAGTAAAACCACAATACTGATTATGCCAGAGCAAGTCAAAGAATAAATCTTATTAGGGTGAGCATACCTTTATTTTTTCAGGATACGGCCATCTGACTCCCAGCATTACCAGAATTATATGTCACTGCAAGATTATACTAGAGAGAGTCAATATTATTTCTAGTTAAAGAGAGGCACAGTGATGGCCACTAAATCATGCTGTTGTCTCTGGACTTTATACAAAATATGTTTTCTGTGTTGGAAGGCTTCATTAACATTTAGAATACTGATTTAACAAAGCCAACCAATTGAATTAATATCAGAAAATGTGCGTATGTGTTTAAGAGCTTATGTCTGTATGTTTTGTCTCTATATTAATGTAAATAGGTAGATGGTGCCAGGCAGGACTAGAGGTGACTGGCAGTCACACTGGCTCACTGCAACTGAAAACGGAGCAAAGTGACTTTCTGCCCTCCTTCAAGTCAGCACAAATATTCTTCCAAATTGCTAAAAGGACAGCCACCTGTATTTATGGCCCACCCCAGTGACTGTCCATTCATGGATTTTTAAGCTGGTAGGCAGCCAATATCCATCCTTCTTATTTCTGGACTGGAAACCTATCTAAATCAGCTAGCTGTGAATAAAATCTCTGATCTCAACCTCTAAATGTACTTGTCTCACCAGAACAAATCCAGCTGCTGATTCTTTCTCTGTACAAATCTGTTACACAGATGCCTTGAAAGATGCAAGACTTTTAGTATGGGAGATGTAAGAGTTTCAATTCTTAAAGTGTGATTGAAATATCAAAAGGCACAAAGCCTCAGGAAAAGGCTTTAACAGCTGGATGGATATCGGGGAGGGCATCTGTGAAAGGATGTAAAATTTGTAATATTTGCTCGCAATCTTAACTGGCAACAGGACTCTTTCCAGAAAAGAAGTGACATTATGTGTCTTCATACTTAGCATCCTGGGCCTTTTCAAATCTGCACCACCTAGAGTAAACCTGAACTGAAATGAAAGTGCTTTTTGCAAAGACAGATTTCGGAGGATAGTTCATAATATGCTGATTTGCAAGATATACTAAATATTTCAAGAAGATAATTCTTAATATTAAGTGACACCATTCTCATAAAAGAAGAAATATTAATCTGTTATATTCCTGGTGTTGTCTTTTTTTTTCAGTTTAAATACCTGGAAGAATGTTCATGGAAATGGAGTGTAGTTGTAATGACCATATGAGATTCTTAAATAGTTCAGCTGCATATTAACATATAATAAGCAAAAAAAGCCATTTATTGTTGCTCATAATATTGTGATAAAGCCTTTAAGATTACTGTTAACAATTAGTTCTACAAGATTCATATCCTAACATTGATTGTTCTCTTGCTATTCATACAAATCAGAGATGGAACATAAAAAAGTCTGTCTAGTGAAAGCCCAGGAGGTTATTTTTGGGATGGAGTTTTTTTCCTCATTTACTTTATAGCTGTCATCTCTGTGGTTTCAAGATTGTAATTAGATGTTACCTGAGCAGGCTGGCCTTGTACTGAAAATATGATAAATATTCTTATTGAGGAAATCCAACATAAATGAAGTTAGAATTTTGTTCTTGCTTTTAAGAAAGCCAAAACCTGTGAGAATTTTAGTAGTAGCTGCCATGCTTCTGCCACTCACCTGCTATTACAGGCAGATTATCTTATATTTTCTACATATAGTTATAATGGAATCACCTATGATTTAGATCTCTTAGTAATAATATTCTGTCTTAAAACAGTACTAGCTTTTCATAAATAAATGTAGGTTTATTTCTCTATGATGATACCTCTGGTTTTATTCTGGAGCCTGCATGTGAGAGAGAAACATTACTCCTGTTGCCTCCACTCTCCCCAGAGTGATGTTTGAATAGATGGAGGCCTTTAGGATTTCCCTCCTCTATCAAAGGTTTTATCCATTTTCTGTTAGCTTTAATTTTAACTCTATGGTCTTATGGCTATTCCTCAGTAAAGCTCCAGTCCTTTTATCCTTCTAGTTTATTGGTGAACACATCTTTTTCTCTGTCAGCCCAGCTTCCTGCGTCTTCTCCATTGTGCTCTCCCATGAGCTTCACATAAATCCCTTTGATGACACCAAGCACTTTTTCCTTTGCCATTGTACTTCTTCAATTCCTTGCTTCTATTGATGGCCTTGACTATTTCTCTATCTGACACATTTGGAAAGTTGTAATCACACACTCTGAGAAATGCTTTGTGATTGTTGTGGTGCAGCTGCTTCTTTTTCCTTTAGTGGTCTCCAAAATCCTGAGAGGACTTTGGCCTCAGAATATGTTTATTATTTTATGCATTTTCCGTGGAGAAAGTAACCTCAACTCAGTGCACCTGAGACAGCCAGCTTACAAAGCACTCTGTCATTCCATGTCAAAGTGTAGGACCATGAGGGATGGAACAGCTGTGTTTGTATGGGCTAATAGGGCTGCCCTGGGAAAGCACCCTTGGAACTGTTTCTGGCATAAGATAAGGCATAAAAGGCACTGAATAATGTCAGATAAAATGTTAGTGCAATAGATATTCAGATTTGTGACCCATTTTGTACCTGACAAAAGGGATAAAACTTTTTCCTTCAAGTATAATCCTGTTTCTGCTGAAATTATTAATAAAATGCATGGAGTTCAATGAGGAAACAATTAATGTGTGGTTTTTTCCTTTCTTCCCTTTTTTCCCTCCAGTTATCATTGTTTCTTGTACAGTATTGTTTAATACTTCAGCTGAATTCAAAGACTAGGGGCCACATAAGTTCTTCAGAACAATATTAATTTCAACAGACTGGAGGTTTGTAGACCAAATAATGGCTTATATAACAATGTGTTAAGACCAATAAAATCATTGCCTTCATTTTGCTTCTTCTGCATTTTTGCTAAAGCTTGTAATGGCATTGCTACTAAGAAAGATGCATATTAAAATTTTAGGAAATAGTTACGTTTTTTGCCTTTATAGATATACAGCTACATACAGGTAGATAGAAAAGTATATAAAAGTTGAAATTTTAATCTCGTAATTTTAAATACGTAGTTTTTGTGATTTCATTTTGCACCATCAGCTGGGGCACACTTACAGATTTAAGTCACCAGAGGTGAGCTGCATGTGAGGTGCATCCCCCAGCTGCACTCCACAAATAACTTACATACTGAAATCAAAGCTGAAGCAGTCTAATGGTAAGAGTAGGTTGGTTTATACAATTCAGTTGAAGCTTTGTATGGTTTTTTATTTCTGTTGTTCCCTAGTGCTATGCCAGATTTCTCTGTTCACCATGTGTAATACTTTCCATTGCAGAACCTGTCAGATTTTGAAAAAGTCTCTGTCAGGCTCTGTGTGGTTCATGTGACAGTAAACAGAATTCCTAGCTTTGATCATAGACTTAGTGGGATATGATAGTCAACAGCTTAAGTAGTGGGATATGATAGTCAACAGCTTAAATAAAGGGAAAATCCTGCCTTGAGGGGAAAAACCCTAACACCTCACTTTAAAAAAATCACATATTTGAATCTTCTCCTGGATGTGGATAGAGCTTAATTTTTTTTTCTAAAATGAATAAAATGACAGTCTCTATGATGGCAGAGCTTGGTTGGGCTTTGTAAAGTCTGCATTTTGTGGCAGTGGACTTATTGACGAGGGAAATCTCTGCTCACAGTTGATGGATGGTTAATGTTCCTTTTGTTGACCAAAGCTGAGAGTTTCAGCCATGGTGCCCAGCCCAAGGAGCCTGTTAAAAAGAGGGTTTTCATGAATTTTTTTGGAGAGGGGCTAGGTATAGAAAATAAAAGACAGTGGCTAGTACTGAGGCGTCAACAGAAATGAAAAGGGCACAGGAAGGTCATAGGATGCTGGGATGTACAACATGCTGAAAGTGGGCTATGCTTAAACTGTATAATCTTTTATGTCCTGTCCAACCAAAACCATCCTATTATTATCTGAAAAAGTTTGCTAGTGACAAATAGAGTAGCAAAATAACCTTACAATACTGAAGGGTGTGGCAAGTAAGTACAGAAATAGAATATAGACTTGTAACAAAGGAGAGAAGGGCACATGATCCCATGGGGTAGAACAAATGCAAAAAAGAAAAAATCTGGAGAGAAATAAGGCTGATAAATGCAGAGAAAACATGTGGTTATTCTTTCAGTCCATGTGGCCTTAGATTGGTTGTAGTACCTTTCTGCAGCTGTCTTCTTGAATGGTAGCAGCTGCTAACAGAACTTGAATATAAATTCTCCCATTTTCTCATCTTCTCCTTTAGAGAAGTGTAGACTTCATTAGCAATCACAAGAAAGAAGAGTATTAGAGGTGCCCAGGAATGCCATCTAGAATGAAACAGGCAGGTGTTAAGCAGAAATGATTGACAGTAAATCAGATGTAGGAAATTAATTGCCAGGAACAGATAGGAATGGGGAACTGGGGACTGAAAATTGTATGTATGTGAGATGAAAACATATTTGCATGATATTTCAGGTGCTGTAAGAATAGATAGGAAAATCAGGCTAAGGAAAATCTTAACAACAATTTTGTTGAAGTATATTTCTTATAATAACAGAAGAAATTAAAATATGTAAGACAAGTCAGAGTGCTTTGTGGACTATTTACTGGGATAAATTATGAGATTTAGACTTCATGTGGATGGTGAGTTCACTTATGGAAATACCTTTTCTGAATAAAGATAAGCACAAAATATGTAAAAAATTAAGAAAATAAAGGAAAATATCAGGAAAAATATCAGGAAAAGAAATAATACCCACAAATAGTGGATATCACAAATCCAGAATGACTGTAATAAAAATTAATTAATCCTTTCCACATTTGTGAAAAAACAAGTAATGAGATAGAATTTTACTGAATCAATCATGTTCTTAATATATGGTATGATAGAATAATTTCATAGAATTATAAATAACATAAATGAATATACGTGTGTTGCAGTGGAAAAAGAAGATTGAATATTTAAACATATCTTCTCAGAATTGGCTTAAAATTATATTCAAATAAACCATCCTTAATAATTACAGAGCTGATCTGTGAAAATTTTCTTCATTCCAACATAGCTCAGGACTTAGAGTAGATTCAAAGAGGCACTTTGTCACACGCAGGTGCTGGAACATAAGGTGATTAATTCTGAAACCCTGCTGTCAATGTCACTCAGTGCATGGGGCTTTAGACTGAGTGAGGGGCTACCTAAAATCTGCAACATTTGGCTTTTTTAGGATACTTCAGCTAATGAAAATCTGACTTTAAGTTACTGCTTTCTAGGGTGGAGGTATGATTTCAAGACTGCAGTGAGGTTTTCCTAAACCTTGCTGATTAGGGAGGCCAGAGTAACCTTTCCTTTAGAAACTGAAATGGGCAAAGAGAAGAAGAAAATGGGAAGAGAAATGGGCAAAGTCCCTTGGTTCCTCAGTGAAGTATTTACTGCTGTGAGTTGACTTACCAATTGCTCTTTTATAAAAAATTTCAACCACATTACTATTCTCCACAGAGTTCTACTGTTTATTCTGAAACTAGTCCTAAGAGAGGGACTAGTAGTGTCTCTATTCATCTTTTAAAATTGTGTCATTACAAATAAATAAATGGGGATGTTTACTAGGGCAGAAATTGAGTAACAATCAACATGATTCTATAGCCAAGAAGCTAAAGGTGGGAATCATATTCCAGTCTAATTCCACTTTTGCAGCTTTTCCAATGGGACTTGATTAAATCTTTATTTATTTTTCCCCCACTAAAAAAAATAATGTTGTGCCTCTACTTAAGAAAGGTGCAATTTTAAACCAATGAAAATTACTGTAATTCTATGTTTGTTCACAAATGTAGCCCATGGTGTAAATCTGTGCTCCAAACTTGGCTGATCTGTTGCAGATATGACAGATGGACTTTGCTGGCTTTGGACTCAACTCTGGCTCTGCCCCAGGCAAGGAACTGCTGCTTTGCTCCCCCAAACAAAGGCTGCATCAAGGAAGGTTAAGAATTCACAACCTGTGCTCTTTGCTGTGCTCCACTCCAAAGTAAGTGCTTGTCACCAAACCAATATCTTTCTGGATATTTTCACCTCCTACATATGGGCCACAGTTAAGCACTCCCCTGTCACTCTGCTTCTCCCAGAGCGCTGCATGTTTGGTGGTTTGGCAGAGGGAAAGACGAGTGGAAATATTGTCACTTTCCATATAATCTGAAATCTCATGACAAGATGAAACTAAATTTTAAGAATTTCTTGATGATGTTTGAATAATTCAGTATGAAGGGCTTTTCATTAACTGTAAACAAAATAATAACATTTTTAATGTTTCAGAGGATTTCGGTTTGTCAGTTCTTAAAAAATACTTCAGCCACATTGAATAAGACATAGAGGACTGTCTGCTATTAAACTCAGGAACTTTACATAAAAACTTGACTACTTTTTAGATGTTGACACAGATTTCTTGTTTTCCTTGGACAAGTTATCTATTCTTCTTGTCTAGGAAAAACATTAATGGAAATTTTCCTCTGTTTCACAATGCCATCTTTTCCTGGTGTTAATCACCTCATCAAATGATTGAACTTTGCTGATACGTCACGGAGGTCTATGCCCTTATATTTCAGTAAAATATTCTCTTCTCCCAACAGCCCAAGGCCCCATCCCCTAACTTGCCTTCAAAGATTTCCATAGAGATAGGAAATTCAGAACTTCTCTTTAAATCAAAGAGAAATGTGCATCTTGGCATTTGACAGCCAAGCAATAGTCACTGTTCACAGTCCAAGACATCAGGGAGTCATGCAAATGCAGATATTTTAGCATTGATCCTGTGCCAATGTGCCCTCCTTCTCAGTAGGCTTTTGGTCTTCTCTTGGTATACCAAAGAAAACTTGCATCTGTTCAGATCATGGGTAGATCAAGTTCCTGTCTACCAACAACATACTAATTTATAATATCAGTAAAAAACACCCTAGAGCCTTGGTAGACTAAACGTAGAAGAAAGCATACTTTTTTTTTTTCCCAAATCAAAGAATGCCACTTCTCCAAGAACAGCAGTAACTTTATACCTTGGATTCTAATCTAGAGAGTAGATATATCTTTAACATACTCCTCAGCACAGTGCACCAGTGATAGCCAGGGCACCTGGCAAGGTGTCATAGGGAAGATTCATGAATGCCTACAGTTTCTTACCCTGGTGTTTTTAAACATCTGTTATGACTACTGCTGAAAACAGCATCTTTCATTACACAGACCATTCTCTGACCTAGTATGTCAACTATGTTACAGTTGTAAGTAATTAAGACAATTAATTTACCTCTTGGTATACTTTTAAACCCCCAGGTTCCTTGATGATGTGAATTTTTTCTGCTTTAATGAATTTACATAATGGAGAAAAACATTTCTCAAAAAAATATCTTTAGTCTTTAGCAGTTTTCTAAATTTTTAAGAAAGAACCTGCAAAGTTTAAGGCATATAATTTTGAAGTATCACAATTAAAAGTCAGCACTCTTCTCTGTTATTTCTTTCTTGACATAAGAAATTAACTAGGGGAGTCTGGGGAGTGGGCGAAAAAAGAGAGAACTTTTACAGTGTGTCAATAGAACACAGAGCATGGCTGGATTTGCACTTCAGACTGTGAAAGAAATAGATGCAATGAAGAATTTATCTTTTTACTTCAGTAAATAATTTTTGCCCTTAGAATATAAGAGTGATTGTAAAATGTCCCTAGCTGAAATGCAACATTGGATTCCACAGTAAAAACATTAATTCATTAATGCTGGCTATATAACTTCAACTCTAATTTGCTGTACCCAAAAAGCACTCAGTTTAATCTTATCCATACATGTGAATCACTTCAGAAAGACAAATATTTTTTACACTTACCAGTATTGTCTCAAGCAGTTGCCAAGTACTGTCTCTTCATATTTTTAACCAAATACAAAATAAAACAAACAAATTTTTTATGCCAAAACCAAGGTTTTTATACCTGAAAACAGGTGTAATACACCTGTTGCCTGAAAAAAGAAACAAGGCTATTACTCCAAAGAGACAAGCTTTAAAATGTATTTGAAGTTGCAAATGGCACACTTACAAATCAATGCTTTGCTTTGTTAAATGGTTAGTTTCTGAAATTCTACAGTTCTTCAAGTGTTTCTCTGTAATTTTATATTTCTCCTTGATACAATTTCAGAAGGTAATTAAATACATCTTTAATCAGGCAAGCTATGTACACGCAAGCTTGAAATAAGGGAACGTGCTTTGCAATAGAAGATTGTGACTGAGTGAAATCTTCCTGTATATTATGCCTGGCAGCTGCATTTTGTTGTTTGAATTTTCAGGCACAGGCTCATAATTTAGAAATGCCTAGGTTGTTGGCCCTTGGGGTTATGTCTCCATCCACAAATGGCAACTTATTTTCTTAGTGTGATACCCTGCTTTTCTTACAGCCCTTTTTTGGGACTGTCATACCCCATTGGCAAGTGTACATAGCCCTAGGACATCAATTGCCACAACTCATGCAATATCACATTCACTGGCAAGCTCTCATAATCACTGTTTTAAAAAGGAGCTTATTTTTTCATTCTGTTTATAATGATAATCTCAAACATAAAGATGGGGGGAATAAATGACTGCCAAGTTAATATATTTTGCCTTGGATATGTTCATTTAAACTGAATTGCAAAAGACTGCTCAGTGTGAAATTATTTTTCTTTCCTTGTTTCCAGCAGCAGTTTTTGCTTTTCCTCTATGAATGCAGTAAGGCAATTCTGGAATGTATGTGTATATCTGTACATGCACCTGCTAGTGCATAGTTGGAAATATGGTGTGAGGAGGCTTTTCTTCCTTTGAATTTCTGTTCTTATTTTTTTCTTTTGAAAACTTTTGAAACTTCTTGATAATTCTAATGTGCATGGAACATTGCAGAAAAATCAATTTTCTTTTGCTTTCTGAACTGTTACATTTATGTAAATAATAGCTCCGTTCTCTGTCAAAGGATCAAAGGTTTCAGTTGTATCAGGAACTGTATTTTATATATCCATTGGAAGTAGTGAGATATAATAGCTCTTATGCTAATGGTAGTTGCTAAGTGAATAATAGGTTTCTTTTTTACTTCACCTCCAGTTCAGTTTAAAATACTGAAGAATATAGTAGAAACTAGAGTGGGAATATGCTAGAAACAATCTGCACAAATGAAAGGTGGAAAATGTTTTTTAGGACCTCTTAAAACTGACTTTTATCCATGCATTTCCAAATTTCAATGTCATAAACCTAAACATTACAGAAAATTTTGAAACAATAAGTTCCTTAATAATATGTGCTGAAACTATTCACCTGGCAACATTATTGCTCAATCTCTGATGACACAAGTATTTTTTCCTTATGGGTCCTATTTTATCTACTGGAAAAGCAAAACTGGTTATTGCATGTAATAATTTCTTACAATATCTGCTCCTGGTGAAACTGTTCCTGATGACCTCAGAGAGTCAGCCACTCCCAGGTTTCCAGGGACTTCAGTAGATCATGATGCTGAAGATACCGCTGGGTTGGCCTGCATCCTGTAGCCAGCATGGCAATAAATTCTGTCCTTGGAGTAAGTTCATGCTTTGATTAAAGTAACCCAGTCACTGTCCTCACAACATTGCAGAGAACCCGCAAGAGGACCGAGTCTCTGGCCTGAGCCTTAGTGTAAGAGAAAAAACTATTCCTGCATACAGCCAAGTACCTGGATGACAGATAGTGGATAGCTACAAGGATCTGACACCTGAATATGCATGGGATTGGGAATACCTGCCTGAGGCCTTCCAGATACAGCAGGCAGGATGATTGATGGCTTTATACATCTACCTCCTGCCTTGTACTTCAATGCTCATGCTTCAAAGGATGGATGGAGCACATGAATACTGGGACAGACTGAAGGGTGTCACTAACTGTACAGACAAAATATTGCCTGTCTCAGGGCACCAAAGAGTGGGTTTCTTACTCTAAAGGGTTTTGTCAGGAAACAGAGCAGGCTGCTCTATTAGGAAGTGCAAGCCAGGAGCCAGTGGTGAGTCAGGCTGGAAAGGCAGTGCCCTCACCCTCAGGCTGAAGTCTCTCTCTCTCACAGTATGCCAACAGAAGAGAAGAGAAAGGATTCAATAACAAGATTCAGCTAACAGCCCAAGGATGAAGGGGCAGGTCTGTAGTGAAGAGACATGCCTGAGGTCAGGCCAGAATGACAAGTCAGGAAGGCAAGGAAAAATGCAATGCCAGACATGATAAGTCAGGCTAGAGCAAGAGACTGAGTGCAGGTGCAGCTCCTGAATTACTGCTCAGGAGGTTGCATGGGTTGGGGACCCACAACTTCACTGTTTTTATGGACCTCAGATCTAAACACGCACAGCTGGCTGCATCACTCATAAACACAGGCAAGGTAAACGACCAGAAGAGGAGAGAAGAGGTAAAGGGAAGAATGACAAAGAGTTTTTAACTGGTATAGGACAGACTAGGCCATTGAGAGGACTACAGCTAATGTGACTCCTTGTCTCTTGACTGCAGGTGGTGGCATTTTTCTTACCTTGCCAGGCTCAATGTGCAATGCATCTGTCAGATGTTTTGGAGTAGTAACCACAGGACTTTGGTGAAAACCTTTAAGTGAGGTGTCCAAGGAAAGTAATGGGAGAAGCTTCATGGGATAGGAACTTCAGGAACTTATGTACCAAGTAAGAGGGCTTATGTGAGCTACAGAAGAATTTACAGTACTTGGGGCAAGAGTACCTCTTCATGTGAGCTAAGGATGCAGTTTGTGAACTCCCAACAGACCTGGAGGTTTCCCCAATTTGGTCACAAGCACAGGTACTGGATGGCTTTTGGCCTCAAGGGCATGCCCGAGGGCAACACAGGTATTGCCTCTCATTAGGTATTGCATCTTGGATCCTGCCTGTTTGTGCAGAGTTGTCCTGTTCACTGAGCTAAGCATCCCAATGGAAGTGTATCACTTGCCCCCTAGCCAGAAGCATGAAGTTCATCATTTCCATTCGCACACATCATTCCCCCACAATGACATACAGCTTCAAGGAGAAGCAAGAAGCCCTTTGGGGAAAATCTGTAGATTTCTAGCTCAGAAGTCTGTTTTGGTATAATACAGCACTGAACTGGTGTAAGAAAAGATGCCTCAGGGTTTTATTGTCTTAGAGTTAAATCACAGAGACGGATGCCCAAAACTGTTCCCAAAGAGCATGACAGGTTAGCTGTGGAGGGCAGAGCTGTTGAAGAAGATTGTGTCTTTAATGTTGCTTTTTGTTATGGGGAGACAGAACAGCTGGTTTCTGGGCTCTGGAGAAAGACTGGAATGATGTGAGGGGAGGAGTTTAGAAGTGAATAATGTGCATAGTCATTGCCACATTCCAAATACATTTAAAACAGGATGGTATGAAACAAAGAATGGAAGGAAAGAAAACACTGAGTGGAAAAAGGAGCAGATAAAAACAGCGAATAATGGGAGAGAGGAATGAAAGACATAAAGATGAAAATTGTGTGAGAGAAAACAAATATAAGCAAAGATATAGAAAGATAAACTGAAAGATGTTTAAGGGCTGCCTTTTCAATCAGCTTTGAAAAGGTTTTTGAATTAATTAATGGCAAAATTATTTGCTGCAGAGAGCGCTATCTACGGGAATATGGTTGGTAGAACATTTACCAGTGTTTATCATTTTGTGACAGTCATATGAGTTCTTTCATTGATTAAATTACTGTGCATTTTAGTGGCACAGTACCTTCTGATATCAGGAGCAATGCCTAGTCCTAACCTGACATCTTGACACAGTTAACATTTTAGAAAATGCTTTCTGGGTAAATCATATGAAGATATTATAGAAGGTCATACTTTTTAATACCTTCAATGTTTTTTAATACCTTTCCAAAAGTACATATTAAAAGATTGGTGTGGCTCTCTATATATGAAATTTGGAACTCATATATTTTGCTGGAGAATTAATTGTCAAAATTTTTATTGGTCTAAAAGAATACTCTTTTTTAACCAATAAGTGAACTGAGGAAAGATCAGTTTTTGGCACTGGAGCTCTCTAGTTTTTCAGTGGAAAATTATTCATAGTGAAGTATTACATTATATATTAAATCTATGAATAAAAATAGCTATCTAATATTGCAGACCTATGATCAATTCCTTAAAACAATTATGTATTTAATTTTATGTATACAAATAAATGAGTAGACTGATCCATTAGTAATATTAGGCATATGCACATGTCTTTGCAGATTTGGAGCTTAATTACTTCCCAATTTTTGTCTTTCAATTTAAGCTTGTTATCTAGACAACATAGGTTTTGACAGCCGGAAACTAGTATAATCTTCTTTCATTTATTCAAAAATTGTCTGAAGCACTTTTAGACAAATTAAAAAAAAAAAAAACTTCTTGAAACTTTGTACTTCAGTGTACATCACTGATGTTTTAACACAATAAAATAAGAAAAAGTGATATCTCATATCTTCCATTTTAAAAACTCCACAAAATCAGGTCTATATAATAATTTTGCAAATGCTAGTTTTCAGTAATGCTAGTACTGAAAGGTTTGTTTACTTTGTTTTAAACACTAAAACAGTGTAGAAGTTTTCAAAATACCTTGGTGATTGACAAAGAAAAATTATTTAGCATAATCTAGATAGAGTTAGTTGCCTGCATCAGGTTGACAATTATTTAATATGTGTTTACTTATAAAAACATGACCAAACAAAAACCACAATCAAAAACCACAAAAAAGGCCAGTTAAATGCATAGGTGAGATAGTACAAACACTTTAAGCAGTGTTGCAGAATACCTTTTTTAATAAACTGATAAGTACTTCTCACCATACACAGCATCATTGCACTAGGACTTTAGATGCTTAAAATTGTATTTTTTAAACTCTCAGGTGAATCAGAAGCATGGTTTTACAACTACAGTATGAAAGTCCTACCTTGTTTCATACATGAAGCTATTATTTTGCCCATTAAAACAGCAGGGTAACCTGGGCAAAAAATAAATGTGACTTTTATGTGGTTTTCAAAATGAAGATGTAGTCCCATGCTATTGGACAGATAATTTTACATATTTTCATTTAAGTAAGCTAGATAGTCAAAGTATTTTTAGTCCATTTATGAGTCAAGCAGAAGCAGAACTGATTACATGGAAGCAATTAATTTTGACAACAAACCTTCAGCTTTTTATCTCAGGATCCTGTAATGTATTCCAAGTCCTAAACACCTCAAATACAAAAATGTCAAGTAGTGAGCCTAGTTTGAAATACAAACATGAAGTCTGACTTGCCTGAAGCAGTTCAGATAAAATGATGTGCTGTTTCTCAGAAAGAAATGCATTCAAATGTGTTTAACATCATGCACACAATGCATTGCCATAGTAGTACCTTTTGAAGGTAGGCTCTGATTTTGCATGCCAGGTGACTGACACATGGACACCTTTTCCTGTTCTTTGGCTGAACATTTGTAAATCTCAAACTCTTGCTCCAACGTTGTCAGATGCCTTTTTCTTAAAAAAAGTAGCTCAGTTTTATGGTTGAAATGGGCATTGCTTTCCTGCCCGTTCCTTACCAACATTTTAATCAGGTACTGAATTAACTTTGAATTTCTGTCTGCAGCTCTTTAGTTCTACTTTCGAATGAAGAAACCTTTTGGGTCTTTTAAATGCTTATAAACACTTTGTTATTTCCCCTTTGTAGACAACCACAGGTTATTTTCAGTCATGATTTTTGCACATGTAATGCTTTTGCATTGGTATTTTTTCCTTTGTGTGAAGTCTGTATGATTCCTTGCTAAATACTTACTCTTGAACTTTGTGCAATCTTTACAGCAGGGCTATGGATCATTACAATTAACAATGACTTGAAACTACTCAATGCAGATTTAAACTTAAATGGAGAAATCAGCAGCACATTATTTTTTAATGCACTGGATCTTAGCAGGCACCAAGCTTCTTCATAGAGATAGTACCCTCAGACATAAGAAAATAGCCTGTTAAAGATGCAGAGATCCATAGCAAAGGATAACAATTAGAAACAATCATTGAACCCACTTGAAACTTGAATCCCTTCTCTGTTTATTTTTTTGTCTGTAATTGACACAAGAATCACATAATATAATTATAAATGGATTTGTGTATCTATTGGTATTTCTCAGCTTTTAAATGAATAAGATACCTTTACTTTAATCAGTTTTCTTCCTTTAAAACCTTGACACTTGTGTAACATTTTTCTTCACTCATAAATTCATTCATGTCTTGTGGGATGAAGAATGTGTTTTCACAGTTTTCCCTAGAGTGAAATTAAACTTCTCTGGGTAAAGAAAAGGTATCAAAGAGGTACTAATTCAATCTCGTGTTATCTCCTACAGTTGTCCAGGAGTTTTCTTGGTCCTTAAATTTGTTTCATGAAGCTGCACAGACCCAGAAATTACAAAATCCACATTTTGGGGAAAAAAAAGCACATTTTCTTCCACGGTTTTTATGTTGCAGAGGAAACCTTGAGCTGCCATGTTTCCCCAGAGATCTTAGAGCTTGCCTGGAAATTGCTTGTTCAGGGACACCTAAACTTGGTAGTCTTATCATCCAAATGCATAAAATGTCAATATCTACAAGGAGTATTCCAGTCTCCAATGAAAAGCATTACTAGGTAAAAAAGTACTTTTCAGCATGAAAAGTATGATATGCATCTCTAGGAATAGTTCAGCAGTGAAGGCACTGGAGTCTTTAGTTTTATGCAACAGCCAACCAAGTTTGCATCTTCATACAGGCTGTTTGCCTTATTGATTGTCATATTTCTTAATTTCTTCATTTTGAAAATGAGTCATGACCTTGCTATCATTTACATCCTTGATATTTTCTCATGATTTACTGACTTCAAATTAGAGCTGAAAGTTTTCAATGTACATGAAAAACTTGTAACCTTCAGCAAAATGCTTCAGCTATGAATTTGTCAAGTAAGAGAAAACAATTTTGATACATTTAGACCCCTTGACCTTTTATGGATGAAAATTAAAACACTCAACAGTCTGATGGAAAAGACTATAGAGGGGAACACTTGGTAGGTCTCAGTTGTCAGTTTACCCAATACATCTCCTTAAGTGACCAAGGGGAATGACAAAGCCATCTGTAGACATCTGCAATTCCAGTTTCCAATTAAAGAACATATAGCATTTCTACAGATCATCTTGTGGTTGTGGAAGGAAATAAGAATTCATGTTGGAACGTACTAAACAGGAAGAAAACAAACAGCTTGGCTAGGCTTGTAAGGTTGTAACAATCCATTCAATATCATGTTAGTCTCAATAAATGAAAAATTAGTTATGCACATACATTAGATAAATACTTACCTGTACCTAATCAATACCAAAAAGTAGTTTTCAAAATTTCACTAGAATTATGACAAAAAGGGTAGCTTCACAAAATTGCAATGGAATTTTTTGTTGGTTTTTTTTTGTTGTTGTTTTGGTTTGGTTTTTTTTTGGTTTTTTTTTTGTTTGTTTTTTCTTGGTTTTTTTGATACAGACAGGATAGTCATATTTATAGAATTAAATTTGCTATACAGGAAAACAAATAGGAAATTCATGGCAGAATTTACATCTGCCACAAGCAAATTTTAAGAAAACCCCAGTTCAGAGAACCTCTAGTTCTGCAAATGAAGATTAATAGACATTTTACTCTCAGACCCCAAGTCAAGGAACCAATAACCTAGGATATGCTTTGCCATATATTCACCTCAGTTCAGATGTATTTAAACCACAGCATTTTCTCATTTAAAAATAGCTTTAATATTAGAGCTGGAGAAAATGTTTACTATGGCTACCATGTTCAAATAGGGAACACTATGCAAAATGGTTGCTACTTTTGACAGTGGTTTCACAGCAGAGAAAGACAGTGCTTGCAACAAAGCTGCCTTCCAGACAAAGGGCAGGGCATTAGGAATCAATAAAAAAAAAAAAAACCAAACATGTGAATGGATGCATTTAGGCAGAGAGTAAGAGGTGGAGATGGGAATAATTCAAAGGAGAGAAGTTGTGCAGGTGTGTGCTATACTAAAAGTGAGTTCATACTGTACATTTGCAGATCCTGTGCCAAGTGCTTGTATTACTGATATGGAATCTAGTGTGATATAAATGCATGAGAAATAAGTCTGTTTAAAATTTTGGCTTCTAAAATGAAAGTCTCAGAGAGTCTCAGAGACCTCCCAAAGCATTTGGGCCACACAAAGCTGATGTTTCATATTTACATCACAGGCTGTTATGCCCTGAGAGCTTTCTATGTTGTTTTTAATGAAGAGAGCAGACAAAGGCAGCACTGTAAGTCAAATTCCCCTAAAGACAATGTAACTAGGCCAGCTGACACACTGAGGCCTTGCTGAATAGAGACAAGTGCTGCTCATTCCCCCTGCACATTAAAAGCTGTGTCAAATACCTAAAAGTTTCATAATGCTCTTGCAGTCTTAATATAGCTCATGTCTGAGCATGTGCTCTGTACTTGTGTTTGATGAGATGGACCCTTCAAGAGTTCCAGCTGCTGGAAGATGATGTTGCAAATTGTGGTTAGTTTTCCCCAAAGCTCAAAACTTCATGAAATTTAGTGTACATTCAAAGAAATAACTAGAACCACTTCCCCAAATAAACTTGTCCTGATTCTGCCTGCAAAATATCTAGTGCATGATCCTGACCCTAAAGCTGATAGTCCCCTTCTAAGGGATTTCTGTTCCAGCTGTTCTGAACTGATTAATGAGTTTTCTCAGCTACTGGACAGAATTACTGCTCCAGGAACTAAAGATGATGGTTCAGTTCTGTAGGGAACTAAATGTGTTGCTGAGACTTAGCAGAGTAAATGCAGCAGAGTGCAGCAAGGAGTGCAACCCACTGAGTTTACTCTCAGCGTTTCCTAAAGAGCATGTATTGTAAAAATAGAAATGTACTTTCAATTCTCCTGGGTTCTGATAAATCCCTGAAGGATGGGAACTGTGCTCCCATCCTGTTCGCCATCAGCTTCTTCCAAGAACATACATTCAGAACTCTGAAACTAACTCCGTAATTCAAAATGTGCAACTCTTACAGGGCTCATGGCAACACATTGTACACCCTTAGTTGTACAACAGGTGCAGTAATGAGCAAGGTGCTGATTTAAAATTCTGTTATAATTTCTATGATTTCAATGTAATCCAAAACGCTGAACTCCAATTTTCATGGTCTGGCCTGTGCCACACCATGGGATCACAAGTTCCTAGCTGACTCTAGATCTAAATGTAGAACTTCTGCTGGCAGTTGCAAAATCTGGTGTAACATATGATAGAATCAGAGACAGAGGGTAGGTTTAGATTAGATTTAGATTAGATGTTAGAAGGAACTTCCAACACAAACCATCCTATTACTCTATAAATGCCCTGGTTACTAAGCAGTAAAAGGTAGTGAGTATAACCAATGCAATTGAAAAAACTGATTTAGTATTGTGGCAGTGACCTAACAGAGTGGTACAGAAATGAATCAATACTAAAATTCTGTTTATGTATGTAATATTGCATAGAGGATATGCTTGACTAACATTTTTGGCACAATGAGCCAATGAGATTTAAACTGCAAAAGGAAACTATAGATTCAAGACAGATATAAAAAGAAATGGGAAACTTTCTTATAAGGGCCTTGGGACAAATCTGTAAATATGAATAACATCAGCATGTTAGATGCATTTTAGAATCCAGCTTATTGCTGTGCTATGCCTTAAACAAGCTATTTTAAACAATGGAGTTTGGAATCATAGAGTTGTTTGAGTTGGAAGGGATGGGAGTTTCAAAGTCTGGAGCTGTTGCTGTAACAAGAAATTATTTTCTAAAAGTTTTTAAAGAAAAACTTAAGTAAAGTTGTACATAAGTGGTCTATCAAGTTTACTGGGTTTCACAGCATACTCTAAAGCTCCAATTTTTTATGCAAGCTACTAGTTATTTCATTCTTCATCAAGGTCTATTTTACAATTCTTGATAATTGTCTTACAATTTGCTTCACTAGCGGACTGATATGACAGGGTTTGTGTTCAAGTAAAGCAATTTAGAAGAGAGAAACAGCATTATTAACCTATGACCCATGTGTAGCATTAGAGTAACAAAGATATTTGTAGTTGTATTATTCTAATTTATTTCTACAGTAATGGAATTCTTAAATTTTCTCACTGACAGAAGGTAAGACCTATGCCAACATTTAGTCTGAGATTTTCAGAAAAATGGAGGATAAATTTAGGCTTTGATGTATCTTATGACATTCCAGTTCATACCCAATATTCACAGCAGTCAAATATAGTTCCCTAGGAGTACAACAGGACAAGCTCCACAGCAGCTGTCAATATTGCATATCCTTAATGGGCTTGGACAAGGTGACTGTTCATCACCTCCAGCTCTGCACATATTAAGACTCCTGTCAGTGAAAAACACTCAATTTCACTAGGTGACAGCATGGCTCTGGTATGTCAGCAGAAAAATGTTAGTATTATGTAGACACTTTTCTCAGATTGGCATGGATTATATTTTGCCTTAATAGGTAGCTATTATTCTTAAAGAGATAAATTGCTGGAAATTACTCTTTGCAAAACAGCTCAGAGAAGAAAAACATTAGAAAGGACAATGATTTGATCACCAGAGAGAATTATTGAAAATGGACATTTTCCCTTTGACAGAACAATCTCCGGGGATATGGGATTAGAATAATGAGGCACAGCAGTGTGAACTATCCTGTGTTCCAACAATGCTGTCATACTTCCCCCCATGACAGTAGAAGAGCACAAGCATAAAATCACTACTCTGTACTTATCAAGAGCACCCTGACAAAACAGTGTGGTACCTCAAGGGCAATACTCTAGGGGTACATAAAGGCTCAGTTTCTATTCAGAATACTGATAAACTGCACTGCTTAAATTATAGTCTACAAATATTTTAGCAGTCAGGAAGTTTGTTGTGAAAAACTTGGCCTGCACCATGGAACAATATGAAATTCAGGAAGATTTGCCAAATTAAATGCTTAGATTAGGTTAGTCACCCTCAGAAAAACATGCCAGTGAAGCAGGAGAACATTATGGTGGCAGATAAATAATTACCATCATTCAATAATGTAATATTATATATAGCAGTAGAAGATATTATTATAAAGTGCTAACAGAGTTGCCATATAAAATATATGGCTGAAAATTTCAGAGACTGGAAAAAAAACTTTTCTGTAACAAGCCTTAATTTTTCAGTATTGCAGTTGAAGAAGAGAGTCAGTCTTCTGTCCACTGAAAAGGTGTTGTTGTTTAGTGGACAGTTTTCTGTCCAATGAAAATGTGTTCCCCTGTTGTACAAGGGAACAAACCCTAAATTACACACTGAAATGTTATGGAAAAAATGATGATAAAGCTAATCTGAAGATTTCCTAATGGGGAAATTACTACTTTTCCAGATACAACCGCAGGAGTTCCACTTCTTTGTAAAGACTGGATGATGTTTTTTATTCATGCAACAGCACTATATTAATGGGACAGGCCACTCTATAGAATAAGGACTGAACTACAATCCACAACAGTCACTTTCCCAGAGGGTCACAGAGAAGCAATGTTTTTTAATACCATATAGATCATCATCACAATGCATTAAATAGCTAGTGACATACTGTTTTGTCAATAGAGAGGTTGTTTGTAAATAGGACAGCTGGAAGCTGACTGTTATTGAGTTAGGAGTCACAGAAAACTTCATAGTGAAAGACAGAATTAGAGTTCCTAGCTCTCAATTTAGCCCTAATTCATGAATTACATCCTAAATTGCCTTAAAAATTGAATTTAAAAATCAAATGTGACTGCTAATGGGTACCTAGTTTCATGCTGCAAATAAACTATATGAGTGTAAAACAATGGGGTTGCAGTTTAGGTGCAGTTTAGGTGAAAAACAGGCCATGATACATAAAGCCTGTAGTTATCTCTAAATACTTTCAGATGACACAGACTGTTAATTGAATTAGTGTTTTGCTGCACATAATTGACAGAACCTTTTCAGAATAATAAAATAAAACATTGGAGAGGTCCATAGAATGATCCCCTCTGCAGAACTGACCCAGCTTTTAAGAAATCTCTAGGGGTTCTTGATAATCAGTGGAAATGGGACTCTAGGGACTGACTTCTCTCCTTTCAGCTACTGACAGTGTAAATGTCATGCATGCTTCAGTGACATGCACAGAGAGTTATGCAAGCGTATGCCACACTTTCCTAATAGGAGTTAAGCACCTGGATGAAGATTGTTTTGCTTTCTCAGTCCCAGAGAGAGTAATTATTGCTCATTTGCTGATCAAAATACAATCTTAAATCTGACCTTCTGAAAGTAATGAAAACACAACCATTATACACATCTCCATAAATGACGTTCAGACAAGGCTTCTTTTGATTCAGGACAGTTTTCCTTCAGTAGGCAGGTCAGCCCTCGTGGCATATCTCCCATGTACCTATGTAAACAATTGTGTGTAACCATTATTCAGTATCAGATAAGCAAGATACTAACTAAAGTAAGGGGCAGTGATAAATTGATTGAGCCTGAGGGCCAGCTCCACTCACCAGCTGTACTACAGGCAATGAAATAAAAAAAAAATATTCCGCGTATTCATCAAGAGTAGATGAGAGTTTTCATTGTTTTGCTCATTTTGTATGCAGTTGGAAAGGAGAAGACTCCTTCTTACACAAGAGATTAGATGGGATTAAGTTTCTGACATGAAGTTTCCCTCTGCATTTAACAGGATTAGAAATCCCAGAGTCTCAGTGTATCTGCTCCATTTTGTGTGTGGCTGCAGTAAATAATGATACCAAAAAAGACTCAAGAATTTTTGTGGGACTAAAGGTAAGTATCAAAACCTGTTTAGGACTCCTGTCTAATATTCTCATAGGCATGTCCATAAAACACAGGTATGATTTAGATGTTGTGCTTATTTCCTATACCCAAATATAGAGGAACTGCTACTCCTGTAGAGTAGGTACTCTGCCTCATCTGAAAGGATGGCTCACAAGTTTTAAGGACACTATTCCCTTAGGAGTATAAACTTCATAATACCTACAGGGGTTGTGCCAGAGATATGTGCATTTCTGTTATGAAGATAATGGTTTCTGTAGTGATTGTAAGGACCTAGTACAACTGGAACAAGTACCTAATTGAAAATACACTTCCTGATTAGAGAATTCTCATTAGTACACAGGAATCTCAAGTGTAGTGTGTGTTGAAGCCAAGCAATGTAGTTGTGGGTTTCTTAGAAAAAAAACCAAAACCAATCTTTTGAATAGCTTAGTTGTCATAAGGTCTAGTTTCTCTGTGGTTTATGAACTGCATTTCTACAGCTCATTTTCACAACACTGCCCACACTCATGCCAAACGGGTACTAAGTAATTGTGCTGTATGTAACAGGCTGCACAGCTGAGGCTATTCCCACTGCATTAGTCAGTCTACTGCATACAGGTATCACAAATTATTTCCCACTTTCTTCACAGTCAGAACATTTTGTTCCACAGTACTGGATACTCTTTTTAAAGCTACACTTCATTAAGTGGTTAATAATCTTTTAAAAACAAAACAGCTATCTTCACATTTGTAAGGACTGCAAAAGCAGTACCATTCAGGAGCTGCTGTAGGAGCTAGGAGAAAATACCAAAACCAAATGGTAATAAATTTAGTTTTCAGTTTAATTTTTTTTAAAGAACTGTACTGATAACACCTTTAAATAGAGGCATTACACTCTCTAAAACCAAGCACACTCTGTGCATATATTACTAATTCCCAACAGGTGTCTGCAAGTTTGATGGGATGAAAGAATTAAGTCTGTATTTAGTTTGGAATAAATATAAAATTCTTGAACATCCACTGGTTACTCAGAGAGAATGGTCTTTTGCCATTCAAAACCAACCAGTTATCAATGTTTGCAGATTTTCCAATGTCTTATTCAGTTGTCTCATTAAAGAGCACATCTGCTTTTGCAAATGATATTTAAATCCGTGCCTGAACACGTGTAAAGTATGACAGTGGGTGGAAGAGGAAATCCTCTTTCTTTTTCTCACTCTTCCTTTCTCTCTCCCTCTCTTTCGTTTGCACTGCTTCCCAATATGTGAGGATTAGCAGTGGTCTGATGACAGTTTATACAGGTTATCAAAGGCAAAGGATAACAGGGCTCTAAAACTATGCTTACAATATACTGATAACTTCAAAAAAGATGAAATGATGACTGGAGAAGGCAGCAGCCTTTAAATGGGATGTCTTGTCCATAACTTGTCCATACACTACCAGCTGGTATGATGCACCTATTAAGTTACTTATTGCACACTGTCTTCCTCGCACATATACAGAATCACAGAATCACAGAATAATGAGGCTGGAAGAGACCTCTAAGATCATCAAGACCAACATATGCCCTAACACTTCAACTAGATTATAGCACCAAGTGCCAGGTCCAGTCTTTAGTTGTTGCAATTTTGCACTTTTTCCTTCGTAAAAGGCATTGTATGGCTCTACTGCTCAAGAAAGGTTCCTGGGAAGCTGCTTTCTTTCAAAAATCTTCATTGTTATAACCCTTAAAAACACGTCATGGAGAAATAGGCTGCTGTCTCCCCATTAGATCTGTCTGCAGGGCTGAATGTCTTGTCAAGCTTCTGCCCATCCCTTTCCCTGGTCAGGCTGTAGCTCTGTTCAGACTTGCAATCTTTATATGTGCTGAGAAGTCCATGGTATTAAAGGATCTATGTCTTCTAGTAGAAATTAGACTTGACTGAACACTTAATATTGATGGGTAGTATGTAGTTTCATTGATACCTAACTTTGCTGTGACTGTCTGTATTTTATTTCTAAAGTAGATTGGCCAGCTTTAGCTTCCTTCTTTTTTATCCCTTTATACTATTTGTGTCTTTATTTAAGTACAATAAACTTCTATCAGCTATCTTCCCTTGTATGCACTGGTTCACTGTGTCCAAGTCATCACCTAAATATTTTATGGTAAATTAAATAAATGAAACTGAATTAGTATTTATGGGACATATCACTCTGCAGACTCAGAATACGCTTCTGAATCACATTAAATTTACCAATGTCCTTTTGAAATTGAAGACCTGAGAACCGGATGCATTAATTCTTCCAATGGTTTCTGAAACCTTCCCCAGGTGTAATGTCAAGGCTTCCTGATTAGGCATCTAATAATCAAGATTGAACCCATAACCTGTATGCATGTAGTTTCTTAGTTTATAGTCTAAGTCATGCTTGTGATGTGACAATGTACACATGGCACAGACAGGGATAACCGAGCCAGTCTTAGTCTAGGCTGGGTAACAATGAAACTCTAAATAGAGTTGCTCTACCTAGCCATACTTATTTGTCTTTTGAAACCATGATATGGAAACTTCACAGGTTTTGCTAACTAAGCTAGATAGACAACATTTGACTCTTCCAATCTGACTCTATTTTAAAATTTTACTGTTAGAAATAATACTGCCACCACTAGTTTTTGTGCACATTCATTGAGGTGCAGAAATACTGTCTCAAACCACTGTGACTGTAATTTAGGGTTAGGCAGCTGAAGGATTGTAGAGATGTTTTACCTACACCTTAAAATAAGGCCAAAATGTCCATAAAACTTTAACACTACCTCTAAAAAATCCCATTTCCTAATCACAAAATTTTAGTATGCATAAAGTTTCCTGGAAAGAACTGAGTCTTTCACCAAAGCATTGACAAAGGTAGTCACTAAAATCAATCAAATAACTCAATCACCATGTGAATGGTATGATTAAAATAGAGAGATGTCATAGGAACTTTTGAAACTACAAATAAAGCCTTTCAGTGCCTGCCTTTTTTTCCCCTAAGTTCATTCCTTTTTGCCTTGTCTTCAATGGTTTCTTTGTTTTAGTATCTCTTTGCAATGCAGCTCTTTTGTGTTCAGTGTGAGAGATTTACAGCTGCTATATAAGAAAGAAACGCTAAAGCTGCACAAAAAAGTTCATTGTTAGAAAAAATTTGGATTTGTATTTCAAAACTAAATCATCAGTGCAGAGATAGGCATTAAGATCAATTATCTGATTCTGTGTTGATTTTTTTCATTAAATATTCAGCTCTGGCCAAATCCCCTCTTGGACTCCTTCATTACAAATTATAATTAGTGAGAAATTTAATGGCCTAATGAGAAAGAGAATAACATTTGGTGATAGAACAGTTGAGGGACTTATGCAATACTTACCTGTCTAACACAATTCATGATATCCATCTTGAAATTCTCTCTCCTCCTCCCAACAGATCTTTGTCTTGGAAAGCTGAGGAAGGTCTCTATTCTCGACTGAGCTGCCTAACTTAATGATGATGTCCTGATTTAACCATCGCAAGATCTGAACGTTTTGTTTGTGTTTGTATTATTTACAGTAAATATTTTGCATTAAAACACCAAAACCAAACCTTTGAGTTGATCTGTGGGGACACATGTGTGAGAAGGGAACTTAAGCTGGAGCAAGAATTTTGTACAAGTTTTATACATCTCAATGACATTTACATCCCAGGCTCAGCTGTTAATTTGATGAAATGTCCTTGCTGTGTTTTGAAAAGAAGAACTGAAAGTGCCTCAGGTTGTTTTTTGATTTTTAAAAATAACTTAGGTCTTCAGATACAGGATATTAGATATGAGGAGAAATGCCTCCCTCACATCCCTGCATAAGGCTTTAGGGTAAACCACTATACCTCTGATTTCCTAATTGCTTATACCCTGCTATAAAACCCTTCCTCAGGGACCTCATTTCAAGGCACACAGGAATCACGGGAATGTGATTTAGTTTGAGAAACTGGACTGTGACTGCCAGGCACCTAAAAAGTCTAAGTATGTAATAATGTGAAATTTGAGCAGTGAGTACTGAGCACCTTGCTTGACTCCAAGATTAATTTGTCCTTTTTTAATGACTATGTAATTATTGATATACTGCTCAGCACAGTACTGTAGGGTAGCTTTTGTCCTTCATGGGCCCACAGAAATTAAGTCTTTTTCTGTTCCATAAAATACTGGTCTGTGGAGCAGGAGAATTTTTTCCTATAACTCTAGTAAGTCTTGTAAAATTATAGATGATTCTGAAAAGTAGTGTTACTAAAAATATTCCATTCATTTCTACTGTAAAATATACTGTATTCAAAGTTGAGAACAAATGAAAATGAAATTAAAACTTGTCCTTCCTGCTGTGAAAAAGGTAGATATATAATGTGCTGTTAATTTATAGCAATAAATACATACAGTCATCATTTTATATCATTTAGCATTTTTTTGCCATGTTTGTACCTTCTTACTGTGAAAGTTTAAAGCTATTCTTCTAACCTTTCTGTGGATATTTCAAATTGAGGAATTCAGATACCATCCAAACAAAAAGACCCTGTATACCCATGTAAGATCAACAGGAGAAATAGAATCCCCATGGAAGCAATTCTCTCTGAAAGCCTGAGCTTACCTTACAGCAAAAGTCCTGCTTCTGCTCAGTTTAGGTGCCATGATTGGAATAAGCACTATTTTGCAATGTACAATATACAGTATGAATCTAAGAGAAAGTCAAATCATTCTGAGTTGGCTTATTTTAACTGCAGATCAATTAACAACTTCGCCATAAAAACATACAATTGATAACTTATTAATTTTAATAATTGATGACTCAAATGAAAAAATTTATATAATTCTTTTTAAGAATTCCTTCCACTGTTTTCAAATTAACACTGAAAAACTCCACAATGCTGTTATTTTAGGAATATACCAGTGAAAATCTGCAGCAGTAGATTTAATGAAATTATTTGGCTTTTCATTTGGCCTGGGTGAAACAATGCAGCAGTAGTTTTCATAATGACTTATCTTTTGAATTTACTAGTGTTTAAATGTGCCTCTGGGGCTCTGGAAACTGGATCAATACCAAACCTAATGAAGTAAGTGGACTCTGCACCAAGGATGAGATTTACCTCTAGAGTTGAAGAGCTGGCCAAAGGTCTCTACTGTTTAGATGGAACTAAGAGTTTATTCTGACCTTCTGCACTGTATTAATCTTACCTTGAAGAAAACCTGTCTGCAGTCTTCACATTTCACAAGTACGTATATTTTACTATAAAGCCTCAGGTGAACTCTTAAGATTGTATTTCAGGATTTTCATTTTATTTTCATATTAAAGTAATTGATCCAGTTAAATTAAATTAAAACAAACAGAAAACTCCTTTTTGACTTGCAAAATGTGCAGTTAAAACAGATCAAGATAACAATGAATCATGTTTTTTAACACCTAGTAACAATATCTTGTCAATATCTGCTCCACTGAATGAGAGTTCAGTGCTAATCATGCAAAAATTATCTAAATTACTACTGAGTAGCAGCGTATTTTTTCTTTTGAATGCCCAAAAAATGCTCAAAAAGCCCAAAACATCTTCCATCATGAATATGTCTATCAGATGTCCCTTAAACTGCACCATAAGGAAATAATACCCCAACCAACCAACCAACCAACCCAGACTGTAAAAAGTGTTTCCAGTGATGGCTGCCTTCACTGTCAAAGTGACAACTGATAAAGAATGGCAATGGGTATTAATTGCTTTTGCATTTCTTTGGTTTGTCTTAGTTTTCTAACACGAGGGCCTTTGCTAATGTATTGAGCAATCCACCAGAAGCTGTGGCACAGCTGTTCCAAAGTGCTGTAGAACTTTTCCTCTGCAGCCAAATGAAGGGCTCATCTTGGCTGTTGCCAACATGATGTTTGGCTGCTTGCTTGGCCCCTGGCCTTCCCATTAAATTCCACTGATGGAAGAGAAGGCATAAAACACTCCTTTTCCCTTAATCCACTGCAAACTAGCTGAGGGCAGGACGCTGCTCACTCAGCCATATACACTCCAGCCTAGCATGGAATTGTCTCAGCTTGATGCCATTAATTTTCATGGGTTAATAGAAAGTTGTATTGAGTCTGTAGTTTGAAAAACACAGTTGCATTTCTAGAGATACTTTAAAATCCAATATAAACTGTATATTTTATTAGAACAGGCTTGTACAAAATTCTATGGCTGACAGAAGAGACAATCAGTACAGGAAAAATACTGCATAGTTGCCTAAATAAGATTTTAATGGTTTTCAGCAATATATTTATAGTGCCACTGTAAAACTCAGAGTTGAAAGTAGGAGTAGCTTGGTCCAAAACTAGCATTGAAATAATGGACTTCAAAAGCCATGAGCCATTATATTATGCTTCATGCAGCTATGAGGAAAGAGGGAAAAAATTAGAGAAGGAAAGGAGAATCTAGAAAAAAATTATTTCTGGAGTAAAGGAGTCCTTTGCAAAGAAAATGCTGTTCCTGTTGAGGCAACAGGAACACTTGCATTTGCTATTTTTATTTAATCAAGTTCCTTGAGGTAGGTATCCTGAGAAGTAAAGAAATACACAAAAAGTGAGTAAGAGGAACGTCTTCTTTGTATCATGAGTGTATAATATTAAGGACATTGGAGTAAATCGGAATAAAGGACTTTGGAGTAAGTTTATTTAGCAAAAAGGAAAGAAAGTGAGCATTTAAAAAATCATGGCCTAAGGTTTTATTACTCTTGAAGAGAACTTTAACACATGATCACATGAGCATGAGAAAAAAGATAATAAGGGAGATTTCAAAGGGAACTTAAAAGTGAACTGCAGTGGCTGTAAGCAAACACAGCTATAATGAAAATGTCTTTAGAGATTTCAAAGATGAGAAAATAATACATCTTGTTTTCTATGTACTGAAACATTTTGCCATGTAACAGACATGATAGACATCTGGTGTGACAAAGTGTTTGACAGCAGCTGAAAACAAGCTGACACTTGAACTGAAGGGCAAAATAATCACCTTATCTTTCTGCTTGAGCTTGTACAAGCTTTTTATTATGTTATGGACTGAAAATTCTTGTTTGCTTGCTTGTTTGTTTTCTCAGTGAGAAATAGAGTGTGAAAAAATAGGTTAGAAGCAATGCCAAGTGCACAGGCTGTTCAGTCCTCACAGTCACATCTCATGTGGCTTTCAGGATTAGCTCTGCTTGCAGTGTATGAAAGACTAAGTGCCACTGTATCAGAGCACAACTCAGGCTGCCAGCCACCATAACCTGCTACAATGAAGCAGTACTATTTACTTGTCACACCGTTTTTGGAGCAATTTCTTTGGAATTGGTAGAAAAACAGTGCCTTTAATGGGACCAAGATCAAATCTTGCTGCAGTAGTTTTTACGACTGACCCTGTGCATTTTGTATGAGAGAAGATGGGTGACATTGTGAAACACTGAGCTGGTTTAGACAAGTGTCATGTCTGAGACCTATCTAATAAGTCCAGGAAGCTCTTCCCCATTGAAATTCTCCAATAATAAAGTTCAAATAATGATTTTAGCCCAATTTTCTGTTTAACTTTGTGACAAAGCAAGTGTCATCAAGGCAGAGGATAAACTAAGTATTACCACATCCAGCTGAACAGACAAAAAAGGTCTGATTTTCCTTTTTTTTACATGAAAATGAATTGATAAATTCACAAGACACAAGAGGAATCACAGAAATGTAAAAGTTGTGTAAGGTAGAGGAGAATTAAAGCATTTAATTTTGATAGGGCACAGTTGTTTTGTTATTTACCTAGTCTTCAAATTGAATGCACTGGCTGTATAACCAAATAAAATTACACACTCTGCTCTCCATTTTTATGCTATATGCCTCCTGGATAATTGTCTTCCCGAAGTTTTGCCATGCCACCTGTTAACTGAACGTTCAAGTGTATCATGTTTCTCATCCATGACAGTAGCTTGCAATCTGCTAAGAAGGAGTAAGCAGCCTCAATTTTCATGAAGGTACAAGTATTTCAGTTGGTTCCATTTCTAGAAAAGGTATGACAAGTATATCTTTTTGCCTCTCTTCCTTCTCCATTTAAAAAAGGGAATAATCAAACTGCTAGGAATTTTCTCTGTGTTTTGTAAATATTCCAAACGTTTTCTTCTAGTACCTATTGCTATCTAATAAAAATAAATCTGTTTTATAAAAGATATAGGCACATATTCTGGATACAGTTTTCAGTCTAATTTCAAACTGCAAATGGACATTGTTCCTGTTTCAGTTACATAATTTCTCAGTATCACAAGTTCATAGCTTTCGTTCAAAATACTTGCTTTGTCATGTAGCTTAAAAAAAAATTGATAATTGATCTGATTTAACAACAGTAAGAACAGGGGGTTGAACATATAGTTTAAGTAGCCAGATAGATATCTAAAATCTATGATTGTCAAAGAGACCAAAAATTGATAAACACTACCCTGGATTACTGTAATTAATTTTCAATGTAATTTGCAATGTTCTGTAGTTGTTCTTTTCTAATGCATTTGAGAGAGAATGACAATGCTTGGGCCAGCTGGCCATGTTCATTATTGTCCGTGAGAGCAGCCTGGAGCCAGCTAGGTCTCAAAATTCTTAGTCTAGGACTTCTGCAGGACCTTTCCAGTTCTTTCACACTGTGTTTTCTCTGAGTGGTGGTAGTGGGGTTTTCTCAGGTCAGAGTTGTCCAGGTGATGATAAGGTAGTGTCACAGCCTGAGTGTGCACATAAGTGCTCCACTTCTGCATGTTATGTTGTAGTAGTGGGCTGTGAGGAAGTGATGATACTGAACTTATTGTTGGAAGGTATCTCAGACAGAAGGAGCCTGAACAATTTACACTGTGCTTATCTGCACTGTTTCTCTCAGGCAGATCCTAGTGAGAAATAATGGAAAAGGCAGAAGGAAGCCATTCACATAGTAAGGGTGAGCAGAAAGGACACCAAATTGTTATGATAAATGCATAAGGGTAGGTAATAAAATAACAGATGTTTTGCTGAGTTTCTGCTTCATCTGTTATAATTTCTTTCTGAACAATTGTCTATAAATTAAAAAGACATTATATTTTATTTAATATAGGAATATAGGATGGGATAAGGTTCTTGGGAGTACATCTCAATCTGTAAGGTGACCCAGAATACATGCATCATCATTTCACTAACTCTTATATCTGTAGGAGATCTTTAATTTCTGAAAAGTCTTTATGCATGCTTCTAAAACATAAGCTTACAGCCTTTCAGGAGAGCAACATAGCAGTTCTCTAGGAAAAAATAGAAATTAAATTAATCAAATGTAGACAGTTTTGATAGTGCTGGAAGTGACTGCTTCTCAGTCTCACACTGTCATCATTCACTGGGATTTTCACCACCTTTCAGCACCAAAAAATAGTTACAGAAATAATTTGGTAAAAATAATTGCCAAATAATATTTTTCCATGGAGATGAGAAAGGGATTTTTCAAAGATGTGTTGGACTCCTAAATAATAATTAAGAACTGAAAACTTTGCTTGTTTAAGTTAAACTGGAATAAAAATGACAGGGAATTACTGTAGCCTTGTTTGCTTTAACAATTTAGTAGAATCAAAGGCTCATCTTCCTAAATATTCCTAGGATTGCCTTTAAAAATCTACAAATAGAAAATTAAAACTTAGGGCACAAGCTTACTATTTTTATCTTATATAAGTTGCTTTACTCATTTCTGATATGGTTTTTTTTTAGTGACATTCCTAAGAGGATGTTAAATGGTTGCTTTAGAGACATTAATATATACATAGAGTTGAAGAACTGGAAATCATTAATAAGTAACTGGAACTATAAGAAACAGCATTATCCTGAACAAAACATGATTCCCCATATATTATGTAGAATTTATTTTAATTATGACATTGTTAGTCAACATCAGCAGTGAAAAAAAATTATAGAATATTGTTAATGTCTATGCTTTTTTTCTCCATATCAAAGATGCTAAAAACACATTATCCACACTATTTCCATGGTTCAGATACAAAATGTTATGGAATTTATAGGGCAGAAAATTATGCAGTAAAATGTTAGAATTGTTGTTCTCTGCCTCCTGTGCTCAAACCTTGTGCCAAGTTTTAGCTTTTTAATAATCAATCAGGCTTGAAAATGCATTACTCATATTTCTCTGATTGCCATGTAGATCATTTCCACTAGTTCATTTTCAAATAAATACTGTTGTTCTTGCATCTATTCTGTTTAATGTTTTTTGTTGTGCTGTATTTTTATGGTTCCAGGTGTACCTGGAACCTTGATGACACTCCCAGGCTTTCTTCTACATTTGTGAGATTTTTTCCTTTTAAAAAGTTCCAAACTATAAGCCAAAGTGACCTCCTCTAGCAGCAAAACTCACTGTTCATTCTCATTCACTCCAAGTTGCCAGAAGCACAATTTCTATCAATTATTTTCCTTCCAGTGTCTCCATTTTGTTTTGGCTTCTTTTCTGCCACTGATTTTGAGAGAGAGGAGGAGATATCTCTGAAATTGCTTTAATTCTATAAGGATGTCTTTTCCTTCAGCAGGACAATTTTAGGTCAGATGGAGATACATGTTTTATGAATAATTATTGAAACAGCATTTGCTTCATAGTGTCTTTAAGCAGAAGCAGAACTGTACCAAATAAACCTAGAACAACCTGTAGACCCAACCCTTTTTCATGTCTATCTGAAAATCCCTTGACAGAGAGCCAAGAATACAATAAGAGAAAATGGTAATATCAGAAAAAATGTAAATATTTCTTTCCTAGGGCTTTGGTTAAAGAGTCTATTTACAGTGTACAAAAATTAGCTCCTCATTGAATTTATGCAGTTTAAAATGAAAGGTGAGCTGACTTTATTATGGTCTATTTTTGCTGCACACAAAGACCTGGTGTCCTTAGGAACTGGATTGGTTGGCAGAGCAGAAGAACTAGAAGAACCACAACATTACAGCAGTATAAAAAGATCTCCCATCTATGGGGACTTGCTGGTTGCTGGTGCTGTTACAAAATGCACTTGGAAAAAGGCCATTATTCAATGATGTTGTAATTCCAGAGAATATGGCACGGAGATCTCCCACCTCCTCAGAACTGCTATGATGACCACTGCGAAAAAGGCAACAAGAGTTGCAGCATTGTTTTGTGGGGGAAGAACAACAATTCTATGTGGAAGTTAAATCTTTGGCTTTCAAGGCCATAAGGAATGCCATGCAGCTGAGGAAACAACTGCAACACCCCAACAATGCAGAAACAACAAGTTTTGGTTTGGTCTATTCTCAGATGTCCAGGGGTACCAGAAGGTTTTTCCACATTTTAAGCTACTCAGTCTGCAACTTCATTATGGCTCAAATAAGGCAGTGCTGTAATTGTGGCAATGTCATATCAGCAATGTCATATTGGTTGCTCATGAATGCAGGAATCCAATCTTGCCAGTGCAGATTGCATTCCCCACTTATTGCTAGTAAATAATTGCTTCCTCTTCTGCACTCTGATTCTCTAAGGTTTGCTGGGGCTCAGCCCTTTCTTATAATTCTTCATTTCCCTCACTAAATGATTTTCAAATGTAGAGCAGTACAGCATGCAAATACATAGAAAAAGTTGTTGTCAAATGAATTCACCAGGGGAAAAAGTCCACCATAAAATTGCTCTGCAGGTTACTTTATTTTTTAATATTTCTCCCTGTAAATATAGTGCCCCAAGACACTGAGGCAGCTGGAAGTAATGAAATGTATTTTTCATACTCTCACTTTTCATTTCAATGTATTAAGCAGCTCTTTAAATTGCTATTTTAAACTATTATATCTTATTTTAGAAAGCCTTTATAATAATGGTGCATAATTAGAACTCAAAGTGCTTGCTATTTGTAAATGAAAATAAATGCTTAGTCCTTCTTGGAGAAGCCATTTAAGGCATTCTTTTTAAAAAGTCATCAATTTTGGTTTGTACTACTGGTTTCTTTTATTTTGCTCAAAGTATATTCCCACAATTCAAAATTATGAATTATTCAAAGTTCTACTGTAGTAGAAGTGGTGTTATGCAAAGAGAATGTATGTATCCAAGAACAGGAGTATGATTTTTCATCTCTATTTTATTCTTTCTTGCTAATGGATGAGCAGAGAAATGAAGGGCCTGATGCTATTCCACCCTTACTCCCTACTATCCATGTAATTTGGGGCATTTGTAATATCTTGGGGTTTAAGAAGGGCCCAAAGCTCATAGCCCAAAGTTAAAAAAAAAAAAAAAATTAAGAAAAAATAATAAAGTGCTGAAGTGAAAATGGTCTTTCGGAGAAAGGTCACCAGGAGACAAATTACCCACTGGTAATTGAATAAATGTATGGAGAAAATAAAGAACAGATTTAAATGTGCCATTGGCATGCTCACCAAATAAGCACAGACGCTTTCACATTATTGGAAAAAGGCTCAGATTCTTATCTGAGGAATAAGCCAGCAGGAACATACAAATCTTTCAGCAATATCTGCTGGACAGCGCTGAAATCCTAGGACAGGTTCCATGTCCTTGGCCTGAGTGCTGTTAGCTCTGGAAGCAGGTTTTCCCACACACACAGCCTGGGAGCCTGTATGAAGTAATTTTTTAGACTGTAGTCAAGTAACTGATATAATGAGCAAACCCACTGCTTTTATTATTACTTATTTTATTGAATATTACTTCTGTCTGGGCGATTCCAGTGGCTTGTACTAGGACAGCACTAACAATTCAGAATTTCTAGAAGAAAACTATGCATATCCAGGTATCAACACAGTCTTCAAAGATGTATGGGAAGTCAATTAAATCATAGGTTATTAATTATTAAGGGAAGCCCCCCATAATTTCCTAAAAATAACAAGGCATTTAACTAAATATGACCCAACAAAAAAACAGAGTGATAATCAGAGATAGCTAGCTATGTAATATTTACAGAAACCCACAAAAATTGATTTTTTAAACCTAAGAATCGAAAATGTTCTGAAATCTACACTAAAAGCCATGTGAAAGCCAAAAAATCTGTGTTTGACCTTACCCACATATTCCTTGTCTACAGAATTGTTATCCTGACGACATGTAACAAGTTATAAAGATTCTGAAAATAAAAATCTGTTTGGGTTTACAAGGAAAGTTATTTTAAGGTCTCCAGTGAAAAAAACATAGTGTGGAATGACAGGATACACAATGTATATGATATTTGTAAGTAAAATTTAATGCTTTAGTTTTGCATTTTCCATGTCTCTTTTTTTTTTTAAGAAGTTTGTAGTTAACATATGAGCAGATCATTGGCTGAAGCAGAAATTTTCTTCCAAGAACCAGTGTAAGAAATGTTATGCTACAGGACAGTTATGAAGTAGTTTAGAAATGAAGTTGTCACTGTAAGATTTATGGTTCTAATTCAAGGGAAGTTAAGGCTTGTAAAAGCCAAGTTTAAAAAAAGACCTATGTCCAGTGCAGCATTACACATTTACATTCTCAAGCATAGAGAGGTAATTCAGATTCCATCTTCACCAGCTGTTCTTTCAGGGTATCTTTCCCCTCAGCACATTGGCTTCTGTAAATCCCTTCAGTTTTTCACTTCATTATAGGAGGTCAAATGCCAAAAAAAGGTTTGTGAATTGCTCATGGGCATTTCCATGCCCATGGTTTGATGTGGCAGTGGCCAGTATTGCCACACCTAAATTCCACTGGTGACTCTTAACACCTTCTGCTTGTCTTTGTTGCTTTGTTTGTTTCTTCACACAGCTTCACGACAACAGACCTAAAGAAATGATATGTGTATATATATATATAATTTGGTCTTCAAAAATGCATGGCTGTCTAGATAGATTATCTTATCTATACTATTTTTTTTTCTTAAAAGGAATTCACTAGGTAGGTAGACAGGTTTCAAAGCAGGAAAAAAGAAAACTAAAAACCATTGTAATTTGTAGCTCAGTTCTGTACTCTAAGGATGACAGTTTTTCCTAATGCAGAACAGAAAAGGCATTTTTTTTCTCCAGATGTACCTTACTAAATAGAGCTCTGAGATAAAGAGATTTATTTTTATTTGGTGTCAAAAACACATTCTAGCTTCCCTAATGGTCTCACAGTACTTTAGCTAGACATTAAAAACACAGTTGTAGTAAGAAACTGCTTTGCCTTTTATCAACTTAGTTATTGTATTTTTAAGGTATACAGTTTAGCTCTGCTAGTCTCATTAAAGACAAGAAAAGAATATAAAAAATAATAATATAAAAACACAGCTTCATGAAAATACACAACAAGGAAAAAAGTCAGAAATGCTAGAAATGAAAGTACCCCTAGAGATACTACCAGCAGTCAGTCCTATACAAAATGAGAGTGCACAGTTATTTCTCAGAAAACTATTTTGAAAGCCTATTTCATTAATGGACACTTTAAAGGATTTGCAAGTTGTTAAAGACCATGAATAAAAATCACAGTTAGAATTACTTGTGCATTTGGAAGTAATTTCTCTATGTCCTAAAATAATTTCAATTCTCCCTAAGAATTGTTTTTTAACCAATTTACACATTCATAATAAGACGTGATGTAAATGTTAAAAAAAATAATAGTTCAATCCCCCTTGCCCAAAAATATTGGCTTCTGTATTTTCTATTAATGAAATTTACTATGTGCAAAACATTGGCTAATATTAATCTTAATAATTCTAATCTTGAAAGTTAGAAGACAAGATAGATTTAGAAGAGTGAGTACTATATAAATTGCATATAAATTTGGGTTCTGGTATTGAAGTGATACAATTTTAATATTTTTGTATTGATTTAGAAAAGTTTACTTAAAACCTGTATATATACTTAAACATATTAAATATGATTTACACTTAACATTATGGGTTTTATTTTTACAAATTTAAAAAAAAATAGAAATCTCACTTTTTTTTTTATTAAATCAGTGCAAGATTAGTCACAATGAGAATGCTGAACTAAGTAGGATAAAAATTAATTTCTTATTTTTTCCTCTGCTATTACTTTTCTGCAGGCATTTTTCTAAAAAGTGGCAAACTCAAGGTAACTCAATAATGAATGTAGCCATAGACATAAAAAGCAAGACAAAACATCCTATGACTGCTTATAGAACTTTAGAGGTGGTAAGGTTTGGAAAACATTTTAGACGTCTAAATTCTATGGTCTAAATTCTAAAATTCTCTATTTTTATTAATTTTAAGACAAAATTTGACCAATTTTAAGAATTTTTTTTTTTCACATTCCTGTAAGTGTTAATTAGGCACTTATTCACAGTTTATTGTTACAGGGAAATGGCAACTAAGCAGTTTCACTGCTTCAGAAACTTTCAGCCAGTGACAATATTACACATAAAAACTCTACAGAGAGGACATACTTACGTGTTATACAGCTGGCATTAATAGTACTGGTACCAGTAGCAGCATCCCATTTAATTCCCAAGATAGATCACATTACCATTCATTCCTCCATCCCAGATATATAGGCTAAGCCTAAGACTGACAAATCAAATAGTCTGTAATTTAATAAGGACTTCCAGACCCAAACCCATTAAGATTGTTAAAAATGGAAATGTCTCATAACCTTCCTGTGACATTGTAATGACTGAAACAGCTACACATCCTTGTAATCAAACATTTTAGGTGCCTTTCTCTTCTGTCATTGAATTTCCAACTATCTAATTTCAGTGGATGGGACCTGCTGTAGCTGTGTCAAGAGATTTTGAATAATGTCCAAATGGTATAATTTAAATGTCAAGAGGTAGGATATTCACAACTAATGCTACTATTCCCCCCGATTTTGCCAGCAAATGTCTTACGATAAATACATGATATTCTTCAAAAATCATTGAGGTAAAGAATAGGATCATCTAATTTCCAAGTTTCTGAGATTTGGGTATATATATTAGGTAGGAAATTTCATTCTTTGGAAAACTTTCTGAATGGATGTTAAAAAGTGCATGAATGCTTTCCTTTTCAATTGAAGATAAATGCAGTTTTCTCTAATCTGTAGGTTGAGCAAATTATTGGCCCAGAGAATAAAATGGCAATTTAAAAAGAAAATAAATTAATATAAAAATAATATCAACAAGAAAAATAGGAAGAGTGAGTGATCAACTGCTTCATCTCTGCAGGAAAAAATACTTTCTGCTTCTGACAGGCTGTCCAATTATGCAAGTGTATTATTTTTATGAAAGACATTGCTTTTTGAAAGGTGCCAGCTGTGACAGAATAATCACTTTAACAACATTCCATTTAAAGATTGGGAATACACAAGAAAATCGAATGTTCTTTTTTTTTTACATAGTTTATAACTATAGCTAAGAGATCTATTTTCAGAGAACAGGTTTGACAGCCATTTCCCTTATTTTTATCTGCAGTTTGGTGCATCCACTTTGATTTATGGTTGTTAGTCAGCATTTTTGGAAGAACCTTGAACATCATCATATTACTGGGTGCACACTGTTTTAATTTTGGGTTTTTTTTCAAATGAACTAAATAATTTGTTAGTGTTTTGTGCAGAAAAATAGGCAGAAGTAAAACTTAAAATATAAATTTCATTAATGGAAACTGAAATGAGAATGGCAGGATTTGGGTAGACATTTAAGAAACTAGAGAATCAAGACCAATTTCTCCAAAGTCCCCCTTGTTCATTTGGACTAGGAAATATTAATGTAAATTATTTATCTCTGGTGACCTTTCATCCATTTCTGGCAAGAAGATGCATCAAAGAACAAAAAATAAAGCAGTATCTGAAGCACAGATAATGTGATGGAAAAATACAGGCAGAGTGTGCAGTTAAATACAAATGAATGAGGCTACTCTCTGCAGGACTGAGTAGTCCAGAGAGTTATTTTATACCACTAATGCTGCTGTACTGCATTGAGCTTCTATTTTGAGTTAGCACTGAAACTGTTCACTTACTCTATTGGCTTGAAAAAACTGGCTGCAACAATGGGCTTGGAACAACTCCAGAGAATGATCAAATCCTTAAATTCTGAAAGAGGGCCAAAATGAGACATATTTACATTCATAAGTATCCACCTATAACACAATTTTAAACTAAACTAATTGCTTATTGTGAAGTAGGACTAGGGCTAGCATGAAATGAGAGGCCAAGGACAGGTATGTCACGTTTAAGTGTTTGAAATAAATGCAGGTAGGCACTGCAGTCTTGCCAGGCAACAACTTCGAGGGCTCTCAGGAATTTTTGTGAAGCTAAAAGATCAGGGTTTCCCAGTGTATGGGGGGAAAAGGCATCTGAAACGTAAGAGGATGTGACAAAGAAAGAGTGAAAAAGTCCTCTATCAACACCATCTTACCAGCCAGTTCAGAGAGGAAACTGAGCATATAGGTGTGGGACACATTTAGCCCAGGAAAGAGATGTCCCAAGAAATATTTTCCTTTCATTTCTCCCATTCCTCTCATTCTCAGCCAAGCTCAGACTTTCACCCTCCTCCCTATTCATTCTCACAAAACTATATTATTTTGGGGCATTGTAAAACAAAGCACCTAGCTGATCTAAATAAACAATTTGCTTTTTTTTTTTTTTTTTTTAAGCAGGGATCATTTAAATTACACTTTACATCACAATACCTGAAAAGCTGTATCCATAAAACATACACAGCAATATAGTGAGCAACAGCAGTTGAGAGAAGCAATGATGGAACCGGTTGCCAAGAGAAGTGGTAGATGCTCCATTTCTGAAAACATCCCAGGTCAGGTTGGATGGAGATTTGAATAAGCCAATCCAGTTCATGTTCCTCTCATCACAGAGGGGTTGGATGAAATGATTTATAATGGCCCCTTTCAACCCAAACAATTCTATTATTCTATGGCAAAAAGCAGAATAGGGAGGGCAAGAATTTTTCAAGCTATCTTCATTGCTGAAGGTTAAAATGCTCCATTTTTAATACTTTCTATGCTATATGGCAGCTAGCAATAAAGAGGTAATAATTTAATTGCTTCCACTATGGAATATATATGCCAATTTGGAATATATATTTGAGATTACTCTCAACTACCCACCCATGAATACCTTAGTATCAAACCTTTGATACTTAAACAAATTGACCCAAATGAAGTAAAGCATAGCGGAGAAACATCAGTGCTGAAATGCATTATGTTTTAACTTTTGTACCAAATGGAGGCCGGTTTGAGAATCCATTTTCTTAATACCTGATACTGCACATAATATCACATATTTTGGAGTAGGTTCCCAAAGTTAATCTCTTTACTAGGAGAAATTATTAAGAAAAAATATGACATGCTCCCAGTCATCAATTTTAATTTACCTCCAATTAGTTTTTATCTGGAACAAATTTTCTTCATGTGAAATAATTGTAGCATGTTGGCATTTAACCATGTCTTTAACTGCAAATTTTACAAACATAAATCATATTATCCACTATCAAATTGGAAAAATTTTCTTCCTATGAAACACAGTGTTTACATGAATCTAAAAAATTTTATTTGAATAGTTTTGACTTTACAGAATTTCACTGTACAATCAAGTTGAGCTTGTGAAATGAAAAATATATATTTTAAAATAGATGATATGTTCATAGAACAATTTAATAATGTTTCATAGTAATTTGTGCAACATGCCTGGGCAATTTTTTTTTTTTAAATGTATTTAATAACAAATCCATACTGAGAACTAGAGCATTGGTGCAAAATATTGGAGGAAAGAATCCCTACATTTAATGGTAGTTATATGCAAGACAGTAGAACAAAAGTCTGGTACAAATAGTTATGACAAAATATTTCCTGTCAAAATCCTGGGCTGTCTAGCATTAGTGCTTTAATAATTTCTGCTATGCAAGAATCAGCAATAAAAGTGTGTATGAACAATGCAATGGGTGTTGACAACTTATGCCATGGCCACCAGTCTGTCCACAACTTCCCTCTGGGCTCACCGTACAGAAAGTAAATTACATGGGGGATGGAAGCCACCATCCCCAAATCTTATAGTTATGTTTCATGCTTCTCACTCAAAGGAGCCCTTTCTTCTGTATGTGCATTTTGTTCCTGACAAGTGCAAAAAAGTTCAATCTTGTATTTGCCCAGGCTTTTTGTTTCATTAATTACTGCCTTTGAAAAAATATTGATAGAACATAATGATCTTTAGGAAAAAAAAAAAAAAAAGCTTTTCCTATAGCCCAAACAATTATGCTTTCTATCATCACTATTATCTCCAGTAATGAAGCCAGGCACTTGGACAGATTGTCCTGTAACATATTTACTTTAATTAAAACAAAGAAAAATATTAAAAGGTGAGGGATGGACCTACACCTATTATATATAAATAATTAATCAGTTTCTAATATCTAATGAAGTGATTAAATGTTCTAACTGTGAGTGACTGGTCCTTTTTATTCTGAAATAAACCAGAGTACTACTATTTAGGTTTTCCATATATGTATTTAAGTCTGAAAGCACAGAAGGCAGTAGTAGATGGGGCAGCAATCTCATGCTTTTTGACTTCAGTGCCCTGCAGTCTGCCTTCTTTATGATTTTTTAAGCAAAGGAGTTCATTCATAAGATTTTTGAGTCACTCTTCAATTCCAAAGTGTACTCCTAAAGGAAATATTTGCACACTCTATGAGTGAGCCACAGTTTGCAGACTCCAGATGGAATAACAGGAAAGACTGTTAACACTGGATCTGTTCTTTGTATTTATATTATTCAGAACTGCATGGATGATTTAGTAGAACATTTTAGTATCACTAAAGCACAGAATTCATTTAGATCACAAATTTTTCTGTTATTCATCTCAGTCATAGTTTTGGATTCATCACATGTACTCTGTGTACTGTTGCAGTTTCAAACCACAGATTTATGAGAGGAATGGAACAACTCTCCTGTGAGGAGAGTTGGAGTTGTTCAGCTTACAGAAAGGAGGGCTCCCAGGAGACCAGATTATGGCCTTCCAATACCTTGAAGGAACTTAAAATAAAGACAGGGACAGACGTTTTAGTAATGCCTATGGCAGTAGGACAAGGAATATCTACTTTAAACTGAAAAAGGGTAGGTTCAGACTAGATATGAGGAAAAATTTTTTTACCATGTGGGTGGAAAAACACTAGAACAGGTTGTCAAGAGAGGTTGTAGATGTCCCATTCCTGAAAACAACCCCTTGCGACTTTTTTTTTAAACAAGTCATTTGAATGATATTTTCACAGCACAATGTACCAAACAGACACATCAATATCAATGAACAACAGTAAAGAAGCTATTGCTGCTGAGAGAGGTGGCAGATGCCCCGCCCCTGAAAGCATTCCAGGTCAGGTGGAGCAGGGCTTTACACAACATGATCTTTTTGAAGATGTCCCTGCTTATTGCAAGGGGTTGAACTAGATGACCTTTAAAGGTTACTTCCAACTCAAACTACTCTATGATTCTATGAAGTTCAGTTCAAATCAGTAGGAGAAAAGCCAGGGAACCTCAGGAAAACAGGAAGCTGGACAGGACAAATGCAGGTCTGAACCTATGTGGTTAATCAAACATTCTCCCCTTATTTGAGATAAGATGGTAGTTTATGTAAGCTTCTACATAGTTTACGAAAACAAAGACACTCTGATTGGCATACTAACATTGTTTACCTTTTCCCTAAGGTGGCTAAACTTTTCACTCTGCAGCTCTACTCTAATTCATGCTCGGATAGCTGATTACTTTGTAGTTACCTTAACACAATTTCTATCTGCTCCACAACTGAATTCTCACTGCATCAAAGGCTTCGAGGCCCCATCAAGGTCACTCATCAGGCCTAGTCTGAAGGGTAGCTCAAACCTCACTCCAGACATACATCATGTTCTCTGTCTCAGAAATTCTGTAACACAGGAGACGTGACAAGATTTTGTTTTTGTCTTTCAATCTACATGGTGTGCTGTGAAAATTTTATTTAAGGAGCTCTTGAGTAATTTTTGTTCATTTTTTTTAACTGAGGATGACATCTTGTAGGTACAGGGAAAAACAGGAAGAAAACTAGGAAAAATCACTTTAGAAGAAACAAGAACAGTGTATACATTATAGATTGGGAGAGGAAGGCAGAGAGAGGGAGAGAAAATGCAAACTTCCAAATCCTTCAACCCACCAAAAGAGTCTAATATGTTTCTCACACCCTGACACCTCTTCTGAGGGATGCACAGCCAACCCAACCAACTCCTTCCCGGAATTAATTGAACCTGTATTTTCTGCCCTTGAAGCCAGTACACTAAATGTGATGTAAAGAGTGAAAATCTAAAAATGAGTGACCTGAGAGAACATGATGTCAGCTTTAGATCCTTAGATCCTTGTCAGATTTAGCTGGAAAATTATTAAGGAGCTAAGGCAGCACATTGGGTCAGTCCTGCATACATGGAAAATTACAGGTGAAGGCTTTCAGGGAACAATGGAGCTGAACTAAATGCTGCCTTAGGCATGCTGGACCCTCTAGTTTGATTTTGCAACTTATTGAGGCTTTCACAAGCCTTTTTCAGCTTTATATGGTTGATGTCATTTCAACATCCTTAGGCCTCTATACTGGGATGTGACAGTTTAAGAAAAACTGCCAGCTGTGTATGTATTTTGCATTAATCTCTGAATTTTTTAATCTCTGAATTACTTTAAAGACTTAGCAGAAAATAATTGGGTAAACCACTGTCATTCTTCCTCCTTGTAAAGAAAGGGCACAAAGATTCCCTGAGATTTTTGTCTTGTGTTCAGTGGAAGCTAAAGGGTATTCAAGCACAGACTTCCTCAAGTTGGTCTGACTAAGGCAGACCCACTTACCTCATGTCAGCAACAGTTCTGAGACTTGGCTACCATTGTGCCAAGAATGTGCTTAGTCATTGTAAGCTCTTCAGGAATTTTGTTTGCAAGATTAGGCAGATCTCTTCATTTCTTTTTATTTCGCCTCTGAGAGCACATATGGTGTCAAATCTGGGGGAAAGACCATTATTTCTGGGCAGAGAAAAGAGAAGCCTGCAACAAGAAAGTTATAAAAGCTCACTGTGAGTAAAGCATTTACTAAAGCAGTTTTCCTTGAGCTCATAGATAACCTAACAGTAGACTGAAAATTAACTCAGAAGGAATTTATTTAGATGATGGAGCCTTAGCATATGTCTGTAGCATTCTCAAGAGCAAAAACTAGCATCCACTGTAAAAATCACACAAATTCCCTTCTTTAAATGAACATTAAGATATTTTGGCATGTCATTTTCAATTTGGCTTCAAGAAAACTGGCCTTCACTGTAATCATACAACTAGTTTAAATGACTTTATTAATGGAGACTTTTTTACACTGATGAATGACAGTGAGTATCAATTTTCCTGCCATTGACAATATTCAATGTGAATTAGGTTTTTGGAAGAATATTTCCTGAATGTGTGTAAATATAGACAGTGCAAAGTCTACCAAAGTGATTCTTGTACTTTTCAAATTACCAGCACCTTTTCCCTTATCTTTTCTATTCTCTGAAGTTTGATGGTTGTCCAAAAATGGGGTATGTTCCTACCAACTTTTATATTCATATCTTATACGTTAGAAGTGAAATGTTTGAAGTCGTTCAAAGTAGATATAAACTCTACTGCTAAAGCAAACATTGTGACCACTGGTTACAGGCGCAGTTACTGCCTCAGTGCATACACTTATGTGGGTGCTCCCAAAAGGCAGTCCCAAATGTCTCATTTGGAAGCTTCACATTGCAAAAAGATGTGGCATTTGACACACAGTCATTTTTTGAATGTGTAATATCTGCCTTATGTGTGATCATACTCATGTGTCCACATAGAAGCTCACTCTCAGATATTTGTTCCTCTTGTTCTATGGAGTTTGTGGATCATCCCTGCCTTGGAATCACGTAGCTTGTAGGTGCAAAGCACTGGAGAAAATGCATGGAATAGTTCAAATCTTGAAGGTAAAATATAGGTTTTTAAAAAATTGATATATTTTTTGAAAATTTCAGAAACTATACCAGAGACTTTAACTTCTGCAGATGTTGTGGGTGATTGGGAAAAAAACTGTTTTCTGTCTTCATATAGTGAGTTCTGAGTAAAAAAATCCTTTCTATGATTCAGCTGCATAGAGACAGAGATTTACATCTTCAAAATCACTCTTACCTCTCCATATTTAAGCAACACATTGTGATAACCATAAATAATTCAATGTACATGACTGATTCACTTCATGTGGGTCTTGGTACCCTGTGATGCTGTAATAACACAGGTTGCAAAACCCCTTTCAAAATAATGCACAAACCTGGCACTATGTTTTAATAGGGATTTAATCTTTAGAAGCATAATAGTTATGGACAAGGAGGAATTGAGTTACAGGTGTGTAAGCCAATTAAATTTATATATGTTTCACAGATTCTCAAAAGATTCACAGATTCTCACAGATTCTAATGATTTGTCAATCTTTCTGTCTCTCACTTGAAACATTACAATAGTTGGTTAGCAATGAGTGTAGACAGGAGAGTAATTTAAAAGGAAGTATTACTGTACTTTGACTTTATTATAGATAGGGAAGCTAGCTCTGCACTTCAGTGTACACTAAATTCAAATGCAATAAGCTAAAATCCAAAGCAGCTTAGTGGGTATTAAGAGAATGACCTGAGGATGGGCTGCCAGTAAAATAAAGGCAACTGTATAACCAGACTATGTAAACTGGAGATTTTTTCAAGTCTTCTAGCACAGAAGAAAGAAGAGAAATGGTGAGAGACACAATAATCCCATCATTTCTAGATGGGCACAGTCTCAGCGCAGTCAGAGTTTTATGTGGTCCTGTTGAGTACTTTTGAGTAATTTTCTCAGATGAAGCTCTACTTTCTTTACCATTACTCTTTAAATTCTTACTACATCTCTCACAACATTTATTTCACAGCTGAGGGAGTCTGCATGATTACATACTTTGATATTTCAGGAACTATTAAACAATTGTAATGTCTACCCTGACAATCAAAGCCCGTCTTTATGACAAAAGAAATTATGATTTTTCCTAAAGCATCCTTTTCAACTTCACCAAAGTAATGCAAAACATTTTTCAAAGATGTAGCAGAAAATAATACACTCATAAAGAAATCTCACATCTTTATGCTTTAAAGCAGATTATAGATGATGACTATAACATTAACAGTGTTGAAAGTATTAATCATAGGGTTTTTACAGAAATAACAAAGTTTGACATATGGATTCTTTGACACAAATGTAATATACAAACAGGATATAAGCAGATATAAATTGAGATAATTTACAACAAATGTTAACCCATATATAGATGAAACATTATCTAGAATACCAATCCACTTGCCTAGCATATGCATTGAGTCTACATTGATTCACAGTCAAACTCGAAGCATGTAGATTTTTTAAGTCATCATTGACTCATCAGGTCATTATTAGATAGTGATTGCACTACCTCATTTATTAGTTCCAAATGCTGTGTTCAGCACTGTCGGTTCTATTCGGATCTTGCCTACAACAGAGAACCACAACATTTTCTGAATGGACTTAGAGGGAAAAAAGATTTGCTCAGATTGCCAGAATGCTTTCCTTTATACTGATGACTATTTGCAATGACATTTTAATGTGAACTTTCTACATCTCAAAGCCAAATAATCAATAAAGGGAAAAACCATATAGAGTGTTACAGAGATGAAGAGCTAAATTAACACTTTAGATTATTAAAATTGCTCTTTATAGTTTTAGATTTACATATAAATATCTATTTAGGTCTGACATTAAAAAACACACTCTGAGCTGAGCTGAGCTGCACCCATAGCATTCTGCAGTTTCTTACCCAGTCTACACACTGACTCCATGAGAAAAGACAGTCCCTAGGGTTCTCCCAGCAAGGCTGCAGCTACCTGGGCTGTGCTCATGTCTCCAGCTGTTGAAGTACCAGCACTAAACCCAGTGCATGGTAAGTCTCTCTGTGTACCATGTGCCCTCTGTCTGTGCCCTCAGCCATGCCTGAAACAGATTTAGTCATTGCCTGGCTGAGAGTAACAGTCCAGCCATGGCAACATGAGCTAGGGACAATTGTGATGGCAGTGTAGTCAAGAGAGGCAAATTATGCATGCAGAGGTGTTAGAATGCAGTGAGATCTGTTTTTCATGTTCTTAGAATGCATTTTCTAATCTTCCTACCATGATTTACATTTCTGACATAAGTAAGTAGCAAAAGCATGGGAACAATGAGTGTGAAAAAAAAATTAGCATGAGAAGCATCCTCTGAAAAGTAACTTGGGAGAAATATTTGTGACTCAGCCGTTGTATAAATTGAGGAAGATACATTTCTATACTAGTTTGAATGGGGTATAAGAAATTATATGCCTGACTTTGGTCACAACTATCCTATGCTCACAAAATATAATTGTTGATGTATGAAAATGAAATCTTTACATGGCTGTATAACATAGCCCAGACTGATAGGCTAACATAGTCCTAAGAAAGAGCCATGGCTGTCAGAAGGATGAGGGAGAGCCTTCCCATTTATGGAGACACAACCAGCTCTGCTACAGCTAAGTAAACATTAGTTTATCATGCTGTATATTAACCATTGTCTGTGACTCAGTTTTAACAGTATCGGTCTTCTCTACACCACAACATGGCTTCAAATCTTTCACTGCACAGGACACCAGACAATTCAACATGATAAAAAATATTATAATAGAAGTTACCTCATTTTGCCTTTCCATGGTCCATCTGTCCAGTACCTGGTTGAGGTAGTCAGGAGTTGTCTTTGGTATGAACACCATCTGTTCCTTACTGAACTAAATCTTCTGTAAACAAAATAGAAATGCTTACATTAGAGAGATCCTTTTATTAATACAGTCTTTCATCTCCAAAATTTTACAACTATTCACTTTTGATTCAGCAGCCATTTTCCAACTACTAACAGGATTTGTAAAACCATTTGTAGTTGGAACAAAACCACAAATTTTTACTTTCCTTGAAAAAATATGAAAATTTAGAAATTACTTTTCAGTGATGTTAAAATTTGATAAATTGAACTTTCAATGTACACTCGGAAGACTAAGCTCCTGACAAAAAAATGGAAAACAAAATGGTGCTCTTTCTCTAGGCACCTCAAGTATTTATGTATTTAATTTTCTATAGAAAACCTTAATCATTGAGTTAGAGAACATTTAGAAATCTGTTCTTCATCTCCTCTCATGCTTTTCAAGGAATAAATAGACTCCAAGTTTGAAAAGCACTAATTCACCTGAGAAGGTACACCTGGATTTAAATTCCTCCTTCATACAACCATTACATTTACAATATTAACTTGGGAACTGAAATGAGGGTTTCCAACACTCAAGTGCATTCCCTGATTAGCAGATTAAAAAATCTGGTCCCATGAATCTTTAATTATTCATATGTAAATAAAAGCAGTTTGGGAAATAGAGACTTTGCTCCATGTCTCATCCCAATCACACCAAAGTGTTGTTACTTAAGTAAATTACAGAAATTATGGCTACAGACTTAATTATTCAGAATCTGAGATATTTAAATATAGTATAATCTTTCTAGGTTAGTATGGACTTTGGGGAAAAACACGTGAACAGGTAATCCTTCCTGCGCTGCTCTGTGAGAAACAACCTGATGTCAACCGTCCTACCTAAGTTTAAAGGACATTCATAGTATACGGGTTTTTCTTTAGTTTCCTTATTTAAAAGAGGGGATATTTTCAGAGCTTACTGCTTGTCTTTAATGTTATTAGTAATGACCATTCTAGTGTCCAACAAAATGGACTCCAAGGAATATTAAAAAAAAAAATAACTAGAGTGTTATTTGGTAATATCTTCATTTCTTTTTCCTTCAGAGACTAAGTAGTAAAATTAGAATACTAATATTTTGAAAAGAAATGTTAATGTTTTTGTAATATAGAAAAAGGATTCCATAATTTCCCTATTTTTCTTTTATAGCGCTTCAACAGTTCAAATAATCTGCCAGGATATCAATTTTACTGCAGGAAAATAGTGCATCAGTTTATTTCTGGTCACTTCAGCTTTTCTCAGAGTATCTTTTCTACAGATCTTAATAGCTTATGATCAACAATTGAATCATAAAAGCAATTTTAGGTAGGTGGGCAGATGGTAAGTGGATCTTTCACAAATGTTAGAGTCCTTAATGAATAAAGTAAGTATGTAAATACACATAATGCTTGAGGTTATTTCATATTGTATCAGATTTCATAGAATATTAATGATTTCTAAAGTAAATTCTATTTTCAAATAAGTAGGGAATCATCACAAGTGCATTAAATAGGAAACAATAATTTAATAGCTATGTGGTCACAATTTGCAAATGCAGTCATATTTTGTAATTTGGCCAAGGTGAAAAAGCCTTCTATCACAGTTTCATAGAACAGGTTTTATATGTAACTAAACCAGGCATAATTCTGGCTTATTAAAAATATTATTAATATTTTATAGTGGTTTTATTTTTTAATAGATTTTATTATTAGTTAAATGAGAAGTTGTTTTCATCCAAGGTAAAAAATATTACCATAAAATCCATAAAAATGTAGGGAAATGTTTCCAATATTTCCATTTAAAAATATAAGCACAAAGAATGTTTAAACCAAAGGATTCAGAAGTGTAGACCAAGTCTTATGTTTCAGAGAGTGAATTGATCTAGTTGTTTTGATTAAAGACTTACTAAGTACTCCTGTTAGTAATGGAATCTCAAATTCACATCTATATAAATATATTTTGATTGAAGTGATTCTTCTGTATACATACACACACAATCAAAGTCCTTTTTCAGTGTTTTCTCTATTAAAGAAAATATTCTCGTTTAGTTTTAAATTGCTTCTGGATTAGGTTTAGCATATTCTAAAGGAATGCTTTCAGCTCCACATTTGCCTGAAAACTACCAAGACTACTGTTCTATTTTTGCTAAACCATTAGTTTCATATATCATAAAATGATATATGAAACAGCATTTGTTCTGTTGGTTCATAAATTTCTTGAACATGACCTTTGCTTAGTGATTTGTTAGACTATCCAAAAATGTACACTATATAGTGCATACTCTATTGCCTTCTGGATACTCTGCTTGTATTAATGTCCCATTGCCCTTAAGTATTGCCATCACTATCATGAAGGATGGCTTTGAAAAATTCAGGTTTGTCAAAGCATTTAACACAATTTCTCTTGGGAGCTCCACTTCTGAACCATGTTAACATTGTAAGAAATCTCAGCTCAGGGAAGATGGCTAGGTTTGAGTGTATGGTTCTTGTATTTATACACATTCCCAAGACAGAAAGGCAAAATCAAGACAAAAGTCAAATATAGCAAACACAATCAACCAACTTAAAAATTAATTTCAAAGGGATTAAAATTAGGACATGCTACTTAAAGCATGTTCTTAAGGCTGAAGAAAAGTTCAGACCACTTTGGAGTTAGGTACTTAAAAAGATCCCCTAAAATTAAATGTGTATTAATTTAATTTATTAAAATATTGTGCATAAACTGCATCTACAATAGGATGTATTTGACTACCCTCTCCATCTAATTTTTAATTTACCACAAGTCTTTTGGGACACATATGATACCACAAGCGTGAATTGCCATGACCCAAGGAATTATTTCAGGGTTATTTGCTGTGCAGTGCCACAGACCATTTTAGTGGTGCTCCTGATGGAGTGGCTTTTGGAAGTGGGATGAAAGGAAGGAGAAGAAAGTGAAAGAATTTCTAAAGGTAATATCACTGCTAAATTCCCGTTGTAAACATCCAGGTTTTGGAATAATGAGCTTCTGGGTCCACTCAATAAAAAAAGGTGGTAGGGGGGTAGGTTCAACAATTCAGTGAATTGATATCTCCTAAAATGTTGCAGGTTCAGGGATCTGTATCCCAGAGTCATGCTGGTGCTCCATTATGAGGGTTAGGGGGGATGGGAAGAAGATGCTGGGCCTCCATGTGGAAATTTTCAAAGCTGTAAGAAGAGGAGCCCTGAACCACCCAACAGTGATTTCAAAATCTTTGCTTGGAGAGGCAGACCAACCTTATTTTTTAATGTTGCTGAAACCTCTGGCTTCCTCTGTATAGGTGGTAAATTATCTGCATAACCATAACTCTTTTTGAACCTGGGAAAAACTCAGATTCATGCTTCAGGTGGACTGGTATAAGTTTTTGAGTACTTCTGTTCCTAAAAAAAAGTTCAAAAAAAAAGACAATTGCCAATTTTTCCTTTGCCTTACAAGGTCTCTCCTAATGCTTACATGTGCCAATTTGCAGAAATGGCACACTACAAGGCTGTCTGGTCCTTTCTTGGTTATTTGAGTGTTTAAATAACAGGCAATGGCCATGCCCATGCACCATTTCACCTTTGCACTGCTCTTTTATAGATAGGTTCCAAGAGAAAGCATGCATCATCTCCTATTCCAAACAAGTTTTATCTTTGCAGCTACAAATATATACAGATATGTGACTGTATTTTGTATCAGCTACATCCTGCCTACTCACACAGCATGGTATTCGTTTTTACTAACCTACTAAGGTATTACAACTCGGCAATAAATTAATATCCGAGCTAAAGTATTCATGTTTGTGATGGTTAGCAGAGGACTTGGGTCAAAGGAATTTTCCAATTTTCTTATTCAGAAACTATAAACCTATAAGCTTTTGACCCAAGTACATAGTACTTGGCATTACTGAAAAACAGAAATCTTTGAGACAATGTCCATCTCATCACACAATATCTAAGTTTAACTTGAGTATACTTTTCTCCTTACTTTTGAAAGTCCAAGCAAACATCAATTATGTATTTAAAAACTTAGATGAGGAAGGCCCAGGCTGCTACCTTGATTATTTATGTCATTTAGTTAATTATGGTCATATATGAGCTGCTCTGTACATCCTAAAATTCCCAACCCTCAGAATAAATCAAACAGCTGACTTTTATCAGCAGCTGTCTCTTGTTTCACTTCAAAGGAACAAGTAATTCAGAGGGTGAGGAAAAAGGCCAAAATTTATTCTTCTCAGTACAAAACTCCCATTTCTATCAGTATAAAAGAAAAAGTTAATGAAATGCCACCTTGTTACATATCCTGTCTGCTACCAATATTTTCATAAAATGCCCATAAATCTGTTTATAGTGCATTCTGCTATCAGCCAAAAGTATATGTCCTGTGAGCCATTGAAGTAATTTAGGAAATATCCTGAATCACAAGTTTACAGAGCACATGGAACATAGCTATCAGACTGTAATGGAAAAAATTGAAACTGTTTTGAATCTTTATCATCAAGAAGTCTATTGACTCTGTTTTATGGGAGGAAATAGAAGCTTTCTCAATATTCTTCTTACTCAGAGTCTCACATATCTGTGATGCATTGGGTGGCATTCCTGTTATGAAACTCCCTCAGACAAGCTATATTGCAGCAGTAAATTCTAGATCTAGCCCACAACGTTGGAAAACATTCCTGAACAGATGGTTTCATTCAATAAAACATCAAAGTACCATAGTAAATAATGCTGTGGAATTTTTTTGCCAGTCATTTTGCAGTGCCACATTAAACATTTCCAGAGGCAGCTGAAAGTGAAAGAGACAGAAACATTTGGCAGTGAACAGAGTGCCATAGGGCTGTTTGACTGGTGATGCTGAGACCAGAAAAAGAAATGAGTATCTGAGTGGCACTTCTTGGAATGGTTTTTGACTTGTAAAGAGCAGAGAGTGCAGGGCAGTTAGAGGTCATCTGCTCTTTCCCTTCCTCCTCTCCACTGCAAAGAATTTTTGTGTCTCATGCTCTTTCCCCTGTTGACTTCTTTCTCTCTGAGTTTGGGGAAAAGAATCTTGACTTGAGTGTCTCCTCTCTTTTGAGTCAGCATGTTCTACTGTCTGCAGGCATTAGCAGAACACAGTCTCCTCTAAAATCAGTCAAATTCTTGAAGATCTGAATCAAATATCAGCAAAATGGAATGGGATTGTGGAATTAGCTAGCCTTGCCAATGTGTCTTAGACTTCATATACTAAAAGTAGACTAGCTATCAGTACTTTGAGAATAGACTGTATCTAAAGACAAAAGCAGCAAATAGAAGAGAATTATCTAGTCAGTCAGTAAAGCAATCCACAGGCTTCAGTGTCCTGCCAGTGAAATCAAAGGGCATGAAGCAATACATGGCAGTAAGCCTCAGCAAAAAAAAAAAAAAAAAAATGAAAGCAGTGCTTGGTTTGTAGGGTCCTGCTATTGAAAGAGAAGAATGTTTTTTTTACATCTGAAAGTGCATTTTAGGAAGGACCACAGATTTCAGATAATTCCATGAATTAAGAATTAGGATGTAACTCTACAAGAAAAGATCTGTTTCTCTTTATATTCTTGCAATGGGTACAGTATTGCAAAGATTAAATATGCAAGCAATTTAGCAGTTGTAGGTCTTCAAAAATAAAACCAAAATCATCTAATGCAAAACATAGTAGCACTGCCTCAGAATTTTCTGAAGATTTGAAATGTAAAGCTCCTTCCCATTAATATACAAGTTGAAGGCAGTTTTCTTCCCTGTCTTCTTTGTCTCAAGGAACAGAAAAAAAAATATCAGTTGACAACTTAAACTAGCCTTGCTAGGGCAGCATTCACAACTCCATCTTCTGTTTTATCCATCACATTTTTTTCACTGTCATCTCCAAAAAACACAAATTAGCTGCAGCCAGAGCCACAGCAGTCCCATCTCTGCCTGGTTCCCAGTAGTTCCTGCACTGGATGTGAATTCTCATTATGTAACACACTCAGGCATGGGCCAAACAACTGCTTTTTACAGAATAGCCTGAGTGTGAGTCAACAACAAAGGCAAACCCAGGTCAAATGCAGAGACAGCGTGTCACTGTGCTTCATGTCCAGATCCCTAAGGATGTGGGCACCGAGAGGCCTGGAAGCTGTAGCTCCTCAGCCATGCAGTTTGCCTGGCTTCCCTCCCATCAGAATTCCAGTGGGCTAAAGATACAGAACTCTGATAAGAAGAGAGCAGGCAAATGAAAGAGAAGCATAAAATCATGCAAACAATTTTTTAAGCATTCTGGCTGTATCTCTCCAGGAAAAAAAAAAAAAAAAAAAAAAAAGAAGAAGAAGAGAGAGAATCAGGTATAAACAGGACTTTTTTCTTCTTTATTCATGACACATTTTAATGAGATTTGAAATGAGCACAGGAAGACAGAGCAAGATAACAAGGTTATCTTCAACTCTAAATCTTCACACTATTTATGATGCTAAATTTGCAGGCTATGCTGCTCACTTACATTTCCATAAAGTAGCATAATAAAAGAAAAAGAACAACTAGATGGTAGCAATTCTTCTTCTGAACTGTCCTTTCTGAAAAAATTATATACAGTCCTCTGGGTTCTGATATTCTTTTTACCTCTGCAGAATAATGTCCCTTTTGTATTTCATCCCTTCTTTGTGCAGAGATAAAGAGAATGTGTGTACATTCAGACTGCTACTCCCCTAAGTGATATGACTCATTCACACAAGCATCTGTACCCCTTAAGGGACTGACAGTGCCTTTTCCTCTTAACTCATTAATTTTACTTTTCTTTATACTGAAGAATTGCTAATAAAGTAACTTTTCTCAGTTGATATTCAATCTCTTCTGTGCCCCTGCAGGCACCTCTTATTCTTCAGTACTAAAAGCACAATGTGTTGAACTCTCCCCACAGATGCTATGATGGAGGCATATATCTTCTAACATTCACTCCATCTTCTCGAAATATCATCTGTTTTGCAGATTGCAAACTGGGACTAATGGCAGGCAGCAGTGTCTGCAACAGTAAGAAGTTTGAAATGCTTCCTAATACCAGCCAGCTTACACCTGTGTCTGATATAGTACAGCTACAAGATGGCCAGGTATTTTCTAAAGCAATTTTCCCTTAAAGCTCTCAGCTGTAGTTATTACATAAAATCTCATGGCTTCATTTGAATTTAGATACCTTTCCTCTGTGTTTCCAAGTTAATCTTAGAAGCAGCCTTTAAGCTGTGGTGAACTAGAAGAATACATTTCACCAGTCCATTATACCATTAATGTATTAAAAATAAATGAATGCATAAATGAAGAGGCACAAAAGAAACCATTCTCTTTCTAATTACATATTTTTCTTTGCCACTCTCACAATGTTGCCAATGATTAAGTTTTCTAGGCTTTTAATGTGAGGTTGAAGAAATTAATAGCAGAAGAGTATGGAGTCCGTCATGTTTGAACCAGTTCACACTGGTACGAGTTGATATCCCTAGGTCTTTCCCATGTTTATTAAAATTTCAGCATTTTTACAGGTGAGGAACAAGACAGCTAACACAAATATTAGTTGATTTAACAGTAAAAGGATCTTGCAATCAGTAATGGGCGACATACATATTCCAGAAGTTCCCTTGGCCCTTTCAGAAGAGGTGTAAAGGTAGCTAATATTATATTACTGAAAAACACAGGTAATTATAAGATTAATTGGAAATTGAGTTCTCTCATCTCTGCTGAATGAAAAACATCACATTTGCCTTACCAGTCTTTGATCAGTGTTATCTCTCTTTGCAGAGACTAATAAGACAACATAAAAGCAAGTAAAAGTTCATATTTTAAGTAGTTTCTCTAGTGTTTCTGACACTTGTGAAACAAAGGAAGTACTAAATATTGATAATCATGTCATTTCAAAGAGAAATAGCCATTTTTTTTCATGTATTACTCACTTCAATTAATCCCAAGATTAGTGCAGTGTGCAGTGATTCTTTTCTGTGAAAAGTCATTTTAAGGTTTAAATAACTGAAGGTTCAAAAACTACACATATACTAGCATGAATCATCATAGCAGCACTCTAAAATACCACTTTCTTTGAAATCACTGCTTGTATTAAAAATAAGGCAATAAGCTACTTACTGAATATAATGGTTTTTAAAAATATGTAAACTGTGCTGATGGGGTGTATCTGATTAATGAAAACTAGGTGAATGCAAAGTTCTGAGAATGTAAAGTGGCTGTACATCTCTGTGTGATATAAAATCTGACAGCCTTTTAAATCTCAAGAGGTAAAAAAAAGAGCAAGGAATGGGAGGATTTGTTCAACACAGTAGGAGTAGGTTTTGGTGAACTCATACTGAATCATTTTTCTTCCACTGTGTAGAAAACGTGCAAAGAAATATTCTAAGCATCCTACATGTCTGCTCAAAGTGGACCAAGAAAAAGACCCATTACATTTTGAATGTTGGTAGTGGTGTTCCTTCTAGGCCTCTACATGTAATACTGCCCCCAAAGGACATCCCAGCTGGAGGCTGTAAGAGTGAAGGGAAATGCCAGTTCTATTAGCAGAGTATGCCAGCCTAGTCCACATTTTGAGGTCTGTGCTTCTCTTAAGTGGCCTTACCAAGATCATATTAGTCAGGTAATCATATGGTCAGACTGAGGGTCTGCAGATGAGTTGTCAAGAGTGAGTGCTTTGATCCAGCTATTTGCACCCCTTTTCAAGGCAGAGACACTCTTCCCACTTTCTTAGCATCAGAAATAAAATTATTGTATCCACACGGTATGACAAAATGAAGCCCACTAACATGCAATGTCCATGTCCATCCAAGACATTTTTGGTATATTTTTTTCAGCTTCAACAGTAAGGCCAGCCAGCCAGGGCTGCACCACTGAACAGGTAACTCATTGACCAGTGTTTATTGTTTGTGGTCAATTTAGAGGAGAAAAAGAGCTTCTCCAACATCAGATACACTTTGTAATTATTATGATATATATATATATAAAGAAGGCCACATAGACAGATGTCTAGTTAACAATAGTCTTTCAAGGTAAGCAGTATTGTTACTTTCTCGAGGCTGTCTCAATACTCATGGCCTTATCAAAAGGCACTTAGATATCATCTAATAGGTAGATCAGATGGTGAATGAGGCATAATTGTGTGGATATTACGATGATTTGGTTTTTTTATTATTATCCAGAGAAAGAAGACATGATGAAGACAGTAGCATGATCCTAAAAGAAAACAAAAAAAGTATTTCTCAAGTGAAGCTATATTAAAGTATGGTAACAACAAAATAATGACAATGGAATATAAGTAAAAAACAATATTCACAACATGTGTCTGGCACAAAATAATTTGGTCCCACAAGTTCTTTTGCTTTGGAACCCAGAATAGAAAACTTAAATTCATGATCAATAATCATCAGCTAACACGTACTGAAACTCATGCTAAGAGACTAGACAAAGGGTTAAACCCTAGTGTTTAGGTTTTTATTTTGGTATCCAGGCTCAAATGATCAACAATTACTGCACATTAATAAACAAAGAGCTATTAGTAAAGCAGCACAAACAAATTATCTGACAGAGTTTGTTGCCTCATTCCCTCTCACATTTTTTAAATCATCTCTATAAAGAGTGCTGGAAAACACTGTTCATTAGCTTGTATTGTCTTATGTGTCAAACAGATTTAGATTATTTTATTCTGCTTATAATCATTTGGCTTCCCCCAAATTTCTTTAACAGTGTTACTTTATGAATCAATTTAGTTTAGTGTTTTTTTCTAACTATGACCAATCAATAACACTTCACTTAACACATTATGTGAGCACTGCATTTTGGTACCCCTCTTTTTACGACACAGCTATTTACAATATAGCTCCAACTACTTGCCTTTCATTAGTAATACAGCAAAGTCTAGTAGCTTATATGTTTCTTATAAACTGTGTTTGGAAAGAAGACATTAGTCAAGATGGTTCCACCCTTATAGAAATATATATCCTTTGGTGTTTTGAACCTTACTCAGTTATGTCAGGTATTTATTGCCTCTGTTGTTGTGGCACAACTCAGGTGAAGAATGAGCTGGGTAAGAGTCAGCAGTATTTGAGGCATGGTAGTCCATATATGCTCCATCCCATATTAGAGCTCCATTCTGTTAGGGGCTGTAGAAAACACCTGTGGCAGTCACCCTCTAGTGAAGGGCTTTTAGACTGCCAGCTGAGAAAAGAGGGAAGTATTACTACACTTTTTGGAGAAAAAAGCATTGGAAAATGAAAGCTAAAAATCATAATTGGCCTCAAATCATATTTGCCCTGAGGAAAGAATCAGGCAGAGATTCTTCCCTTATCACTAGCTGAGGTGGCTCCCAAATGTGAAGGTCAGGTCAGGTGAATTCATCACCATTCACTGATGTGGCTCTTTTGATTTTGGGATCTCAGCAGGGGACACTCATCCCACTCTTGCTGAGCCTAGAGCTGGGTGATTTGGGCTGGCCAGGGTCCAGGCAGGTATTTGCAGAGGCTGAGAAGCATGAGTGGGTTCAAGAGACAAACAAGTCAGACAGCCAAATATTGGCTTTCACAGATTACTGGTTGATGTAAAGATACTTTAGTGGGCTCTTCATTGAGGCACAACATAACAATTCCCAATAAGATATCAATTGATAAATTTTATTTCTACTTCTAACCTTCACAATGATATGCATATTTTCTCTATATAGTGCTTATGTTCTATACCTCAGAACCAGAGGTGTTAACAAAACCACCATCATCCAGCTCACAAGAAAGAGAAGGTAAGCTGACTTGACACACACAAACTATTGAACCTTCAATTTTGTAAATGTAGACCAGAAATTATATCAGCCCAGATATGCTGGAGGCACTAATGCAAGCTAAAGTTACATCCGGTTTTTTCCTTTCTATCAGGAAGGATGATGAGTCTTGAACAAAAGCATGGAAGGAAAGGAAAAGGAAGAGTGTGTGTGCATGTATGTGTGAGAAACAGGCTTCTAAACCCTCAAGCTCTCTAGTGCCTTTATAGAGCACTACAGCTATCAGCAATTTACCCTTGGAAAAGGAGTTGTCAAGTAAATGCCTTCCTATTCACATCATGTGGTAGGTAAAAATCCTGAGCTGATCTATGCCTCATGATTGAGCAGACAGGTCTCTTCCCTGCAATCAGTGTTGATGAAAAACTGATTTTTGTGGTAGTTACAATCTCATGGTACTAAAATAAAATCTCCTAGACTCTCTGGTAATGAAAAAATATCTAAGTGAAAGGAAAAAAAGAGTACAAAAAGAATTACAGACTTCTATTTACCTTTAAAATTGTAGAAACATTTTTTTTTTCCCCCAGGAAGTAAATAGTCCTTTTTATTTTTGCTTTCATTAAGCATACTTTCAAGTACTACAATGTGTTTTACCACAGTGGACACCAGATTGCATCAGTTGCTTCTGAAGAAGATAAAAAACCTTATCAAGGGAATGTGGAACAGAAGTCTGGTGATACAAGTGGTACAAGTCTGGCTAGTAAAAGTTATAGAATGGGATAGTTGTTCCCTTATGTAGCAGTTTCTTAATAATTTCACTGCATCAACCTGTGAACAAAACATCAGCTGTTTCCTTATAATTATCATCTGTAACTCTATCAATTTGTAACTCTCTCCTCTAGTTTTCCATGTTAAAACATGGAATAAATCTTTTATTCTGAGGTCCATTTCAATGTGTAACTAAATTTACATCCCATCTCATCACATTTAAATTTACAATTAATGAAAATGATAATTAGTGAGTAAAAGAGGTAGACATTCTCCTAAAAAAATTAAAGAACCATGATTATTAAAAGTATCATGAACTTCACAGGAGAAAAATTCAAATAATGATAAAATACCCCCATTCTAATCCTTGAGTTTTTTAAAGATGAAGTCAATTAGGTTTTCCTCCTACTTAGAGTATCATTGCTGGAGGAGAGGAAATAAGTGTCCTTCTTTCACTTACCAGAGACCTGTACTCAAGATAGCTCCTTTGATATCATTATACATTGAAAATGTAGAAGTAAGCTTCTTGCAGTATGTGGAAAAACAAAACTGGGAGCAAATTACAAAGAACATGGAGGTTTTTCACCTTATGTGAAGATCAGGCAGATCCTTGTGCTCTGTGGCAGAAGTAGAGGGGGCAGAAATTACATAATCCTCCCATGGACAGCACACTGCAGGGTTACAAACATAAAAGCTGCTCAGACTAAAAATGATGATTGACTTTTAGCAAGTTTTGGCTCAGGAGCCTAAGAGTGGATAGTCGAAATCACAACCAATGTACTTTTCAGGAAATAGTCAGTCTGATTCATGGGATGAAGCCACCAGCATTCCATGCATGAATTGGTGCAAGAATAAAGATGCTGAGAATCTGTGAAATAAGGAAGTTTTAGCAATTGCAGGGAAATTTCTCCTGAGCTAAAGAAGCCTTACAAATTTGTCTCACAAAAAGGAAATTGCTGAGAGATACAGTACAGAAGAATCTAAACTTATTGAATAAAGGCACCCAGAGGCACCTATCTGGCAATGTTTGGTCCAGTTCTGAAGGAAGGGGAGGCCCCTTAGCTCTGATGGCTATCCTATTTCACTTTGTATTAAATATAGCTGTCACATGGCAGGGTGGATTGTGATTCACACTAAGAGCCTTTAGTTCTAGGATAAGGATTCTGACCACTGAAAAAATAATTTAAATCCATAATCTCACTGTCTTCACAAATCTGATGCCTTTGAAACTTGAAAAATCTTTGTCCTTGGAGTTTAAAAATACAGGCAACAAACAGAAATCACATGGAACTAATACAGTCAATAGAATAAATAAATAAATTTTAAGAAGGAAAAAATATATCCAGCTGGCATAAAACCCCCAAACAAACACAATTAAATAGTCAAAATTGAGGAAGTAAAGCACCTTTGACTACCTCTGTAATTCCATGTGCCACATTACCTTTCATTTTATTATAAAAATAACACATAAATACGCAGAGGCCTTTTACGTCATTAGTGTAAGTCACTGTTATACAGCTTTTATATAATTTTCTCCAGAAGGCAGGAAATATTAGCATATTATCTCAATAGTTATTCCACATTAGATCCCATAATGAGTAACTCCAAATTTGAAGCCTATATTGCTTTAATATACTTTAAAACATCTTTTGTACATGCCTCACTGAGGAAAAATGCATATATTTATAATTTCAAAATAAAAGTGTTTGTGGTATATATCACTAGACTTAGAAGACTATATAAAAATGGAAATGTTGGAAGCTTGCTGCAGACATTGCAGCACTGCTGCTCCATTGCAGTGCTGGCAGAGCATGGGCTGCAGCCTGGCCAAGCTGCACCACAAAAAGCAACCATTTCTTTTCAGATGTTTAGAAACCAGGCTCTTTTTCAAGCTCCTCTTCCTTTCTGAGCGTCAATTCACTGCCTTGTTTCTAAGCAGGAATCCACTAACTTATACATTCAGATACAGCGTCGCAGATGGTTCAGAGACCAATCTGCAATTTATCATAAGAAAGTTGAGCTGATTTAATAATGAGCAGATGAGATATAAGTACAACCCACATTGAGAGGATTAAGGAATGGCCAACTGACAGCCCTCAAAAGCATCTGCCAGTGAGGGAACTGTCACGGAACAAGGATTTTTTTTTTTCTCATAGCAATACCCAGGCTCTTCAATACAACCCTTACAAAAAAAAAAAAAAAAAACAAAAACAAAAAAAAACACTCCTTGTACTTTTTGTGAATATTTGAAAACTGAAACCTGCACCTGAAGAAGGTCTAAGGTATAAGTTAAATGTGAAACCTAAATTATGATACTAATCCCTAATCTTGCTAAGCTTTAAGAAAATCTCACCCTAGTGCTTTCCAAGTCACATTTTAACTTCAAAGTTTCCAAAATATCTACCCTTGAGAGATCTACCCTTTTTCAGAATGGACCCTTTTTAACCACTCTGTTACCTCTTTTTTACATCAACTGATCAAGCTCTAGTAGAAGTCAGCAAAGCTAAGACATCACAGCAGCTACAAAAGGACACTCATAAAATGTAGTTGCTGCCACCCATCTGTGCAAAACTTATTAAAAATTGTTTAATGCTCATGCTAGATTAGCTCAATATCATACGTAAAATAAAAATTTGAACTTTAATGATTTGGTATAATTAATTCCTGGGGGATTTTTCTGATATAAGTATATCTCAATGACTAATTGTATCTTGACTATTATAGACATGTATTTTAAATAAGTTGAAATGTTAGCAGTAAATAAAGGTTTTTATTTTTGATATCTGTGCAATTCTGTTTCCCATGCTGTCCTAATTGGAATTGAGTAAATATGATTTCTTATGCCATTTCAGGGTTTTTTGTTTGGTTTTGGTTTGGTTTTTTTTTGTTTGTTTTAATTTTCAAAAGCTTTTCACACCTACATTGGAAAAAGATTTCAAAGTAATATTCCCTAATTCCAAGGTAGAAAAGTCCCAAATATATCTAATTTGTTTTCAGAGACAGTTTGCTCTACTCTTCTCCCTCATAAAGGACAAATGGCATCACACACAATGTAATTCTGGGCACACTTTGCTGTTTATTAAATTACCCATGACCTTCAGATATGGATGTTTGATTTCAATAATTAATATAATTACTACATAGGGATTTTTTTCCTTATGATTATACTAAGATTTTATCTGAAGTTTCTGAATGTAAGTCATTGCCAGAATACATTCTTCACAATGGCATATTCTTTTTCTATAAACATATATCTATATCTTCCCATTTTTTATTTTTGTGTCTGTTATGTCCCTTAAATAAGGAAGGGCTAACCAGTTAATGATACGTCTTTGTGTATTTCATACAAAAGAGCAGATGTATAATATATAATTTTTACTTTTATCACTAAAATTGTAGGTTCGTCATCCAGGATGCCATAGGAACTTCAAAATTCTGATTTACTTTCTGTCATTAATGTAACAATCATAGGCACTTGTGATTTTCCTCAGATATTCTGAAACTGCAGTTAATAAATATTTTAGGTACAGTTTTGTCACAATGAATAAAATGAAATAAAGCTATCCCAAATAAATCTTAGAAGCAGAAATTAAGACAGTATAATTACTTACACCATCCAGGGAGGAAAAAAACCCAAACATAGAGTGAAGAAATCAGAGAAAATAATTTCTAGAATCTTAGAACCAAAAAATGGTTAGGGCTGGAAGGGACTTTCGAGGACATCTAGTTCCAATCCCCTTGCCATGAGCACACCTTTCACTAGATCAGGCTGCTCAAGGCCTCATTCACCCTGTTCTTGAACACTTCAAGACATTGGGCATCCACAACTTCCCTGGGCAACCTGTTCCAGTGCCTCTCAAGACTCTGAGTAAAGAATTTCTTGCTAACATCTAATCTAATCTAATCTAATCTAATCTAATCTAATCTAAAACTGCCCTCTTTCAGTTTAAAACTATTGCTCCTTGTGCTGTCATTATCTGCTCATGTAAAAACTCCCTCATCCGTTGTTTGATAAACCCACGTTAGGTACTGGAAGGTTGCAATGAGGTCTCCTTGGAGCCTTCTCTTCTCAAGGCTGAACAACCCCAACCTTTGTTGCAGGAGAGAGTGGAGCTTCAGATAAAATTTATTTGAGAAGCCCTCCCTTTGAATCATGATGTGCAGAAAGGACCCACTTGCAAAATTCTCAGAAAGGAGCCTGGGGAAAAATGAAGCCAATCTTAGCCTCAGACTGCCAATGGTTTAAGTCTAAGAAATTACAGAGGTCTTATTGAACCTTTGCACAACTTTGGCCTGCAGGATTAATGATAATGATAGCAAACCAGGCATATTTATATAAAAATGAATCAGTTGTTATGAGAAATGACAAATCAGAATTATTTACTGAACTCTATAAAACTGAAAAATACTAGTATAGTATAGTATAGTATAGTATAGTATAGTATAGTATAAGATATTGCTTTAATAGAATTGCTTAGATATAGTGCAGTGACATTAGAGCCAGGAAAAAGAAACAATAATTGAAGTAGAGATTGATGTAACTCACCCATACCACTGACCATTGGCAAAATCTCTTCCATTCAGCCTGTCTTCATAGGAGAGATACTCCCACATCACCTTGGTAGCTCCCCTCTGAACCTCTTTTAATAGGTTAATGTCTTTCTTGTGTTGAGGACTTCAAATCTGGATGCAGTACGCCAGGTGGGATCACAAGAGGACAGAGCAGAGGAAAGTAACACCTCCCTCGACCTGGCAGCCACTGCTCTTTTGATGCAGCCCAGGATGCAGATTGCCTTCTGGGCTGTGAGTGCACACTGTTGGCTCATGTCCAGCTTTTCATCCAGGAGAACCCCAACTCCTTCTCTGCAGGGCTGATGTTGATGACTTCTACTCCCAGTCACATCTCAGATTGCCTCAACCCAGGTGCAGCCCCTTGCACTTGGATTTATTGAACTTCGTGAGTCCCTCGTGGGCCCACTTCTCAGATTTATCCAGGTCCCTCTGGATGACATCCTTCTCTTGTGTCAACTGCACCACTCAGTTTCATGTCATCTGCAAACTTGCTGAGGGTGCCCTCGATCCCACTGTCTGTGTCATTGATAAAGATGTTGAAGAGCACTAGACTAAAGGCAGACCCCGAAGGGACACCTCTCATCAGTGGCCTCTGCCTGGACATAAGTGAGACTCACTGATTTTCCTGTTCTCCCCTTTTTAAAAATGGGAGAGATGCTTCACTGAAAAGCATGATGTTTACTGAGCATTTTATAAATGTTTCCCTTATAGCTGTTCCATTCCTCCATTGAAAACATCTGCATGCAGCTTTTACTGAATGGGTTAAGGACTGTAATGTCTGTCTTCAGATTCTATATAACTATAGAACAAAAATAATAGAACAAAAATCCATAACAAAGGCAAGTCAGAGATACTTCATAATTCACAGTATTAAAAGCAGCACAGACAGCAGTAGTTGGAGGAAGTTCTTACTGTGTCCAGGATCTTGCAAGTAGGTCACAGTTTGATACAACAAAAGTAATCTCTGTTCTGTGCCTGAGGCTGGACTCTTGACTGTTGATTTAACATCTTGTTCAAACTTGATGCTTACTATTTGGGAACTGGAAGCACAAGATTGGACTAGAACTGAAAGACTTGGTATCTTCTACTAGTTTCTTCAGAACTCAGTGGAGAAATCTACTTTCTGACCAGATTGTTTCTAATTTGAAATGGCAAAGTTTGCAATTTTATTGCCAGGAATAACATTGATTAGTTTCAAAGTTTTGACAGATATTTTTCAAGATTTCTTAACTATTAGCAAATTGAAGAGGAGAGAGAGATAAAATAGGTGCTTATTCTTATACCTGGTTCAATATGTAGTCAGTGCTTAGTTTGGTGGTTGATCAGTGGTATTGATGCAAAAGAGCTCTAGTGCATGTGATGTTGCCATTCTTGCTGGCAAAGTTTAGAAAGCAGTCTAATCCTGTAATTTCTCATTTTTAGTGGTGGGATTATTCTGACCATAGGTCAGACTTGCAATTTTTCTCCAAATTCTAGTTGTCTTTTGGCCTTGTTTTTGGGAATATGATGTCTCTAGCCACTACCAATAGTGAACTACAGATGACTCTATAATTATATAGAATTATATATAATACTCATGAGTATTTCATTGATGCATTTGGAAACATGGCATCACAGCTTCTATGACAGCCAGGCTAAGGATAGAGGTAAAAGGCTCTCAGCTTCAGAGCAGGGAATCACATAGCTCTGAAATATTGTCTGCAACACTATCAATATTAAGGCCTGCCCTTTAGTCACATAAGCTGTGAATATGGCTCTCCAAGCTCTACTTCAGGGAAGTATGGCCAAGTCCCAGACTAGGAATGGTGCATATTCATTGTACTGAAATATTTCTGCCAAGCATTTTTGTTTGCTTCACAATAACATCTAAGAAAAAAGGGTTCGGTTTCATTTCACAGAGGATGATGAATAAACACAGATGTGAGCAATGTCTCAACTCCAGTTACAAGGAAGACCTGCTCACTAGTGAATAAACCCTCAGTATTTACTTTAGAAACCAAGCTGTTCTCTTGGCTGTCTTGTCTAGCGCTCCATCTCACACCAAGAGAGGGTAGACACTTGGAAGCAGATAGTTAAACTCAGATGTTTTAATCCTCTCTGACCCAGAGTAACCTCATGAAACAGAGGTGAAACAGCTATAAAGAAACATCCATGGTACAAAACTACCACAAGCAGGTTTGATGTGTCTGAGACAAGCTGTGTCAACAGCAATAAAACTGCAGCCCCCATTGCTGCCCAGTCAGCATCCATAGCCTAACCTCTGAGGAAGCAGTTGGGTTTTCCTTCCTCTGTTCCACTCACACTGCCAAACCCAGCCCAACTGTGAAGATGCGAGAATTTTCATCAAAAAGGAATCAGATATACACTCATTTGGTTATCATTAAAAAAAATGAAGAAACAATGAATCACATCCAGGCCTGGCATAAGTACAGACTGCCCCAAAATAACTACTTGGCTTCCCTCTGCAATTCAGTATGCATCCATTCATCAGTCGGCTTTGTATGGGAGTCAGTTCGGAGCTCATGGGCTAAGTGTTACAGGCCAAATCAATTTTGATTATTTATTTTTTTCAAATTAGTTGCTGTGAGACAATACAAAGTAATTTGCTAAAGCCACAGTGTTCTACAAATACTCCAGATACACCTCAGTCACTAACCATACAACCTTAGTAAAAGTCATAATACAAAAGAAAAACAAACAGAATCAGATTGCCTAGAAAGCAACTTTTTAAAATCAAATGCTACTGCTGACTCAGGTCAGGTTTTATTTTTAATACTTTTCTCTTCTTTGAAACTGAGAAGAATGACGACTTATAAAATATGATATCCAGGAGCATTCTTTCTTGTCTAAATAAGGAGAAATAACTTTCTTACTTTTGTGTGTGTGTGCATGAATTTACAGTGTTCTGTGAATTTCCAAAAAGAAGCTCCATTAGTTCAGTAATAGCTCTCCTCTATCTGTAAAACCTGGATATAAATATTCCCTGGGAATATTGGTTGAATTAGAATGAGATTAAAATAATATAAAAAAATAAAATGTCTACTCTCTGGCTTCACAGTGTTCATATATATGTGTATGTTCATATATATATATGTATTTTTTTTCAGCAACTACAGCTTTTTAGCCATTTTTCTGCTTGAATCTAAAATTCTCGCTCAAAAACATTTGACAGTAACTACTGCTGCCAGTCTTGGTGTCCTTGATTTCCCTAAGACCTAGCACCCCCAAACGTGTCTAAATATATATGTGTTTGGTCAGATATATCACTGTGTTAAGTTACAAAGAGGTGTTAGAAACAAGAGTTGAATTTTCTTGTGTTTCCCTTCATTATTAAATCATCCACTTTCTGATTTGTCTTCTTCTATATTTACAAAGCTTTTATGCATACATTGCTCTGCCTCTCTAAGACACACAAGTTCATTGTTGGTTTAAGCATGTAATTTGGCACATTAAGTTGACGTGCACACTCTACGTTGGAGACCAGTAAAACCATCACAGATCTAGGCCTTGATCCTCCTTTGGTCAAGGATACAGACTGAACTCCTCCATGACTGTTGACTTACAAGTCAATTCCATGGATAGGTAAGGCATTAGCAGCCATTACAGTTGGTCTGTAAGGCAGACAGGCTGTTTGCGGGTATGTCATGAAGGTGAAGGAGAAAAGTCTTATCTGCGGTAGGAAAAGCTTTCCAGGAAGACAGGATTTCCCACCATTCTACAGATTAAAGGAAAGCAACTCTGGGTAGTAATAATACTGCCAGCAATTACTGGGAAAATACTGTTTCCTTTCTCCTTTTAACACAGGAATGTTAAAATTATGTTTTGGACAAGAACAAAATTTTAGTAATTAACAAAATAAGTCAATAAATAACAAAAAAAAAAGGCAAACCGTTACATTCTCCCATTTTAATTTGCATCTCTCTGTCCAGGAATGGCTAAAGAATGAATTCAATAACGAAATCAGAATTTTAAAAAAGTTATAATGGTTTATGTAATGAACTTCACCTTCCTTTGCCTTCGCAGAACCTATAGAGGTGTCTGATAGATCCAGATTCAGAGAGAGGATTAAAAGCAAATGACCTGGAGTTGGATAGTAGCAAATTCAGAGGGTAGGGGGGGACACATAAAAAGTTCTACACCCTTTTTTTTTTCTGTAGCTACATGGCTAAGGATCCATTAATTCTGCCTATAAGAAGTTTATCAAGTGTCTGGAGGAAAAACCACCTTGTTTTACATATCTAGTTTGATGATATGAATTTCATGCCCTCAAATAGTAGTATGGTGCTATTTATTGCACCATTTATTATATTGATGCATAAATACAAAACCCCAGCTATACGTTAAATACAAGTTCTTAAATAGCCCTGATGTCTGCTGGAAAATAATAAAATAGTTAACACTATAATACTATAGCCTTGGCAATGATTGGGCTTTCAACCATTCTTTCCTTCTGATTACATGCTGAAAGATTCTAATATTTCTATTTTTCTTGGTAGGGCATTTTTTATGTTTCTGAAAATGTAAGCTGGAAAAATCAAGCTTTTAACAGTGTGGAAGCCCAGAGTTGCACACAGCAGCCATTAACAGTGGTTGTCACAGATCTCAATCACTCCTTTGTGGAACATGGATTGGGTCCTGGTATCTTATTTATTCCACACATGTAACTGCCACACCAAGGATCAATGTATTTCATGACTCAGTAATGATTAAATACAGTGCTCAAAATCTGAAGATTAAAAATGCACATTTCATTAATTTTTTAATAAGTTGATATTTTGGTAATGGCTGTGCTACACAGCATTGCAGACGTAGTGGATGAATGTCAAATATCAGATGATATGAAAAGAACCTATGTAATTTATACCCTATTGATAACTGAGTTATGTTAAGAAAAAAATCCATGCACAATAATCATCTTGCATTCATCTATTAGTCTGTCCATGGATCTGTGTGGCACTCAGGCTTGCCTTTGATTTTGCTGCACAGAACATTTTTCATTCATGAACTAGTACAATCTTATTAAAAATTAATTTAGAAGTATGTTTAAATATTAAAAATATTTATGAATTACAGCTGCAATGATACAGATCTTAGAGAATAAGTTTTGCTAAGTTGGAAAAAACTAATGTGAAGATCTCTGCTTCTACCTGCTCAGCTGTAAATATTTCTGGTGACAGTATCAGCAGACTAGCAGATTTCTTGAACTGAGCAAATTATTGCTTTGCGCTTATTTCTGCTGTGCCACGAACCACCCGTGCAGCAAAGGAATTACTTTTTGTCACTTTATCCTCAAGACTTTGGGATTAGCTGGTATTCTAGAAGTTTTTTTGGTAGTTGCATAAATAGATAAGTAAAAAAAGGAAAAAAATAAATCAAAAGCCCCAGAGCTTTGTTTCCTCTCCCAGTGGGCTCTTACTTTTTCTCCACCAGAAACCAGAAGGCTGAAAAGAAGCCAGAACAATGTCAAACAAACCTGAGAAACTTCTAGCTCTTTGTCATCGTGTGAACAGATGACTTTCAAGTTTAGTTTGATTTTGTAAGAATGGCCCACAACAACAGAAGGGGTAGCTTATGCCAAGTTATTTCATTTACAATTAGCTTGAAATGAACTGCCTAGACAAAACCAGGCTTTGTTTTTGAATTTTTACTACCCAACGTGTAGGACTTAAGGTGACTTGCAGAGTACCAAGGAGAATTAAAAAGGTACAGATTTTAGCTGCAACAAATGTTAAAATTTTAAATTACCACTGAGATATATAAATTTAACTGAGATGTATATATAACATGATAACTTCAGAAATATGGGTCATATGTGAATTTTAGAATTATTTACACCAGCAGCATAGCACAAAGGAGTGAGGAGCAAGAGCTGAAATCCTTATGATGATCATATAAAGTAAATGGTTCTTTGTAAGGAAAGAACATAAAGGCCTTTCCAAACTGGAGATTTGGGGCTGTATTTGGTCATTCTGTGTATATTAAGAAATACAATAACTTTATACTATATTTATACTTTACATTAGTTAACTCACAAGATTACTCCTACAAGTCTAGATGTTTTTAACACTACATGTTCAAAAGTATTCAAGCAAAATTATATGAAATATGCATGATAATAATGTAAATGCAGATTTGTGAGATTTTGGTTGCTTTTGTGTCAAGCTAGAATACAGAAGAATTACCTCATGGAGATTTTTTTGAAGTAATTTTGATTCCAATCCCATTCAAAAGTTGTGAAGTTAAAGATGATTTGGAAAGGGTGGGAAAATGAGAACAAAGCAGTCATAACAGTCTCATACTGGAATATTCAATTTAGAACTATCTGAAAGAACAAATATAGTCTCATGAGATAGAAGAATAAAATTCCAATTTTAATTCCTTACAAGAATGTTTAGAAAAAGACACATGGTGTCTTCCATCTGGGCAACATATTCCAGTGATTAGAACAAAATCTTTCCCGGTTTAATCAAGCTTTTTTTTCTAAAATATATAACAGTTCTTAATGAAAGGTGGACCTTATACCACTGTGGTACATATTGACTTAATTTAACCATACCATGATTTGAAGTGGTCTTCTGTTTCCAAATGAGAAATATCAAAACCTGAGGTTTTTCTCCCCACTGTCTTCCTACAACTGTCTTTTTTCTTTTTTTTCCCTAAGCCAGAGAAAGTCCTGACCATAACGATCTCAGGTGACACCATGCCAAATCCTTTCCCAGTGTATCTGAGGTGACATGACAGTACATTACACAGTAAAGTAGATGTTACCACCATTGTGACCTGATGAAACCTAAAAAGAATGCTTTAGCTTTTATATTATAGATTATTCTGACTTTTAGCTAGATAAAAGTAGAATACTTTGATCCAGCATTTTCATTTGCTGTTATCCAGAGAATAATCGGATGATAAAATTACTCCACAGAATTTTTGCATAACCCCAACAGACAAAGATATAAAAATATACTCTGTGGGGATTTTGATATACAAGACATCTATAAAAGGATTCAAATTCATTGTAAAGTAGAAGCATTTTTATTTAAATTTTTGCATAAATTGACTGTACCTAGGAAAAAAAGTAAAAAAGCTATATTTTAATCTAATGTGGACCTTTTTCAAACCAACTTATATTAGTTGAAGGTTGAGCTATTCAGACATTATCCACCTCAGTGAACCTCACAGGCTTTAATAGTATCATTTGAATATGATGACTATTTCAAGGTGAGCAGAGGTGAAAGGAACAGGTCTCAGATATATGCAATAACGTGAACACAAACAGAAGAAATAATGCAGAATAATTTTTTTTCCTGATATAAAACCTTTTTTTATTACCTGAAAATGTTGATTTCATCAATACAGTTGAACCAGGAAGCATATTTAGAACCCTCTATTTCTGACCACATCCACACTGATTTTACACCAACATGATTTCATATACTTTAATTATATTATTTTGGTTTTTCCTCATTGCAGACAGTCAGACTTAAACCCTTATTATCCTTCCAAATAAATTGCTCACTATTTTAACAGCTTCCTGCAGTCAGAGTTTCTCAGCATGTATCACATTCCTATTTCTTAAGATAGAAATGTAGAGCAGCTGGGGGTCTGCCTGATTTAACGTGCAGATTTGCTTAGAGGAAGCAAAGATGATTTTATATTTCTCTGCTCACTGATGACATGTGGCCTTTTAGCTTCTTCAACTATATTTAGAAGGACTTGTGAGGCAGCATTACTGAGAAAAGAAACACAAACTAAGGCCAAGTCTCAAACAAGGTAATCAAAGCTACTCATGTCCTGCTGGGGAACTTCAACTACCCCGACATCCGCTGGGAAAGCAGCAGAGTGAGCTCTAGGCAACTCAGGACACTCCTGGAATGCATGGAGGATAACTCCTTGAGCCAGGCCAAGAGACAGCTCTGCCAGAGGGTATTCAGTAGTGGGTCTGACCAACATAAGGCAGGTAATTGGAGACCTCAAGCCTGGAGGCAGCCTGAGCTGTGGTGATGGTGCATTGGTGGAGTTTGCAGTCATGAGGGATACGGCTCAGAAAGGTGTGAAGTTAGGCCCCTGTACTTTAGGAAAGCAAACTTCCAGCTTTTCAAGGATATAGTCAATAGAACCCACTGGGAGACTTCCCTCAGGGCCAAAGGAGTGGAAATAGCAGACCTTTAAGGAAGTCTTCCACAGAGTGTAAGAACTGGCAATTCCCACGAGCAAAAAATCAGGTGAGAGACCAGCATGGTGGAATAGGGAACTGCTGGTCAAAGAGAAAGGAAAGAAGCAAATGCACAGGCAGGGGATGGAAATTAATATGCCCTGGAAGAGTATAGAGTGAAGTTTGGTTGTACAGGGGTGAGGAAGACCAAGGAGAAGCTGGAACTGAACCTGGCAAGGGAATTCAAAGAATAACAAGAAGAGCTTCTATAGGTATGTTAACCATAAAAGGAAGGTGAAAGAAGGTGCACCCTCCTGAAAAACAACAGTAACTAATTGGTAACAGCAGAGTAGGAGAAGGCTAAGGTAATCATCAGTCTTTGCCTCAGTCTTCAATGGGAAGTAACCTCTCTTCCCATACCTCTTGAGAAGATGAACAGGATGGAGACTGGAGGAGCAAAGTGCTTCCCACTGTAAGTAGAGATCTGGTTCATGACAACCTGAGGAATCTGAATGCACATAAATCTATGTACATAGAGCTATAAGATGTAGCCCAGAATCTTGAGGGAAATGGCTGATGCTGCCAAGCCTCTCTCCATGATATTTGAAAAGTCACAGCAGTCCGATGAAGACCCAAGTGGCTGGAAGAAGGGAAACACTGTACCCATCTTTAAAAAGGCTTGGATTTTAAAGGTGTGATTTGTCAATCTAATCCCTGAAAAGGGTTATGTGCATACTTAATTTCAGCACAAGTAATCCTGCTGAATTAATGTGTTTGAAAAGATGATAAAATATTTTCACATCTTAGAAAGTTGAAGGCTGGATTATGAACTACTCAAAACTTTAGTATTTTATCCCCTAGAAAAAACACAGAGGAAAAGGCAGGCCAAGACATTTGGGAAAAGATGCAAAAACTGAAAATCTCTGTTCCTAACTACTTGACTTGGAAAACAAAAAATAAAAAGCAAATATAGATCTATATTACTTGAAAAAATAAATTAAACTTTTGCATATTTCTGGCATAACACAATTTAACTTATTAAATATAGCACTTGACTTCCATCAAAATCCTGAGAAAGACAAAGCTACATTTTTTGACCTGTAAGTTGGCTACTTCTTAATGCTACAGCCTTTCTAGAAAAGTAAGGGATAATTTTGAATTTCTTAATAAGTTTCTATGTGAACAATTTGTCTAAAATAAGACTTTCACCTAAGCTGAATCATTCCTGGATTAAATGAAAGTGAAACACATCCTTTCTAAAATTAGTGTAGGACCTTCTCTTTTTTGTTCCTCATGGAGGATCTGTACTAGAAGAATCAGTACACTCTGTGGAACAGAATCTAATATCCAACAAAGAAACAAGATTATTATGTCTTAACTGGTTTAAAGGGATTTTAGGGACTCCTGCTGAGCACTTAATACTTTGGACTTAGTCACCTACTGAGGTATTTTGTCAGCCAAAGATAGAATGGGAGATGCATCAATGTTTAATTCTATTTTGGCCTCCTTTTTCCATCTCTTTTTCCATCACGTGCAGCATTTCTTGCACAGGATACTTTGATGATTGATACACAGTGTATTGATACACTGATATTATAGTGGATATGGCTGCATATGAGAGATACACCCATAGCAAAGGAAGATTAAGGAATGATCATGCCTGCAAGAACCAAAATCTACCCTATTACCCAGCTGTTGGTTTGCTCTCTGGCCTCTGCTTGGTCTGTGACCTGGCTCTTTCCAGAGCAGTTCATTTAGAGACACCTTGGGAAAGGTTATAGGAATGTCACAGCATGACTTTTAGACCCCTCTGTAGTGCACAACAATTATCACAACTTCTTCCTCATACAGCAAAACACCATGGGCAAAGGTTTGATTCAAAGTTACTTGAATCCCCATAAAATCTTAATATTCCAATGAGCTTTGAAAGCAGAAGCCAGTCTGGTATCATATCTAAATATTCTCTGGCTTTTGAAATGGATCTGTGTGAGTGCTGCACACTGCAGGATAAATCATACACTTGTGCAGACTAGGGATGGGAACCATCATAAAGTGGAAACTTGTGGCTTTCCCAGAAGTCAGGTCTATCAGCTCCAATACCATTTCAGTTAGGAGTAGGTGATTCCAGCACTGGGTAGAAAGCCATTCTGAAGACAAAATTAACCAGGCAGATAGTCCCAGAGGCATGATTTTAAACAAGGATAGGTTTTGCCAGCCAAACCAAGTGAAGCAAACAAATGAACTCAAACTGACAACCCTCATGACAGTAACTTCTAAGTTTTGAGAGTTAATCATGCTGCATTTTGACAGATCACTGATGAAATCTTTCAGATTTGCCTTGTCAGTCATTTATTAGCAGACATCTAATGAACAGCATATAAAGTAGGCTTGTTAAGTATAGTGCCTGGTGACAGTTCAATTTAAAAGTGAAGGGTATAGAAAATGCGCTCCAGAGCAATTGTCAGTTTTTCCACAGGAAAAGTCTACTTTGTGTTAGCAGTCTGTATAGGTCTGGTAGGGATGTTCTCCTTCTCCTGACCCTGGCTGCCACAGGGATACAACAATTTCTTTAGCACCTGGTCAAGCACCCAGGCAAATATTACTGGAATTATGACATTACCGTGTTCATTTCCTAGCTCAGGAAAGATAATTCAAAGATACTCCCTGAGGTGTATCAGTTATATTTGAAACTGATTTTATTGCAATTTTTTACTTTCTTTACAATATGATTTATAAGACGAATTATTAATGCCATTATTTTAAGCTATCTCTTTTTCCAACATAATACAGCATGTAAATAATAACATCTAGCATTAAACTTACAAAAATAAAATACATTTTTATGAGATGTTTCCTATTGACTTTGGAAACAAAGTATAACAAAATAAAAACATCTTTGCTGATTGTTCAAACCTTTAAGGAAAGAGATTAAAGCAGATTCAAAGACTCCATTGATATGTTTTATATTGAAATATTTATCGTCTCACATACAAATACATAGGCCCATAAAAATACAGCATTGTTAAAAACCACAGTAAGAAAAAATGACTGAAATGCAAACAGAAAACTTATTATGAGAAATGGATTAAACACCTTTTTTTTTTTTAATATCTATTCTGAAGGACTACAGTTTTTATAAAGGAACCTTACAGGTGGTTTTAATTTGCAGTCTTCCAATTTATTAACCTATGTTGGTGTAAAAAAAATGAAACTCAACTAGTTTTACAATTATATCTCTCAAACAGGATAGGGACAAGTGAGGCAAGAGAAGATCAAGTGTTTGCTGGTGGGCAGGCCAGGCTAACACTAAAAAACTTTTGACTAGTCTTCACAAGATCTTTTTCATTTATTTTTGTTGTTCACCTGTTACTTGATTAAACTCATTATGGTTAGAACTCAGATATATTCCTGTCCTTCATCATGACCTACAAACATGGCATTGGACCAGACTGGAGACAGAAGACTGGAAGTAGAATAAAGGCACATAGAATAAAGGTGGGAATATAAAATACATAAAGCATTTCAGAACAGTTTAAAATAGGCAGAAATATAACAGACCATGAGGAGAAGAAATAATTGTAAAAGCACAATGATAGCCCTAAGATGTTGTGGTTTTTTAATAATCAGATAAATTAAATACTCTACAGTGGCTTTCTAAGATGAAGAGCTGCATGGTTTTTAGACAGTGATAGGAAGATGTGAAGAATACTAATTTCCTGGAAAGCATGAATCTTCAAAAGGTATCTCTTTCATATGAGGAAGGAATAAAAAAGGGAGAAACTTTTAAAAGCATGTAAGGATTGAACTACTGTTTGTAGTGTCATGTTGAAAGTTTCAAGACATGCAAGGTGTCCTTAATTCCAACAGTGATTCTACTGGTGCTCAGAAATTGATCAAAATATTTTAATAATGTTAATATTTATCATAATTAGTGAAATAAAAATATACAATAGATAAAAAATGCTTCATAGGCTGATGATGTATATATATAGACCTACTTGGAAAACTCAAAATCCAAGACTTTATGTAACTTTAGCCAGAAAGTTATATCTGAAGTTTTAATATAGAGTTTTCCCTGCAGACATAGGGATATGTTGCATGAAAAACAGATGCTGAACAGTAAGGCAATAAATACTGCCATACAGAGAATCCAGAGAAGTTTCAGCTGTTTCAATGCCCACAGCATACTAAAGACTGGTCCCTAAAAAATTACAGATATGAGTCCTCCATGACTCTGCAATCTCTACAACCAACAGCAGCAGGTACACTGCTGCCAAATTACACTTCCATGTTTAAATAAAGGGCGTCATTTTATATTAATTGGGTAGGATATGACTGAAACACGGCAGTTCAACATCATGTAAGTTACAATCTCTTTAGATCTAAATATCTCATATACTAAGCAGAATAAAACACTTGCAGAAGCAAGACTGCAGCCATTTATTTGTAAAGAACTTCTTTATTCTAAGAATTAGCATATAGTAACTCAGATCCTGAAGTAAATCTTTCTTCCCCATCCAGTCTTTACTCATATAGAGAGAAAAATGGTCTTCATACCTCTACAAGAACTAAATATGGATGAAATCATAGCTGTGTCAAGACTTCAATATGCGTACTAATGAAAGATTAATTATTTTTAAGAGGTCCCTTAGCACAGAAGCTCCTCAATTTGATAAAGAAATCCTACAAAAAGTCCTTCAAAAGGAAGGAACATGTTGGCTGTGACTCTACCTTCAATTCAAAGGAATCCATCAACACACAGCTGCTCCACCAAGAGTCAATGAATCCTGACCAGAGCAAGGTTTCCTGAGAAAAAGTCAAAAGTCTGTTCAGGGACATCTATCTGACAGCTGAACTCATCTGTTGTCTTATGCAGGACTACCACCTCTGCCTATTGTCATAAAAGGAAACAGGTAAAGCCCTGTAACAATCAGTTATTTACTTAGAGTTGTTTGTGAAAAACACTGCTCCTTTAATCTAAGAAAAATAAAGTAAATTCTCCACCATTTCAACAGCAGCATCTGTACCTGTCTGCTATACATACTAGAAGTTCATAGAGGTAATTGCCTGTATCATTTGCAAACCTATAAGATGAAAACAACAACCTGAGAGAGATGTGTACTCAAGAAGGAAAACAAGGCTTTTTAAAATGTTGCTTTAAAAAAATACACATTCTAAAGAAGGAGTCATGCAAACTTAAATGTACATGGAATTATTTGAAACAGTTTGGAACTTTCAGTAAATATTCACTGATTTCAAACATTTGCAGAAAGAAAGTAATCTGCAGAGTTGCTGATCTTGGAGAGGACCAGAAAGTAACTGTCTGAATTCCTCAAAAAATATAAAAGCAACCCAGTAAAAATTACTGTGCTCACAGAAAGATAAAAAGCAAATTGAATGGACATCAGCAGCCAATCTTGTAAGTATCCAAACAGTAATTTAAAAATCTAACAACTTCACTGCCTGAGGAGGCTGCCAAAGCACAAAGTCATTTGTTAAAACAAATACTTTGGACAGCTGGATAGCCAGATCTGTGACAGCTGTGACAGTCTGATGACTTAAAATAAAGGAACAAGAGGGATATGGCACTTAATCAAACTTTCCAAGAGTAAAGCACACTTCCCTACTTTGCTACTTTAAAAGGACTAAAGATCCCCCAAGTTTTTTACAGCAAATGTATTTTTCATGCTGAATTTTGTCATTCTGAGGGACCGACTTTCAGTCAAGTCTTTCTTTCTACAAATATTTGCTGCACCAAAAGGATAAAACTAAAATTATCAATTGCTAATGCATTCCAGAATAGCAAATAAACTGATGCAGCTGGGGTGGGGGTGGCTATATTCCATCCCTTCTGAATGAAAAGCAGGTCTGAAATTTCAAAACAGCCTGGACAGGTGGGACAACTAAACTCTACTGGTCCTGAGAGTCTTGCATGTTCTGAGACACTTGGCTACTGTGACTTGATCACAATATTGGGAATAAAAATAAATGACAGATTTGGAATCAGGGAGGTTATTTTGGTTTTGACCTACTTCAGACAGATAGAAACCATGGGACTCACATAAAGACGACAGAGATCTCCCTCCTGACCTATTTTTCCAGGGCTCTGGCACTGACAGCACTGCAGTCTTCTGTGCTGAGCCTGCAGCTCCCCACAGCTTAGCCTTCTGCAGACTGAAATGCTTTAGATCAGCTCAAAACCTTCAGTTCAGGACAGCAGTGCATGTCCCACAGGTAGAGACTGCAGAGTGTGACACAGCCTGGGCTGCCTAAGCCCTGGTCCTTGGCATCCTCGCATTCCTGGCATTGCCAGGGGAGGCCAGTAAAGAAAAGGAACATGGGACACACGTGCAAGCTACTACAAATGTAAGCAATGTTACTCAGAACATTTCAATTATTACTTCTGGCTCTTCTTTGCGTATTTCAATTTCCAGTTATTGATGGCAAATAATTACTGACACTTATGAGAAATTTGTGCAGAGCAAAACTCTTGAAAAATACTCATTCAGGTCCTTAAGTTCATTGTGGAAGACTTTAGTCATTCTGTCACAAGCGTGTGGGCTATAAACAGTAAATCCAGTTAACAAGAACATAGAAAAGGTCAGAACACTGAAAAAAAATGTTTTCCTTTCATACTTACCTTCAAACTCAGACCTAGCAGTAACTTCAGGTTCATCAACTTACAACTACTGCAAAAAAAAAAGCCCCAGCATACTTCAAATCATTCAAACGCACATCAAAATAGAGATGTAGTGGACTAGCAGAGTAAATTACTTTTCTGTTAGTCTCAGTCTGTGATCCCCTAGTAGGCAATAATGATAGGGAATATTTTTCAAGAATTTGTCCCAAGAGTCTAAAATTCATATATGAACAGCAGTTTGCCTTCCAGGCTTCATATTCTGCAAATCTTCAGGTCTCCATTCTAGAATGTATCTAATCACATTATGGTTACACCAGCTCTGTCAGATAGTTCAATTATTTAAGAAAAGCCATATCAGTGTGTCTACTTTTGTTCAGATATGTAATCCAGATTTATTTATTTTTTTAGATAAAATATACAAGCAAGCACCTAATTTCCCATTCAGTAGCTTCAGTGCTTTGCAGAAAACTGCTTTACTTGTGGATTATACCAAACCATTTAACCAAACAGGGCTTTATAGTTTACTTCAAGTGGATAAACACAACACATTGTTTGTTTCTGGTTTTAGACCTGTTCCTGTCACCTTTCTGGTTTGTATGTTTTCCTTTCAACAGTGAAGTTCAGCTACTTTTACCATGTTGGCTGTTATTCACATTTGGTTACCCACCGTGACAAACACTGCTCAACTATGCCTCCATAAAGTTGTCCATGTGGGTTTTGTAACAAAAGCAAAAAAGGTTCAGAGATAAATGATTTAGTCTCTACGGCTCTTGGAAGCTGGTCAGCCTTTCACTGCTGAAAGATTAAAGGAAATGCATCTTGCTCTGAGTAATGAGTGAGGAGGGAAGAATCTATTTCTTAAAAGTAAAATGTTACCCAAACTATGGATCAGCTCAAATAGGAGTTTCAAGCTGCAGCTTTGTAGGAATTTGATAGATTTCACATCATTGGCTGACCAATTTATTTTCTGCCAGCCAAAACAATGTTTGTAAACTGCACTGCCTGGTGACTGATGATGCCAAGGGCAAACAATGAACAGAGAATAAGAGAAGAGATGAAAAGAAGCTCTGCTGGCATAATGAGAAGAAATGGTCCTTCATCATCCTATCAGGCCTATGGCTCTGCAAGTTATAAATCACTGTCCTCTACCTCATAGCCTGGAATAAGCACAGCAAAATAAATTCATTTAACTAAATTGTTCAGAGTGCTGCATGTATTCTTATGTGGTAACAGGTTTGTTTTCCTGACAGCTTTACAGAAATGCCTCTTTTGTTGGACTTAATCCATGCAGATATAAACTGAGCTGAGTTCATGATATACATTAATATTTGTGCAACAAGAAATATGAAGCACACTTTATTTGATAGTGTAAATCAGTTTCAATACCAGTTTGAACTAAACAGTGCTTTTTCATTGCCTCTCTACCAGATTCAGAAGACAGGAGTACTCTACTAAGTTTCACTTCCTTTCAAATAATTCAAACCAAATGAAGATTGGTTTATGATTTGCTGTGGTTTGAAACTCTCAAAGTAAGCTTAATAAGAAAGTTACTGACTTCAATTGTCTGTTTTACAATCAGGACAATATTAGAACTAACTGTAAAGAGGGCTCTGAACCTTTGATTTTTACTATTAGGGAAGAATTGCTCTTTGATGTGATTAATATAACACCTGTCCTTATATATATATATTTTTTTTTTCTCCCACTAATGAAAGAAATTCTTTAATTACTGATGATAATGAATGGCTCTTCATTGAATAGTGTGCATCTAAACACTTACCCTCACATGAACAGATACTTTTTTGTATTATTTCTCATAGTTTCCATGCATTCAGAATTGCAATCTCTAAGTGAAAAGCAGTTTCAAGGTAAATTGTTTTGACATTAACTCTTATTTCTATTGCAATATGATTTGTATATACACCCATAAGTAAACCTAAAATTAACTGCTTTTGCAAAATTTCTCAAGAAACTACCCTCATAATGATATAATGTATCTATCATACTTATAATTTCTCATTTCATATGTCAGGAAAGAATTAAACATTGCTGTAAGGACATTTAGTTTTCTCGTGAAGAAGCTTTCTTGTGTAAAGATTTGATTTAATCTGAAACTAAAGACACAAGAAATTCCATGTGCAGCATCATAAATTATTAACTCTGATTAATGAAACTGCCGTCATTAAGCACTCATATTAATATTTAAATTCAAATAAAAAAGTTTGAAAATTCAGTTGGTGTTTTCATAAGAAAATAGATAACTAAATTGCTTATAATACAGAAATTGAGAGAAAGTTGAGAATAGGTTGTAAAAAATCTCCTAAAACCACAAAACAATTGGAAAATGAATTCTTATATATTAATTTGGAATATATTGTACTAATATTAACATTTTATACTATCAATATCCCTGAAACTTCTGCTAACCCACAATGAAACTTGCAGTAATGTAGGCTTCAGGAACACACATAAAAAATGTGTGGTTTTTTTTCTTTCAGAAAAACTGTGCCAAATCACCCAAATGGAAAATATTTAGTCTCTCATAAGTAATCAATTTTTTACTGTATGTATGCCCTTTGGGTAGCTATTTCTTTATTTAGTTCAATTTTATTTTGCTCTAATTGTTTTAATTGAAATGAAAATAACATTGCTAATAAACTACTAGCTCTGGGCTTCAGATTACCTGTGTTCCCAGAGGACTTCTGAAGTTCAAATATGGGCACTTGTTCTGAAAATCTCTTAATATGGTGCACCAGAGGCCACAAGGTCTGACACAGAGCTGTTACACAAAGCCTACATTACATTCTGTGATGGAAGTGCCTGAATTAAATGTTATTTCAGAAGGGAGAGTGTAAGCTCAAAATGTACTTACCTACTAAGCACTCCTCCCCACTCTGATGAGCTCTCCTCTGTATACATGGGAGTGACAAACAGAAGATCTAGTCCATAAATGCAATTAACGGATTAAAATCATAATGCCTCTAGTAGACATTTGTTGTACATAGAGAGTAGAAGGGTGCCCTGTCTAGAACAACAGAGAAGCATTAACTCAAACCCCTTCAAAGAACGAATTTATTTCAGAAAGCAAGCTGGTTATATGACTTTGTGATGAGTCAGTACCCTGAGCAGGGCTAAAAGTTCCCCTTGGAACAGTGATGCCCCAGAAAGTCCACAGGCCCAGTGGTGTGATGGCTAAAACCACTGGATGGAGAGTGGGCAAAAGGGGGGACACCTACGTGGTTAAGGGAAAGGGAGGAGAGAGGAGGACATCAGTTACCTGCAGGTTCTAAGAAATCTAAAGTGCCTAATGGCCATCTCTGACAGAGACGATCAGAGTGCTGACCAGCAGCCAGCAGGAGAAAAATGGCATGGCCAGGTCTGAGTTACCAGCTTCACACTGGAGAGAAACGCTTACCTCGAAGGCACACAAAACCTGTGGAAAGTTTCAAATGTGGACAGACTTATGAGACATTAGTAGGCATCTCACAGAAGCTGAAATAAAACATTTTTAGGGCTCCTGTGATAGGTAGATAATGTCCAACTACATAGGATATTTCTATACCACTCCTCTTCTAATCCAAGGGTAAATGTCTGCCAGGATACCAGCAATCTGGAGTTGATTAATCCGGAGAGTAGCAGACAGCACTTTCATATAGTTATGCAAAAACATTTGCTTCCTGAAGACTAGGAAAGGTTGGGAGCAACATCAATGGCAAAATGTAAATAGGAAAATTTTTTACTGTCAGTCTCAGTACAAGCTACTTACTTTGGGATATTTAGAAGCATGATCTAATCAATCATAGTTCCCACACCATAAAGGGGGAAGTGTAGTCCAAACTCTTCTTGTTCAGGGCAAAGTAATGAAAAGATGTTAGAAATACAGTAAATATTCATCATGATTTGAGAAGAAGAAAAATATTAAAATTAGGAACAATTAAATATTCTAAAGGAAATTAAGAAAGGTGGAAAAAATAAAAAGGAAGCCTTATGAAAGCACAGAGAACTAAAGAAACATCAGCAGTGACTTAGAATCTTTAGCAGGTGGCAGCAAGATGCTAATAATTACACAGTTAATCATAATTAATACCAAGTGTTTAAAGTTCAAGTATCATAGCTGAAAACCCTATTAAATTTTCCAACCATACAAACCTTGTACTGCAAAATACTCACCCATTGCCCAGAGACAGGAGTGCTGCATTTTCTCACTCTTCCCTACAGCACAGGAAGTGCAATCTGGTGCCCTGACAGAGGGCTCCTATCATCACACAAAATCAACAGGGCCTGGATGGGCTGCGAGCATAGCTAGGTGTAGTTTTCTCCCTCCATGACTCTCCATCCATGATTGGAAACTCAGGAAGAGGCTGTGTGATGGATAGGGAAGAACGGGTAGCTCTGTGGTAAGTAATTTTGGGATTTTCATTGTATTTCTGGTGTAATGTTATAACAGGGAAAGACCCTTAGAAACTACAAAGTATTCCCATTTTATTAGGGTGTTTACATAAAAATTGAAATATCTCGCTTAAAAAACGGGTCTTATAGGAGTATAACTGCTGTGAACAGGAAACCATATTGATAGCATGGAGGCATCTACTTATAGAGGTGTCATTAGAAAATGATATATTCCTATAAAAATACATATTGCATATTGAGAGAATATTTGAAATAACTTCAAATTAGATAGAGTGTTTTCTGCCTATGTTAGTGGAATCTAAAATACTGAACAGTCTAGTTGGCCTTTAAGTTATTGTAAACACCAAGACAGAGCAATTCTCTTGCTCTTCAGTAAAAAATAATAGCCTGGCAGTCTAGGACTCTATCACGTTTCCTGGACTGATTATGAAATTACCTCTGTGTGGTATTGTTACTCTTCTCAGCTGGAAAAATGTAAAGGGTCTAAAACATGATATCTCATTATTCTGCCAAGTTTCATACCCTGGATCACCCAAGCGTGTTTTCATGAAGAATTATCCACATGCTTCTTTATTTTCTGAACAAAAATCTGCACAAGGGGTTGTTTTCTTATTCTTCTCACCATGGATGAGTTCATCCAGAAAAAAATTAGATGCAATTTCCTGTCTAATAGCTTGCTTCCCAATTATATTTATGACCCTTCACAGAAAAGTATTTTCATTTTTCCAGAAAGAAAAAGATGGAAGGAAGGACAGAAGGAAGGACAGAAGGAAGGAAAATATCTTGGAACTGAGGTGACCTCTTTGCAATACAGGGAACACAGAATTACTGTAATGTAAATACCTTTGTGCCATCCATACATGAGCCACCCTCTCCACACTGTTAGCAATCCCAGACCTAAATTCCACCTACTTACAAGTAGGTGTCTATTCAAGATGTCTATTCAATGATCCATAGCTCTCACTTCATTATGAAATCAGAGGGAAAAAATGAAATTTATAGTCCTAGTAGGAATCAGAAAGAACACATTCATGAGTGCAAGGAAGGCTCATTTAGCACATTTGGAAGAAATACTGCAAGAAATCTGGCTTTAGAGGACCCATAGTGCATTCTTTCCTACACTTTATTCCAACTTCCAGAATATTTTAAATGTGTTTTATGAACATTTCTAACTTCACATGGAGGGTAATCATCAAATAACACCATAAAAACATTTTCAATACCTTTCCTTTAGTAACAAAAGAAATACTAAAACAATAGAAATGTGTTTTCCCTTAGTGTTTTATTTATTTAAAAGTATTTCTTCTTAAGTTCTATCTCTAGAAATTGACATAAAAGAAGTATTTGGAGGATGGGTTTATAATTCCATCAGACAAAAAACACTAAGGCTCAGGTCAAAATCGGATATTTTTAGGTTTCTCTCATAATATATGTATATTTAGATATAGGACTGATGTTAATGGCACAACATTATGAATCAATATTAACTATAGTGAAAATTAAACAACTATCAACTAAAATTTGGCCAATGGTATGATACAAATTGGAAGGTAAGTTTTTATGCAACAGAAAAATAAAGAAAATTACTTTTTAAAAGGACTTCAAATACATTTTTGAAATAAATTAATACAATTTTAAATCCCATCAAACTGTAGGGATTATTTTAAATTAATCTTTTTAAATCCACTTTTAAAAATCCTTCTAGATGTAATCTATGATTGAGCTAAAAACCCAATTCCATTTTATTTTTCAGTTGTTTATTTTCCCGGCAAAACAGACTATTCTATTTTAGATCATATGAGCTGCTGTTAGAGTCAATGAATAATATTTCTTATGCAGCAGGGGCTTAGTCAGTCCACATCATCTGTGGTTTATCCAAGGGGATTAACCATTTATAATCAAATCCAGGTGGATTAATCATGTCCTGGATAGGAAGACTCAGAGTTGGCTCTGTGCAGAGCCAGTCGAGGTTGTCTGCTCTTCTTAGGGCAGGTGTGGTGTATCAAAGGTACCACTCTGCTCCCAGGCCACATCACACACAGAAAAAGGTTCATCTCCTCATTGTGCAGAATTTATTGAGCCACCCCCAAAGACCCAAACTACTCATGTTCACTACAAATTAGTTATCTTGAGCCCATAAAAATACTGAAAAATAAGATGCAGAGACATGGGTGGTCACACGAGGTCAACTTGAGTGCTGTAGGATTTACCAGTCCCCCTTCAGATGCTCCTGCAGCTCAGAGCAGCTGTGCAGAAAGGACAGAAACAAACCCTGGCTGCCAATAAACGAAACACTGCCTACATTTGTCGTGGATCACACAGCTCAGAAATTCAGCGTTTGTTTTGGTACTGCCCTCTCTAATAAAGTGACACAGTCAGATTAATGAAGTACCACACTGAGGTATGACCTCGATGCTACAGGAGCAGAGCACTGGGGGCTTTGCAGGCTGGGTGCCTCTGAGCCAGCGCCGTGTTACAGCTGTAAGCAGAGCGAGCCTGAGCTCCGTGCTGGGGAGAAAGTCAGATGTCCTCCTGAGCTGTATTCCTTTCCTCACAGCTGCACAAGGGCTATCTACAAAATCAGCACAATCTTTAACTCTGCTCTCATTTTCTGCACTGGCTTTCCTATGGTGATTTGGAAGGGAAGAAAAAAACTGAAAAAAACTGCTAAGAAATAAGAGGAAAAGCTCATTTACTTAGTTGTTTCAAGTAGAACAAGTCAATTTTCTTCTTGGCTTACAGCAAATATTTTTTCATCATCTTCCTTATGTGCAAAATATCTACTTTGGCTACAAAATCTAAGTAACAGCTGAAGGTGAAGCATGAGTTCAAAGACTAACAGGAATATAAAGCCATCTGAATTCCACACAACAAAGACATGCAGTTTGCTATAGATTACAGACACAGGAAGTATTTTTGTTTTGCTTATCAAAAGCGAGTCAACTACATGGATGAAGTATGAGTAAATTATTCTTATAATTATAATGGTATCTCTAGCATGTAATGTGATTCACTGGGCCCACACACTGAAAAAAAAAACCTACATCATATATACGACAGAGAAAATTTTGCTTTTTTATTGCTTCTCAGAAATTGCTAATTTTTAAAAGCCTAAAATAGAAACAGAATCATCACCTGTACTGTCCAGATCTTTTTAATAAGCAAACTTTTATGGAATGTACTTGAACATATTCTTGATTATGAAAAAAGAACCACATAAATGCAGATTTTAGAAACCAGCTCTCTTACACAGTTTCATCAACAATCCTGAAATCATTTATATGTTCAGACATGAAAGGGATTTTAGTAGCTGTAATTGCATATTTTACAACAGCCTAATTAAAGCCCACACCTATTATATATACTGTCTTGTTTACAGTGAACACACATAAATCAACCTAGGGAAAAGCAGGCAGTTTGTTTCCTCTCCCCACCTGCTGACTCTACCACAAGACAGGAGAAAGAGAAATTATCTGAATTATCTATTTCTGCACCTTTGGACTAGACTGGCTTTTCTCACACACCCTTGCAGTTCTCCCAACAATGTCAGTACCTGCACGAATAAGGGTGGCACTGATGCAATGCATGGGCAGATGTGCCTCATCACTGGGAGCCCCCAGACTGCGCCCAGCAGTCTCTGTTGGTAAGGAATGGTTTATTTCTACAGGAAAGATCAACTCCTGGTTACTGAGACCTTCATCTTTCTGGGAAGAGAGACTCTGCCTAGGGAAAGCAGCCTCCTGCCTGTGCTTTGGCACTCCACTCCCCTGCCCTGTGGGGGGACCACGGTGCTGTGGCTGCTCAAAGACAGGCAGACAGAGAGAAGACAGACACACAGACAGGCAGCTGTGCTGTACACACCAGTGGACTTGGGTAGTTGCAAGTCAGCTCTGGCCCTGAAACTGAGAGAGAATTTGGGTGGCCTGTGCTTGTGTTAATGAGACTTGACAAAACATGGGGTATGTGAGGTGGGGCACTTATTTGCAGAGTAGAGCAGGGCTGGCCCCAGACATCCAGGAGTCCAGGCAAAGACAGTTCCTCTGCCTCTTTACACCATCTGGAAAGTTGCATTCACCTCTACCTACTTTGCACTCAACTACTTCAGAGTGAAAGTAAATGGAGTAGTCCTGCATATTAACAAAAAGCAACCTGGAATTCCACCTCTGATTCTTCAAGGAACCTCAGTGCCAGAAAATGACCAGCATCATGCTGCCCTAAAAATCACAGCCAGGTACATCACACAGGATGACATAATTGTTTCTAATGGTACCAATGCACACCGGTTCTCATTCTTTCCAAGTAATGGTGCAACAAACTCACCAGGACCACAGATGGAAAAATTAATAGATTTTTTTTTTATATATCCCCTCCTGACACAGAGCTTCAAGTGAAAATAAACAGATAAAATGAGAGAATTTCTGAGAAATGAGAACCTGGTGTACCAAACATGGACCAGTAGATGCTCCCAAGGAATTTTGTGGGGTTACCAGCTGACAAGAGGGGTTGGACTCAGGAAGGTGTTTTTTGTATCAGCTTAGGTGCTCTGACTTGATAAATAGTGCTAGAAAATGCAGTATCTCAAGAAGAAATCTGCAGAAAACAACTGACTGAAAAAGAATTAGGTGCAGAAAGGACCCAATTAACAGACATTTCCAACAAAATTTCTGCTCCAGTTATTCAACTACTAATAGCTTGGGTAATGTAGGGTCAAGAAATGAGGAACTTGACTTTAAGTCATTGTGGACTTGGCATTCAATCAGATATGGGATATCTCCTTTAACTTGGAAAGAACATTAATTTGAATTTGGATTTGCCATAGTCTGTTTATGGGCTCTGAATGTTAGTGCAAGATTCATATAATAGTTTAGGCTGGTGGGGAACCCTCAAAACCATCTAGTCCAAGCTTCTGCTTAGTAGAACTAGCTTCAAAGGTTGTTCAGGGCTTGAGACAGTGAAAAAGCTGTAGTGTGCAGAATCCACAGCCTCTGTTAGTAAGTTATCCCAGTGTTTAACCACTCTTCTTGTGAAGTATTTTTTTCTCATGTCTAATTACAATTGTCTTTGTAAAAAAACACAAAAATTGAAACTATTGCATTTTTATTCTTTCAGCGTTCACCCTCAAGGTATGTTATAAACCCCATGCTTTCTGTTCAGATAACCATGAATCTGGGTTCCTCACACTTAGTTTAACAATTAAACTAAAGCCAATCTCAAAATATTTATTCCTTCCTGACTAATTTTTTTTAAAATTTCATAGTTTTGTAATACATTGCTTGTAATTTTTTATGACTGGAATATTTAGACACCAGGTCAGTGACAGATCATCCCCCTATTCATCAGAAGTTGTGCTTGTTACTGACTGAAAAACATGCCTAAAAAATTAAAGTTTTCCTGCTGTACTTTCCTCCCGATACAGTGTAACTGTCATTGTATATGGAAAAAAGAAAATAAAAAGAATACCTTACATCTTTGCTGAAAACAAGTCAAGGCAAATAAACCTTACTGATGATGACAGATTCTAAGTGCTCATATGAATAGTATGCCAACACGTTTTATAAAAAGTAGAAGTGAAGTGAAAAGAAGCAAATTTTTAAGTTATGGACAACAAGATGTCATTCTCTTTTCTTTCATTTAAAAGCAAGATTATTCTTGACCTTTGGAGAAACCCAAAGCTCATTGTAAAGGAAAACAGTAGCTGCAGGTTGTAAAAAACTAAACAAGAACAAAGCCATTCTATTACAGTAAGTTCAATTTAATATATATTCCTCAAGGACTTTTGGTGTCACTTGCCACATGTTTAGAGGTGTCCTACACTAAAAAGTTATAAACAATATATTATTTTCTTAATTCAAAAAAGTTATTTTACAGTGGAAGGACAAAATCAATTTATCTCATTGCAATTCAAATTCAAAATTCAAGAATAAGTTAAAAAATTTCCTTTGTCTCCTTGAAAAATTCTAAGACCAGGTTCTGATACAGAAAATTCAAATGATGGAGGTATTTTTCAGTGGTGATTGAAAAGTAATTGAAAAGGACAAGCAGCAGGGGGAAATTATATAGTATTTCAAAGCATATTTTTACTTAACTGAATAAATGAGAAATTGGCATATGCCCCTATTTACCCTTGGTTATATCTACATGAACTTTGAAAGGTGAATTATCACAAGAGTTCTGCAGTCACATTCAGTGATAAAACGATCAGTAAACCTGCAGTTGGAAATAACTTTCTAAACTCAGGCAGAAACTGAACAGTATTTTTGGAGGTTTCTGAGGGAAGCATGTCTGGAATTTTATTTTCTTTTTGTAGTCAAGGTATGGACCGGCACCCCAAAAGCCCTGTGATGTTTATGCAATAATGCCTGCTTTTGAAGGGCTTCTGGAAAAGAAAGAACCCCCACTTTTCCTGCTCTTTCCTTGTAGCCTTCAGTTTTTTCTGTAGACTGTTGTATGGGAATACATAGTGATGACATCACTATTCTTTATCAAGCATGTCCTGTTTATGATTGTAGAAAAATATCTTTTCCTGACCATTTTCCTGAATCTGAAAATGAATTGGTAGCAGTAACATTAACTTGGATCCACACATAGGAAGGATTGGATAAAATCAATCCGCTGATTCTCATATGTTAAACTAACATCTTCAGCACTTGTTGATGAAATATCAATTCTTGTTGAAGAACTGCTCAGCTGCTCCCCCTGCCCCACCCTCCCCCCCCCCAAAAAAAAAAAAAAAAAAAAAGTCATAGGATTTCACAAAATATCTGAAGAAATGAAAAATGCATTCCTGGTACATAATGCATGACTGATAGAAAATGAAATTGTGTTTAATTTGACTCACAATGGCAAGATAGAAAATGAGATGAAGACAACAAAAGAGGTGTTGAATAACTTAAAAGTTAGAAAACAAAATCAAAGTATATGAAAGCAAATGAAGAATGGAACAGCGAATTAAATTATAAGAGCAGGAAATATTATGAAAAGTAGAGTAAAAAGATAAAGATTAAACATCATGAAGACTAGCAGTAATAGGATGAGATGTATAATGGAATCTGCTGTATATAGTAATAAAGAAAAGCAAAAGGAGGATATAATTTGGAAAGAGATCAAGTGTTTAACCTTGTAAATATTACTTGCTTACAAGGAAAATGGTAATTTATGCCTCATATTAAGAGAAGACTTGACTATATCTTCAGTTAAAACATAATGCTATAGTCTTCATTTTTCAGACAAAGAACTCTGTAAACTTAAAAAAAAACAAAACAAAAAAAAAAGACCACCACCCAGCAAACCAAAAGGGAGGTTGGTGCTCTGAGGTGGTCCAAAAATGGTACTTGTGCTCTTGGGCTACTTCAGCACTAAGGTTTTTAAATGTTAAGGATTATCAAATTCAACAGGAATATTAACCAGTGGATAATGGAAGGAAACAAAATATATTGAGGCTTAAATTTTTTACTAAGTTTAATATACAGACTGATGTGACATATGTTTTGCAATGTGGAAAAAACTTTAAAAGTAAGATGTAAAAGTGAGATGATCAATGCCAAGAGCATTGATTCAGAAAATGAAGTTAATTTCTACATTATTAATTTGAGAGTAACAGAAAAATATTACAGTCCTGACAAATGTTGGTACTCATGGGTTATCCAGGGAAATGATGCAAATCTATAGCAGGAAGGCATGAACTCAAGCTGAGAAGAGACCAGGCATAAAAGACATCTAGGAAACAATGTATTTGCTAAGAAAATGTAATATTAAATCAATCAACAAAATTTGGATATTTCTTGTTCATTCTTATACTAATACAGAATGTTGATTATATAGGCTGAACAGGGTTTTTTAATTTAATTTTATGTTCATCATTTTAGTTAAATACACAGAGTGTTTGTGTGTGTACAGGTGTCTACAGCAAGTTTTTTTGGTGACTTCACATAATGGAATGCATAGACATTTTTTTATTTCGCTTTTCAACATCAACTTATATTAATTCATTCAGCTGTATGTATTTTAATCCTGAGGTTTAACTTTTATGTTACCCATAGCTCTCAGTTGTTAGACAAAAAATAAACTACTGCTACTTGTGTTGTGCAAGGGAAGGAAGCCAGGCTGCTCCTGTATGGCTTCTGACCCGGACCACAGACTAAAGGGCAGAAGAACTCAGACTGCTGCAGTGAAATGGAAATGTCTTGGAAAGAGGTGAAAAGCTGTCAGGGACAAAGAAACCTAGAGAGGAAAGGGAACTCAGTGAACTGGCTAACTCAGTATCCTTACAATCATCCCTGATCTGACCTTTATGATCATTGCATCTTAAAAAATTCTTTGGAGCAGTTGTCTGGCCCCATTTATTATCATTAGTGTATGTTTTTTAATAGCAGCAAACATGAATCAAGTGTATTTAGTAGGATATGCTGCATAAATGAGGAGAAGAAAGTTTTTTCTGTTGTGAAATAATCTGTGCAAACAGAAATCAGCAGGGAGAAGCAAATGCATGGCCTTAAAGTAACCAACCTGAAGTCATTACAGATTAGCAAAGGAGATCAGGTAGAAGAAGTGTCAAATTATTTCATCCTGGCTTTAAGAGTTTTAATGCAATAAATATGTAATTATTATTGACTCACCCATTTTATTTTTAATTCTTTATGTTAAAATGGTTACTAAAGTCTAAATATAAACAGTAACTCTTTTCTTAGCACCTATGTAATCAGTGTTTCAGGTACAAGGGCAGCTGGCAAGCTAGGAAGGAAATAACAGGAAAGCAAGGAGAAATAAAGGTAATAACAAATATATTTTGTAAATAAATACCTGAAATACCATTGCAGCCACTATAGGCATATTGACCTTTGACATAAAGAAACTGCAAGGTAATCTTTTTGTATCCCACCCCATCTACAGTAATTTGAATATTTATGGCGACAAATCTTCTCACTCTGTATTAATCTCCTTTTATCACTATCTGTATTCTGTAATCTCTTCCTATTTGTCCTTATATTCTGAATGTCTTCTTCCAGCCCTGATCTTTTATTGAACTTTTGGCAGGTATCTAGGATATCATAGATAATGACAGAGGTTGTAATTTCTTATCCAGTTAGTGAGTTGTTAAATACTGGAGTTTATAAAACAGCAGCATTATGCTGGTTTAGAATAGTTGGCATTTAAGAGACATGATCTCCTTGTACTGTAAGACCCTTTCAAAGCTCAGGTGAACATATGTTCAGTGGATATGATCTAGATCTATAAATTTGAGCTCCAAGTGCAATACACAGTCCACTGTCTACAGCACACAGTGTACTGCAATGTAATCCTTTGATGTAACACATGAAAATGCCCTTAAAAGATGAAGAAAACAGGCTAGTGTCCTATTTGTTACCTAAGACAAGTGTAATTGTGAACTATCTATAGTTTCATGACATCTACTGACAGTGTCAGAGATTAAACTATGAAAGAAGGAAAGAGTGCCCTTAATAATGAAATGCTATTTATAAGCATGGTCTCATTTTGTAAGGAAGATGAGTGGAAAAGACAAATAGTTTAGCTGTGACTCATAGTCAAAGAGATCATGACTGGAATTGCAGGTAATTGTCATTTCTGAGAATTTCAGCACTGAGTTTGGACAAAGTGTCAAGGACTCTTGATTAGCAATCTACCACCTTTATAATATTGCAGAAGGCAGAGGAAGCAAAGAGGGCGGTCAAATCAACCTTCATTAATCTTGTATGCTTATGCTTACAGCTCTTGTATAAATAGAAAATTAGGATAAATTACCAAGAGCCAGTGCTCTGCCAGGAAAAAAAAATGTCTCAACCATTTTTTTGGCATAAAACTTTGACAGTGTTTCAATCCATATTAGCTGTCTGTGCTATACTGTATGTTTATGTCCCTCAAGCAGATGGCACTCCAATTACTCATAGTTGTAATAGGCTTTTTCCCCACTTCAGAGACAATTAATGTGAGCTAAATTTTAAGCAACAAAGCAAAATTTTAAAATTGCCTTCAGCTGATGAGTTAACTGTGGAGGACTTCTTAATCCTGTACTCTTATGGAGATCCTTTAGGTATCTTTTAATGGCATATTTCCTCATTATATCATCATATGTGTTTTCATTAAGCTTGAGGCAGATATACCAAGCTGCACAAATCACAGTGTCCCTCAGATACAATTAGGTTTAGAATAAAAAAAGAAGGAAGATACTGTAACTCAAAATGTCTTTCTTAACCAGGTATATTTGTCTTAGAATATATCCAGTCATCATACTCGAAAGCTGTTTTAAACTTTTTTCTTTAGCATCCTAAATGTTCACAGGTCTTAAGAAACAGTAGCAGGAAACATTTTTGACCCATAGAATTAGTCTGAATTTACATCTGCAGATCTAGGGATATGTAAATATATTTACATTGTAACGAGGCAATATTCACTTCTAATGGCAATCTTTAGTACATCGTGCTAATACTCTGTGTGTTGGTTTCTTATGAACACCAAAACCCAGGTTTTGAAAATTCTCATGGTTATATTTTTGCATTGCAAAATTAGTTTCTGACATGTGATGATGTATGTAAATCTCTCACTACTAAAGTAATAAGGCAGAAAACAGAAATGGAGTATTTGGTGTTGAAACAGGTCAACTGAACCAAAATAAATAGAATCTGGTTCGAGTGACATTTTCTGTTAGTGCTTAGAAGTGATAATGAATAAAGAAATATTAAAACAATACAGTTTTCACTGATGAAGGTTGCTGTAAGATGTAAATGACTTACCAGTCTGAGCCATGCTAGAACAACATTTAGGTACAAATTCACGCAGAATATCCTTTTTCTAGGTGGAGTTGATTCATAAGGGATAGGAGATTTTGTTCTTTTGTTAAGGCGATTCCTTAAGGACAGGGAAAATTATAAAAAGTGTTCTTTTGGAATTTTAAAATCAATGCATTAAAAAGGAAAGCATAAAAATGCATTTGAAAATGTCTGTGATTGAGAAGAAAATTATCCCACCTAAAGCATCAGCTTATGCAATTCAGCATGGAGACAGCCTACAGAGAAAAGGAAGTCTTTGAGTTGGTCTAAACTGCTGTGATAACCTGTCCACAGAGCAAAACTGTGCCAATACAAACAATCTTCTCAGTTTGCAAGTCTTGGTAAAAAAATCCATGAAGCTGATTATGTAAAGATTAGTGTTAACCCACAGCTACTGATCATATTAAATGCCATTAATTCACATGGCATTAATAACAGAGAGGAAGGATGTGTATGGCACATTGATCTTCCCCCTGTTAACTTCTGCCACTTCTGTGCTAAACCACAAAGAAGTTCCATAACCCTTTCTGATTTATGACATGGAAAGCTCTAATTCAGACTTATTCACTAGAAAATGGGCTAATTAACTTCCTTGTAGCCTTGAAGCACAGAACAATTTTTTTAGGGAAAAAAAGGTATGCTTCTGCATTTTAAATTGTGTGACCATTTACATGATGTCACACTCTTCTATCAGACCATTGAAGTATCTACAATTAATAATCTAGTTTCAGATAAGTCTGAATTGCTCTGCAAAAGTAAGTAATCCCAATTTTAAAAGGTATTTGATCAAGTTTGAAATCAAAGCATTACATTTAAAGGCCAGATTCTCAGCAAACATAAATGAAGGCATGAAAACTTATACAAGACGACTACTTCTTCTTCTAAGCACAGGCACCTGGCACTAAAAATGCTTAACACTTTTTTTGCCTTTACCACACTGCAACTATTTTAAACAGGGTCAACAGATCACTCATCTTGTTAATCTCCTTTCTTGCTAACATAATAAGTAGCTATAGTGCAGTATGTTTAAGCACAGAAAAAAGTAAATGAATCAACTCTGAATTTTATTCACTGAAATGTAGTGGATCTGCCAGTCTTATCACATGGGTTTTTAATTGTCCTTTCCCTCTTTATTTTATTGTACAGGCTCTTCTAGTCTGCATACTAGAGAGATACCAAGTTTACCTGGTACCCTTAACACCAATAGTCATGCCATGTACCACCTGGAAGGTCATTTTTTTCCCCAAGTTTTGCAGAAATGTCCAGATTTTTTTTTCTCTGGTGTGACCAAATTCTGGAAGTCAATATTATAGCACGTATAATCACTGTGCAATAACTGGGAATTCTTGCATGATGCTTTTGCACTAAGTCATTTACAGGACTTTCCAATCTTACATACTCCCAGCAGGTTAACATTTTACCTTTTTTATTTTGAAGGCCACTTCAAGGAAGTTTGCCATTTCCTTTCAAATTCAATTTAGTTGATCAAATATACCCTGAGAAACATAGAATAAAAAAATATTCTTTTTTAACTGTCTTTTTCTTTACTGCAACTGTCAAGGTTTATACTTTTGATATTTCAAACACTGTGAAATGATCACTCATGATAGACACTCTCAACATTGTTAAACGTAGGGGCAGTGTATTTTCTTCAGCTGGGTAGACTTTTTCTAAGCATCAGGCATATTCTGTTGTTTCAGATAAAAAGTCTGCTCTCTTCTGCTACTCACACCAGTAAAATTACAGGTGTTTATTACTATATGATTCAGAAGGCTCAAATTCACTATATTCTTCAGAAGCTTTTCTCATTTTGTTTGCCATTGCAATTTTCAAAATAGAATTCTCCAGCTTGACAGATAAGTTTTCATTGCACTTTGAGGTTTTGGGGCTTCTTTCGAAACTGTGTACACACATGGTGGTAAGATTTATCATAGCTCCAGAGATTCAAAACATTTTGAAAATGTTTCCCCCTACCAGAGCATAGTACAAGATGGAATTAAAGTAAGTTATGGAATTATGTAATGGTGCATTTTGTCTAATGGTAGAGAATAATTAAGCTATAAATACATGTTTAAATTATATTAAGTGGCATATTTTCCAGTTGATGCACAGGAAATTAGCCTTATAAGTCCTATTAGTGTTAAGTGGAAGCTGTATTACTAAATCTGTTTGCATCACTTTAAAGGTTTATCACTTATGTTAGAAGTAGTAATGAAATTCAGTAAGAGGAAAATTGTACTTTTCTCACCATATATGTCAGAGTTGAAAAAAATCATTATCTGATAATATTCATCACATTAAAGCAAAATTTTTAACTTCTGCTACAATAATTCCCATGTATTTCTCTGTCAGATGCAACGTAACTTGTTCTCTGAATTTGAGATAGATGGTAGATTCAGGCAACATATTGCCAACCACATAACAAAACACTACAGCCAGCAGCTTCAGGATCCAAATCTGCCTCTTATTCCCATTTCTTTAGTTAAATAGATTTATTCAATCAGAAGGGATGATAAGAGGGTGGATAAGTCACTTTCTGTTTGTCTGTTGGCCTGTCAGAAATTATCACAATTTTTGCCAAAATACCACCTGTGTAGAAGAGAGTGTCTGCCAGAGCAGAACCAAAGTCACAAGTCTCTGCCAGGGAGCATGCACAAGTCTGAGAGAGGAACTGCCCCTTTTGTCTAAACCATGGTAAAAAACATAATTGGGAATAATCTCAAATCATCAAGTTACATGGAGTTTTTGTATGTGCAGGCATGAGATACAAGCATGAAATTTCAAAACCAGAATTAATGGAGAATAGGAAAAGAAGTAAATATATATTATACTAAAGCAGGTATAAGTGATGCAAGAAAATGCATATATTTTATTTTTCATGCCCTGAACAGTTCCTTTCTCTTGAACAGGTCATCAAGAGATAGAGGTTCCAAATATGGCAAGCCAAATGCAATTATATGTTTCTTACCAGAACAATCATGCAAATGAAGTGCCTATGAAAGGATGAATTAAAATTAGAACCCTAGTTCTAAAAACTAACTTCTATAAAATAATATTTAAATGCATAAATGAAAAACTTAAAATATACAACATTGATGCCATTCATAAACAGCCGCGGCCCCCATTATCTATTGGAAAACAAATAAACCCACATAAACCCAAAATCAAATAAAATATATGTAGCAGTATGTTCAAAGTTCTTATTTTTTTTTTAATGGCTGAACAGGCAGGTCTGTTCCTAGCCTGTTTTTAGATCACATTGGAGCTCTCAATTGTAAGGATGAAAGTCAACAGAAACACAAGTTTTTATACACATTATCTTTAAAAAATATTGTACTTTTTAAGAAAAAGATGTAAAAAAATATTTGAAGAAGCATTTATATTTAATTTTGGTTGTTACAGTTTCTAACTAGAAAAATGCAACTTGAAGTTGTAAGCACTTCACAATACTACAGAGTCTGCACAAGTCATTTTTCTGAATGTCCCCTTGCTAAATTACTGTTGTGCTGAGGAATAATGGCATGGTGTTTCCTATCACTACATCCTTTGCTATTCAAATGCATGGATATGTTTTCCTGCAATCTATAAATTGCAGTAATGGGAAGAAAAAAAACAAAACTGGAATTGACTCCCATTCACCAGCACAGACAGTTAAAAAAAGGGAAAGAATATTTCAATGCTCTGAAAGACAGTGCAGGTCTCATATTCTTCATGCCCGGAGGTATCCATTCAGCTCTAAAGGCAACCTCAAGCATCTCTCACACCCCCCAAGACACAGCTACTCCAAGCTTCACACCAAAACCATAACCAAGGCCTTTTTGATAGACATTGTTAGTGCTGCTTGTCAGCACATTTGATGGATACACCCTTGGAGAGAAAAGCAAACATATGGCAGAAGCAGAGACAGGAATCGTCTGCAACTCAGCACAGCACTGCTTGGTAACCAACTGCTTCACTCCACTACTGAAAATCTACCCTGACACACAGACACAGAACAGTGCACCCAGAGTTGCCACTTTGCATTCCTTTCAAAATAAAAAATCCTCATGTATATTAAAGTATCAATTAAAAAAAAATTATTACATATTTTGGACTATCTTCCGGGAAAACAGGCAGTGCTAATTTTAGCCCTACACAGACAAGAATATATTTTACTGCAGGTAAATACAGCAGACTTAAACCAGCTGATGAATATTGATGTTAACTTATGAAAATTCATATTTACACAATGCATAGATAAAATAGGCACACACTTCTCTGCTTGTTATCTCACCATAAAATTCATCCTTTCCAAGTTGTGCAACACAGGGAAATTTCAAGCTTCAGGATTTGGCATAGATGTACCTTGTAGATATTCCATCTTCTGAATGGAATCTCCTTCTGGAAAAGTAGGTCCTGTGATAAACTGTATATAGTAAGATTTCCCATTTCTTCGGACAGACTCTGTAAATGTAGTTTGTCTCTCCTTCAAGTAGAATGTTAGCACATAAAAAATATTTTGTCATTTCCATTATAACGTTCCCTGGGTTTTCTACAACCCAAGCTTTTACAAGCAAGATTTAGTTCCACATTTCCATTAAAAAGTTGCTTAAGGGACTGAAAAATATACTTATCCTACTTACAAACTTGTCATACAATCTTTTTTGTGAAGAATTTTTCAGACAAGCCAGGTATGCAAACTGTCAGAATAAAACATCATGTATTTCTTTTAGAAGCAAGTTGAACTGTACATAAATTTCCTTCTTTTTAAAGCTGAGGGGAGCCTTACATTTAACAAGTAAATACGAAGTTTTTAAAGTTTCAGATTTGAAAAAGTAATGGAGGATATATGTTTCTGAACCCCACTGTGGGAATTTAAAATTATGTACATTATCAAAAATGGTGCTGCATGCACCAATGTGACTAATATTTTTCTTTCCATAGCAGACATAGTGTGTGACCAATCCCATAAATAAAGCCACACTGCTGGTGATTTCTCATCCAAGAAAGCCTGTCCCATGTGAAATTTCCTGAGAAAGATAGACTTTAAAATTGATGGCATGCTGTGAAAATGTTAGTTTGTATAGCATACATAGTCCTATGCCAGTTGTGAATTTTGATTTTTTGTGTGATTTTGGCAGTTGAGAAATGTTCTGGCTCAACAACACTAAAGACACAAAACCCTACATTTATCTACATCATGAGGGAGGCAAAGCACAAAACCTTTACATTCTGCTCTGCTTCATGTGTGCTTCATCCACCTTCAGTGAAATGAGTCTCAGCTGTAGGAGAACAATTCTGTGATGAAGCAGAACATGACCTCATCTCCAGGATCTCATGTTAAAAACAGCAGAAAAGATAAGAAAGGTGAGCAAAAAATATTTTTATGTTGAAAGCAACCATTCACAATGTTTTGTGGATTGAAGGAAATCTTTCCACTCAGAGCAAAGGACCATTTTGCTGGAGGAGATATTATCAGAATTCAGGTGAAAGCAACTTTATTACATGAGCAATAGTGCAGTCAGCTTGAAGGAGTTAAGCATTCTGATTTTCAGAAACTTTGAAATACCCGCTATTTCTGAGGTCTCAATATGTTTTATAACCTCCACTCACTTCAGAAAAATTGGTTTGAGAATTACTTCCAGCAAAAGAAAATTTTAAAAATATAAAAATCTTTAAAGCAAAATATATTTGTTTTAGCAAATTCAATATAAATAAATGTTTTCTTTTTTAAGAAACTAACACTTTAAACTTGTATCTATTTTACCTTTAATGAAGCTTTACATCTGACACTTTCTACATGAGTTTTTTGGGATCTAGGACAGCACCATTTTCTTAAGAATTTCACCTATCACATTTTCTGAACAGCCTATATAAATGTTCCTTTAAATTAATTTGAATTAAGTTTCCCTGTTTGCATGCTCTCAAAATATTCCAGAGAGCTGTTTATTCCATATATAATAATTTTATATCAAATTAAAAGAGGAGGTTTCAAACTATCCTATACCTGATCTCATTTCCATCTCAACTGTGCATTTCCCAGCTCTTTCTACATTGAATATTGGAGTGAGAATTATACATACAACCTCCCTCCCTACAAATTTCTTCCCATGATTAACAAGTCCAGTCATGTATCCCTGGAAAAAAAGGTATGATGTGTTCAATTCAGTTTCATATCTAGTCTTCATATGCAGGATTCCACTGGAACAGAACATCAAATCACAAGTTAACTGAGGGGACTTCTTAATTCTGTCCATAAACACCTTGCTGTTGGGAAACTGTGTACAGTCAAATTAAAAAAAACAAAAAACAAAAAAAAAAAAAAAAAAACCAAAAGCAAACAAAACAACAAATACAGGAAGACATTTGGTTTTTATGAGGTATAACATACTTATTTCTTGGACTAGAAATATTTTAAGTTTCATTAGAATGCTTTGAAATTATTTGAGAGTTACTATTTTAATGTTTTATCACACTGAGCAATTTTGTAAAATACTTGTAAGAGAACGATGATCATAGAAGTACTGCAAGTATAAGTGTAATAGATATTTAATTAGGGGCAAAAAACATAATGCATTGGGAAACATTCATTAATTAGATGTTTTGAGTCAAAAAGAGGTTTAAAAATGAGATTTAAGCAGCTTTATTCACAACAAAAAATTAAAACCCCATCACCCAAAATGTGACTATGAAGCTTGCTTTGATACAGTTACAGATGTTTTTACTAAACTGCAATGACTTTCTCTGACAGAGAAAGGTACATGACTTCCCATTGTATTGTCCATAATGTATTCAGCATTAGGTCTTTGCCAATGATAAATTCTTGTCAGAAAAAGTCAAATAGTAAAAACCAAACCAAGCTGTTTTCTAGATTACCTAACTGATTTATTTTCCAGAATATTCAGCCAAAATAATTTTAAATTGAAAACATGCAGGCATTTTAACCAGATTTATAAACTAAAAGGAAGTGTCAAAACTTTTTCCAGCTTCCTCTTTTCCTCATTTTTCACACCTTTGGTAACAAGAGACTATTTAAGCTGATATCAAAGACAGATTAATTTGAGCAGCAGTTCAAAATCACATCAATACAATGGCCAGGGTGTATGTGTGTGATTGAAAAATTATGATTCACAGGCATTACCTTGCCTACAAGATCCTCTCAGGTTGCTCATTTCTCCCACTTGCCACAATTATGTCTTCTCCTAGTCTGGCTGGAAAAGCAACACATGATGTAACTTGCAGCATCCTATTAGAGTGGAAAAACTGAAGATCACTGTTTAAAGCACACGATTTCATTCAAGAAGCAAAATCCAGTATCTTCTCATCACCCAGTAAATCTTACAGCAACAAATTAAGGGCTGTTAGATAAATATTTGTATTAATGTGTCTTGGAGTTTTGGAGTAACAAAGTTCTGGCTTTGTTACTATTGCAGTTAAAAACTTTCTCACCACCAGAAATAGAAACCAAATAATCAAATCTCAGTTGGTTCCTGTACATATCTATTTCCAGCAATTAGTATTGCATTAGTAATACATTAAAATTCTCCACAAGCACAATCAATTCTGAAGTTAGTTAAATACTAAGCTTTTCCTCATTATAATGCCATTAAGGATGGAAGTGTCTCTTGATGTGATTAATGGACTCATGCAGAAATTTGTGTTAAGCACTAGTCCATTGCTGGTACTTGCTTTTTTTGGTATCTTTCGGGGATCTTTCACTTAAGAATCAGGATATCTTTACATGGCTCCTGTAATTTTTAACTTCTGCAGCTGGGGGAACTGGATACTGAACTGCCTGGTGCTTTGTTGAAAGCATTTAATTATTACTAAGCAAAGTTATCTACCAACAGGACTGCAAATCTACTGGTGCCTGTGGGAGGGAACTGTTCAGTTAGGGGGAAGAAAGTATTTCTTTGCCTTGCTTAACTGAGATTTAAGTGACAGTCCTGCTGCCAAAACCTAGGCAATGGCCATGGTGATGTATCTCAAAGAGCTTTACACAGAAGCTCATAGTAACATTGATTCTCTTTTAATACTCTTATTTTAAAGCACCTCTGAACTGCTTCTTTTCTCATTATGCAGTGGGTCTTCTGTGTTGGTTTTTAGCTTAACATTATTTCAAGACTGACTTTCGTAGACTTTCTTTTTTTGTGGTTACTGTTTGATTCTGCGTTCTCAAGAGGTCTGTTGTGGCAGGAAAACAGACTCCAAAATGTGCATTTTACATTGGCAGCAAGGTACAGATGGGGTTTCCAAAAATACTTCTCTGGTGAAGTCTCACTGGCTCTAGTAGGAGCAGGATTGACATTTTGCCCTTTAGAAAATTCTGCATCATTTGACTGCCATTGCAAACTTGACTCCTTACGTCACAACCATAGAGATACGTCTGCAGTGTTTGGAATTCCACCCAGTCCTTGGGTGCTGAAAGGGACCACCATCAGAAGCAATCCTCTGACTATCCTTTTCTTCAGCCAGCAGAGTTTTTGCACTCACAGCCTGATGCTTCCACCTCAGATGCAGCTGCTTTCATTTGTTTTGTTTATGGTTATGAAGAATTCTGTGTTTAAAATTTTAGTAGGATTTTGAAATGGATTTGTGACAGGAAAAGCAAAGTATTGTGGCAATGCACTTACAAGTAAGTACATACATGCTAGTTCTGGTTTTCAGGAAGGGGTTTTTGTCACTATGCTGAAGATACATGATATTCCATCAAAGTAGCCTTAAAAGTATTCTCAGTGTTAGCATTAAGAAAGACTCAGTATGAGTTAGAAAGCTAAAAACTGATTGATAACAATGGTAATTGTAATAGTTTAATCAACTATGAGGTTACTGGTATTTTGGCGCTTCATCAAACCTGCAAAAAAGAGGGAAATAATACAGACTGTAGGAGTATTTTTTTTTCAATTTGTAGTATAGAAAGCTTGCTAGAAATGTGGCCTCATTTTAGAAGGCACACCTGACATTTCCTAAGGGCAAAATTAAATGGGTCAGAGAAAAATCATCTTGAAACATTTTGATGCCATGAGGACTTAAAATTATTGCTAAAGTTTGTGTCCCATGTATGACAAGAACAAGAACCTGGAAGTTGGTAATTCTGGCATATTCAGGGCCTCAACTTGTCAGGTTACTGCCTGAACATCAAAAGACTAGAAAATCTGAAAATAACAAACCTTTCACCTTTCCCTTCATTTACTGCATTGACTTTCTTCCCTCTTACACTCCATGAAATCAAGTTATGGAAACTGCTGGTTTCCCTGTGTCTGAAGTACATTTGAGGCACAGTTTTACTGTGCAACCCCCTCTAAGATCTCTTAAAATCACCCAAGTTTTTTGTTACACTTCTCATTGGCCAAGCTACTGATTTTCTGTCAAGAAAGAAAAAATCCCTTTCTATTGAATGATTATTGAAGACAAGATGACTTTTTCCCCCCTCCCCCAGTTTTTCAAAGTTAATTTTTCTTTTAAACTATTCTGAAAATTATTCTTCAAAAACCTTTCACATGCCCTCCCTTTGAAGTGTCCTGCTTACTGCAGTGTGTGTTTCAGGAGCTCTGTAGCTCCAAGCCTTTTCTGGACTGGGTATACATGCCAATAGTGAAGAAAATGTCACCTCTGCCAGCACTTCAAAAGTGTTCAAACAAAATCTTTACTTAATTGGCTAGTAAGAAGAGTGCATGTTTAACAGTTTGAATCATTCAGTAAGTAAATATTTGAAGGAAGATTAATAAATCTGTATAGAGTTGAAACAATAAGTGCAAATGTTAGCATTTTCTTGTTTCTAGTTAATCTGAGGGTTTAACAGAACTACGCAAAGTCTCAAATTAATTTATTTTCTGAATTAATGTTCAAAATGTTTACATCTTCCTCTCTTCCTCCTCCTCTCCTTAGAACAAGCAGGCTGGACAATAACATCAGATAGTGCATGATCATTGCAGATCCAGTTGCATTTCCTTAAGCAGGAAATGTACCCACATTCAGAAATTTTAAATTTTGGAGATTAAAAGTTTCCATATTGAGCTACTCACCAGTCAGCTACCACAATGTAATCTGATAAAGAGGAAGGGAGGAAGCCCCAGTGCTTGCTACTGACCACTGAGAGTGAAATAAAGAAAGAAAAAGAGATGGAAACATGTGGGGAACTACAGAAAATGAGTGGAGATTTTGTTAAGGAACAAAGCACAGGATAACAGTTGGATTAAAGTTGATTTTCCACCCTATTCTCCGAGCAAAGAGAAAGCTCTAGATGTACTTAAGGAATTCTCTGTAGCACTCACACCAGTAATGCCAGTAGCATTGATACCAATAATAGCAATAACTTTGTTCTTTGACATAATGAAAAATCTTCAGACACATGGCTTGTACACATGTTGTGGTCCATCAAAAGCCCTTAAAGTGGAACATACCTTGTTTCAGTACAGCAGAGGGGAAAAAACTATGAAAACTGCACCTTTATCTTTAAAACCTTGATTTAGGAAACAGTGAGAAGTTTTCTGGATACTATTTTTTTATTACCTACCTGGTAAAAAACTTAGTAAAAAAAATCCTTTGAGGAAAAATAAATTAGAACTTTTTCTTCCCATTTCAAGATGTGCTTGGATCTGCCATTTATTGTGCTTTCAAATAGTTTGAATAAAAATATTTCTTTATCTTTTTTTTTTTACATGCTAAGCATTTATTTTTTGAGGCAGGACTAAATGCAAGCTAAAAAGCAGACCAGAATTTTGTATCTGTCAGTCAGCTCTAATGCTACCACTAAGAAAGGATAGTTTGTCTCTGAAGAAAAGCGGAAAATCAAAATACTTTTCATTTATTAATTATTTTAAAAACTGGCTCAGCCAACTTATTTGTGACAAAACATATTATAAACAAAGTGGCTGTAAACATACAGAGTGGAATATAAAATTATAATGAAAAAGAATTCTTGATGTGTTCCTGCTAATATTACAAGTGCTGAAAATTTATCTCTGCATTCTATCAAAGAAGTCCTATTACAAGGTAATCTCCTCCTCATGGAGCATAGAAAATAAAAGTTAAAAAAATCTAGTAATAAAACAGGAAAAAGAAGCTTATATTAATACTTTTATACATAAAATTGTTAGTGGGTTTTGTAGCTACAATAATGGGACTGAGAAAAAGATCAGCAAATTAATTTTAATTAATGAGAATTAACCTGAAGGCATTCACAAAAATAAGAGATTGATTTCTTTCTTGCATAACCTGTAGTATCTCACAGTCAAAGCACATATCATGTAGAAATCTAGCTCAGGGCCAGAGGAAAGAAACACAGTATGGGCTTGTCACAACATCTAGAGAAACACAAGGAGAACAGAGAAACAGAGGTAATTACCAATGTAATAGGTATTAAGTATTATTACTACTGGGGAGAGAGTTTGAGGCAATCAGCTTTTAATTGGCTCAATCCTAAATCCACTGAAGTCAATGAAAATCTTTCCAGTTTTTTCAGTGGGATTTGGAGTAGTTTGCAGTATCTTACAACAAAGATGCAGTCACCAAAACAATTATTTCTTCATTTCTCCTAGTAAGAATTTTCTGAATAACCTTTAATGGCAGTTAGTGCTTCTTAAGTTTGAGAGTTCTTACTGAGGAAACAAATGCTTTCTGAATGTACTTCCCCAGAATATGGTCACTGAACAAATAACAAGAAAAGAAGGATTTGTAAAAAATAACCAATAAAGCATCATGGACACCTTTCTGTTCTAATTACTGCAAGAATTGTCAGTGCAATATTTAGAATGTATTTTATTTATAAAACGTGTGCAGGGATGCATTATTTTAAAATACATTCTACACAAGGATATCAATAGAGATTTTATTAGTATTAAATCCTTGCTTGTGATAAAAGAGACCTTTTTATTATACACTTTGTGTAAGTATTGCACAGAAAAGCTGTAAAGAGACGTAGCAAGCACTTTTCTAGCCTCCAAACAACCTCCACATTTCAAACTATTTGTACCTGAGCATCAGTTCTCCTTTGAGAGAGATTTTCTCCATCACTGTTCTGAAGGCATGTGTTACTTAAATGTTGCAAAAGGGAAACATATGGAGAAGCAAGATGAGGAAGTACTTAGGAAAGCCTCAGTAGTAAAGTAGAGGAAATAATAGCACAGTCTTAGCAGTGGCACTGTTCTTGTTTTCATGAGGTATTTGTTCAAACATATATATGCATGTATTTTGTCATGGTGTGTCTGCCATCTGCCATTTTGGACATGTAAAATCATGTTTTTCTTGAAAAAACAGTTGCATGTAAATCTGCTTCTGTGGGGGAAAAACTTCACACCAGTATCAAAAGAACATTTGAGTGGAGGAAGGTGAATCCTCAATAATAAACAAATTATTTCTTTCAGCATTTCAAAGGAATGTCCCAAATTCAAGGTCTTCTTGCTACTACTTGCTGATTTTTGTCCTCATATTAGAACAAAAGGAATCTTTTGCCCTCCATTAGCTACAAACTTCTTTTAAATCTCTCTTCTGAGCAACAAGGTTTTCCTGACTTTTATTTCTAAAGTTCTTTATAATGCAGGAGAAAGCCCAGAAAATTAGTAAAAGCCAATGTAATTTTAGTTGATTAATCTGTTATTTCATAGGTCTGAAGCACTCACATGGTGACAAAGCCGTGCTGGAGAGAATAATTTTAAATTGACAAATTTTCACACACAAAAATGAATGACGTCTGCACCTGAAACATAATAAATAATGAAAATATTTATATTATAAAATATAATGTCCTTGGCCTGGACTGCCAGGAGTCCTGGAGTATAAATATATATATATATATATATATATATATATACGAGTATAAATATTTAAAGGCATAGAAGTGTACTGGACATAAAGCAGAGAAAAATAATGTATACAGATACACATGATGACATCTTGCACAAAATCTAACTAAAGGTCTCTTTTTAATATAGATTCAACTTTTCTTATATCTGTTAAGACACTCAAAGGAAAGCCTGAAAAGAAGTTCTGAATTAAGTCCCTCTTTAGCTCAAGGGAAGCAAGAAAAAGGATGTTCCAAACAACATGACATTTTATAGATTGCTTTCACAGGACACCTCTGCTCTTTCCTAGCTCTTAAATCAGAATGGCAAAAATCTTTTCCCTAAATTTGAAAAGAAGACACTCACTAATGTGGAATCTTCATTTTTTTTCTTCATTTTTACATTTATATACAATTATAATTTTTGCATTATCCCTTGGTTATGCCTCCAGTTCTGGCAATATCTCACTGTCTCACACTATATTAATTAAAGATTTAATTTCACAAGCTTGTTCTTTCTCTCTCTCTATTCTCTGTCCTATACCTGGATAAGGATTAATAACAAGGGCACCATCAATTTCTGTGCCATGCTCTAAGGGTGGGAGACAGGCTGAGTGTGATGCTGTGTTTTCTGACCTGAGAACATTACCTTACTCAACAGCTGGATAGCTACAGAGTTTTATGGGATGAATTGAATCCCAGGAATTGTATGCATGTGTGTGTGTGTATACAACAGGAGAGGGGAGCAAATACAGAGAGGCTGTCTCCTTCCTTTGCCAAGTTGGAAAGGCAAGAGATGAAAAGCAGAGTAAACAAGTATTGACAGAGCTAGGAGCAAGAAAAATGTATATAAATGAACAGCTGTACAGAAGTGTATATCAGCACCTGACTGTAGACATACAGATTTAAAAATTATTTAATTCACTTGTCTGGCAAACTGCTACTGTGCAGAAAAAAAAAATGTTCAGAACATGAACAGAGAAGAGATAATTCTAGCAACGTCTTGTACAAAGAAAAGGTTATGTTCAAGGCCTAATTTTGCTGGTTGTCTAAGCTAGTAACTACTTTTCCTACATAAGAAAACTTTTCTTTTAGGAATTTAATAAGGAATTATGTAACATTTTTGAAGGATCATGACAGTATTCTTTACTATCACTGACTTGTCACTGTTTGGCCAGATCACCGAGTGCTCTACCTACTGTTAATGGATGTCTTTGATTTCCTTCTAAAGTACCCAAAATGGATATTAGCCTGCTAAGAGCTCTAGAACAGCTTTACGGAAAAGTAATCTTTCTTCAATAAAGACATGTTATCCAGCATTAGTCACATCAACAGGTATATCAGATACCGTCATTCAGTATCTGAAATTTTCACTGAGATTTGAACCTACTTGATCTGAAATTTTTGGCAATGTTGGGGCAGAAAACAGCTTACTTTGAGAAAGATTTTATTTTGCTACCTGCAGCAGCTTGAAAAGCTTTTAACTTAGCAAACATTTCTGGGGGCAGGACCAATGATTTTTCTTCCTATGTTCTGAACCCTGTATGTGATACCTAAACATAACAAATAAGATGCTGTCCCCATGAGCATTTATGTTGTCACACTGAGGAGTCAGGTCTTGTTGATTTTTGGAAGCTGTCTGTTGTCTCAGGAAAAACATCCACAGGTTTATCTTACAGTGACAGATGGTTTGGTTAATAAATGTGGTGTCACAGTGCTGGCAGTGGTACTCCAGGGCACGCTACGCAGCAGCGGTGACTGAGTCCATGCACTGTCATACATCCATGATAACACCTCACCCTCAATCTTTCTGAGCTGTTAAGAGAACAACTTGCCACAGACCTTTTCAAACGTTCGTAAGGACTCCCTTGTCAGACGAAAGCTTCCTCCTCTTCAGTAACACAGAAGGAGCAGAGACTTACTGAAAAGGCTTCTTTTAAAAACTTGCTGGAGGAGCAGAAGGAACAAGCACCTGCTTCTTTTCCTCTCTACCCTAGTACAATTGTAAAGACTCTTCAGGGTCTCTCTTCCCACCCCTTGCAGACACCTCTGTCATTTCCTCAGACATACTGCATCCTTCTATGACATTGTCCACCCAATTCAGAAAGCACAGGAAGAAGATAAAGAGAAGAAAATGGCATGAAGTTATTCCCAAGCAGGTTTAGCAGCAAATGTTACAGTAAAAGGCTAAAGAAGATTGAATGTGTCAAAAAAATGAATTTAGGGATAAATAGATGGGTAATTACAAATAATTATTTACCAAACATGGAGTTGAAAGACATCACATAACAGATTAGAGGTATCTTTAATAATTTTCAAAAGAATCCTTTCAAATAGACTTTTCTTAATAGACAGGATAAGGTGTCTGCAGTGGAGAAAAACAGGCCTTACAGTCTAGTTTCTTAAAAGTCAAAATTAATTTTTTTTTTTATGAAAAGCTTTGTTTCTTTTTCTGTCTTTTTAAAGTAATAATAAAGGGCTCTGTATCTTGAGTGCAGTATTTAGCAGAAATTTTACCTTTTAAGACTCAGGAGTTTATAACCATGGTATTTTTTACATATAAAAACAGTGTGCACACAGTTATATAGCATGAACCAGTTTCCAGGAGACCACATCCATGAACAAATGTAGGCAGTAATTCTCAAGAAAGGCTTATAAATGCTTTTCCACATATTTTAGGGACACGATTTCTGTTGCTGCATTGAAAAAAAAGAAGTGAGAAAAAAAGATACTTCACAGAATAGGAGCTCAGCTGTGTAGCAGTAGAGTACCAGAGACTTGCAGGATTTAAATATTAGTCTCTCTAAACTAACAGACCAGTTTTAAAATTGAACGGTTACACTCTCCTTTTCCCTTCCTCTTTCCCTTTTTTATAATGACATCTTTAATTTTTCTTTTTAAGCCATAACCTCAGTGACCAATAGGCAAAAAGACTGCAAAAGCCCTTTTAAGAATAGAAATTTAGTCACCACTGTATTTCTGTTCATCTTTCCAAAGACTGCCCCATGAGCCAGGTTCCCTGACTTGATAGCAAAATGGAACAAGATAACAAGACACTTGGATAATGCAAAAAAACCCCAAATCAAATAAGTAACACTGTCTAAAAGCAGCTGTTTCTCTTCTACACACTACAACCTCCAGCTTTCAATTCTATTTTGTAATCCTATGCATTGATAAAGAGATTGAGACAAGGGATTTTTTATTCTCTTACCTTTGCTTATGGAATATGAATAAAACTGAGCAACACATCGTGTTTCTCAAGGTGTCTTCTGCCTTCACTTCTAATGACAGCTTTCTGCAAAGTGCCCCTTTGAGATGGACAGGGTTATTTTCAAGGTATTTACTATCACTTCTAAACCAGGTATTTCACTACATCTAGAAAAAACTGACTGTTTTTTGTAATAATATAAGATTTCTTAAGCTTTGGATGAAATTCAGCTAAGTTACCTAGCAGCACAAATGAAGTAATGAAAATATTAATTGCCCTCATTAACATTTCACATTTTTTTAATATTCATCAACTCCATATTGAGAAACAATTGCCATGGAGGATAAAAAGGTAATCACATATGGAAGAGGCTGCTATTTTATGAATAATCATTGTCCTCACCCTGTGAATCTGAAGGAGAAATGGTCACCCAATAACCACTCCTGCAGCTGAAAGAGGCTAAAGTTCAAAATTTGCATATTGCAACACTACAAGGAGAAATAGTTATGTCCATTTAATTCCTTTCAGCTTCACACCAAAATGTAAAAATTTACAAATAGCATGAAGAAAAGTTTGATACACTAAGATTCACTTAAACCATTAGCTGAGGTGTATTTGGAATTGAAATGTACCATTGGTTGTGGGAAAACACAGGAAAATATCTCAGAAACTGAGTCCATACTTCTGATGTTCAAGTGATTTGTCATTTCCTATCTTTTTTCCTCAAGATTAGCCCAGGTTTGTCACATTTTGGCCATGAAGAGATTAGCCTCTAAATTCACTCTAAACTCAATGCTACATCTAATTAAATGCCCAGCACTTCATACTTCTCCTCTAGCAAATTCACAGGGACTAAACATGTAACACATAGGTGCCTGGTCCACCTCGAACAGGTGCTTTCACCTCTATTTTCCTTTCCCAAGACCTGCTGCGAGGTCATCTTCTTTCTTTCCCCCCTGCAAACAAGCTTGTCTTCTCCTTTGCTCTTCAGGATACAAAAACCTCTGAGCTGAATCCTGAAAAACCATTTTAAATTACAGGAAAGCATTTACAACAGATGAAACAGAGAGAGATAAGAGTTCCATCTGGAAGGATATTGGTTAACCTCATCTATTGCTCACCTCACAGACACTGCACATCTTGGTTAAAGAAATGCCAGTAATGCTGCAATCGCTTTCACACACACAAAAGAAACAGGAAATATTTTATCATATTTACAATTAATTTCTTCAGGTAGATCACAAGATAAAATATGCAGGGAGATGACCTATATTACTTGTTGGTAAACTGCAACTCAAAATTGTTTTGCTAGTTTAATTCCTATATCCAGCTGGGCAAACATTAAATGCATTACAGGATACTGACTGTCATCTTTCTTTACAATTGTTAAATTACATCATAGAACCACAGAATGGCCTAGGTTGGAAGGGACCTTAAAGACCATCTGGTTCCATTCCCACCACTGTGGGCAGGGACACCCTCCACCAGACCAGGCTAGAGTCCCAACACAGCCTTGACACCTTCCAGGGACTGGTAACCTGTGTCAGTGCCTCACCACCCTCACAGTAAAGCATTTATTCCTATCATCCAGTCTAAACCTACTGTTTTTCAGTTTTAAGCCATTCCCCCTTGCTCTGTCACTACATGCTCTAGTATATAAATTATGCTAAATGGTGTTTTGAAGACTGTCATAATATTTTGCTTCCAATTATGGCCACTGCTGTAGGAATTCACTTATGGTGAACAACCGAGGGGCGACCCAGGACATTGCCTTTGTGTCTGGATGAAAGATCTGGATTCCTCTGTCTGGATGAAAATGTCTGCTGTTCCTCACCCCTCCTACTCCCCACAGCACTGAGTTGTAAACCCTGAATTTGCTATAAACCAGATTGAAGTACAGAGTTGTAAACCCTGAATTTACAATGGCACCTTCCAAAGCATTCAGATTATAATTCTTGGAGAGAATTTAAAAAAAAAATTGACTACAAATACTCCTACTCCAGGTTCTCTAAATGTTATTATCTAATCTAGGAATATTCTGCCCCCCTTTAGATTGGCAAGTTTTAACAAACCATTCATGCTGGAAAGGTCATTTTGTTATCTTAAAAAAATAAATAAGGATCAGATTTTTATCATTCATTTTTCATTTCATGAACTAAGGGTCACAAAAGGCCCTGAAATTCTGGACTATTTCTTACCTCAAAAATAAGTTTTGGCCTTACAGTTAATGTTGGGGTTTTTGTTTTTTTTTTTTTCCACTCAGAAAAGTGAGGAAAATTCTGCTTCAGAGAAAAGCTACAGTTTAAATGCAAGCACTGGTAGGTGAAGCATGTGGGCTTCTACTTACCTGTTTGTTAGTCTTGGCAAAGAAATGAAATTACTGTCTGAAATGGATCACAGCAGTGTATTGCACCTTTCACACTCAGCAGAGCCATGAAAATAGTGAGGGAAGAGAGCTGCTTTTTTCTTCATAAAATATCTGACTTACTCTGACAAAGATCATGACAGATTAGTGGCTGGAATGAGACTGAAAAGAAGCAAACAACTGCTATACATGTTATTTTCTTTGTTTTGTTAACATTCAGTTCTAAATAATGCATTCCTTTTGCTGTGTACAGGTGACAAAGAGTTGCTCTGAGAATTATTTTACTAAATATCTGAAATAAATAGTAAATAATGTCATACTGTTATGCAAAGTCATGCAAGGCAACAACATCACATTTTAAAAGCCTCTTGGAAAGCTCACTTTCATTTATACTACATGAAAACAAAATCAATTCTCTTTAAAAATAACATAAGTGATCTCGTAATTGAAGCAATCTTTTCAATACAGCTTGTGCAGCGACAGGAGAAAATGCAAAATATTTTTTATTCTCTAGAAAATGGCTCAAAGGCAAAGTGAGCATAGCCCTTTGAGACCTGTAATAACCTACAATGAGGGCAATAGCCATCAAACAGAAAATATAACAGATGGCAGTATGGTTGCTTTACTCTCAGATACAGGTTACTGAACAGATGCCTTTAGGGCTTAATATTAGATATTTTTTCCCTTTCCTCTAGACCATGGTATAGCTTTGTGCACATGCCATTTATAAAACAAATGCAAAACACCATAGGGAAATGAATAAAGTTTCAAATGGCAAAATGCCAGCAGAAATACAAATTTTCAGAGGATAATGTGATTATCAATGTTGCTGGTATATGCTGAAACATAACCTTACCCTTTATAGTACACTGTATCTATCACACATTATTTTGAGCTATCTTACACAATTCAAAAGTATACACATAAAATCTGTTATTAGCCCTCCATTTCTTTGCCAGGAAGGTCAACCACCCAAGAGGGTAAAAGTCAGCTCTCTTGCTTACCAGGTTTAAACGTTCAAAAGCAGCAAGACTAGAATAGAGAAAAAAATTGTCATACACAGCAAGAAGGGAGATTTCTACAACTATCTGAAAAGATAAAGCACACAGAGATATAGATTACACACTGGTAAAAAAGATAATAGCAAGAAAGATTATTTCTAACTCCTTAGGCACTACAGAGTTCACAATTTGACCAAGTCAAAAATGTATCTTCAAAACATGGTACTGTGCTTACGCAGATCATCATCCTAGCATGGATTCAGTCACGATAAATTGCTGGGATACATTATGAGACCCCTAAGGACATACTAGGTTTTCAAGATTCCCAAGTCTTTTCTCTATGTAACAAGACAAAATACCTTTTGTCTTCAAGAAGACAAGAATTCCATCTTACAAATGCACACAAAAATACATTTGAGTTGTGGGTTTGGTTTGTTTTGGTTTTTTTGTTGTTGTTGTTGTTGTTGGTTTTTTGTTTGTTTGCTTGTTTGGTTTGGTTTAGTATTGGTTTTTATAATTTTTTTTTTTTTACTAAAATTCTTTTAGGACAAATTACTATGGTGCCAAGAAAATAAAAGAAAGAATCTTCTAGAGATTAGGCCAGTCTCTCTTTAACAATGGGATATTTAAAAAATAAAGATAGTGCATTCTCCAGGATATTTTAGTAAATATTTCTTAAAACAGTATTTGTTTTACTAAAACTGTATTGCTTAACCAAGGAAGAACAGTGTTTAACAAATAAACTGGGCTTTCTTGTTTAAAAGAAAAGGCACATTGTTTGCAGGAAAGAAACATTCAGATGGAAAATATAGTGACAAATGGGCATCACTGTCACTTCCACCATGCTGGGGAAGGAAAGAAAACTGTATTTTTAATAGCCTGGAGGAAAGTTGGAGGAAATACACATGGATAGTGAGATACCAGAAAACAGACACCTTGTGACAGAGTATTTGCTGCAGCTTATACTGCTTTGCCAGAAATGTGGTGTCAGAAACACTGCAGGGAACATTTCCCAAGTTTCACAGAAATTTTGACATGATATATTTTCCCAGGGAAAGTAGGATAACCTTTAGCTGAGGATGAATAGACATGGTTTGCTTTCATTTTGTTATGAACTTGTTATGACCTTATATATCCTATTTTCTCTGCCTCCTTCAGCATCCAGGCTACTTTCCACTACTTTATAAAATAGTTGGACAGTATAGCATTGAAGGTCAGTGGAAATCCAATAGAAAGGCAAATTTCAAAGGCTACCCCAAAAAACTTTAAGCACCCTGAAGGAAACAAAGTAATCTAGGGTTAGTGTCTGTCAAACCACGACAGTTAGGGAAGTTCTGTACCCCTCTAGGCTGTTTTCATCATGCTTGAGTCACCAATACATTAGCTATTAATCAGAAAACAATTAATTTTCCTGGATGCCAATTATGGACACAATTCCATCTTTGCCATCTTCTTTTAAAAAAACAAAATATTAAGAAAATTAATCATAAAAGAAAACTCATCCAAGCTACCCTACAGAAAGTAGCTACTGAGTATGCTTTCTTCTTCCTTTTCTTTTTCAACATCTTGAAGTATTCTCTTTCCATAGTAAACATACTGACATTACCTAGATTACTCAGTAATAAAAGGATTTCACATAAAGAAAACCTGATAGATTCATTCACAGGAAAACTTATTCCATGATAGAGACATAGATACTAAATGCAGATTCTGAAAACTAACTGATAGATGTTTTAATTTTAGTCTGAAGATGCAAAGACTCACTCAGATTAGGCAAAATACACAAAGTTGCGTCAGGTCTAAGAGTTGCAGGAGCACTGTGCTGCCTTTCCAGGCCTGTAGATACAAGACAAATACTAAGTGGGAGAGAATTGTAAGCTACATCATCATTAAGCAGGGTGAGAAGGACAAAACTGGAAAGGAACTGGTACCCAGGTTAGCAGGTTTGCACTTGGCAATGCTCTCAAGGGTATTGTAAATACCTGAAAGATATAAATCCCAAGGAGTTGCACAGTGATATGAACAAACCCTCATAAAAGGAGTCAAATTTATAATAAAGCTGGATTTACTTTGAATGAGGAAATCCCTAACTAGATTGTTCAGATTTCAGGCACTGAAAGCACAACTTTTTCTTGACTCCTTTTCAGCACAGAATATTCTAATAGATGTGAACATTCCCAAGTCCCCTTTATTTTTTATACCTATATACAAAAGGTTAAAAATATGAAACTAACATAGGAAACTCCTTGATCTGACATTCAGACACCATCCTGCATTGAGCCAGCAATATAAATAAAATTCAGGGCCTATTTGCAAACAAGAAGTTCCATGACTGGTGATATAACCCATTAACAATTACATGCCTCATCTAGTTGAAGAAAGGTAGGCTGACTTTGCTAGGGAAGTGCAGCAACTTGAGCCTGCAGGGACCATTGATTCTGCATGTAAAATATGACAGCAGGCATATTATAAACTGCAGCACAAATTTAAGATGTTAACAAATTATTCTTTTCCTTCACTCCCCATCACTTGTTACTCAAAGCATGTACTACATTGCAGATTGCAAATAATTTTAGGGGTGGGGGGGTGAGAAGATCTGGGTAAAATGATTGTCCTTTTTCTGTTTATGTTGACATTCACTCATTTGTGTGTAATCAGACTGTTTCGGCGCTCTGCTTCTAAGGAAAATAGTCTGGATGTTTTCTGAATCCATTTCAGCTTTCCAGAGCTAATTGCCTTTCCCACATGTTCATTATTCTGTGCTCTGCAGGTTTTAGTTTGCTTCATTTTTCTGGATTTAGGTTGTGTTGACTTAGTTTCTTCACTTATATTAGCACAGATGAAGGTAACATTGTTAGTAATCAGCCCTTTACAGAACCAATGTATTTGGTATATTATTTTAAAAGCCATAAGATGAATAAGAATCTATTAGAGAAGCCACATATTGGACAGATCTTTTAAATAGAGTAATAAGGCAGAATTCTAAGCATCCAAATTTTATTTTCCTCCCTCCTTTCTTGTCTTTTCTTTTATATGAATGCTTTTCTACCTAAGAGCAGGTAAGTGAAGACACCACATTTTTGTCGCAACCCTGCCTTCTATTATTCAGATGCAGTAAAAAATACCTACTGATATGAAACAATAATCCATAGCAACAGAGCATAAACTAGATTAATTTATGCACCCAGAATTCATTTATGACTACCTTTCTGTTGCATTTAGGTAAAAAAAAAGGAAGGCCCTGTAAAATCATGGCTCAGGCCTGTTGCTTCAGCTGAGTAGAAAAAGACTATGAGAAAGTGACTCAGCTGAATTAAGAGGTAGAAAAACAATCCATGTCATCATCACGTGTTCACATCGGGGTGTGTGGTGGTTGTCTGAATTATGTCTGTCATGATTTAAAACTGTGGAACTGATAGAGGCCTGACTGCTTTAAAAGGCCTGGCTTTTGCAAAAAAGCATCTCTCCTTTGCACCTGCCTGGGGACTCTGCATCGCTCTGCTTCACACACTTTCCTTTACTAAATCAAATAGCAAGAGTTCCCATTCCCTATTGAATCGGTTTAAGTAGAAGTGACAATACAATCTCCAAGAAAGCATAGGAATGACTTCTACCCAAAAAAGTCACAATCCTATCATAGCCTCAGAGCTGTCAGGACAGAGCACCTGAGCATCTCTGAGGTACAGACAAACATATCCGACAGTTTCTGTGGTACCTGGTGTTCCCTGTGTGGGATGCTCTGATGTGCCCTGTGCAGAGGTCACAGAGCTCTGCTTATGGGGATTCCCATACAGGATTTTGCTTGGTGGCCTCTTCTCCTTCCTTTTTCTTCTACTCCTCTTCATTTTCAACTAGGAACAACATCTCCAAGAAAGCCAACGCAAGAGCCACTTGTCAATCTATAATTTCAAGAGCAGCAATTCTGGGATTTGTGGCTTATATTTTATAGGAAAAACATTAAATAATATAACATATGTATGGTTGGCCAAAATATTATTCTGCATAAATAATATAACATATCTTTGGTTGGCCAAAATATTATTCTGCAACTGTGATACACTAATTAGTGTCTTCACAAATCCTTTTCAGAAAATCTTCTCTGCCTATCACACAAGAGCTGACACTCTACATGACAGCCTTATTTGCTCCTCAGATATACGGCTGAATTTTTGCCTAAATAAAAATTATTTCAGGGAATTTGGGTTTAACTAACAAGGGAACTTTTGGCCTGTCTTCTTCACTTATGACTATGCCAGTGTCTTTGTGTAATTTGCATAATTTCAGTTCTCTTGGAAAAAAAACCCAACAAGTAAGAGGAAAAAAATCTCAACCCCTAAATAGTTTATATGGGTCCCCAGTAGCAAAGAATTAATGAAAGGTGAAATAAGAGATGTTCAGCTGTTTGAGCCTCTACTTCAATTGTCCCTAACAAGTAATTTCTAATTTCATCAGAATTTACAAATGCTTTATTAAAAGATTCATACCATTATCAACAGGAATCAACATGATTCCTGAGATTCCCCTCCACAGAAATGAATATTTGACTAATCCACCCAAAATCCATTTCAGAAAATGTTGGTTCAAAACTTTTTCCTTTTAATAAGATGCTATTAGTTGTATAAGTTTGCAAGTCCTTTTTCTTAAAGCTCTGTGAACAATTTAATATTAATTAATGTAGATATTACTGCAATTATTTTCAAGCAGTGGATCTTTTTAAAATGTATACTTATTCTCTCAGGGTTCAAGGAAAACAAAATATTTAGTATCATTTATACAAATGTCTTTCTCTTTGTCTCTGTTTCCATGTCAATATGTTACTGCTTTGGACTCTTTTTATTTCATTTATTATTACTCTTTTTATTTATTTATTTATTTAGCTACCTTATTTTAAAAAGGGAATGATGAGAAGCTGAGTTGTCTGAGAGTAGTTCAAAAGTATTATAGCAACTTCAGTGAAAAAAACTATCTGCTGAATTTACACCCTAAATAACCTCATGGGTCACTTTCAGTTATTTTTCTAAAGATGTATCCATGCTGCTAAGAGAAAAAAAAAATCCCAACAAAACAGTAATACATTCTGTGGTTTTGTAAGTTCCATCACTGAAACACACTTCAGGGCAGCAGGTGTGCTAATGTGACAGAGGAGAGTTCTGCTCATTAACTTCAGTGGTTTAAGTTAGAATAAGCTTTGACCCTACAGCATTATCTTCTTTCTTTAGATGAAAGTAGGAAAAGCTACTTATGATATACCAGGAAAGAGAAACAGATGTTAGCTGCTGACCACAAATCAAGCTTTTGATATGCCAAAAAAAGGGAGCACTTTCCAGAAATTCCTATTACCTCTCACTTTTGAGCATATATATACTTGCATGAGCCCAAATATATAATAAGTTTTTTCCATTCTGAGTTAAATGTACACTCTAACCTGTTTCAATTCAGCCTTCACACAGATAAATCATTTTCTGCAGAGAAGGATTTTTCAAACTGATCCTATTTAAGAAGCATTATTGAACTTCAGAAGAAGAATGTATCTTCAGCTTCAATAACTTCAACAAACACCCTATTCTGCTGTCACAGCTGTCAATTCTTTACAGATTATGTGTTTGTGCTACCAAATATTAAAAAAAAAAAAGAGTAACCAAAGGAAAAACATGTTCCTTGTTCAGACACTCTCACATATAAGCCCTTCTTTTGTGTTTTTCCTTCAGCTGAGATCTCATTTCAGGAAGGTAAATGGGGAATGAATACCACAGCCCAGCAACTATTATAAATATTTCACCTATGTTTACAGATAAAAAATAAAACTTCCTGTGCACACAGACACTTGAGAAGCTTCTTGAAGGCACTCTGTCAGACAATGGAAGAATGCAAACAATAGATGAAGTAGATCTATGTTCAGACCTGAAGTACTGCACAAGGACATCCTGTTTGTCCTCAGTTCCTGACCTGTGCCCAACAAAGCAATCACTGTCCTGAGGCACACAAGAAGAACTTCTTTTTTGTGAATGCACATAAAAATATGTATTTTAACGTTACAAAATGCCCAGCTGCCATAGCTACCAAATCCAGAGAAACAGTCATTCAGCCCATTAGTTCTTGGCTACACTCAAAACTGCATGTAAAAAATCACTGATATTCTATACTCGTCTCAAAAACAAACAAACAAAAAATTGAAAGAGGTACCTGGGCTTCCATATGAACCTGCTTTTTGAATTCCCATATAGAGCCAGAAGCCTTTACCACATTAAAACATTACCAAGCTAGAAACAGCAGATGAAACTCTGTTGTGTACAGGCTGAGCATATAGGTAGGACTGTTCTGACTTGGCACAAGAGTGCCAAGTGTCACTATTATCTGACTGTGCCATTAGTGTTGGAGAAGGAGCATGTTTGTCCCCATCCTCGGTGGTATGCCATGGTTACAAGGAGGCTCATCAAGGCTGCTTAGCAAGAGCAGCCTCGTTGAGAGCTTCTCTGGTTGAGAAGAGCACCTTGTTACACAATTACCAGCCACGGGTGAAGATACAGACTGGGCTTGAGGGGTTCATGCATCTTTTATATTATGGATAGATTTTAATAATGTCTATGTTTATTCTCTTTCCCTTTAATATGTCTAGATGAGAAAATAAATAAAAAGGTAATATGATAGTGACAAAACAGGCTTTTTTTTCTGTACTTAAGTCAATAAGCTGTTGACAAAAATGTTTCTAGAGGTTCAGTTTTCATTATTTGCCCCTCAGCTGGCATCAATGATAGCTCACACTGTTAATGCCAGCCTGGCAGTAACTTTGGTGTTTCATTTCTCTAAAATACAGTTTTACAGAATTTGTGTCATCAATACAGTAACTTGCAATGTTGGAGACCACAAAACACTAGGGTTTAGTTTGCAATACCTGTATATTCCTCCATGTGTTCCTTGAGGCCTCCCAAATACTACTCATATATGCAGCAGGAAAAGGTATAGTTAGAGGCCAGGCAGAGCTCTTGAGAATCAGGACCATCAATAGTAAGTGATACTTGTATGTAACATATCAGTGATTTAAAATATGCATTCAGGGGAAACAGCTTTTGAATAGTAGGACAGAACTTACATCACAAAATTCATTTTCATTCCCATCAGATCCATTCAGATATATGCCATCTTTCCTTCTACTGAAGGGATCTATACATTCTTATGACGACTAGTTCTGACAAGTCTTCTGAGAACTATTTCTTCCAGTACATCATCATAAGTTTGCCTTTAAAATGAGTATAAGTATCTAAGCCTGAAATATGCTAGACTGGCAGTTAAGGAAGTTCAGAGGAAGAGAAAAAGGTGCTAATCCTGCCAGGCTGAGACAGCAGAATGTTATGAATGCAGTTACCTAGCAAATCTGTCACAGGAGAAAGTTAAGCAAAAAGCAGCAATCTTCTTGAATTCCACAGTAAATCTGAGTGTGGAGTATTTCCGCTAGAAAAAAAGTTTATAAAGCTTTTTATTGAGACCAACTGAGAAAATATTACATGGTCAGCCCAAAAATGTCAAGGTCAGGTAATGATTTTGAAAAAAAATTCCAGTAAAATTGTCCCTCCATGTTTATAAAGGTGCCAAAATAGAACAAAATTTAAAGCTGAAGAGTGACTCCACTTTGAAAACTACCTAAGAAGTCAAGGATTGAGATTCATGTAAATATTCAGTATCAAAGTTTGAGTCTGAATAACTGAATAAGAATGCATAAAACATGCAGGATTTTTTGCTTCAGTGCATGTGTATCTGAATAAACAATCTTTTTCAGATAATACACTTTGTCTGACTGGAGACAGAGTAGGTCAGGGTAATAAATGATAATTTTTTTTATTCAGTACCTACTTGCCCTGCTCCCAGCCAGGACAGGGTTAATCTTTTGCAGTAGCTAGGAGGGAACAGGGCTAGGACAGGGATACCACCTCATGTCAATGCCAGGGTCAGAGAAATAGATTCTCTTCAAGGAAAACAGGTTCCTTCTGGTCAAGAAAATGTGGCATGGGAAGATGTCTGGTACTGTTTATTGTCACGGGCTCTGCAGTGAACATTCCTGCATATGAATCACTTATCTCTTTTATACACTTTTGTTAATATTTTTGCTGTTGCTGTTTGTTTTCTTATCTCACTGCTATTTCCAGTAAATTGTACTTATTTCAACCCATACTCTTTGCCTTTTGTTCCTTCAGTTGGAGGGCAAGGGCAAGTGGGGCATGTATGTTTTCTGTGGGAGTACTAAACTGGAGAATACATTCCTAAAACATAACACTGCTATATGTTTCATGTTAACAAATGTTAAACCAGTGTAAAGAGATGATCACAGAAATATCATTTCAACTCTCAATCTTTTTGCTGACCTCAGTAAATCTTTCAAAATCCTCACAACTATAAAGAATAAAAAATCTTTTCCCTGATGGTGTTTATTCCAGCTAAACACATTTGTACATGACACACATTTGGGAAAACAAGCCTCAGACAATAGAGTTAATCCCTTTGTCTCTCTGGGCTTCAAACTTCATTCATTACAAAACAATTGGAAGAAAGGCCAGTCAACCTGCTAAGGGGAAATGTCCAGCTCCCCAGTCACTGAAGGACAGGTAGATGAGAAAGAAATGTGCACATTCGGGAAATAGAGTGGCTAAGGAGATTTTGATACCCTAATGGTTTTCATCTAGAGCTAGAAGTGCCCAAGCAGGAAAGCATGTCTGACTTATCACATAACAGCAAGATGCTGGCACTTTCTTTGTGATCAAGTTCTCATGTCACACACCCAGACCATAAAATCCTATCTGCCAATATATTGCTCTCCCACCTTTCTATAGAATTAAATGTGGTAAAATTGAGCATTAGACCCTTTCAACATTTTCATATCAAAGTGCTTTAAAGAAGAGATGAATTATACCATCTGGCTTAGGGAATTCAAATGACTTCCCATTCACATTTGGTGTTTAACTATAATTAGACCAATCTATCTAAAACTTTTCACTAGACAAACAAAAATGCCATTACACCCTTGTCCCTCATTTCTGTCCTTGCACATGACGATGCAATCCTTAAAGTACAGAGCTTTTATTCCCTTGTCATCCATAGAATATTTTCAGTAGCAGAAGTTGGATATCTGGAACAAAAAACATTTTCTAAACCTGCTATTGGTTCCGAAGAAAAGTAGGATGAAACTTCCCACTTGATGGAACTTCAACTCCCTGCAGCAGAACAGCCTGGTGGATGAAAAACCCACTGAATTCTGTTAGGTGTTGACAGCTGAGCAGGATTGCAGTGCTGAGCTACAGCTGAAGGGACACACATTGCCCATGGACTCCAGAAGTAGCATGTGATAACAAATGTGGATCCCACATGTTAATGTCCATTTTTTATTTGATTTTGCAGCACAGCCACCTTGTCACAGCAAGAATGAATATAAATCTTCCTATAATAGATATTCATTGTTTCTCTGTAAATATATTTTAGACACCACATAGAATCATTTGCCAGTAACTTCATAACAGGGCATTTCCAAATCAACAGAGAAAGAGTGATTGAATTTTAAGCTCTTTTTAGGCCTTTTTTTTTTTTTTTTTTTACAGCTATTCAGGTCTAAAAATGTGAGAACTTGCTAATTATTATGTGTTTAGGGGATTAGCTAGACTTCTTTTTCTTACATTTGACAGGCAATTCAGCTTTGTAAGGCTGTGAAGTCTTCAGTGATAAAATGTTCTTTTCCATGTTGTCATTAATTTTTTTTTGACTGCAAAGCAAGTGAAAGTTTCCTAGACCCATTACAGACTTTTTTTTATTCAGGATGGTAAAACGATTTAGAAATTTGCTTTCTTGCCTGTCCAATGTTAACTCATCAAGATATTATAGGGGAGACTGAGGTTGAAGATTGCTACTAACAAATATCTAAGGTGAAGGAACATGACCTTAGAGGAAAGACAACCTGCATCACTTAGATTACAAGGAATTTATTAAAGGCATCCTACAATATTTAGACAATAAGGCAAGACTCAATTTTACTCAGGACATTTTTCTGTTCCTTCTCAGACAAAAATACTATTTACCCAACATAAAGAGTTCCATAACTTCCATAATTCCATAAGAGGAATTATTTTCAAATTGTGTAGACTTCTGTTTTGCTTCTGAGTCACAAAATCTTGCAGAGAATAGGCCAAAAAATATGGTATCCCATCAACAATCCCTTTCCATAGAAATAATACAAAAAAAGTTTCTCTGATCCTTAAGCTGCCACATCACATTGTAACTACTCACTTAATCAGAGATCTCACAGCATGCTGCCAGCCCCAGTCCCTGCTGTCACTAGAAAATATGTCCTTTTCTGTCATAAGTGTGGAGTTACTCAAATCCTGCTTCTCTTTACTGCTTAGTCACAATAACCTTTCTTTCCAGACAGCTAACATACCATAAATATTTAAGCAAGCTAATAAAGACAGAAGGAAAAAATAATCCAAAGATTTCTCTAGTGGTTTCATTTGTACTGGCTAAAAAACTGATATTGAGAGTCTTTGTGTGTAAGAAATCCTTTTTTTCCATCACAGAGAATTCCTTTCCCCTGTGACTGGGCTTCCTAGTGACATTTGCTTCAATATTTCTGGGTGAAATCAAAACTATTTTTGTAAGTAGTCCATTGAAACGATGGCTATCTGTTCCTGAATTGTGAAACAAAATGAAATTTTAATCCCAGATTTATTTTAAGGTCAGATTGGTAGTGAAATAAATCAAGCAGAAGGAGAAAGAAAACAATTGCTAAAATCATTAGCAGACAGAATGCATAGACACAAAACAATGACATGGAAAACTTTGCAGTAACTTTCACAAATATGGAAATGGTAAAACATTCTTTTACTAGAAGAAGAAAAAGCTAGATCAACAAAAAGTATCAATTGAGTAAAAATCATGAATTAGAATAAAGTTTTGTTGAACAGCAGTGATCCACAGCCTGTAGCAATCCTTGACAGAGACAAGAATTTGCTTGTATTCTTGAGTTAAAAATAATAAATGGCATGTGCTATACAGAATAGCCCATTTTTGGGAGAGGGAAGTCTTGTGAGTATATTCATATCAACTTCTGGCCTATCAATTCAAACTTCTATAAATCTCATCTCCTCTCTGTATCCTATCCCCAACAAAACTCCCTTCTCTCCAGAAAAGTAATAAAAAATTATTCTCTGGAATGCACCAAGGGCCAGCAGAAACTCTCATTAAATAGGAGCATGTGTCTGCTTTACATATGAAACAGTTGGTTACTCTGATCTCCATCACACCAACACATGGATGGCTCAGAAAGATCTTGGCTCCACTTCAGTAAGTGCTACTTAAATAATGAGGGCCCTAAATAATGCACACTGTTTTCCAACACTTTAACAGGAAACAGGTGAGGAAGAAGGGCTGACCTACTATCCCCCTCTACAACTCCCTGAAAGGAGTTGCAGTGAGGTGGGGGGTGGTCTCTTTCTCCAGGCAGCAACTGGCAGAACCAGAGGACACAGTCTTAAGCTGTGCCAAGGGAAATACAGATTGAACATTAGGAAAAGGTTTTTTACGGATAGAATGATCAAGTACCAGGATAGTCTGCCTGGGGAGGTGGTGGAGTCACCATCCCTGGATGTCTTTAAAAAAAGATTGGATGTGGCACTCAGTGCCATGGCTTAGTTGAGGTGTTAGGGCTGGGTTGGACTCGATGACCTTGAAGGTCTCTTCCAACCTAATCATTCTGTGATTCTGTAAATCCCATCTAAGATCAACGAAAAAGAGTGAATAGAAGATGTTTCTCCTACTTTAGTTTCACAGAATTACAAAATGGCTAAGATTGGAAGGGATCCCTGGACATCACCTTGTACAACCTCCTGTTCAAGCAGGATCACCTTGAGCAGGTTGCCCAGAACCATGTCCAGGCAGCTTCTGAACACTTCCAAGGATGGAGATTCTAACACTCCTCTACATTTATTGCAGAAAAATTATGTTCACCGGAAGAATTATGAAGCTCTCTTTAAAATTATGCAAAAAGGAAAATAAATTGTGTTTTTTCTTTTTTTAATTTCTAATGAAGAAATTAATCTAAAACTTTTGCCAAAAAATTTTGTTCTGTTTTTAAATTTTTTTAGGGTCAGGATTGCTGATGGTCAAGATTTTAAGAAGATTAATGGTCTGTATGATCAGGAGAAGAACTTAAATACAAATAGAACATTTATAGGTTTTTCCAAGTTGTTACATAGCACACATATAATGTTTAATATATATACACTTGTTAAGTACTTGGCACATTTTAAAAACAAAATGGTAAATTATGTAACTAAACTTTACCAAAATCTGGAACATATGCTATATAATAAATACTTTACTTATTGTAATTATTTAGTTTCATTTAATTCTCTGTTTAGAAACAAGGCCTTCCTGTTCATGCTGTCATCCAGTATTCATCTAAGAGTAGTCACAGCTTTTCTGGAATCCACTCATAGAATGAATTCCATTCTGAAGATATAACCATAACAATACACTTTGTCCACAGAAAATTTTCATTAAATACTGTTTTCACAGAGAGCTTTAATCATATCCCTGGTCCTATCCTTGCAATATCAAATAAAATTAAAATCTTTTAATTACATTGAAAAGTTTCAGATGTTACCCTCAGAAATTAAGATGATAAATTTTGGTGTCCCAGAGGCTGCACATTAAAAATACCTAAATCTGTAAAATGCAGGAAGACACTTAGTGACACTTTGTGGAATGATTCTATCTTTCTAAATATCTACATGCCAAATCACAAATTTCTGGTGGACTCCTAAAAAAGAACAAATCCTAAGAGCAAATTAGTATAAAACATCACCATTACCCTGTAAAACACCTTTGGTCACTACTTTTTAAGCCAACAAGTAAACACAAAAAGAAAAGACACAAAAAGGGAAAAAAGCCCAAAAATGTCTAAAGGAAATTTAAAAATTATTTCATGGGTAGAGTCCTGTATCAAAGGAAACAGCTTCTGAAAAATGCATAGAAAAGAACATATCTGAAGGCAGTACTAATCCTTCTCTTCCATGAATCCTTCTCTTTCACAACTTGACACATTTGGTCCTATAAATAATTCCCCACAGAAAAGAAGGAGTCTGAAAGGGCTAAAAAACCCCAATTAACCCAGAAACTTTGGGGAAAGATCTGTCTCCCCCCTGAAATGTCCCTCGGAACTTAGACTTGTCCCTAAATACACACTGAGGAAACATACTTAATTTGATATGGGCAAGTGCCAAATGAGAAAATTCTGAAGATTGACTCTGACATGAAAGAATTTTGGCAGCTCTTAAAAAATTTTAGGTCTGGAAAACATATGAGAAGGTTTCCAGGTGAGATTTGCATTGTTTCCTAGTGTTAGCAACATTAACAATAAATTCATGTTAGTTACATCACTGCTAGCATAGTCACTATGGCATTATACTACTTCCAGTATGGGATTTGGCAGGTGGTGGCAAGTGCAGTTTTAAATTAAATTAAAGTAACTATAAGATAAAGGTTTTGTATATATGCATTTCACTCTCTAGGAAAAAAAAAAAAAAAAAAAAAGAAAGAAAAGAGACAAAGAGAAGATAGAAAAAAAACCCCTCTTAAAACTGTCTTAGTTAAAAAGGCATGGATTACTTCTTACCCAGTAATAAAAAATAATTAAATAAATGAATTTCAAATACTTTCAAATTAGCATTTAACCAGGATTGACATAAAAATCTAGGTTCTAACAGGAGTGCACTATTAAGTAATTTCTCATGAAAAAATAAAATGACATTTGAATTGCTATAAAGGTCTTTTTCTTCACAGCTATGTTAGAGTAATTTACCAGTGACTCCTTTATGTCAGTCAGATGCCATTAATGTCAAAAACCTTGGTGAAAGAAAGTTCACTATTTTTTCATCTATTTTTTGAAATACTGTTGGATGAGATCCTTACATAGGATAAACCAAGCAATGGGACAAGAGGCAACAGGCAGAAACTGATGCACAGGAAGTTCCATTTGAATATGAGCAAGAGATTTTTTACTGTGCAGGTGAGTGAACACTGGAACAGATTGTCCAGAGAGGGTGTGGAGTCTTCCTCACTGGAGAACATCTGGACACAACCTGTGCCATGTGCTCTGGAATGACCTTGTTTGAGCAGAGAGGCTGGACCAGACAACCCACTGTAGTCCCTCCCAAGCTCGCCCATTCTGGGATTTTATGTAGTTCTTTTACACAGAATACCAACTCCAGCCAACAGGTCACGTTTTTCTCTGAGGATCCAGATGTGGGTTTTCCAGGCCTGTTTGAAAAGTAAAGGGTAATAAGCCCCTCAGGAGCTCTTGCCTACAACCAAGTTTCCCTTTGAAGATTTTACAGTGAAAGTCAACAATGGCAAAACATACAACTTGATTATTTGGACATTTATAATGAATTAGACAAATTTCCACTGTATAAGCCTTCCTTTCAAGGAAGCTTCCAAAGAAACAAGTGGGACAGCAAAGAGGTAGTATAAGAGGGGAAAAAATAGTGTTAACTTTTTTGAGTCAATTGCTAATTCTCAAGGAATATGAAGTAGGCCATTTGCTGCTACAAAAATCATATGTGAACAGTCTTCTGCTTAAAGAAATTGATTGAGCATATGAAACACTAAGACCAAGAGCAACCTTGGAGCCTCCTTACTGCTGCTGTAATTTCTAGAAGAGTAGAATTTAGTGACAAAAAGGATAAAATGAAGGCGTAGAGTAGATGTAGATGCACAGAGAATTAATTTGTGCAACAGAAAGCTACTAGCTGTGACAATTTTTAGTAGATAGTAGCTTAAGAGAGTAGAAGAACAATGATCAGGCTCTTCACAAAGAAAAAGAAGTCTCACCACTTCACATTTAAAGTTTCACATTTAAAAATGGGGAAAAGATATTTGTTTAGCTAAGTAAGAAGATATACAATTGAAAGTCATACCTGCTTTTTTGTAGATAAGTCCAATTTTTCAGAGCATGTGTTGAATGTTTTGTGATCCTGCTAAGAAGATGCCACTTGAAGGCCAACTTGTAGATCAGGAAGTATGTTAAAAGTTCTGGTTTGGCTCTTTTAAAAAGCTTCAATAAGGAAAGTCAGGATCTACCATATATTTTCATAGTTTGAAAAAGAATTAGAATTCACTTCCTGTAACAATGAACCAATAAACCTGAGCAATGCCTAGAAGCATATTTATAGAAAATAATTTTATAAAAAAAGTGCAGTGTCATTAATGGCTGTTGATATTTTTGTTTACATGCTTTTGCAGTCCATGTGTTGACCTTCTGAATCTATTTTAGGGAAGAAATGACAGTACCTTGTCTAAAACCAGTATCGGGTCCAGTAAGATTGATAGGAAGTGCCAGATTAGCACTTAAAATAGACCATACCCTGAAGAACATGTTGTAGGGGACAAAGAGAAACAGTATTATCATAATCATTTACATTTGTTTCCCTCTTCACTTTTTGCCAGGTGGTGCCTGCCAGACAACACTGCAATGCACATTTGCTAAGTCACAGCTGTGTGATGGTCTTCCATGGGGTAAAGGCAAAGCTCGGTGGACATCAGTTCCTTTGGTTCAATACATCACTTCTTACATGCTCTGGTATTCTTATACTGAGTTGATGATTATATTTTGTGGCATGTGAAATTGGTCCCACAGAACTCAAGGGAATGAAGAAATTATACCGCAGCATATTAATGCACGAATTAAGCACTCAAAAAAAAAGTTCACATGTTGAGAGTTATCCATTGCAAACACTGTCTTAAGGGAGAGTGACTGGAATTCTTCCCATGAGTAAAATGTAGCTTTGGCAATTTACAGATTACAGATGTTTGCTCCATGAACTGGTGAAATCCCAGAAGTGTTTAAATTAAATATTGGCTACAGATCGATGCAGACCAAGGTCACAAAGCTAAAGTAAGTAAGTTAGCTAAAGTTAGGAGGAGCAAATGCGGTGTGAGGCTTTCTCACCTTCAATATGTTACTTTCCACATTTCTGTTAGCAGTTTACTATTTTTTTTACACTTCTGTCTTGTTTTCTTCTCCTGTTTAGAATAATTTTTTTTAACAGGAGCTGGACCGAGAATGCTTCAGAAAAATGAGAAACAGACCTCACAAGCACAATATTTCTTTATTTTTGAAACAGATAAAATGGCAGGGGAAAATAGCCTGCTATTTTGGGTTGGTACAACCAGGAGAAATGGAAAGTTGACACACCTGACAGAGAAACTATCTTTTGTGAAGATGAAATACAGACACCAGAGGGGCCACTGCTGTGGGACTATGCAGTCTGTATAACCTCACTGTGCCAAAAGAGAAAAATCGTTCCCTTTTCTTCCGCCACGCTTGGGCAAGCACGAGCAGCAGCACTCCCACAAAGCCCCTCAGCAGGCACATGCAGTTCCCCTTCAGCAAACACAGTCTGTGCACAGCCCAGTCCTCTGTGGCCAGGTCACAGCACAGCTCAGCCATCGGGGAGGGCAGCACAGAGATGAGCTGTGCCAGGCAGCAGGTTTCCAAAACCTGCCCTGCTCATGACAGCACCATTCACTCAAAGGACACAGGAGCTGCACAGCAAGATTCCTGTCTGCACATTGGAAGAAAAAGACCTATTTCAATACAGCAGCAAATATTAGAAATTTTGTGCAATTTCATTCCTGCTGTTGAAAATTATGAGGCCTTTTTTTTCCCCATTGTTATGTAATGGTATTCAAGAAGCAGAGACGTGGGAGACAATTTAATACAAACTGACCTATAATTAACAGTAACAGACATATTACAGATTTGAAAGGGGGAAAAAAGAGAGCTTCTTTCACTCACTTTCTCATTATAATTGAAATCTAAGTATGGCCAGACAACAGCTAACCAGGCAGTTAGTGCTTTTGGTGGAAGTCAGATCTATGCATCACAGGAGTCGATTGTATTAGGGGAGCTACTCATTACCTCTTTGGCCTTAAGACATCCCTTATGTCAACACTGATTTTTTTGTATCTTTAAAAAACTGATATAGGAAACTTAGAAGACAATTCTTTTTCTGCTGTTATTGCTGATTCAAAGTAACTAGGCAGAGAGATAAAATAGTAACAACATTTGCACTACATGAAAATCAAGCTATCTTAATGAATAAGAGATACAACTGTCAATGGTATTCCACTTTTATGTCAAAACCTGAACAAATTACCATTTATACAGGCAAAAACTCTGGGCACTTCCTTGTACTGAGTCAAACAAGCATTTATAATGGATATACTAAAGTACATCTGGACAAACACCTGCTGTAAAACCCCTTCAGAGGAATGACAATGTGCCAGTAATGTCCTCAGCTTCTGGGCTGCTTAATGGTGCAATTCCTACAGATGCCACTGTGGGAAATGAACTCATCTCAGCATTTATGTGTAATTTCTGATGTGAAGATATGCTAGAAAGCTATACAGCCTAATAAAAACATATGTGGTGAAATTATGAGGGGAAAGAACAACCTGAGCAATGAACTCAGAATCCTCACACTTTTTAATTCAACAACAGGATCACTCAGATACATAGATTCCATCCCAATGCTGACACATTCTAATGTTTCTCCTGCCTGGCACATTCTAATGTTTCTTCTGCCTTCCTTTCAGCATTACTATATTGGGGTGGGGTTTTTTTGTTGTTGTTGTTTGTTTGTTTTTTGTGTTGTTTTGTTTTTAATTAGGAATTGTCTTTCCATGAGCAAAGATTACATTCTGGTATATTTTCAAGGCATAAATTAAAATTGTGGGTAGGTTTTCTTCACAAAATTATTAAGAGTAATCAGTCTTATCTAATAAATCATGCATTTGAAGCTGCTATGCTTTCAAAAGACTCTCCTTCCTATATTCTGGCAGGATTTCTAGGGACAGATCCTAGAGTTCTTACTGCAGAAAGTAGTAGTCCTGCACAACATTTGATCTCTGTCCTTCACTGGAAACTAGTCTGTGTTTCCAACACACGGGGAAATTGAGGGAAACAAGTTCACTTGCACATGAAAAAATACAGACTGGTACCATCATCTTGTGCTGTTGCAGCATCATTCACATTTGCGCATACTCTGAGTTACACTAACCTACAAACTGGTGACATCCATCAGTCACAAATAATCACAATGATGACACAGCACAGAGGCACAAACCTTTGCTTTGCACAAACCTTCATTGTGCTAAGCAAATGTGAAAACTTCCTGGCACAGAATAAATACATAAACTTCCTATAGATACATTTGTTGTATTCAGGTTTTTCCATGGAGTTGTGTGGAAAGCCAGTGAAAAAATGTAAAATGCCTTGCACTGTAACTAACACTATGGAATCAAAAATCTTTTTAAAAATAGGCACACATATTTCACTTGAAAAACTCACCTTCAAGGAGACACATAGTGTGTAGAAGTCTCTTTTTCAGAATTTGGTTCAATTAGCATCTGAAGCACAACAAAAAATTCAAGTGGAAGTGTCATCTTTTAGGCTAGGCAACTCTGTTTCCCATTCTTGCTCTGGCTCCTTGAGTGATTTCCACTGCCTTTTGACTGGATGAATTAACTAATTAGCAAACTGCATCCCTTCTGCACAGCAAGTATAGAGAGAGTGTGTTAACAGAAATCCACTTGTGACAAGAGAGTTTAATCCAGCATGTCCAGCATTGTATTTGCCTCCAGGAGGTGGCCGAGTTTTTCAAAAATTGGCGTTTTAATTACTCACCCAGTGGTATCTGGTTAAGTTTGAGACTCTTCCTATCCACTGTATTCTTCTCCATGTTAGTACCAATCCCTTCACACAGGAACTTGCTGACAAACTATTTTATTGTCCACTGCACTTGCTGAAATGCAATTGTGAGTGATTTGCAAGCGATATACTCAAATTAACTGCAAAAACAGTAAAAAGAATTACAGTATTTCAAATAACTTTGTGCTGCTACAGCTTTATTTAAATCCAGTTTTCAAAAGCTTTTAGTAATCAAAAGTATGATCACTGCTTTCCCAGAGAATCTGTAAATAAAAATACATCTAAATTTCCTATGGAGCATAAGGCTAATCCACGTCCTGATAAACTTTTATAATTCTACCTGGGCAGTAGAATTTTTAAGTAAGAATAAAGGAAATCCAGTTCTTGTCCATGTGCACAAAACAGACAAAAATGTTTCCACTATCATTATCTTCCTCAGTCTTGTACAATAATCCAATTTTTATATAAGCAAACTAATGACAGTAATTAATTCCTTCTAAACTAAGCACATCTGTGCCTTGACCCAAAATACTTCTTTCAAAGACTATATAATATTTTATTGCACTGAGCATCATATTCCTTACTTTTCAATGAAACTGAGATTTATAATTCCATACATTCTCAGAAGAGCATAAGGATTAATCACTCTGCATGAAAACCTCCAAATGTACATCACAATCTTTGCCTGTCTATAAATACATGTGTAGAACTGTAAGAACAAGAAAAAACAACAAATGACAGCAACACTGTAAAAATAGTCAAGGGCTCCCGACTGCTTTCTGCATGACTGTAGTCATGAGGACAGGCATCTGTGCAAATTCTTGCATTTTATGGAACCCAGGAAAAAGCTTCTGAATGGTTTAGATATTTAGCACATTTACATCATCAGCCTTTACCTTTATTTATTCTAGCTGCTCCTGACTTCCTGCATTTATTTAATGCAGAAAAGAAGCACACAATGAAGTAGTTTCCAGTTCCTCTGGTATCATGAAAGGTAAGCAACACCACTGTATTAATCCACAGACAGTTACCTATCTTTTACAAAATAAAAGGATGTTTGCAAGGGAAGCTTTACACTGTATCAGCCTCTTCTCTGGCTTTTCCTCAGGAATATGTAACAATTGCAATTTTGGTTCTTGCTGTTTTAGTTTTGGACCACAAAAATAACCCAAAATTATCCATGTTCCCCACTGTCACTGTTCTTTATTGAATTTAACTATCTTGACTTACTTCTGAATTTATGCTAAGTAGCTTTAATACTCAGGGACTAAAATGCATCTATACTCCTCTTTCAGCTCAGTGGGGAATTTTCAGGGAAGAAAGAAAGAATAAAAACTTCTTTAAGGGTCTTCTGCATGACAGTTGTTTTCAGAAAGGTCTTCATACTGTAATCCCTTAGGTAAAACACATAATGAATTTTCTTTAATTTTTCTAATATCACAAGTTTTAATGAAATGCATTTTCAGTTTGTCATCTAATAACCACTTGTCACATGCAAAAAATTCCCCAGAACAGTACTTCCTGCATCAGCCAATAATGACAACACTTTTTCTTTAGCTTCTTTATTTAAAATCAGTTTATATATCAGTGAATTTCAGTCATAAGAAACTCTTTTCTGACAAAATCCCACTATCAGAATGGTACACTCTTAACTATCTTTTTTTAAGAAAATAACACAACTATGCCCCACAAATTATGGACCAAGCTTGAAAAGATGTCTCTCTTTCTTTACTATGTAATGAAGACAATCTCATAAAAGTACATAACAAAGCTATAGAAAAATCAGGGAAATTACAGAAAATCAGAAGCTCCCTAAGCCCTATTCAAATATTTTAAATGGAAATAAAACATTAATGGCTTTATTCAAATAAATACATATTTTAATAGGTAAAATGCATCTGAAACATGAATTCTTCCTGATTCTAAATTTCAGACTACATAAAAAGTCAAAATGATGGGCTATACTGGCCAAAGGTTGGTTACAAGAGCTTTTATTTTGCAAACTATACAGAAACAGTAAAAAAGAAAATGCATTATATTTTTCAATATTACATAAGATAAACATTAGATTTAGTATTTACCGTGTTGAAATTAATTCAAATAAGAATCTGATTTTTCTTTTATTAATGATGGAAAATCAGTGACTCATTTTTAAATTATACAACCTGCAGTAATACATTATACAGGTCATGTAAATTTTATTATGGGCAGAAAGAAACATATAGGATGTGAATGAAGATGGTGGAGTCCCAGAATGTCTACACAATTAATTAACATGCTAACATAAATACAGTGATTAAAGTAATTTTCTCTACAGTCAAATCTTAAGTGCTACTCTACACAATAAGTATAATCTAGACCACATGGTAATTACATAATAATAGGAAAAAAATTAAAATAATCCATTTTCTCCATTCCAGCAGCAGTACCTATACTGGTATTAATTTGGTAATTGGGTGTGCTTAGCTATTGCCTAACATCCTATACTGGTATGCATGCTAAAACTCTCTAGTTCTATTTTGCAAGGCACCTTTACAATACGTTCTATAAGTTTCTGCACTAGTAACAGAAAACAACATGAATTAAGATAAAGAGCAAAACTATTTCCCAAAATAAGAAAATAGAAAGCATACATTTATTAAAAACTACCTCGGGGTAAGTGACAATACTCTGAAATACAGTAATGTATAAAGATAATAAACTTTAAGCAAATCTTTTTCCCACTGTAAATATTTTACGCTAGTCTGATTAGAGAGAAATACAGAGAAACAACAAAGGGTGAAGCAATGATTACGTAAATAATGATAAAACTTGTATGACCTTGACATGAAACCAAACAAAGGAAGGACAAGAAAATTTTAGAATTACAGAACTGGTGCTTGTCCATGCTACTGCTTTTGAAAAATCCATTCAATAATCTAGCCATTTCCTAATAACAAACATAACTACAAATGAAAAGGAGGACTTTGCTACAGTTCTCCCCCCTGATTTTTCTCCATACCTCTGGTTAATTAAAGGCTGGTTGAGATGCTACTTGAGCATCAATGTTTTTCTACTGCAATACATTTCTGATTCATTAAATGGAGAGTTGCAGGGCCTGAAACACGGACGGAACTGAAGTTAAGTCACGGTATGCAATCTGAAGAGGACATGCACAGTCCCAAGTAAGGGCAAATATTTCTTCAGCAGAATTTTGAAGAGACTGGTTGACTTTCTAGTGTGTTTTGCACATATATATATTTTCAGTAGCACATAACAATTTTTTTTCAGGCTGGAATTCCAATGTGTTTTCTTCAGCGCAAAGGAATTTAAAAACTCAAAAGCACATGATATTCTTATTTAAACAAAAAAGTCTATGACTCCAGCTGCAATGTTTGAAATAATCATACAAAATATACATATTTGTTAGAACCCTTTTGATCTTTGAGAGCAAAGGGATTTTATGAAATATCTAATGAAATTTAGAAAGGTACAACATAGGGACCTCTTAATATTATCAAATATATCCATCATGATCATCGTCATCATCATCATCATCCCCTTCATCTTCATCATCATCTTCAATTTCATCTTCATCATTCATTATTTCATCTTCATCATCTTCATCATCTGTCCATTCATGGAAATCACCAGAGGCAAAATCACCTGAAGTCTCTAAATCAATAGCTAAAAAGGCAGGATAGTTATAGAAAAGACTCACAAGATACACTAGATATTTATAGTATATTTTGCATAATCATACAAAAGGCACACCAGAATATTTACTTTCAGGACAACTACAGAGTGTTACATAAAAATAAAATTGAAATAATACGAAGATTCTCTTGTCATAAAATATCCCCCTCAATATTGAATTAATTTCTCAATGTTAACAAAACAAGACAAATTTTATGAATTTGCAGAACTATAACGAATGCTAGGAATTATTTAAAAAATTTAAGTCCAACTTACAGGTGGCAATAAAGACTACTGATAATATACCCTGACTATTGTTCACTTCTTACGTATCGTCTTGGCCTATATCAAACTGTCCATTTATCTAGAAAAGATCTTGGATTAGATGGACAATAGGCCTGAGCTTGTACCTCAAATACTGTGTACAATTTACTCTCTGCTTTAGGCTATGTTCTTTTGTTGGAGATGTGAAAAGGAGTCATTAATTTAAAGAAAGAGGAAAAATACTTTTTTTTCATCTTTTATATCTGGGACATCAAATAAAGGTGACATGGGAATTCTTGGAAGAAGCTGCACAATGCTGTAGGGAAGGGAAAAATAAGGGAAGATTTTAGTGTGCTAAAAACTTCTGGCAATTCCCTCAAATATAAACTGAAAAAAATGTCAAATTGAATTCACTTGCATGCTGATTACCCAAAGGAATTTCATGAAACATTCCGGGACTTATCTAATGCTCCTCTAGAAAATTAATTTTTCCTGGGTTTATATGCACTATGCCAAGCACGTGTAAGGGGTCTATTAATAGTTGACACAGTAACAGGAGTTCCAGAAAGTAATGCAATAACAATAACAAATTATAATTTTTTGGGTTTTGTATCAGAATCCATGTAGTTGGGTTCCACACTTCTTACTGAAGAAATTTAACCTGGCTGGTAATCAGAGGCAATAACATGTCTAAACCAAACACCACAGAAGGTTCCTAACTTACCACATTCCGCTGCGCCGTTTGTTCTGGATCCTGACACCTCATTGCCGTATCTGTCCACACACCAGCACTGCCCCAGGCTTCCATGGCACTGACTTGGTTTGTAATACCCATCCTCATCACAGAAGGGGATGTACTGCCCTGCAAGATAGATATAGAGAGATATAGATAGATATGTTGAATAAGTATATTAAAGTCCATGTCTTGGCCAATGTCACAATTATAGCAGAAAGCATCTGCCTTTTCCTGTTTCATCATTTCAGACTTTACACTGATTACACTGTACTGCTTTAGCAGTACTAAATTCAATTGACTCAAAGTGACTGAATGGATCAAATATGGGAGGAAAAATATCACATATCAGTCTTGGACTAATTTCAAGTGATTGATTTCATTCATAAAGTGAGTGATATTTCTTAATTTTTTTTGTTGATCCTGTGATACATATTTCTTACTCTCAAATATCTCAGTCCAGATTTTCACTGTATTCTGGTGAAAAGGCTCAATGTAGGACCTGCTCCTGAATGGGAAGTTCTGTTATCTGTGAAGTACAAACAAGTCTGAACAGTAAGAGCCTGACTTCCCGACTAACTATCTACTACAAGGACCTATTTGTGTTTAATATGTATTTTACAAATCATCATATACTAATATTTAATTATTCCACCACAGAAGACAAATGCAGCAGAACACACCACAAAAAAAACCTGTAAAAAATTTGCATTTATATGTACAAGAGGGGCTTATTTTGTGAAGCAGTGACTTGTCTACAGCTGAACAATTCACTGTTTATCATTTGGACCAAGTGGAGATCACAATGAACAAAATATTCATATGAAAGCATTTGAAGAGATTGTTCTTGTTAGAAACCATCCTGATGAGAAATACAATTTTGATTGCTTCAGGCCAAGCCTTTTATTTTACACAGCTTTCACACAGTGGCTAGTGGTAAATGAAAACTTTACACTTCAGAAATATTGATGCAGTATAAACTGATTCACAACAAAGATTTCAATTACTTACAGAATATTACAGTTAAAGGATCAGCAGAAATACTACTTTAGGAATACCTTATGCTGTCCCCTCTGCACTGTAAAAATGTACCTTCTATCAGGGTAATAAAACAGATGTAAGAGCTTTTGGTAGGTAACATAATAAAACCAAGTTTAATAGCTTTCAAAAATTTCATAAGTTTTGCTGCTGAGATTTACTGTGGTCTATCTTCATTGGATTAATATTGATTTTGTGTTGCTGTTTAACTAGGGTTATTTATGTAAGTAATAAAACATTCAAAAGTATGATCTATGGCTCACCCAGGAGCTTCTTTCCTCCTTGCTGCTTCTGAATGTTACTGAGTTCTGTCTGGCAAGGTGGGTCTAAAACAACATAAAAAATGTTAAACAGGTTACACAGTATCTAGGACAGAAAGCACATGACTAGTTTTCAGTTTTCTATGTTGTAAGCTCACTCTACTGATCTTATGAAACACACATATGAAATAAAAGAATTACCTTGCTACAGCTTCAGAATTATGAATCTGCACATCACCATGGATTTGTGCAGAACCACACATATTTAACTCATCTCCAAGTGAGCATCTAGTCACTAGTCTGGAGGATTGAGGAATGCTAGACCAAAATAGTAACTCTATCACACCCTACTTTGCTGTTCTATAAAAATCTGTGCAACAGTGAAGCTTGCCTCATGTATTAGCTAAAAACAGGACAGATCTTTTAATTTCCTCCCTTTTGTCCTTTTTAGAAGTCATGTTCCAATTTTGTATTTCACATACCACACTAAGAAAATAAGACCTTTTTCTTCACTAAAGTTTGAGAGATTCAGTGATTCTCTGGCAACAATTTAAGACTGGATCCCATAGGTATGAAGGCCCATGTACGACAAACTTAAAAATGGAGGCCAAACTTTAGATTGCTTTAAGAAGCAGAATATGTATTAAAATTCAGTTTTCCATTATTCAGCTACAGCTTATTCTACTTCTGAATAATTTCATTTTTACTGTCCATAAAAGAAAGTAGCAGTATGCGCCATGAATGGGAAGAAAATAAGATGTGAATGTGTTTACATCACTGTTCAGTAAGTGAAAGAATCAAAGACATCAAAGCATTAATTAATCTCTGAACACTGGCACTGCATACCACATTAGACCATTATTAGCACCAGGCACTTCTCATTCTGAACCAGCAATAGCATTACTCAGTTTACTCACAGGTGTCTTTAGCTTGCACCGTTCCCAGACAAAATCTTACATTCCATGAATATTAAATGAATTTTCCATTTTAGCAGACTCTGATCATTTATAATACGTCTTTGCCATGTACTTAACTCAAGGATCCCCTTTTCTCCATACAAATAGAAAAATGTATTCTGAGCTGGTTTAAAGATGGTAAGACTGGCCCAGCCCATTGATGCAGAACACACCTAAGACCAGAACGCAGTCACTACACAGGGCACTCTAGTGACAAAGGCCTAGATGAAGTGAGGATCAAAAATATAGTTCTGGTGAACACTGACCCTCTTGGCTGGCACAACCTAGTTACTGCAAGAGGCCTTTGATATTATCTAAGACAGTAAATAAAATGTAGTATACAATAGTAATCCCTTACTGGTAGCAAGCTGTTCATTTATCTTGGTTTTATATTTTAGATAAGAATTACATATCCAAAATATTTAAAGCAGCTTATAAATGTTTCCAGTGGCCTCAGCTCTGGTGGGCCTGGCTTTTCAAACTAAATCTATAATGATTTTTTTAAAAGTGAAGCTCTTAAGGGTAGGCTCCACTTCCAAAATACTGTCAACAGGAGTCTTAATGCCAGAAGAAATTTTCAGGAGTTGTCTTTCCAGATGATGAACCAATTCCTCTGTGTGCTCTTGATTTGATATCACTGGGTGAGTATAGGATTTTAATAATTCAGTCTTTTAAGTATTTTTTGACGCTACAGTATCTTTTTTCGTTGTAAGAAATACTTTGAGGATGATCATGCTCACAATTTCATTACCTTTCAAAACTAAGAATTCTGTCTTCCCCAAAATTTGATGATTTAAAGTCTCTATACTACAACATTCTGAGAATCGATTATTTCTTAAATTAAAGGTATTCTCTACTACCATTAATTTAATAAATGACAGTCATTTATCATAAAAATATCAGAGTTCATAAGGATCTAGGAATGGGGTTGATTTGGCAGGGTTAGGTTAATGGTTGGGTAATGTCACAGAACATTTCTATTCAATTCTATTCTATTTTCTCCTCTCCTACAAAAGAGTTGGGAAATATGCCACTGAAGAAGAACTAGTCAAAGAGGAAGAATACATGCATTTTTTTCCCATGAAAAACAATCCTAAATGAGAAACATAGATATGCACACAAGAGCACTAAAGTGTGAAAATGTAAAGTTTACAGATAATGCCTAAAGGAAAAAAAACAAATCTTTTATAACTATAAATATTTGGTGGCATATTACAAAAAGGAACACCACTAACCAAGAGGTAACAAGGCAACACGAGGTAGTTATTTACCCAACACACTCTTTTTCTCAGAAGTTAGGTCTTCAAGACTCAAGCTTTGCTTCTCAGGCAAAAAGCAACAAAAACTCTTAACAATACTAAATCTCTCTGGTGCTTAAAACTGTCAAAGAGAATAGCAGGCTGGAAGTTCAACCAATTCCTTTTGGCTCACAGCACATTCTTTTTCCTCTCTTCCAAATCTCTTTATTTGTAGGTCAGTTCCTAAGTATGTAAAACTTTTTTTTTTTTAGATTTCTGAGATTATTTTTATAAGAAAATCAGTCACTGGACAATTTATGGCAGTCTTGAGCCAAGGGAAAAAAAAATCCTTCACAAAAATCATGGTTGTAGTTTCTCTTGAAATAGCAATGAATCTGACTGTTTGAAAATCTGAACACAAATAAGGTATCTAATCACTTTCATCCTTAATCTACTTTCACAGATGTGGTAGGAGTTGTCCTTCTGGACAATCAGTGCATGGCTAGGAGTGAGTCATGAGCCACACAACACCAGCCATTCACTGTTCATCAGTGCTCAAAGTACTGGAGAACCCCAGAGTATCCAATGCTATTAACGCTGGCCCTTGAGACCCCAATATCCAGTCATGTCAAGAAGTGTTTGAGACTAGCACAGTTAAGCTTTGATTTACCAAAATAGCACATTAACAGTTCAGATGGAGTCAAACTGTAGGTTTGACAATTATTTTTACAAGATAGGTCTCAAGGAGCTATTACTCACACAGTGAGCCTTCAACTTCCAGAGATTCTCCTTCTTACTCAAGAACAAAACACTGATTTTTCACCAATCAAGTAGGTAATATTTGGCAGAGCCCGTAAGTTCTGGAATATGGTCCACTGCAGATAAGGTTGCAGTGACATCTTGCCTGTACTTGGCATCAAGCATGATAATTGTTGGACATCCGAGGTTTGCACTTCAGTGATCTGAAACTTCAATACTGCAGTTAAAGAAGTCTGCCAGGGGATCTCATTTATGATCATCATTTATCTTGATAAAAGCATGTTGCATCTTCATTTGTAACTATCTATAAATATATTTGAAGTTGTTGCAATCTTAAGACTGGCAAGTACAAATCATTATAATTATCATTCTTCCGTAAGAGAGACTGTTTTTAAAGTGATGAAGATATCTTCCAGGTATGACAGACAGAAGAGTCTCTATGAAAACACATCTAGAGAGGTGCTGGACTAATAGATCCATGCAGAGGCCTGTAGTATACTTTGCTGCTAAGCATTAATATTCCCAGCAAAACTGGCTACTCTCCTACTCTAAGTCAGTGATGCAACAAAACAAGGCTGCAGTAATCAATTGAAAAAAATTCAGCCTATAAGAAGGCCACCATTGCAAAGGCCTCAGCATTTCAGTATTTCTGTAAGCACTAAAGTGTCATGTTAGCATTGAACAACTAAGGAAGTAAGTTTTGAAGATGGGTGCTGGAACACTTGCGTGGATTGTTGAAACTAGAGAGCCATAGTGACCAAAGTGTACAGAAGGACTTGCAAAGAGCACTGGCTCAGTGCAGATTTTGATGCATTGCAGAAATGCATTTTAATGCCTTAGATATACCTCAGAAATACTAAACTACATTTAAGGCAGAGTAAGGGCAGGAAAAAATGCAATAAGCATCACTGGACTGTACCTAAGTGTTTAACCATTAGTCAAGGCAAGACAACTACTACAGGAAGATCATCTTCTCCACAAGACCTGACTTCAGGATTCATAAAAAAATTGCCTATCTTGACTGGAAGTTCAATGCTCAGTAATAGGTCTAGTGTAGTGCAATCAAGCAGAAAGAAAGAATGAGGAAGAGTTTCAAGTACTTGTCTAATGCTGACAGTCTTGCGTGGTAAAACTAAGATCAAAGACCATGAGGGCTTCTTGGGAAATGACTCAGGCTAACACTATGTACTTTTAAAAAGTATAATGAAATTGCTATCCCAGTATGATACATATGGTTGATTAAATTTTGTAATCCCTTTAGAACAACATTAATCATGAAGAGTACTGTAAAACCACTGATCTACCCAGAAAGCACTAAGCTCAATGAATACAGAGAACTGCTCTACATGGCTTGAAGCGTTCTGTTAGTATCAACTTATTTTAATAAACATCAGAAAGAAGCTGCTGAATTTCTCAGCTTTTCCATCTCATTGATATTAATAGTGAAGGCTTAGTTAAGAGCCTTATTTAGATCATTCCATCAAGTAAAATATAACTAGACATGAACATATTCCAAGGTTCAGCATAATGATCCCAATTACAGAGAATTCAACGGGTCACTAACACACTAGGGAAGTAGGGCTCAGACAGTTGTGCAACAGCTAATAATAAGATATGACAAAAGAAGACTACAAGATTTTTTTGTCCTTACACCAAAAGATGGAGAATACAGCTTTTGATGACAAGGTTAATTTCGAAGGACAACAGGCATATTTAATGTGGAAGGGTTGCTGAAACTCAGATTTCACTTCATATTCAATGTTTAAGGAGACATCTTTTTATTATATACTCAAACACACTGTAGTAACAAAGACTATCTAATCTGTTTGAAATCAGAACCTTATCTCAACACCATTATCAAGACAGTGAGGAAACTGGTAAAAAAGGGAAGAAAAGCTTGATAATGTTGGGTTCAACAATGTGAAGAATCAGTGTCACTGAAAGATGGATCTGTTGAAGTACCATTAATAAAATTCCACAGTGTTTAGATCAGTCTTTACAATATCATTCTCAGTTTCTAACAGTACACTGAGCAAATATTATGTACAAAATGTGTTTATGTTGTGGTTTGACATGGAAAAAGAATTTTCTCGGAAGGAAGAGGTCAATTTGGATATTGACCAATTGAAGGTGGACACGCCTGTGAGAACACAGAGGGGTTAAAAGCAGAATTCCCATGGGAACTCGCTCTCTTTGGTTCCGGTCAGCCGCAGTGCAGCCTCTCCCCTGCCCGGCCGTGGCTGGGTGGGGAGGGGAAGGCCCATGGCCTGATAAAGGTAGGTCCCAAGGGTGGTGGAAGGACTGGAACCGGGCTGGCCCCTGCAGATGGAAGGGTGGAGAAATCTGGGATGCCTCCATTCCCCCCGCAAGAGTCTCTTGGCAGCGGTGGCTTGTCAGCAATTTCACCACGGGGAAGGAGAAGAGCAAGGGAGGGGGGGCCGCAAGGTGCCCAGCTGCCTGTGGGAGCCGGAGAATCTGGGCAGAGAGCCAGCCAGGGAGTCGGGACTTTTAACCCTTCCCTGAGAAATGAAAGCTTTGTGAAACTTTTATCCTCCTCAGTTTGAAAGAGAGGAAGAGAGACAGCTTGGACTCTGGGATGTTGGAAGGAGGAATTCTAGGTGGGAGGAGATGTCAGAGTGGTTTTTTAGCTGGACTTTTCCTGGTTGTCCATAGTCTGAACTGATTTTTTCTCCTCCAAGAGAGACTGTATTTTAGGAGGATGCCAGTGAGCCAAGAGACCTGCTTCAGCAGGGAAAAGACAAAAGTGGAGTGAACAGAGAAAAGGTTAGGGGGTTTGTGGTGGTGCCCCCTTGCCCTGGAAAGGAAAGAGAAGAGAAGAAGATCTCTGTTCTTGGACCCCCGGCCCCAGGGAAAAAAAATGGGGGGGGGACTGTGGTCCCAAAAAATGAAAAACTGAACTGTTGTTTTCTCCCCTCTTGGCAGGGCATCCTTGAAAGGAAAAATCCTAAAAGCAGTCTGTCCATCCATGCATTGGTGGTGAGGGCACTGTGCATGGAAAGGAGAGGGGTCACCATGGCAAACTTTTTCTCCGGGCGGTGCCATGTGTGACATGGAAACACAGGATGTGGAGCTGTGTTTCTTGGGGGGTCTGTGGCACAGGAGAGACTCTGTTCCCTCGATGGGCTGAGTATCGGTTGTTTGGAGGGTGGAAACCTGATTGGGGTCCAGATTGTGTCTCACTGTGGTTTGTTGGAGTTGGGTGGTGGGAGGAGGAATGCTTTGCAAAGTTTTCATTTTGAACTTTGTGTGTTTTCTTTTTTTTTTTCCCTTTTTTTCCTTTTATAGTAGTAGCTTAATAAAGTTTTTTTCTGTTATTAAGCTTGGGCCTGCTTTGCTCTGTTCTTGACTGCATTTCACAGCATTCAATTGCGAGATTGCATTTTCATGGGGGCACTGGCATTGTGCCAGTGTCAAACCATGACAGTTTATTAGCTAAGAAAATGCAAAACTACTTCAAACTGATCTGTGGAATTATTTTCTTCATGTGCTCTGGTTATGCCATAATATGAAAGTGGTGGAAAAAACTTGGACCATGTGTCATGGTTTGACACTGGCACAATGCCAGTGCCCCCATGAAAATGTGATCCCTACCTTGAATGCTGTGAAGTGGAATCTAGAATAGAGCAAAGCAGGCCCAAGCTTAATAACAGGAAAAAAACTTTATTAAACTACTACTACAAAAGAAAAGAGAAAACTAAAGAAGGGGGAAAAAAAAATCACACAAAGATCTAAATGAAAACCTTGCAAAACATTCCTCCCCCCACCACCCAACTCCAACAAACCACAGTGAGACACAATCTGGACCCCAATCAGGTTTCCACCCTCCAAACAACCGATACTCAGTCCATCGAGGGAACAGAGTCTCTCCTGTGCCACAGACCCCCCAAGAAACACAGCTCCACATCCTGTGTTTCCATGTCACACATGGCACCGCCCAGAGAAAAAGTTTGCCATGGTGACCCTTCTCCTTTCCATGCACAGTGCTCTCACCGCAATGCATGGATGGTCAGACTGCCTTTAGGATTTTTTCCTTTCAAGGATGCCCTGCCAAGAGGGGAGAAAACAACAGTTCAGTTTTTCATTGTTTGGGACCACAGTCCCCCCCATTTTCCCCTGGGGCCGAGGGCTCAAGAACAGAGATCTTCTTCTCTTCTCTTTCCTTTCCAGGGCAAGGGGGCACCACCACAAACCCCCTAACCTTTTCTCTGTTCACTCCACTTTTGTCTTTTTCCCAGCTGAAGCAGGTCTCTTGACTCACTGGCATCCTCCTAAAACACAGTCCCTCTTGAAGGAGAAGATTTGGTTCAGGTTGTGGCTAACACGGAAAAGTCCAGCCAAAAGCCACTCCTTGTCCCCCTCCCATCCAGAATTCCTCCTTCCAACATCCCAGGGTCCAAGGTGTCCCTCTTCCTCTCTTTCAAACCGAGGAGGGGAAAGGAAAATTCACAAAGCTTTCATTTCTCAAGGAAGGGTTAAAAGTCCGAACTCCCAGGATGGCTCGATGCCCGGACATCCAGCAACTCCCACACAACTGGGCACCCCGCAGCTCCCCCCGCTCCTCCTTCCTCGTGGTGGAATTGCTGACAGGACAGGACCGCCGCCACCTCTTTCTCTCTCCCCCTCGGGAGAGAAACCGGGGCCGGGGGGGGTGGGGGGGAACGCAGACATCCCAGATTTCTTCCACCCTTCCATCTGCAGGGGCCAGCCCGGTTCCAGTCCTTTCACCACCCTTGGGGCTTTCGGGCTACCTTTCTCAGGCCATGGGGCTTCCCCTCCCCCACCCAGCTCGTGGCTGGGCGGGGGAAGGTCTGCACTGCACGCTGACCGGAACCAAAGAGAGCGAGTTCCCCTGGGAATTCTGCTTTCAACCCCTCTGTGCTCTCAGAGGCGTGTCTACTTTCAATTGGTCAATATCTAAATTGACCTCTTCCTTCCGGAAAAAATTCTCTTTCCGTGTCAAACCACGACACCATGGTAGGCCACATGTAATTTTCTGGACTTCCTCTGGCAACAGGAAAGAATTATACTGCCCTCCAAAGACTAAGGGTTCTTATATATTAAGCTGAAATTATTGTGCTGGGATTTTTAAAAATTTTTTATTTTATAGACAAATGACCAAAATGTTATGTTATTTAAGAGCTACATTACTTCTGGGATGGATTATTTTTCATTTGCTAGTATTGGTAGCAATATATATATGCTTATGAAAAAATCAAACAAAAGTTATTGTTCTACTATAAAACAAACAAGGTGTTTTGAAAGTTTAAATGTTAACTTTTTAACAAGAAAGTTATCAAAGAAAAGATATTTGCTATTTAGTATTTATCTACAGAAGTACAGCTTTATTTTTACTTAGATTTACAACTGGCAGATGTAGCATGATAAAAACCTTTATTTCCACAGAAATCAGAATGAAACCATAAATGTTGAATGATAATGCAAATTTCTCATGAGAGTTTTAAGGGTACAAGTGAGAATTAAAAACTGATACTAAAACTTTCCAAAAGGCTGAGTTAGCTTAGCAATCTTTCCATCAAATCAGTTTTATCTCTTCTATCAGCAGTAGAAATTTGAACCCTAGTCGCTGTTTATCCTCTAGAAAAACTTCCTCATGTTAGTAAGGAAAATGCAGGGGTTATTCTGACCAACTGTAGACAATATTCAGTCAGTGAATAATAACTAGCTTGACTATATAATTTATGTGATGTCTCACCTATGTCTAAAATTGTTATATATTCCTCAGGAAAATAATGCCTATAGAATGTGTTTATTTGTCTAACCAAAATCACATCAGAACATTAACAAGAGATTCAACTAGGTAATAAACACCAACTGGTTTTAGGTCTAAATTACTGGAAATAACTTTATCCATAATGTTCATTCAGCTATTTTATTAGGCTCACTGAACATTAAGATACCCTACATTAGCAATAAAAAATTTTACTTTACAATGTAGGTAAAGTAGACTGGGAAAGAAATAATTAAGTAATTTTGTTCTTTATTTTCATCTCATTCCTTCTACATACATACTAAATTTTGGCATAAGGAACAATATAGCAGTAAAAGCATTAGTGGCAGTGTTGCACTTTATTTAGTCCTTGAATTTCTAGCAAGCCCTTCCATTCAGCTTGAGTAGTTTGGCTTTTTTGTTTGTTTGAGGTTTTTTTTTTACTTCATTTTAGGTATTCACCATATGTCACAAACCTTAACACAAATTCAGTGCACAGCATTTAAGAGCTTGTAGTTCATTGTAATCTTCTTAATATGTTAAAAAAAGATAAAGCCTAACAAAAAGGTCAGTCACACACACATACAGGCTGATCTCATCTTTTACCTTGCTGTCTTTGGAAGCAGTAGCACCACTCATTGTTAGATATCAAACTGTCTTTGTACGTGTCACAAGAATTGAAGAATGCCCTGGTGCATGGCTCATTCTTGTCAAGGTAAATGCTTCCAAGTTCTGACTGGTCCAACAACAGGTCATAGTTCGTATCAAGCCTATTAAACATCCAGCCAAGGGAGTCTTTGCAAATTGGCAAAATGCTGGTATCAAATCCTAAGAGAGAAAACAAAATTAATAAAAATTATATAGGAGGAAAGCTGGAGCAGCTGCTGATCCCAGCCACCACAAAGAATGCTGCATCATGGAAATAGCTATGGTGGTACACAGATAACATAAATAAACAGTATATGCTATTGAAATGCACATAGAAATTATATGTCAGATTCACTTCTAAAGTGACTAATCTGCTAAAAAATCAATCCTATATTCAGTCTCAAAACATATATTAATATGAGTTTTCATGTCAGATGTGATATCTATATAGCACACACATTAAGTACAATAATAAATGATAGATTATGATTTCCTGGAAAAAAATACTGATGAGGAATTTAAGTGGTATTACAAATCAGGAGAATGAAGCTTAATTGGTTTGCAAAGCTTGCAGAACTAAGAAGAGAATAAATTCCAGGTAACACGTACAAGTTCCTGCTTGCGTTTGATTTTTTTTTTTTTTTTTTTTTTTTTGTTCTGATAACATACATTTATCTATAAAAAAGGAACATGACAATCAGTCTCAGCAATGCTTTGAAAATTGTATTTTATCTTTACACGGTGTACTTTGTATCTTGGAGGAGGCCACGTAAGAAATTATTGCTAACAGCGGCCAGCTTCCAGTATCATACTTACCTAATACAGTTTGCATCTTCCTAAATAACTGTATGAAAAAATAGGTAAATGGAACAGGCTGAGTTACTTATTCCTGTAGCCAGACCTCAAACCCCCTATTTGTGTTTCCTGCATGCACTTTAAAGTACATGCAGAGTTGCCTATGGACATGAAAGGGAAATGCAGAAAGCAGCAGGCCTCTTGGCTGTGTCAAAGCTGTGAGCTGCCAACACAAACACGCCCTTTTCCTGGTTTGTGTGCTGTGGGTCATGCCACAGCACCATGTGGCCAGGCAACTGAGTACACACCCTCATACAGAGCTACCCAACATCATTCTTCTTGAAACTTTTAAGTTAAAACTGAGCAACAAAAAAAAATTTGATTGTTAGATATGGCTATAGAAAAGTTGACATGAGAGCATACAGGAATTCCCAGTTTCTACTCCTGTTGAAAATCAAGCCTGCCTACCTTTGTTGTTGTTCTGACAAACAGTAAAGAAATAGGAAAAGTGCTTCTAAACTGCTAAAACAGGTTTAATCCAGTAATTGCATTTAGAAGTCATTAGATGTCCTTTTAGATATATATCTGTACATGGAAATGCCTATTCTGTGGTAGAATGACCATTTCAGAAAGGAAAAGAAAGGTGATAGCATCAAAAATCCCTTTGCAAGTCAGACCAACACATAAAATCCCTTTCCTCAGAAATTCTAAATTAACAATGATTTTTCATCAGGGTGATCTCACTTTTTCTAGTTCCCTGATGATCTGTTGCATTAATTATGATTTTTGTTTGATAGAAAGAAGACCAAAAAAGCAATAAAATTTAAGCCATTTCCTATTAAGTTTTCACTTATTTAACACAATTTAAAAGCATACCCAAGCATTCAGCCAAAGATACTTTTCCCTTCCTCTTCAGCCCCTAATAAAACATCAGGACAAAACTTATTTTCTGTGGATTATGAAGAGCAGTGAGATACAGGACCCAACTGAATAAATAAGGATATAGAGTAAATGTCTTATGCAACCTCATCTGTAAAAGGTATCAGAATTATTCAACAGGTATTCCTGATTAGAAAAAATCTGGAAGATTCTTCTATATTAAAACATTTTTTTTCTAAGGATTAATGTTCAGTATAACATTGTTTACCTATAAGATTCTGTTCCTGAAGGTCTCTTAACACTTTCTCTCTTTCTGGTTTAGCTAGAGATCCTCCTCATGACCTTTGATACCAAAAGAGTCAGCATGAAACATACTGCTACCTATCCTGCCTTTTGTGTACCTGTATGACAGGAGAAATTATTCTTGTGCTCACTAATTTTTTCTGCATTTAGCACCCTGGCCAGCTCACCAAACTCTAATAGTTGGGGAAGAAATAAAGCAACTACAATTTAAATTAGTAAGATGCCAACTAGAAGGGGATTTAAGAAAAAAGACACTTTAAAAGTGTATTTAAGGGTAGACCTTGTGGGCCAAAATAATTGAAGATAATACCCCTACATGTGGAAATTCCAGCTTAAGTTTATTGAAAGAGGCATCGTTTTCCAGTGATGGGACAAAATATTTTTAAATTAGTATTTGTGGTTCATGCTGGCAAAGCTCATATTGTAAAATATTTGTATTTGAGGACACTAAAAGACAGGTTTATGTTTTTAATAAACTATGCTAAGGAAAAGCAGAAACCCTCCAAACATCTGCTTATTTTACAGAATAAGCTGAGTTGGAAGGGACCCACAAGGATCATTGAGTCCAACTCCTTAGTCAGTTTCATATTATATTCTAAAAAGAAATAAATTTATCTGAAGTACAGTGAAAGAGAATTGAACATTTCAAAGTTGTACACACCATTAAATTAAGGTTGGAACAATATTATACAATTGCATAAGATTTTTTCCCTATCTTTTTCTTGCTTTCTTTAACTATCATTAGCCTGTGACTGGAGTTCATCCTCTCTTCCCATTCCTCAGTTTTTTTCTCACTTCTTCCTATATAGCTTTTAGATTTTTTTAAAAGTTATGTCCCACTAGCATCTTCTCTATTACATTTTTTTATAATTAAGGACAAAGCTTGAAATTAAAAATTTTGTATTGGAGTCAGCAATATAATTAAAAGCAGATCATTTTATTACAGATCACTGATACCAACAAGATAGCACCAGAAAAATGTTATTATGTTCTAATATTTTCAATAAATCCTGTCAAAGTTCAACATAACCACAGCTGAATATTTAAATATAGAGTATGAAGTCTGATATTCATGACATACTCTTCCTAGAAGATAGGAATATATTATTTTTGTACACCACAATTAAACCCACTTCAAACAATAACGTTTTATGTAAGAAAAGCTTACATTTATTAAAACTCTCATAACCTATCTGTTAAATAGTATCAGATACTGGAGTAAAAAAGCACTGTGGGTCATGGGGTCTAATTTTCTACTAAATAACTGTTTGATTTAATAATTTCTAAAACTGATAATGTTTTATCTTGAAAGTAATTTATGTTTCTTTTCTCAGAGTTCAACTCTGAAGTAGTTTGTATTCTCATTTACAGTCCAAGTATATTTGTTGTTGCTTTTACTACTTTTTTTCTTCTTCCTCTTGTTTAGCATATACAATTTTAGTGTTGTAAATAGAGAAAAATCAGTTCTTCTTAGCTTTCATTGGTCTTGTTTCATCAGGCCAAAGTCTTTCACAACCACCAGTCACTGCAATATAGAAATGTCTGAAATATAGGTAAAATATTAGTTTTGCTAAAATAAATAAAATAAATAAAAATGCCTCAAGTATTTCAGAGGTAAATCAGGCAGGTGTTGCTAGAGGTAGAAGCAGCTTTGTTTGATATAAAATGGAGCACTCCACCTCTTCCAGAACTGCTACATCACAAAAAGATCATCAGGTCTATATACACATTACCAACTCTTTTAGAGATTATTATGGTAAAATTCTTTGTTCATTTTAGAAGAACTTTTACTGAACTGTCCAAACCTAAAATTACCAGAAGTATTTTCTCTCAGCTACTTGCTTTCTCTATTATAATATTGATAAAGTAATACATCTTGAAGGTAATATACTTGGGTAAAAGGGAGAAAAGCCTTGAAGTCCATATCTAGAGTTTGGTATGTGCTAACATGGTTTGACACACGAAGGTGTCAGCTGATACACAACTAAGAATCAAAAAAATCCCAGTGACCTAGACCTAGAAAATTATTGCCCAAATCACATACTACATACATTATCACTTGGAACAGCAACTAGAATGCTGGTTTGATACATTTTTCAACGTTGTAACACAAAGCAATAAGCAGAAACTAAGGAATAATTAGTATAATTGAATGATAGTAATTTATTCTTGATGATTAAGTATCAGGACATTATGCTGAGGAGTGCAAAAACTGCTGCTCAGATGACTAAATTATGAAATATGGTTTTCTCTTTCATTTTAACCACTTACCCAAAATCTATTACCATACACCCTAATGAAGTGAACCTTTAAGCAGCTATTTCTGAACACTATCTAAAAAATATGAAGTACCAGCTCATGCTCTTTTCCTGGTTTAAACAATTCCAAGCGAAAAATTATTAAGAAATATAACCATCTTACCTGGCTTACATACTGGGCATTCAAAACATTTGCTCAAAAGGAACTAACAGATATGTGCCTCTTCCTGGTTATTTCTCTGGGGAGAATTTAAACTCTTATCTGCTTTCCAGGGCAAAACTATAATTTGCCTGCTTATTAAGCACATAAGTAATGTGTACAGTGAGGAAGACAGCTTTTGAAGCCATGTGGAAATCAGAACAGCATACACTCACAGGGCTCACATATTGCATTATACAGAAATTGTTTCTCTAATATGCCAAGAAATGCACAATTTTTTCCAATACTAGTGTGCTGTCTGAAGCAATAAAAGTCATTGGCAAATCACACGTGAATAAACACGCATGCACTCTTTGCCAGACTCCTGGCTGGCATCTAGACCATGAGTTTTACCTGTTCCGTGTGCAAGCTGCATAGCAAGGTTTTCTTCTGTAATGGATTTCTGTACTATTGTGGTTGATAGAAAACCTTCAGTGAACAGCATCTCACAGCTGAGACCTACTGTGCACAAGCTGGGAAAAGGTTTCCTTTCCTAATGCAATCAGGACAGAGCAGAGCGGGAAAGACTAAAATAAAGCAGTGAAGACTGAAATAAAGAGGACTAAGCAGAAGTGAATGCTTTTGCACTTGATCACAAAGGTTGTGATCTTGGTGAGCCTCATCCGGCTCCACAAGAGCCAGGAGACAGATTCAGGGCATAACACTCTGTCCCCTGTCTCAGGCTGTAATACATTCCTGCTCACTGTGGTTACACAGACACCAGCAGAGCCCAGGTTAGGGCAGGATACAGAATCCCAGAATGTCCTGAGTTGGAAGGGACGCATAAGAATCACCAAAAGCCAGCTCCTGGCCCTGGGGAACATGGGGAAGGTACCAAAGGTATTTTGATAAACTTAGGCACATTGACTCTCATGTCACAACAAAAAATACAAAAGAAAGAAATAAAGTACAACTGCAGCGTTCCTGTGAAAGTTTGCATTCTGAAGTCTCTTCCTGGAAGTGTTTTAAAGAATTTTATATGAAAATGTGGGTAGGGAGAAGCAACATGAGTCCTATTCCTAGAAACTATCAGTTTCCTAACAGATTGATCAGAAGAAATTTGTTATTTGGGACACCACACTTACCATTTTATTAACAGGAGTAACTGTTGGAGGAAAGCAGATAACTGAAAATAAAACAAAATAATAAAGACCCATGTGTATAAGGATAATTCTGTACAAAAGATTGAGTCAAAACCAATTTTCAGTCAGCAATACTGATGTGGTTGGTTCATTTAGAGACTTAAGTTTAAGTAGGGATGGATTCATTAAAATTCCTGTTCAGAATTAATTCTAGGCTGGATTTTTTCCAGACTCTTGCACTGAAGATGCCTTTGCATGAGCTAACCTGACACATGGAGGAATTCCATGGAAGAACCTTTCCTTTTTAGCAAGCTAGAACTATGGTTCAAGTTGTTGGCCTATTCAACTTTGCAGCTCAGCTTCATGGAACATTTTCTGATATAATCTCAGGAATTTGACAAATTCTCAAGCCATCAGTGCTTTGAAGATATCAAAAATACTGTTTAAAACTACAAGTCTTTCCAGCTCTAGGAGTTCTTTCCTTATTCTAGGAGTAAGGGAAATTGTATTGTTCTCATGAGTTCTGTCTGCACTTCAGGGTTTTCAAATATGCCTCAGCAGTGAAGATCAGGGAAATATAATTTATCACTGCATAACATCAGCTTGTCTCTTCATCAATAAGGAATTTAGGATAGTCAGAATGAAATTAAAATCTTGAAGCTAAAATCGTAAGTTGCTTATTTTATTTACTTTTCTTTACAAAATTAGTCTTTCCCTCCCCAAATTTTCTATAGGGATTTGTTAGTTTTAGTGTAATAATGTCTTCCTATGCTAGTTCCAGAAAAGACACTTATAAGTAATTTTCTTTCAGACTCCCTGATTTTTTAGGTTCTTTTCAAAATTCTTAGTGTATTAGACTTCAAATCATGCTATTATTTCCAAGTCATAAGAAGATTCTCTATTTATTACTGTTGGCCTCTGGTCTTTCATCTTCTAACAGGACAAGGTGCACAATTCTTCTTCAGAAATAGACTGACTGTTAGCAAATGGTAAATTGGAAATATACAGGTATAAATATAATTTTTTTTCATTATCAGTAAAAACTGGCACTACTGCATTACCACCATATCTTATAAACAATTTTTCTCAATGTTAAGAAAAGTATTCTCAGATAAGACAGAACTATCTTTACTTCATTCAGTTTTACAGAATTATTCACATTTTCTTAGCATGAAAAAAAAATCATACAATGAAATGGCATTTCCAACTAAGTGAAATTAATGGATTTCTTAAAAAAAAAATTAAAAAAAAGTAATGCTACAAATTGAAACAAACAAAAGCTAAAAAAAATCTCAAATATTTAGAAAGCTAAAAATAAAGTAAGTAAGGTAAGAAGCCAGTGGTGGCCAAGTTCTGTGAAACATATTCTGGAAGAATTCATAGTTTGCCCTTCTTATTAACAAAAGCTAGAGTTTTATGGCTTACAAAATCCAATTTGACTCCTCTCACAGCTGGACTTTACTTTTGGAACTATTAATGGACACTTCAACTGCTCTTCTTAAAAAACCATTTGATTATTACATTTTAAAAAGTAACTACTTTCCACAACAACAAAAAAAGTCTATTTAAATATTGGAAGGAGTTAAAAATTATGCCCCTACTGTTTCCACTTCATTAGTATTCCTGAGTCTTTTCCAATTTCAAGTATAACCTTAAAAATTCCTTTTTAAGTAAAAGCTTATTTTCCACCTGTTTTTCAGGACCAGTACATAAAGTAACATCAACTAGCAAAGATGGGTCACACATAATTTAAGCTCTTTATTTTTTTTTTTTTAATTTGATAGCATTCACAAATTAAAGCATTGTGAATGATAGTTGTCCTGCCAAATGATATTGGAAGTCTGAAGTGAACATTTTTAGTACTAAGCCATAAATAAGAAACCAATTCTGGAAAAGCCCAAAGTTATAGTTTTGTACACATGCCTATTTAAAGCACACAAGAATAAGGCAGGTCCTAGCATTTGAAAAACAAAAGAACAGAAAAGGATCGAAGAAAATATCAAATAAGACAAGCAGAAATCACTTACTGCTTCTTTCAGGCCTTTGAACAATTCTAGTCTTCTTATTCTGAATTCCACTTTCATGAAGTGCCTTAAACCAGTCTCTCAATCTGTTTGCAACTTCCCTGAATTCCAGGTCACTGCACACTGAAAAGCAAAATGCAGAGTTGTTTAATGTTTTTCCTCAGGGTGCTAAATAGAACTTTTCAAATTATGCTAAAAAAAAATTCCCCAACCCCCACAAAACCCAAACCCCACATAGTAATAGAAACAGATATGTTCCACAGATTTTTAAATTTATTTAATTCAGCTGCATTGCTTAGGTATGCCTTCAGAACCCAATGGAGGTCCTGAGAAATAAATATCTGCAGTATAAAGGAATTATAAAATTACAGATGCCAAGGAGTAGAAAACTTCTTTTGCAAACTAATACACAGTTGTAGCACAGTTATTTTCACACCTTACAGCAGATGAGGCTGAGACTCCCATGACAGCCTTTTATCTTTTCATTTCCATGTTCATTAAGGCAATACTAATCCAAGCCCTACCAGAAAAGGTCAGAGGTGAAATTCAGGCAGATAATCACAAACACCCAACCTGCTTTCCTATGTTGAGGCATGAAAAGAGGAAATAGCATTGGCAGCAAAAGTGTTTCAACAATGTGCTGGAAGTTTGGAATACTTGGAATGGAGTTTCACAAGCCAAACCTGTAAGCACATAATGACAAACAGGCAACTGTACAGCCACTTGGGGATGGAAAGGATGTGTTCTTTGACCAGAAATAGCAAAGACAGAAAAAGCACACCAGACCAAAGAGAGCATCTGTAGTGCCAAGAGCAGCAGATTAGTAGAAGACTGGCTGAAGTGCTGTAAAGTACTGGCAGTTTGTACAGAAGCCAATAGAAGTATGTATCAGAGAGAGATGTGCAGTCAAGAGGATTATTCACTGAGAAGACAAAGAAAGGGCATGCTTGAAGCAAGCAGTTATCCCTCCCAGAACTCCATCTTCCCATTTCTTTGGGAAAAGCTAAGAGAAAACAAAAGAAATAGCAGTATCTGGAAGACAACAAGAGCAGAAAAGACACCAAATGTATCCCTGCTCAGGTAACAAAATATCTTCTACTGCCATTCTCAATAGCTACCATTTCCAAACTGGGATCATTTTCCAGGTCTACCAGTAACTGAATAAGCTACAATCTAAAAGCTCATACCTAAGCTTGCAGAGCTTCACAGTGACACTCTTGAAAACAAATCTCCAGTTTGCTTACTTTTCCTTTATTGTGTAGCAATCCAGCACATTTAGTGACATAGCTTTTTTAGCACTTCGTTAAATTAAACAACACTGTGAAATGCCTATTTGTATTTTGGAATAGGATAGAAACATGTCATTATGTCAACAACTATCAATGCCTGTACAACTGCAAGCATCTAAGCATGGGATTAATTATTCTTTACTGAAGTCCCTCTTGATACTTTGATTCTATCCATGAAAGACTAAAGTAGAATTCATCCATACATACATTTCCATATGTTATGGACTGACATTTTTATAAATGTTCTATTTGTGCTTCTCTATTGTGTAATAGAACTATTTATTTTCTGATAACTTACAGGGAATTGGGGAAAAATAATGATAAATAGCCATGTGTACTAAAAAATGTATACAACAGCAAGATGAAAATGGTCTCCTGATCCAAGACTACATATCTTAATTCAAACATGTGGGATTTCTGTTTGCTATAATGACACCTTCCTGTACCAACTCTTGCAATCAGTTGACAGGTCAGCACAAAGAATCAGCAGTTAACTTGGGACACTCTGCTCCTCTTTAATGTCTCCTTCCATTACAGCTGTATATTGGGTTTGTATGGCCAGGTTTTGGTAGCAGGAGGCTACAGGGGTGGCTTCTGTGAGAAGCTGCCAGAAGCTTCCTCCATGTCCAGCAGAGCTGATGTCCAGCACAGACCTACTGCTGGCCAAGCCCGAGTCTATCAGGAATGAGAGAACATATCTATGTTCAACTTTCTGGTCTGTAACAGAGATGATTGACCTGAAAATCCATTCACCAGAATGCTACTTGCCTTTGAAACATGATGAAAAATTATATTAATTAGTTGATATATACTAAAAACTGTTTAAAAACTTTTCATCCTGGTGATGAGCTTGTAGTGAAATTATTGTGCAAATTTGTCTGTACTGATTTAATATAGGTCAAGATGAGGTAATTCAGATCTATTCAGACTATTATTTAACCTGAAAGACTGGGATATGAATCTTTAATGGTGAAAGACAGACAGCAAAGGTTGTAGAAGGTTAGACAGTAATAAAAAAAATGCATATTAAATCACATGAATCCACTCAGGAACCTGCCAAGAAATACTTCTGTTTTTGTATGATGCCAGTGCAAAGCAATCCCGCTATTGAAATCAATTTTAGCAGCCATTAAGAGAATTAGTACAAGGTAATGCAAAGTCACTAGTTCAATAGTTACTGGACTTTACTGTCATTTCAAGCAATGAGACTGTCTGCTAAAATTAACAGCTATGGCTATGCAAAAGAAAATGAAGGTATTATAAAACTTATAGGTACTTAACCCAGATATAACTCTATAATAAATATTATTAAATGTTAGGTAGAACCAACTAGTCAATCTGTTTTCACATACAGTAAATGTTATGATTTATGTTGGCATTTGAATATACTTTACAGACTGGAAGTAAAATATTTGAAAATGCTGTATCAGCCTGAGTTCTTTAAGTGCCTTTCAACTCAAGCTAATTAATGAAGTAAAAATAGTGTTACTGAAAGCTGTAAAGACATGCAGAACATGTTTTAGCACTAGCACAATGTACTGAAATCCCCAACAAATTTAAACCAGTCTTAGCTCCCTGATATAAGAGAAAGTAAGTTATTTAATAGTGCTTCTTTTTTTATGTAAACACAGAAACAGAAAAAAAATGGCTTAGTAAGTATTGAATGGACATAATGAGCATACTGCAATACTATTATATCAAAGAGTAGCTTTTGCTAAGTGAAGGGATCAAAAAAATGATTTAAGAAAAAAAAAATGAGAACCACACTGCAAATTATGCAGATGATCTTCCTCAGCACACACAGTCTCATTCAATCGGGCAGAACTATACTCATAAATTCATGTATACGATAAAATAATCAGGAAGTAAATATAAAGAGAGCATATAGAAAACTTGGAAAACATCAACCATGTTTTAGAGTCAACTAGTAATTCCTCCATGTGAGATGGGCAACTGATCAGTCAGTGTGTGCTAAAGCAAGACTTCTTGCTATTCAAACTTTTCAACATATTAGAAACACTGCATAATTCTTACAAAAGCAGTGCAAAGAACAATATGATATGGTCCAATAATAGTTGTTAAAAGGGACCTCCAGAAGTAGCTCAGTCTTACTCTCTGCTAAAAGTAGGTCTAATTACATCAGGCTGCTCAGGGCAGTGTCAAGTCATTCATGTCCTGTGACCATCAGGCAACTCATGTGAGGGTTCCTCAGTGCTTGAGAGACAACCCCTCTTTGAAAGGAATTACCAGCAACTGTTTTGTAGCTCTATACTGTTCTCCCTGAAAAGTACAAGAGTATTTCCTCATGCTGTAACTTGAAGATTGCACCCATCTGTCCAGGATTGCCAGACACCCAGAAACCTGGTTAGAGCAGCAATTCTGAATCAGCTGCAAGCAGGATTATTAGGAGCTGTCCACAGCTGATGCTCATGTAGCCCAATGCCCTTTGACAGCATTACCTACCAGTCATATGGCTGCACAGAAAATGTTGAGCATCTGTTCCAGCACAGGCATTTAATGTTCTTCTGAAAATACAGTAACCCTGAAACTGCCATCAGAACTCAGTGCTGCCTTTAAAGACATCATCTACTATAGTAAACTGGAACATTATAGCACACGTAACCACTCAGTGCCAGTACTCTGCAAGGCTGCCATTCTGCAGAGCCTTGTGAATTTAGCCCTGAGGAACTGATTACTTGGACTGAAAATTCCTGGCTCCAGAATAAGGGCTAGTACCCATGTGGCTAATTCTTAATGTCTAAGAATTGTATGCAAGTGACTTACAATTCCTGTAATATAGAGCAGCACTTCTAGCTCTGCATCATCTGTCACAAATAGGAAGAGTAACATATGGCAAAAAGAAATGTGCTAGAAAAACCCCATAAATTTGGCAGAAGGACAAAAATCCCTCCAAACCTGTAACTAAAGGATGGGACAGTCGTTTCAGTCATCTTTTAACCATCCTGAATGTACAGTTAGAACTGGTGTTTTTTGTTTTTTTTTAAAAAAGGCTCTAAACTGAAAAAATTAATGCATATATTTATATTCCTATAAGATGACATTTATCAGCCATCTGTTATCTCTAGGGCCAGTGATTTTAAGAAGATAATACCTTGAAATTAAAAAATAAAAACATTCTGATCTCCTTACTATTTAACTCAACATAATGAATTTGCTACTTTGGTTAGTCTATGTTATGAGATAATTAATACAAATGCTGCAGATACCATATCAGGGAACTGCAGCTGCTTATTTTTACTGCCTCAAATTAATGTTCCATACAGACATTCTGCACATGATTAATGCTTCATAAAATGCAAAATGATTTCAATAAATTACATTTTCATAAAATAAATCTGGTATTTTTGTGTCCTCACAGTTTTTAAAGACTTCACATTTCAATATAATAATAATTTCTGAGTGCAGGAAAAATAATAGTAGCCACAACACACACAATTTATGTGCCAAGTTACTGTCTACATCTTAAAATATGTGGACTTACAAAGACATTGCAATTAAGTAAGACAATACTGATACTTTAGTCTCTCAGTAGTCTTTCACAGACCTATTGTGGAATTTGCCAATTTATTTTCTGGAGGACAGTTAATATGTATTACTTCCTTTGCTAACTGCTGCTAACCTTTAGCGCTGGCTATCATTTCTCATCGTGTTCTGTTATTCCAAACTATTAATTTCTGAGGATGAAAATGATGTTATTAATCTGCAAATTACAGAGTTATGAACACAGACAGCAAAAGAAGATAGCAAAGAGATGTTCCACGGTCATATGCTATATTTCAAGATAATTTAAAAATATTTCTGTATATTCAATTGAAACTGCTATTTCATGTAATAAAAGATATGGGAAGTATGAAATAGGGACAGACCAAAAATTGTGTTAGTGGTGAAAGCTTTTAAGGAAACCATAACCCAGAAGTATGGTAGTTTTCAAAATTCAGTTTTAAGGATTCCTGAAAGCACTACACAGCTCTGGGACATAGTCTGGACATTTTCTTCCTTTCAAGACTATGACTGACAGAGACCTGCAAAGACTTCTTGCATTTGACATACAATCCCTTGAAACATAGTAGACAAAGGTAAAAAGATCACTGAATCATGCTCTTTATAAAGAAAACTTTAATATATATATATATATATATATATATATATATATTATTTTACCATTTCAAATTAGGTATTTTCTGAAATCAGAAACGTTCTGTCCTGATAAAAGACTTTAAAAGTATTACATCTGGTAAACATGCACAGAACCTAAAAGGGGCTGATAGACCTTTCTTTCTGTTGTCAGAGAAAATTATTGCTCCTTGTTATGACTATCTACTGGTTTGCATCTTTTGTCTGTCATGGAAGGGCAGGAGAATTGAACAGTGGGCTGAAGAATCACCTTTTGACAGAAATTAACTACAATCTGCTCTGCAAGTGTCTGGCATAAAGGAATCTTACATCATATTGGATCCCACTGAAGTCTAACAGATCTGAGGCTGCATTGCAGAAATTATTTTTTTTCTTATTTTGATTGTGATCTGATGCTTTAAACCACTTTGCATTTACTCTAACCACTTGCTTGTGTGTTTTTCTTGAATGTTTAATCTAACATTGCTGTCAATCACATAAAATTGTTAATTAAAGAGCACAGCTGCCTGTAGACCTTTCAGAGAGGACCAAGAGGGAAGAATTACTTCAATTTTAGTCAATTATTTGTATCATCCCTAAAGAAAGGCCAACAGAGGTAGACAAACTTTTTCTCTACTATTGAGGAAACCTATGACAGCTAATCCATTATATAGTAATGTAACAGCAGGACTCAATTCCCCTGGCCCAGAATTGACAGGCAGTGAGAGGCAAACTCTACTACACTACCACCACCTCAGTGAAATCAGAATGCTGGTTAAGTAAATGTAATCTGCAGCTGTGTCTCCACACAAATTCAATATACAAGAGTGTTAGGAGAAATGCAGAAACTAATGAGTTTTAAAAAAACATGGTTAGGGCACAAATACCCAAAATGTTTACAAATGCATATATGAAATATGTTAGCAAAGTGCAATTATGTTTTGCTAGTCTATGCATTCAGCACTAAATGGATTGTTCATTAATGTCTGATGTAGATCAGGGAATTGTTATGAGCTGTATAAGAATATTCATAGAGATAGGAATTTATTTAGCCTTGGTAATTTCCAATGTGGTTATTCCTGTATGTATTTTAAATCCAAAAATCTTGCATTATCAACAACATCATATGTGTTACAGAGAACCTTTAACACACAGAGTGTGACATAAACCAACATCAGATCCAAACCAGACACCTTGGGGGGTCAGTCTTGGTATCGTGATAGGTTTCAGAAAATTTTTTTCCTGCCACACTTTCCTGCATGTAGTGCTGCCCATGTTGACTTTGCAAGTATGGAAGTTTTCAAAAGGAGTTGCTTACAGAAAGCCCAAATCAGCACCATGTGTATGCATAACAGAACTAAGTCCTCTTAAAATCCTTATCCTATTGAAATCCATAGTAAAATTACTGCTGACTTCAGTACAACCAGAATTTCACCCTCAATTTGCTGCTGTCTAGACCAACTACTTGGTTCTTTGAAGAGGAAAAGACTGCTAACACTGATCAACACAGTGATAATTGTTTAAACAATTCTGTTGACATTTTTCACTATGAAAAATTACATTTAATAAATTTTGCAATCTATTAAAAGAAAAAAAAATATAACCTTTTTGTTTAAAGAAATATGACATCATATTTTGAAACAAATCTACACAAGAAAACGTTTTGCATTTTAGACAAAATCTATATAATTAGAATGTACACTGTTGTTCCACATGGTGATTAAGAACCTTTCAAGGCAAAAAGAGTATGGGCAATTAGACATGCCAGGTAGTAATCTATTCAGTTATAATTTCACTTGTTAATCATAAGCCATGAAAGGCATTTATACTAACTAGTTGCACTGATTATGAGCACTGTTGCCTACAGTTGAAAAGAACTGCCAAGGATCATCAACTGTGAGCCTCTTCACCACTGCATCTGAGACTTCCAAGCTACTGTCCTAATAATGGCATCACTGTTTTGCACTGTTTACAAAATCTGTAGAAGTTCTTAAACTATCAGTGACATCAGCAAGAGTCTGAAAATAATGCAGCAGTATCTGAGACTTAAAAGTGAAAAAACAAAATCAGTGTTACAATTGTTTTAAGAAATAATGAAAGACTTACTGATAATGTTTTTGAAGATATCCTAGTTAAAACAGTAAGAAACATTTATAGTGTAAAATTATGTCTATTTCTCACATAGATTCTTCTGTTCTCTGTCAAAAGACTTAAGACCATTTTCTAGCTGTTATTCCTTTTGCTACTGAAATTCAATTTAATGCATGTATCTCTTCTGCCTTTTTTGGGCCGTGCTCTTAGAAGTATTTTATATTTCTTTAAACACATCAATAACTACAGAGAAACACATCACAGTGATACCTGAATTTCAATGGTCACACAGGAGTTCCTCATTTCTTCAACAATGTTCACCGTTAAATCAACATGGCACGACAGAGTCCTGCCAGATTATTCTATTCTATAGGGCCAGTTGTATCACTCAGCTATTTAGGTAGTTTTAAAAGATACAGGCCCTGACAGCCACCCTGTGAATTCACTGTGGTCGAACCCCATGTTTTATTACTACTGCACTGAGCTCAGAAAGTTGTTGGTTTCCTGTCTGCATGGCTCATTGCCTCACTTTCAAGCTGTTGACACTGCTCCTCAATGGCTTTCAGACAAGAGCAATTTCACATTTACCAAGGTGAAGCTGAGGCACAGCAAATGTGGGCAGAGATTGCTGGAGTCAACAGCAAGCAGAACTACCTTGCAGTGTAACAGGTCCAAGTTTAAGAGTTTCTCCATGGCTCTTATTTAATTAAACAAACAGAAACCCCGGTTCCATTTAGTGGGAATTTTGTCACTGATTTCAGTACCAGTTTTGCATTCAACAAAGATAAAAAACCATTATCACTACTGCATAAAACCTCAAAAATTCCTCCTGGATTTACAGTTGTAATTTGAAGGCTATAGGTTTGGGTACCTGAACAGACATGGGATCTTATTTACTTGCTGCTGTCTGCATATATTAATTGATTAATTGAAAGGACATCATCAATACATTTCAACTTTAAGAACCAACACTGCTATTATTTCTTAATATGCAATCAATTTACAGAGAAAAACCACTATTTTATTTTCATTTTATACTGAACTCCTGTTTTAGGAAAAAAAACAGTTTCTGAAGTTTCTAGGGCTGCTCACAGATTAGTCAGAGTTGGTAAATATGATGAAAAATAAACATAATCTTGTAACATCTAAAAGAACATAATCCTATAACATACTGTACATGGCAGAAAGTGTCATTTTTATAATTTACAGACACACCTGAAAGTCTAATAGGACTGGATGTACTGCATAATTTTAAAAGGTCATTAAATGTAGAGAATAATTATATTGTGTGGCTGATACTGTTCAATATCTTTGTCAGTGACACGAACAGTGGAATCAAGTGCACCTTCAGCAAGTTTGCTGACAACACCAGGCAGTGAGCTGCAGTCAAGATGCTGGAGGGAAGGGATGGCAGCCACAGGGACCTTGACACACCTGACAGGCAGGCCCACCCAAACCTCAGGAAGTTCCACAAGGCCACCCAAGTGCAAGGTCTTGTGTCACAGCAGTCCCAGGCACACCAACAAGCTGAGCAGAGAAGGGACTTAGAGGAGGGCTGCAGAGAAGGAATTCAGAGGTGGTTGATGAAAAACTTAGCATGAGCCATCAGTGTGCAGTCTCAGCCCAGAAAGCCAAGGGAATCCTGGGCTTCACTAGAAGGAGCATGGCCAGCAACTTGAAGATTTTTCTCCCTCTCTACTCTGATTTTGTGAGATCTCACCTGACTATCACATCCAGCCCCAGGGTCCCAACATGAGAAGGACATGGAGCTATTGGAGCAGGTCTAGACAAGGGCCACAAGGTCAAAACAAGGACTGGAGCAGCTCTCCTATGATGATGGCTGAAAAATTTGGGGCTGTCCAGCCCCTGGAGAAGAGATGGTTGTATGGAGACCTCATAGGAACCTTCCAGTACTCAAGAGAGCTTACAGGGAAACTTTTCATGAGGACCTGTAGTAATGGGAGAACAAGTAATCGGCAAAACTAAAAGAGGGGAAATTTAGGTTAGACATTAGGAATAAATTATTTTCTGTGAGGGTGATGAGATACTGGAACTGGTTGCCCTGGGAAGTTGTGGATGCTCCAGCCCTGAAGGGTTCAAGGCCAAGTTTGATAAGGCCTTGAGCATCCTGCTCTCTTGTAGCCTCCTTCAGATACTGGAAGGCTGCTATAAGCTCTCCCTAGAACCTTCACTTCTCCAGGCTGAACCACTGCAGGTCTCAGCCCTTCTGAACATTTCTGTGGCCCTCCTCTGGACTGACTCCAGCAGGTCCATGTCCTTTTTATGCTGGGGGTCCCAGAGCTGATGGCCTGACTAAATAAATTTTTGCAGTACATGATGCAGTATGGTCGCCAGTTGTCACTATGGTAATGTAGTTTAGTGTTCCATATTAAAAAACTTCAGTACAACTCCAACTAGTATTTTGAAATCAGGCAGTAACTTGAGCGGGGGAAAAAATTTCTGAAAAAAAAAAATTACATTGAACCTTAATGTTTCCAAGTTGATAGGGGAAGTTACAATAACAACAGACTTCCCACCAAACCTAAAGGTTTGCAATTTAAAATGGTACCAAAAATGTTGTTTAAGCCTTAGAACACAGAAATAAACCAAAAACTCATTAAAGCTTCAAACTCCAAAAAACTGACTTATTTATTCAGGCTGAGACAAACAAAATATATAAAATCATAGAAAATAATTTGGTTTTATTATCTTCCAGATACTAGAAATTAGATTTGTGAATTTTGCTATTTGTGCCTCAAGGTATGTTATACTACATTTGGGATAAATCTATTAAACAAGCAAGTGGGCAGATTCCTAAACAGAATCATAACTTAGGAAAACAATTCCTACTCACTTAGAATAGTATTTCACTTGGAAGGGACCTACAATAGTCCAGCTGCCCGACCAGTTCAGGGCTAACCATAATCTAACACGTTATTAAAGGCATTGTCCAAAATGCCTCTTAAACACCAACAGGATCATCGACCACCTCTCTGGGAAGGTTGTCCCAGTGTTTGAGCACCTTCCCAGTAACAAAATGCTTTCAAATGCTTCCAAAATGCTGACCTTCCTGTGGCACAGCTCTGAAACCTTCCCATGTGTCCTTTCACCCAACTCCAGGGAGAAGAGCTCAGCACCTCCCTTTCCACTTCCTCAGGGAGCTGTAGAGACCACTGAAGTCATCCTTCAGCATCCTTCTCTCCAAACTTGACAAGCCCCAAATTCTCATCCTCTCCTCACAGCATATTGTTTCTATCCCTGTCACCAGCTTTGTTTCCCTCCTCTGGAGGCATCCAAGGACCATCACTTCCTTGTTGACATGTGGGGCCCAGAACTGCAGGCACCGCTCAGGGTGAGGCCCCCAAGGCTGAATGCCATGGGTCAGTCACCTCTGTTGTCTGTGCTGTGCTTGATGTATCCCAGGATGGGGTTTTGCCCTCTGGGTTCCAGGGCACACCCTGCTGACCCACACTGAGCTTCTGCTGACCAGCACCCCCAAATCCCTCTTGTTGTCCTGCCAGTTCCCTCCCTATTAGACTTGTACCCAGCATTACTCAGTAATACTGTTTATTTCAATAGGAGTCAGCATGAGGGAGCTGTGACCAAATAGTATCAATGTACAACACCCTGAACTGAACTCAAAACCACTCCTGCTACCACCATGACATTGCTGTGTAAAATATCTGATGTAAACAAATAGTTGACCAAATAAATTAAATGAGTACTGAATGTCTAGTGACTGCCTAAAGTCCAAAAATTCACGAGTGTTAGGTAAGTCTCTTAGAAGAAATCAATAAACAAGAAAACAGAAAGCATGACATTTTCAACACACTGATATCGATCACCTGTGAAGAAGATGCAGGCAACAGCTCCTCTGATTATTCAGTCACTCAATAGTGATGACAATTAGAAGAAACTTCCTGAGGATACAGGCAGTAGTAATGGCCCACAGGGGAGCAATTCACACAAACTCTCCAAAATCCCCCTGAAAGGTAGTCAACTAGGTATATTAGGTATCTAGATTTTATTTGTTTCTTGTTTACTACACAGGCACACACAAAATAGGTCAGCTCTTCAGCAGAAGACAGGAACATACATATATGGCTGAATATAAACATAAAATAATAGTGAGTTTTTCTCCCCTCTTCTATCTAGACAAGGTAGCCAAGCACCTGCCTTGTGGGCACAAGACTATGCTCCTTAGCCAAAGACGTAACTAAAAAATCATCATATCTTTGCTATTCGCATTTTCTTCTGTCACCTTTTCCCCTTTTCTAGGCTGTTTCTTTCTTTAGTTCCTCACCTTTTGAAGTGTCAAGAGCTAATGAACAACACATTGTTTGTATTACATTGTACACCACATAATCAAGGTGTTCCATTTAGTCATTTTGGTGTTGAAAATTTTCCTGTGAAATGAACTATTTGCTTCTCAGCACATATTTCTGTAACCAAATACCTATTATCATTATCACACTGTTACTGATTTTTTTTTCTGGAGAAAATAGTAGATATTTATTTAAAAAAAATAAAACAATGAAAACCTTTTTTTTTTTTTAGAAAGGTAAGATGCTGAACATTTTAATCTAAATTAATTGATTGATACTTACCCAATTGCTATAAAGAAATGCAAATATATGTAATTTTTGAGTCCACATACAAACCTTTTCGTTTATAGCATTGAAAGAAGTAAAGAAATTGTCTTCAGGAAAATGTCCATTTTTTATATGGCCTGATATTGCACAGATAAAGTAAATTCAATTTGAAAAAATAAAATAACACAGGCTAACAATGAGACACTGATAGCAAAAAATAAGATCTCTGTAAAGACTGGAATAGGCAGAGGTACTTTGTTTTCACAGTTACTATTTGGCGTCCATTCCAAAAGAAATTCCTCATCACCCAAAAAAACCCACAAATAAGCATTTATAATGCTTGATAAGGATTGTATATTCCATTTTGATTTATGCAGCAGAATTACCCAACGTCCACATGATACACTGGAACAAATTGCTCAATCACACAGGAACAGAGTTCCTGCATTTCAACTTTTTAGAATGCTGTTCTTTATCTTCCCTACAACTCTGGAAATCAAAAGGAAACTCAGATTATAACAGAACAAGAGCAGAAGCTCTGACCAGACCATTTCATGTGCAGCTCTCCCAGAAGAGTGTTCCACACAAGTTTCAAGTCATTAAGCTGCAAGCCTCCAGGACACACCAGATCACAGCATGTGCAGTATGGGCAGTCTGCACATATGGACTGCTTGTTTGCCTGGTGCTTAACAAATGCATGCCAACACCATCAATCTCTCTGCAAATGACTTCTTAATGGATATATGCATTTCTATTTCCATTATGGAGATCCTTAAACTGCAATAGAGTCATTCTTCCAGTCTGAAGAGATCTTGTTTGTAGAATGAAGTAGAGCAATAGGAAAAAAAGGAATAGTAGATTGTGCAATTATTCTATGACGTCTGTGGTAATGAAATTCAGTACAATTTTATGTTTATGCTGTGTATAGTTAGCTTGTTTCTACATATAAATATATATAGCTAGGAATTTAAAAATTACTTCCAAGGCTCCTTGTGTCCTTTGTCCATATGTCAAGAATAAATAATTACCCATTAGAATGCTTATTTCAGATAAGCATTCTATGAATGAATGTATGAATTGAACGTTACATCACTGTGACTGAAGAAGATGGAAAGCAAAGGCTGTTTTGCAGGCTTTATGATTTGCAAACAGTTTTTATGAGTTCATGTACTGTAAAATATGTTAGGTTTCCAGACTACTACTACTACTTTTAGTCATAGTTTTCAGTGTATTTTGTACATGATTATGTTACCTTACAAAAAAACCCACTTGGTTCCACAGGATAGTTTCAATGGTCTAGGTGCTTAATTTATAGATAAAATATTTTATATATATATATATATATATATATATATATATATATATGAAGCATTAAAATATCTGCATTGTGTATGCATGTATGCAAACTGGTTTTTTTCTAAGAGATTTCTCTTAGAAAGTTAGCATATAAATCTAGAATCACTGTAAACTGCACAAGGTTATCTAGGAAATTTATGGGTTTCCATCATCACTTTAAAATGGCAAAGAATTTTTTGTGATAAATATATTTTGAGCTATAAATCCCATTTTCTTGACTATATTTCATGCTATATGTTAAGCTACACATTTCTCAACTTGCTCCTCAAATGCATGCGATCAGACTGCATTTCTTTATATTTGGCTAAAAAAGAAAAACATGCATTTGCACACAAAAGCAAATGTAGTATCCCTTAATAAAAATTGTTTCACTAGTTGCCACTGAATGTGACAAAATCACTCATGAGGTTCTATTATGACAGACAATTTTGGTTAGCTAATTATAATGTGGACCTTTACATTTTACATTTTGTGCATAAAAAGAATTTCATATGATGAAATGTTGAAAGCGCGGGGACCATTTTTGCTGGAGAAGAATACAATGGGATCTTATAAATGTCAATAAATACCTGGAGGGTGGACATAAAAACAGAAGCAGGCTTTTTTCAGTAGTTCTCAGTGATGAGGTAAGAAGCAATTGGCACGAAGTGAAACAGGTGGTTTCTGCTGAACATGAGGAAAGAGTTGTTTGCTGTAAGAGTGATGGAGTTTTCCAGAGAGGTTACAGAGACTCCATCCTCAGAGACATTTTAAAGTTGGCTGAATACGGTCTTGAGCAACCTCTTCTAGGTGGCTCTGCTTGAGCAGGGGGTTGGAGCAAGAGCATCTCCAGAAGTCACTTTCAAACTGAACCATTCTGCTAGTCTGTGACTCTGTAATACTGGTGTGTAGCCTAGTAAAAGTTTGATAGCAGAAGAATTTTACTGATAATTTCAAACATGTCAAAAAAAACACTTCAAGTGATGGTAAAATTTAATTCTTCATTGACTGGATCTTTATGCAGATTCTCTGTGCCAGTTGCACAGATTATTTTGGGAAAAAAATTCTATTCCTTTCTTGCTCCTTTTACACTAAGCAAACTTTTCCATCTCCACACCCACCCCCAAGCTTATTTCTGTATTTGTTTTGGGTTTTGAGAAGAAAAATAGAGAAAATCAAAAGCCTGACCCCTTTGTCACATCAAAGTCTGATCTTACAAAACAACTAATTTTAAATCTCTCCCAATACATTGGAGGAATTCAGAAATAAGATTTAAAATTAAAAAGGAAAAATCTTTATGACACTGCATATGCAAAAAACTGAATTAATTTCAAATAAACTAAAATAGCAAATGAAATTATTTAAGACAAATGAGTAACTAACTGCTTATCCTTCACTCTAACTCTCCTACCCTAACTGATAAGGACCAATATCTTAGACTTATCACTTGCAGACTGAAGCGCTACATGGTCTATAACACTATGTACCAAGTGGCCTACAGAGAGGGGAAAAAGACAAAGAAAATAGTAATATATATTTTCTCAATGTAAGAAAACTAGGATGTTCTCCAGAAAGGGAATATACTTCAGCTAGAAAGCTGAATTAATGCATTACTCTGTACTGAGTGCTACATTCCTGCCACTGGTGAGAATCTCTTTCAACAAGCTTAAGAAATCATTTCCCTGACATCATTTACTGACATCAATGAACTTCTATCAGCTTCCCATGCAATGCAGAAAAAACATCCTGACAGACTGGCATCTTACAGGATGAGATTCATGTTGCCCACAAATGAACACTACAGAGGTGCAGGCTGCTAATCCTTACAGTCAGTGAGAGCTCTCACTATTAATTAAAAGACCATCTGGATGAACTGTGGACATGGGAAATCAGTGCTTGTATTACAAAATCTACCTTTAACCCTGGTGAATGAAACTCTAGAGACATCAAGAAATAAACACACATATACAATAACCTTGTGATTAACTGCATTGATCTCATCTCTAGCTTTATTTTCTTAAGCAGTAAATTGTCACAGATGCTCCTCTCTGATATCTGTCTGGATCCTTTAGCTTTGACACACTATACTGTTGCCTATTGTCAGCTTTTCACTCAGAAAAAATACTTTTAAGCTATCAATCAGTAATCTTTAAAGCTGGTGGACAATTCTTCTAAATTACTCCTATTTGTAGTAATTTTCTTTTAAACTTGCTTTCCTACTGCATGTTATGTATCCTGTTTTCTATGAAGTCTATTTATGATCCAATGCTCAATTAAATGGTCAGAAACATCCCAACTGACTTGGATATGCTTGTACAATCTCTTTTTTCTCTTTAGTAGACTTAAACAGGGTGAAACACGTAACCAGAGAATATTACTATTTTCTTTGTTTTTCTGAGCTGCAGCAGTATTTTGTCCATTTTGCTAAAACTATACATTCTTTTTGCATTCCTTTTCTGTAGCTAAACCTTTAGAAAGAAGGTAACTATATAATACCAGCAATTTAGTGGCCTCTATCTTTGACGTATCTTTTAATCCTCTTAAACTGTACATACAGAAATACTACAGAGGTTGATCAGCTTCAACTATTGACCTTAAAAGAAAACTAGAGAAAAAAAAAATCAGATTCCTATACAGGATTCCTATTCCAGAGACATACTTTCTTAAAAACAAACTTTCTTAAAATATTCAGCCACATCTGAATTTGAGACAATCCTGCTAAAGAGACCAAACAGAACAAAACTGTCTTTCCACTTAAACGGACTTTACTACGCTCTTTTTAAATGTTCTGTGCTCTCCTACTGTTCTCAGTATTCTAACAAACCCCTACTAAAAATATGAAAAATAATACAAAAATATTGACAGGAATTACTGAGGGTTAATCAATCCAGGATTTCTTAAGACTTGTACTCTTAGAAATGGTAAAGAGATTTGTTTGGTTTTTTTTCATGCCTCTGTAGTAGTAAAGACATACCTCTGTACTAGTAAATCACAATAAAAAGCCATCTAATTTTAGGGTAGTTATGTTTTAAAGGTGCCACCATGCTAATGAGCCAAAGCTTAACAATTTGATAAAACTGAACAAGTGCTGATGCCTGCATATGAGGTGACTGTAGCACTTGATCTTGCAGTATCAGCAGAACAGATGCCACAGCTAATTTCATGGATCATGGTGCCTTCAGGAAAGAAGTTGGGTTTTTCATTTTCCATGAAGACGTTAATGTTTTATTTAGAGAATTTCTGACTTGTAAAGTGGTATGCATCTGTGATATAAAATAAAGATATCAAGAAAAAATAAAACTAGCATTTTCTATTGTGATGCAGATAAAAAGCAACACAGTTGGATAATTACTATACTTTGAGGCACAAAGGATCGATCTAATAATTTTATTAATACATGTTTTGATAATGCTGATTCATCAAGAATGCAAAATAAGTCTGTATTTACAAATACAAAACCTACCTTCTTGGCAGTAAAAACATTTGAGATGTGAAAATTTTTCACTTGAAATAGATTTAGATCATACTGACACTAGTACATATTCTTCCCGAGTCTCTAAGTAAAGATGTAGTAACCTACATAAAGACTCAAAGCTAGCAGGACTATTTTGCATGCAAAATAAGGATGGGGGTTTTTCAAAATACATCTTTACCTTCTTAAAGACACTCAGAAGCATGTAAAAATTGTCCTACAGAGTTATTGTTAAATAATTTTCTTCTAATACTGTTAATTTTTTTTTCTAACAATACATCCACTGCATCATCATTTCAAATTTTAGAAATTATCACAGCTAGAAGTGAGTGATGTGAATGGGGCCTAGGTGTCATCATACCTTCAATGCACAGATAGACATTTTCAGAGTATCAGTGAATACACACAACCACATTAAAATGTTCGGTAGTGTCTCAAATTTTACCCTAACCAAGAAAACAATGGTTCTCAACTGTGAAAGAATGTTCAGGTATTTATGTAAGAAAAGCAAAATTGAAACAGTAAATATATTCTGTACTTCAGTCTGTATGCTCAGGAGGGGTGAGAAAGATTTTTTAAGAGAAAACTTCTACTTTTATATGTAAGATTGTATATATATACTATTATACTATATATACTACTGAAAGAGGATATTGTGTAACCAAGTAAGGCTATGCTGATTCCAAGTAAATTTTTTTCCTTGTGTAGTAAGCTACTGGAATATTTGCTTAAATTTAGCTCAAGTAGAAACTAGTTACCATGACAGAGATCACCTTCAAAGAATAAATGAGATATAATATTTATGTTAAAAAAAAAATTGAAAGGGCTACCACATCACCAGGGTATTAATGAATTTCTGTCAATTTCAGTGTAGCAGCTGTAGAAATATCAGCAATAGCTGCCAAAGACAGACATTTCAATCCCTGTCTTCTAAAGGCTTTTGATATTTTAAGGAAAACACTAAAATTCTGGCAGCTATTAGAACAGTCACTTCAGAAAAGTGAAACTGCAACTATTTAACAGGGAACACAGATAGCACAGTTGAAGTACTAAAGTAAATAGGATATTGAAGTACTAAAGACTCAATTAATACTATTGAGAAGTGGTTGCCAAAAGGTTATCACGTGTTCTTTAAATACCACTCAGCTTACATGGTACTTGAAGAGGATTTCATGAATCTTACTGATCTACCTTCAGAACAATACTGAACCATCATCAGTCCATTCCTGAGCTTCCTAAGGATCTCAAGCAGATTCACTGTCAATATACTGATATACTTACAGAAAAAATAATTCAGAATTAAGTTGCAATTAGCACCACGTTTTATCTTCAAAAAATATGAAGGAGGAGCAAATTAAGTAATTTAAAGTAATTACATAGTTTATAAAAACACCTGATTTTTGTAGCAGTTATCTTCCACTGTTGAGTAATGAAAGATTTTTAAATACTGCATATTTATGGTATAAAAAAAGTATCATTAAAAAAATATTACCATCACATCTGTAAAGGAGACACAAGCATAAAGGCATCCTTAACTTATTTTTGCATTGTATGAACAGAAAGATAATGCTGATCCAGATACTTAGCATATGATCTGCATCTCTTTGGTTATTTATTCTCAATACAACTGCTGTGACACACTTGTACAGCTTTTAATGTACCATAAGATTGGCAAGGCCCCTTCATTTACATAATCAAGGCAATTATAGCCATTATAATTGAATGCAACACCATTTTAATGGTCTGGACTATATTTAAGCTTCCACTTTATAATACATGGAAGCTGGTTAGTGAAGTGCAAAAGAAACCAATGAATGTATCCTAAAAAAGCATGCTCTCATGACTACCTAAAATAGTTTATAATAGAGTTTGTTGTGCTACACAGACTAAACTTTCCAAATAATTTGTATGTTTTGGGGACTCTAGAACTGAATTTGTTCACTAATTGTTTCAAGATCTAAGTTAAAATTAACCTAAAATAAAAACAGCATTATCTACTTTCATCATAACAGCTTGCCTGTCTTAAAATTGCAGGAACACACACAAAACCACAGACTGATACACTGTAGGTAACTTTTTTGCCTCTAAAGGCATATTCACCACTGGGTACCTTGGGGCTTCCCCTCCTACAAAAACACAAGGGGAAAGGAATTTAAAAAATCAATTAAGCTAATCAAAATTTTCATAATAAATAATTTTAAAGAAACCTCCTCCAGAACAACTTTTTCCCAGTAAAAAGTATATGAATACTTTGTAAGAATACAACTAGGAATGACTGATTACTCATCTTGTAAATGAGTCTTTACCTAAAAAAACACCCCAGTGTATAAATGGCCCTAAAAATTGGAACAACCCCAAAGAAATCAAGGATTACAGAAAAAGCAATTCACCCCATGTCTATAAGCTCACATACTTATAGCTAGCTTTGAAATGGAGTTTGGGAGTTCACTCTGAATTGCTCCCTACAGACAGGATGGACAAGGAGTCCCATGCTGTGCCCAGTGCTCAAACATGCACTCGTGTTTTCTAAGCCACAGCTTGCACAGGACATGCACGCCCACGGTGTTGTGTGATAAAAAGTACTCACAAAGTGAGCAGAGATGCAACACTGACATTATTTTAGAAATCAGAAACTGTGTTACACAACTTTTTTTAACACAAGGCCAGATCTGCCAGTACAACACTCACTTGCTGATTACAAGAAACAAGAGGTGCAAATTCTCCAAGTGCAGTCCACCACAGCAGGATAGAACTGCTTTCCACAGCATTGAGACCTTAAGAATTTTCCATTTAAAAGCAAATTTGTGGATGTGGCATACATCCTAGGATTTGACAAAACTGTATAGATTTGAGTACCCAAAAGCTTCCAAAAGCAGCCATAAAAAGTGGATTGACTTGGAAATAAACAGGCCAAATTAAGAGCAAAGACAAGGTGCTTATAGAGGAGATTGATATTGCAAAGGTGCTTGGAACTGTGAACAAAGAGCCGTTTCCAGCGATGGGTATGTAATATTCCCATCTTCCCTTTAGTATCATAGCTCTTTGCAATATTGACAACAAGCACTCAGTTAACAATCCTTTCTCAGTATTACACTTCATCCTGGAAACAATAGAATGTTCTTCTTCAAAGAATTCTCGAGTATGTTCTGCAGTGTTATGGGGATTATTTTTCATAAACACAGTGTATACACTCTAGCCTTTTTTACAGTATTATTATGGAATGAGCAACCTTCCCTTAATCCTTCACTTCTTCCTTGTAACAGTCAGGCTCAAACAAATTTTAATTCGTTCTACAATTATGACTTAATTGCAGAGAATATAAAAAATATGGATGACTGCTCAAGCACATTCTGCCTTTTCACTATTTTTTACATTATCATCTCCACTCTGGTCTGAATTAATGGTATTCTTTTACCAGAATGCCTCTGCCTCATTACTCTATCTGCATTTGTGATATCACTTCTTTTCTGCACAACACATACTTCTACCACTTGTTCTCAAATATTCTAATCCCTGTAAGAATAGAAAGAAAAAGCAAAAAAATTTTAGCCAAAGGTCATCTACCGGTATAGTAACCAATTCTAATTATCTTTTTCAAACTATAAAGGTATTTTAAACAAAGTGAACGCACACTATTCCATGCAGGAGAAGTTTGAAATTACAGGAGAAACAGGCATCTGGAGCAAAACTGAGTCACTTCCAGAGCCCAACAACAGCTTACACAGCTGCACCTCCATTTCTCCAGTCCTTCAAACACAGCCACAGGCCCCTCAGCATTTCCACATCACACATGGACAATACCTGGCAAGCAGCCTCTAAGACTCCTCTCCAGCCTTTCCCAGCTTCCAGAGGAAGGAAGCCTAGGTATGTGGGTGTGCTCTGGTTAAGCCCAGGCTAGTTGACAAAGGAACCATGGATGGTGGGGACACAGGTCAGACCACTCTCATCCCAAACACATTCTCTGTCATTCTACACCACATTAGATTGCTACTAATCACACTAAATTAGATTACTACTAATTATGATGGACAAGTCTCCTTTTAGGAAGTCTTAGTATGGAGTTTGATTAATGAAAAGAAGATAATGCTGACAATTTTACTTGGCTCATTGTCATTTAGAAAAAGAAGCTAGTTTAAAAATTTAAAAGAATTATGAAAAAAATATATCTTAGTATCAAAGAAACAACCAATAAAATTAGCTCCACTATGTTTCTGTTATTACACAAACACAGTAATGAAACTTAAATAAATGCCTTTTACAAATACAGTAACATAGTATTTTTGCGCTAGCAAATTCCCTATCATACATATGGAAATATTTTACAAATATAAATGAATTGTTGCAAAGATTATTAGTCTGCTATCTCAGAAATAACCTACCATTTATAATATAAATTATATATTTACTTGATATAAAATATCAAGTAAAGCTCTAAAATCTGATAAAAAAGTAGTACTTCTTATTAAAGATCAAGTAAAAAGTGGTCCCTCACTCACCTTATATATAACAGAGAAAAAAAAAGAATATTCCTAATTAATTAGACTGACAAAATATCAAAGCATAAAAATCCACAATGCATCAATTTTCACTTTATCTTCAAATAGCTTCAAATTATACCTTAGGTATACTTACAGCTCACCATTACTGTAAATGTGCATAACAAAGTAAAAAAGGTGAAAAACAGTAGCTTGAATGCTTGGACAAATACAGGTTTAAGATGAATAGCATTAAGATTGAAAGTAAAAACTATGTATTCTAGTAAAAGATGCAATAGAAGAAAAATGAACATTTACTTTTAAGTCAATACCCTCTGAAGTACTACAATGTATATACAATAATACATTTTAGTTTCATAGCACCTTTAAAAATCAAAAGGTTTCAGAAACAATAATAAAATAGTGTTCAGAAACATCAGTAGAGTAAGAAAGCTTACCTATGGATAATGTATTTTCCTCTAACAAGGAAACTGAGTCACAATGTTATAGCTGATTTACATTTAAATCAATAGCATGATTCATGCTGATGCCAGCAGTAAAGACAAGAGTAGAAATATTAGCCCGGATTCAATTTTTGTTGCAAGCCCACAATGAAACCAACCTCAAGCAGTGTATATCAGTACAAATAAGACAAACTCCTGGGTTTGAGTGCTTCCACTGATACCACTCATCATTATGCTCTGGCATTTCAGGCTTCATCTAAAGACTATATTAAGAAAGATTAGCAAAATTTATGTAAATTAATGAAATTAATGAAAACTAAGCAACTAAAAAAGCATAGAGGATTTATTTCATTATTGCATTTTATAGAACTGTAGTAGGAATTACATTTAAAAAACTTACTCAATATAAATATATGGCTAAGAAAAACAGTAAACTAGAAAGCTGACAATTACCCAGTGCAAATTTAACTCACATATAATGAATGTTGCTACCACCTATACTCCCAGACTACCAAGACCACCTCCTTCCATTTATTGTGCATATTCCTCTGAGAGAGAATATTAACTGAGCGCAGCTTGCCCGTGATGAGAACCAGCTTTTCCCTTAGTGTTTCTTTTTATAGGCTGGTCACTTTATTTTCTGTAACAAGCATGACAGTGTGAAATTAAATGTTACAATTAGATCTTTTAAAAAAATTTTAAAACATACTACCATGTTTGTAAATAAAGGTCAAACAGCAATATAACATGTCACTGATAATATAAGATCTAATTGGCCTAGTACATGTTGGTTTGAACACGGAATTTTATTCTATTGATGTCCTGTAGTTACCTGTTCAAAAGAGAAATAGGGGATTACAAAACAGCAGTATCTGTCATTGAAAGGCAGAAATACAAAGCAGAGATTAAGGAGTTAACACAAGTGGTGATTTCAGCCCTCAATCTCTTTATTTGTGAAGTCTGGAAACCAGTCAGTGTTCTCTTTGAATGTAAACAAAACAAAAGCTCTTTTTTGGCATCTATACCTGTACTATATGAAGAGTAGTAGAGGTCATGTATCGAAAAGATGATGCTATGCAAATTAAATCAGAGGATTTGGTAGAGTGTTGCTTGGTTGTTTGTCCCTCTATTTGTTTTTGAAGCACTGATGCACACAGAACAAACCAGTATCCACAGTGTCTTTAATCCTACTGTTCTTTATCCCCATCTCTACAAAGCAATTAACAATTTGGCAGTATTCAGCATAAAACAGGATGCAGCTGAGAGAGCAGTCATATTCTGTGATTAAAGTCTTTCAGACATGCTAACTGAAAGTACTTTGAGCATGAAAGGTTGCCTTTTCAGCTCCTTCTGGCAAAAGCTTAGAGTCAAAGAGTATGACATTTGTAAGAGCTTCCTTGTTACCTACATAGTCCTCCTCAGATGCTGAAAGAAAGAGAAACCCTTTTTTTTTTCCATGAATATAAGCCTAAATCTCTTATTTCAGTGAAAATAACACATGAGCACAGGATTTATTAGAGATTAACTCAAAAATTATTGAGACTGAATTCTTCTACTTCAATAGCTAATAAAAATGCATATTCAGTATTTTATCAACAATAATACAGCTTTTGTCATTTAAACTGCAGGGCCTTGAATTGGCTGAATCTTGACCCTAGGTCAGGGCAGAAACACAGACTTATTTCTATGACGAAGGTATCCAAAGACATAATTGAGAAGGATGCTGTACTCCACATCAGCCAAATCTTTGAAATAGACTTTTTGGGAGACCAGGATCCTGGGCATGTCACAGCACACATTTGTCAGAACATTAGTGCAGCTTGACAGGGAAATAAAACCAAGAACTCTGTCAAGATTTTTAATTTTAAGAATAATTAAACTTTCCCAATGTATGTACTCCAGAGAAGAGCAAATTTGAGACAACTGACAATGAATGGATGGTTTTCTTAGATACCTTTGAAGGTCTTTAATCATAGCTAACAGCTGTCAGCCATACACTCACCTGCTGACAAAATTTCTGCAGAAATGTCTGTGGTCTTCATTGACCACACTTTAAATCATGTGTATTTTTTCTTACCCATCAGACTGAAGAGCAGGACAAGCAAGGGACAGGGCTCACTACATTTCAGAGCAAAAGACCATGACTACTATTTGAAAGAAAAAAATTGTGCCCAGACACTGCCCAGGGGCCAAAAGACTCCTCGGTTTTGTAAAAATCTGCAGTCCATAGAATCCTTCTGAGCTTCTGGTTCCACATAACCAGTGAAAAAAAGCCTCAGATGTGCTTAGGAAAATAAACATCTGCAGATTCTGACTCAATGAAATCCATTCATTCAAAGCTGTACAACTCAGTATGAGCTGGGTACCCCAAATCCTGGCACATACTTGACAAGGAGATTGGGGCAAAAGCAGGGCATGAGGCAATGGCTATGCTTGGAAAACAAGATGCTTCCTCACATGCTTCTTTAACACTTCTGCCACAAGTGGTAGCTCTTCCCATCCATTCTGCTTTCCCTTCTTTTCTCATTGTGCTTCTACACAACTTCCAAAGCCCTCCCTCTGTTCTGTACTCCCCATATTCATTTACTTCTAACTTTGTGCTCCCCTAATACTGCCTCTAATGCTCTGCAGATGTCCCTCTCTCATTTATAACCCTAAGTTTTTCTTTTCTGTCTCTTTTTAAAAATTACTGGGGCACCTATTATAGCTTATATGATATCCATTGCTTTATCGAAATTACAATAAAAAAAAAAGATGGCAAAGATTTTTATTTTATTGTGGTTTTTTTTTTGTTGTGGAGTTTGTTTTTTTTTTTTTTGCTTGTAACTTTTGTTTTTCTTAACAACTTACACATCTAGATACAAAGCAAGTTCTTAGTCCTTTTATTTATGGATTTAACATAAGAGACCCTGAACATCAACTGGGTTCATGTTTCTAAATGTATCATTAAAATGAGACAACCTTCATAAAAGCCTGGACCCCCTAACCTGCCTCATGTATTCATCAGAAATAAGGATTAGATAAACTTCATAGTTTAATTCCAACTAAAAGGACCCTATGATTTCATTATTAAATTAATATACATTTTTAGAAGAAAATCTGATTTTCTGAATAGTGATTTAATTTTGCTTCCCAAAGGAGTACAGGGATCCACACCAAGATTATTTCAGGAAAGTTCATAGGCATAGTATGCTCTCTAGATATATCAGCAATTTCAATCTGAAAAGATGAACAAAAAATCAGCAATTTTAATCTGAAAAGATGAACAATTGTCCCAAACAGCCTAGGTAGGGGATGTATTTTAGGAAACCTTTAGTTAACTTACCCCTGAAAAAGGAACAGCAACCTTACTTTGCCTGTTTGGCTTCATCAAATTTGTAAGCAAATGACATATGCGTAACAGCTTAGAACCATGGAAACATAGCAACATTTAGTTTGGAAAGTATCTCCAAGATCATCAAGTCCAACCACAACAACACTTTACAGAGCTCCATTTAAAGACAAAGACTGTACTCTTACAACTTTTGTTCTAAGAACTTCTGCTGTAAAAAATTTTGTATTCTGTCACAATAAAAGCTGAAATTTTACTAATGATGCTCAGCTCATTTTTGTGTTTCTCACGTTTCCTGTCTTTTGGTATTGTAAAGAAAATATATTACCAAATTTCAGCATTGCAACAAAATATAGCACTTGGAAAAGCCCCGTGTTTTGCTTGCTCTGACAATCTGTCAGGACAGGATTAGTTTTAATTCCTATACCCATGAGACCTTTATTCCTTTTCTTTTACATTACTAGGCACAAGTAATCTTAATTCCCTGGCAACTTAAATCATCAAGAAGAGTTCATTCCTAATTGTAAAAAAATTCCAATTTTTGAAGCAAAAAGATTTGTCTCTGGATGCTTGAAAGAATACACACAAAAGGTAACTGCATTAGGTGAAACAGCTTCCAGCAGAGAGAATACTCATCTCATTTTGGTAAAAACTAAGGGCAATAATAGCATTTTAAAAGACTAACACTGGAGAATGGTAAGCCTGCTATTCACAGAAATGCTTTTCGCCTCATTATCTTAATTTCACTTCATGCCCACTGTTAAGCAAATATTCCTGTATCCATCCTGGAGATACAGAAATTATTGCTAGAGGATACTGCAACCACATTAAGGTTACACTCACTGTATATCTTATCAAAAGGGCCACATTAGCCACAACGCTGGGTCTTCCAGCACATTTCCTTTTGTTTAACAATGTGAGAAGATTACATATTTATTTATTTTCAAGATACTACACAAAATTGTAAATTAATGCTTTAAAAAACATCAAGACTATAATTTTGCAGAGGGGTTCCAGTACAAGAAGCATTTAATTACATATATTCAATTAATACTTAATTACACAATCAATTATATTGCCAAAGACGAGAAAAGGGACCTAAAGAAGTGTTTCAGAGCGTCTTTTTAATTGACTTGTATGCCTGCACACAGTTTAATCATTATAGTGGTCATCTTCATTCATTGTAAAAACTACAGGAAAAAACCCATCATCCATAAATTTTAATTTTTCTGTCTTTTGAATGTATTTTTTTCATCAAAATGTTACTATATAGACAGAACAAAAAGATGCATCCAACAGAGATCAGTCTAAAGAAATTTTTAAAATGAAGACTTCCAATCATGCTTTTCTTGACAGATTCAGGTCCATGATAGTCTAAAACCTTATGGCCGCTTGCTATTCAGAAGCACCAAAGATGGTATCATGTTTTGTTTAACAAACACCTTCCATAATCACCTGGGAGCCACTAAAATATGCTTAGCCACCATTTTCTCTCTCCAGTTTGTTCTAGCTGCACCTAAAATGCCTAAGAATCTTTGCAAAGCAACTTCATTTTCTAGCAGCATAATCTCATTCATGGTCCAAAAGGAAGCTGATTTACTCCTATCAAGCACTTTTCAAATGAACTCAGATAATACAGCCATTACTAACAGTTCTACAGCTCAACTGCTTGCTCCTATGACCAGCAACAAGCACTTCTAAGTTTCCTTCTTTCTACCATACTTTGTTTTCTTGAATATTCAACTGACAACACTGAGGAGCAGGGAATTAATTTTTGGCCTTAGAAGCATCTCAAGGAGTATTAAATAGCAAATGAAAAAAAGAAAAAGAAGAACAGCAGTAACTCATACTACAATAGCATATTTGAAAAATCCATGGTGTTTTACTATAGGTACAATTTGAAAACCCTTGGCAAAGAAACAACCTTGAACAAAAGCTGGTTTTATTCAAGAATAATGAGTGTTTCTGATAACTGTAATATTCTGTGTGCAAAATCTTCCCTCCTTCTGGAAATGAGTATTAAAAATATTACACGAATTACCATCACTCACCTCTCCTGTCATTTCTGCCTGCATTTGTGGATTTGTCAGAAGGGCAAGGGCAACGTCCTTCACATTTCACTGAAATTTGTTTTCCTGAGACACAGGCTTGATAGTCTAATTTGCACTGTAAGGAGACAGAATGACTATCATTAACATAAACATATCTTATTAGAAAAATTATACTTCTAAGAAATTTGAAGCAATCTCTCATGAAAGTCTCCTGCAATATATGCTACTTTTGTAACAAAAATTAGATTCAAGAAAGGTACAAAGTTTTTGGTTCCTAGCCTGGCTACATTTTCAGACTCTAGTCAAGCATGAAGGCACTTGGGGCATAAAACAGATTTGAATATCCATGCTAAATGGAAGCAGGCTGCATTGGTTTTTATCTGTATTCAATGAGCAAATAAACACAGCAATAACATTCATTATTTATAGGAGCAATAAACAATCAATTTTTATAGAATTTATTACTAATTTTCTATCTTTAAGATGACAGTATCATGGTAAAAAGCATTAATGAATAAAATGAAAAGCTGTGCCTAATGTAATTCTGCACAGTGACTATCTTTTCTGATACAGAAACAGATTAATTTGTGAGGTTCCGATCTGTGTGCTTACAGCTCAAACCCAGAAACCACATAAAAGCTAACTATATCTGAGAAACAAAATTTTTGTCTCAAGCACATAAAAATAACGTAGTTAAAAAACACATACAAAGAAAATAGTATCATTGTAAACATTATCACTCTTACTTTTTCTTGCAATAAAACAGTTCTTTGCATAGAGATTTTTCTTCAGGATGTTTTGCCAATGTATTATTAGGAAAAACATAAACAAGAAACAAAGATGGGGGAAGCATCTACAAAGAACTTTTTCCCAAAGCAAAAGAAGAAAGATTGTTATGGAGAACACTTTATCCTTGAACAAAAGATGCCAGATGTCTCATTAAATAGGTAAAGGACACAGAAGCATATGAGTCAGAAAAGCAATTCGAGTAACAAATAAAAATACAAAGCGTTTTCTGTGCATCACAACACTTCAGAACAATCTCACCAGAATTTTTTATCTTTTATTCCCTGACTCATATTTTGTTGGGGTACATGACTTCACTGTAATGCAGTTCCATTATTTGATTCTTAGGATTTCCAGAGAATGCAAAAGTCAAAGTTTCTTTCTCTCTCTTCAAAATATGTAAAGGGTGGGAGCACTGTAGCTATGAAAGAATCAAGGAGCCTCCTGAAAGACTGCTAGTTTCCATTAGTATGTAGATGTAAGCACTGTGAATTTACATAACTTTATCAACTTTTTAAGCAGTCAAGACTTTTGATCTTGTCACACTCTCATGCAGTTCTATATCTTGCATAGCCTGAAGTGCATCACTGTATTAAAACAGTACATTTTGGCACCATTGCCAGTACTGAAAAGACAGAAATAATTACCTCAGATTTTGTGTACGTCAATTAAGTCATTATTGTACCTCAGTTCTGAATGTGTCAGCTTTTGCCAAAAATGCATGGTTAAAGGAAAATTACACTAACAGAACCTTTTAAATCTCCCAAAAAACCAACATAACTGTTCCAATTTACAGCTATATAGCACTAATATCTCACAAAGGACTAGACAATGGAAGCAAAGCAAACACCCTCCCATGCTGATTTTGAAACAATCGAACTTTTTCTATCTCAATTATCCTGGCTGTACAGGAGAGGGCTTGCATTACTGTGATGCCTACCAGTGCTCTCTCCAGAAAGTACATAACCTAATTCACATTTTAATGCTCCAACCAGTATTTGAAGTTTGTGGAATGGGTTATTGCTCAGATTTAATACTAATCTCTGTTAAAATATTTAAGATATGACAGTTTTTATTTTTCAAACTTGGTAGTTTAAGGATTTAAAGCTACAGATAGTTGTGCTTTAGGCTTTGATTACTCCCTTTGGTGAGACTGCCACTTAATATTTGACATATAAACACATTCCAGAGAATGTGAGAAACAGAGTATGAAGAGTGAAGAAAAAGAAAATTAATGCTTTTATTTAATTTCTGAAGATTTCTTTAATCCTTTCTTTGAAAGATTATTTTTACAGACTCCTAATTTTGATTCACTTGAATGTTGCTGAAGAGACTAGTAAATACTTCATAGGTGCTTCAGCTAGCATCATGAGTTGCAAGTTTACTCTTTTTTATTTTTTTTCTTTTATTTTCTTTATTTTTCTTTTAAGGTGTCTACTCAGTCCTATTTGCAAATAGCAGGCAGCAGAGATATATTTATTTTTTTCAGAAACAAAGCAACATCATAGTGCTTGCAAAAGCTGAAAATGAATCAAGGCAGTTCTGATAATTTCCTATTAGCAGCTAATGAAACCAGGAGCAGAACTCTGGTTCAAACCTCTTGACATCATTCCCCAAATTAACAATGAATGACCATATTGTAAATTTAGGTCAGTTAAATAAAAGTGGGTCCAACTTCCTTCAGTGTTTCTCTTAAACTGGTAGAAGAGCAAGCAACATACCTGAAAAAATCCACAGAAAAAGAAATCACTGACATGCAGACTATGAGGACAAAATGAGAAATAGTGGTCAAAAAGGAGAGGTAGTGTGAGGGGATTCATGCCAGGGCAGTACTCAAGGAGCTGCCTGATTTCCTAACCATATACCTCTCCATGACTTTTCAATAGTCTTAGGAATCTGGAGAATCAACAGGAAGCTGACAAATATTGACCCAGTCCCACTTCCATGCCTGATAAAATTATGGAGAAGATTATTCTGGGAGTTACAGGAAGACATAAGAAGGATAATACCATCATTGGTCACAGCCAGGACAGCTTAATAAGGATGAAGTCCAACTTGACAATTTCCTTTTATGACAAAGTTACCCACCTAGCTGACCAAGGGAACCAATTGATATAATCCTTTTGGATTTCAGTAGTGCTTTCAATACTGCCTCTCACATTGCCCTTGTGGAAAAAATGTCCAGCAGACAGCAGGATAACCCCATCATGTGATGCATGAGCACCTGGCTCATGGGCTGGACACAAAGCACTGTGGGGTAAATGGGATAACATTAGGGCTACATCAGGCTGGTGACCAGTTACTACTGGGGTTCTACACTGCTCCACTGTAGGGCCAGTGCTCTTCAAAGTCCTCATAAACAACTTGGACGCAGAACTCTAAAGTATATGAAGTAAGTTTGCCAATGATATTAAATTGGGAGGAGGTGTTGACTCATTCTCCAAGGCAGAGAGGTCCAGAGACCTGGACAAATAAGAGGGATGGGCAATTAGCAACTGTATGAAGATCAACAAAGAAAAGTACCAGATCCTGCACCTAGAATGGACAACCCTGGATGAATACAGCTGAACTGCGGAATGAAATGCTGGAAAGCAGTGCCATGGAAAGGAAATTTGGGATCCTGATTGATGGCTTTGAAGTTAAATTTGAGTCATTGTGCCCTGGGGTGCATTGCCAGCCAGGCAAGGAGGACAGGGCTGTCCTGCTGTGCTCTGCACTGGGGCAGCCTCACTTCAAGTCCTGTGTGCAGTTTTGGGTGCCACAACATAAATAAGATACTAAGCTATTAGGGAGCCTCCAAAGGAGAGTCACAAGGATGGTGAAGGGCCTTGAGGGGAAGCTGTATGAGGAGTGGCTGAGGTCACTTGGTCCATTCAGCCTGGAGAAGACTGAAGGGAGATATCACTGCAGCCTGCAGCTTCCTCATTAGGGAAAAAGAATGAGCAGGCACTGATCTCTCCTCTGAGGTCACCACTGACAGGACTCAAGGGAATGGTTTGATGCTGTGTTACGGGAAGTTTAGGTTGGATATTAGGACAAGGTTCTTCACTCAGTAGCTGGACACTGGAACAGGCTCCCCAGAGTGTGGTCACAGAAACAAGCTTGACAGAGTTCAAGGCTCTGAGGCACACTGTGTGACACTTGGGGCTATCTTGTGCAGGCCAGAAGCTGAGCACAAGGAGTCCCGTGGGTCCCTTCCAACTCAGCCTATTCAATGATTCTAGAGGGTTGGAAGATGAGATAAGGATATTCTGTGAAACATGGAAGAGTTTTAGAAGATAGAAACACACAAAAAATAGGTATAATATTAAAATAGGCTACAATATAATGAAATTCAATACAGAAAACTCCTATGTTCTACTGTTACATAGACAAGATAATCAAGATATTAACAAGCTGGAGCAACTGGCTAGATATCTATTCTAAAGGAAAAACAGGAGTTTAGTGATCATTAAGAACAATTGAATGATGTTTAAAAACATTATACCAGGACATATAAATGCTAGTGCAACCTACAAAACATGTAAGACAATTTCACATAGTTCTGGCAGCAATATACAGTTTGTGACAAGGTTTCAAACAAGACGGAAATTAAACAGAAAAGGAGTAAAAGTAATAACAAGAAACCTAGAAAATAGTCATCAAAAAGAGGCTGAAGGACTGGGTCTTAAGAAAAGACTATTCACAAAACAGCTGTCAAATAGGCAAAAGACATCTGAAAGGTAGCTGAAAAGAATACCACAATGAATGTTACAAGAAATAATTGTCTTAAATTGCTGCAGAGAAATAATAAATAGATACTAGGCAGACCTTTTAAGAAAGGTAGTGATGTCTTAAAACAAATCATTGGAGAAGCTTTTTGAATCTTAATAATTGTATTTACAACCAGGTTTAGATAAATCCATCAGGAATTCCACTTGTGTAACTTATCTTGCTTTGAGAACATGGGGGAATCAGATGGCATCAAGATTATTCAGTTGGGAAGTACAGTACAGACCCGCTTCAGGAATGAATCAGTGTCAAAAGATTATTGCTTGCATAAATCTTGTTCATTTACTGAAGAGTTTGAAAGATGTGTAATGAATGAACTAGGGAGATGGCACAAAAGGAAAGAAAAATAATGTTTATACTGGTCTATCGATCCTAGATAAATTCAGCAAAATTCTGTTTGGTACTGAGTACCTTTGTGCTCTCCTGAGCTCTTGAAAGCCTGATATATGTTTTGGGAACACGGTAAATATTTTTAGATAAACTAAAACAAAAATTAGTTGAATATATAAATGCTTTGCATTGTGAAATACGAACAAAAAATCTTTAAATTGTATATACATATCTCACATATAATTTATTTGCTTTCATCTGCAGAACCATCAACTATCTGTATAAAGACATATCACACAGAGGGACAGTGTGTCAGACAGCTGTAAATTAGTTGCTATTTGCAGACTTCTCAAAATGTACAGGGAATAAAGTCATATTAAAGTAGATGAGAAGTTTAGTTTAACTGTCTGGCTACCATATAATAAAAGATGTGTGTACTGACGACAATTTCCTGATTAGATAAAAGGGAGGTATGTCCATTCTGTGTGTTATGTGAGTGAAGAGCCCTCTGGAAGAAGGCAACAGAATTAGAATTGCATTATAAAGAAAGATAAAAGTCCTTGGGCAGCACTGACTCTGGTATTTCCAATAATTTTATCAGTCTGCTTTTTCTCACCAACTTAATTGTGTTCCTTTTTGAAAAGGCTTCAACCTCAGTGCAAGATAACATTTTTTCCACAACAGTGCTGTCTTGCCAGGAATACCTAATGGCTTTTAAACAAAACTAACTCAAACTAAGTAATGAGGACATGTGTGATTTCTCTGGCAAGTAAAGAACAGAAGCTCACAAATGGAAGCCTTGAGGTACAATGTGCAGACACTCCCCTCCAACCCCTCTTTTCCATTTGTATACATCCTGGGCAGCTGGAAGCAGATCTGGTACACCCCTGCAGCACACAAGTCAGCAGAAATTAGCTGTCCAGTGAGTACTGTGTCCATTATGTGCTTCAAGCCCTTCACACTGAAAACCTGAAGTCTGGCCAGATACATCAACACACCCTTTTCTAAACAGGAGCATACCTGAAATATTGGACGAAGTGTGAATTCAGTATTAAGAATCTTTCAGATATTTTCATCTGCTGAGGTGCTGATACTTACAGAAATGCTTTCTAGAACACCATTTAATACTGAGCATTTAATAAATTACTTTTTAGACAACCAATAATTAGTATTTATGTAACTGTAGAGTGTCTTCTCTTTAAAAGTTAACCATCACCTTTAAGTGTACCTTATCTCAATGACAGCTCGCAACATCAGTCCCTGATGTTTTTGAACATTTAAAAATCAATCAGGGCATGCTATCCAATTCTAAGAAAAAACACACACATAAATAATTAAATTCAGATTTCCCTAATAATTATTAGTTCATATGCTACCAATAGAATTGCTGGGTTTATTTGGAATATCCTTTCAAGTCTATATGTTCCCACCACAACACACAGTTCTTTCTTTCCTGTATATTTTCTAGATGATCAGCAATTCATGGTCAGAAGATTTCTGTATGATGCAATCAAGAAGATCTCTGAGAAAAGAGCTCTTTGCTAGAGCACCACACAGATATATTTTCCCAGTATCACTGTATGTTTCACAGGCAGAAATCTTTCCCACAGAGCTCCTCACTCATGCATCAATATAGATGTTTTCCCTCTTGCTAGAAGCTGGTATCTCTGACAGCTGAACAGATAATCTCTGTTTACTCAAAACTATGTGCTTTCAATTTGCCTTCATGCTGTTTTCTTAACCACCTTCCCCATTTTCAGACTTTATTCCTGTTTCACAAAGCTTACATATATTCTCCAGCAAAAAATTTTCCTCTACTGTATTTGGTGCAAAATGTTATGTGAAATTATGCCCTCAGATTTGAATCTAAGTCAAATATGTAAAGAAAGTATCTTTTTTAACTCGGTGATTCCTGTCACCAAATATAGGGGCAGGGTGGGTAGGGTGAGTTCTGATCAGGTAAGTTCCAGGTCCAGTTCAACACTGACCATTAGCTGATACAGAACGTGGAAGAGAAATAAAGGACTGCTTCATGCAATCACTTTAGGCTGGCTTGAAATGAAGGTGAAAATATGGCCAGTTATTGGCGTGGTAAACCTAATTTGGAAAATTTTCTATAATTTGGATTTCATTTACAAAAAGCAGCCAGGAAGGTATAGAATTTCCAGCCAAATACAGCTAGGCATAATGCCAAGAGATCTTACTTTCAACAAATTCAAGCTTAAGAAAGGAAAAATTAATGTGCAAATCTATCCATGAAGCATCACCAAGATCTACAAATGCCTTTTTATCTTATCAGTAACCTGCTAAGCATGTGTATTTCTCACATAAAAAATAGGAGTTTGGATTAACAGCTTTTCAGCAAACAAGTACTGCTATTGAAAATGTAAACAACTGTTGAATATATTAACTATAAAGACATGTAACTAGCATTTTGATCAGAATAAACAGGAAATGTGTCTATTGAACCAAGACCCTGAGCAAAGAAAACCTTTTGTGGTTGAAAGAGAACTGGTGATACATTGTTTATGAAGCTATAAATTAGAGAATGCTATTTGCATGACAAAATTAAAACCTGTATGCAGTTTTCTTCTCATCCACCTTAACTCTTGTCTGTTTCCTTCAATGTTCTGCAGTGCAATGGTATAAAATTTAAAGCTTGAAATCATTTAAATCAGGTCAACTAGATAGATATTCTATCTTTTTTGGGCACCCTGGAACACATATTAAATCACAGAAACATGCCAAGAGATGCCTACTGGGATTATTTAAATTAAGCACCTACTTATCTTTGCTTTCCTACTTAGAGGCTATTAGAGACACATGATGCTTAGGAGCTTCTGCAAATCCTTCAAAGAACTTATCTGCTCTTAAAATCAGCTGTCTGAATTTTTAGACACTTAGTTTGAAAAATATATACTTCAGTATCTTATTCTAAACATATTGCAAACAGGCTAACTAATATTTTACACCATCAAGTAAGAACACAAAGCTTAATTAATGGTAAATCCTTACCTGAAATACACTATTTCCAGTCAATTCAGAATAAGTAATAATAATGCTTTTAGTAGTTGTGTAAAAAATGTAATATATTTCCTTACATACAAATTATTATTTCAATATTCCTTGAATACCATAAATTGTGTAAAAAGATATTTCAAATTAAAAAATATTGTTTTTAAAAAAATCATTCATAAAAGGTGTAAAAATATATAACCATGTTATATATGGTATCATGCCTTCACTTATTCCAAAAATATAAACATTGATGCAGTCTGAAAATTTACTAAAAGCTTCTTTTAAGCATGCTTAACACACAAAAATATAAATCTCTTTCTGATATATTCACACATATACTCAAATCTGTAAATTCTGGCTCTTATTCAGAGCTCTTGCCTGTGTAGTCCAAACTTTAGCACTTCATCAGGCTTCTTGTTTCAAACTTCACCATCGTATTTATTCCATCTGAGCTAGAGAGGCACAGAATGTGACCCAACACTGTGTGTAAGCAAAATCCTTTGTGCACCCCATTGTTAGCATTCAGTATTTTGCAATTTTGAGAATTTTTCTTGAGAGAGAAAAATAAATATTGCTCAGATAAAACTAACTTTACATTTTCAAGTTCCCGCTACAAATTTGAAAATTAACATTTAAGGAAAATTTTTAAAGGTGAACAAAAACATTTCATTCTCCTACACAACCATCTTAAAAATGGCTGACTACATCCATTCAAGAATCAGCTAGTAAAGCTCTTCACTGATTTTCATCTGGCATACAAATTTCTGAATAACAGCAATAGCAAAATAGAAGTAATGGCAAAGCCGCAAAATTGTATAACAAGACAAACGGCTTCTAAAAGTGTGGAATTTTTTGTTAAAACAATTTGCTTATTCCTTATTAGTATGCATTATCACTGTATTTTTAATGTAATATGACTTCCTAAGCCATGCTGGCTGATTGCATTGCTAATTAAACAAGTTCAATTTATCCAATTATATCTAAGTTGAAATATTTATAAAGTTGTATCTGAGCTAAAATAGCATCTAAAGGGCATGTTCATTAGTTTCAATTACAGGAAAAATAACAGAAGTACTAAAAGCAACATAAGCAACATGCACAGACCTAGGGAGTCCATACTGGGTTATCCCATCAAAGTTTCAAAGACATTTAAACTATTCTTTGTCAACTGTGGCGAAAAAGGGAAAAAAAAAAAAGAGAGAGAAAAAGAAGAGAAGGCAAATAAAAAGGAAAAATTAATTCTACATAGTAAGTTACAAGTAGGTAGAACACCTAGGCACTCTCAAATAGGCGTATTGCCTGTAGAGCTTTCTGCTTTTTTGCTCACCTAAAAATGTATGCTAATATTAATTTGAACTCCAAGAGCTAGATTTAATTTACTAAACAGTCCAAAATACAAGGCTCCATAGGCTCCATGTGCTATCAGTGACAAAAATATTTATGAAATTTCACATTCCTACTAGTTCTCACTCTGTCAGGAAAGAAACACTGTATTGTACAAATGGGAATTACATTCCAAAGTAGGACTGTTTTTCACTATATCACATCTCTATTCTTGACTTTAAAGAGATACACCTTGTGCAGAGACACACAGAACTGTGCCTAAATCTTTCCCCTTTGTGCTGTTAGTACTTGATTCCTAAAAGAAGCAAAATTTTCCTTGTTCTGTTGCAAACACATATGGATTCAAACCAGGAAAACACAAAGCCAAGTTTTCATATGTTATGCTTTGAATGAACAGTCAGAGTAACAAATTTTGCTATATCAGTGCTTATTTTTCTTTTCCAGTAAGTCCATGATGGCCTAAGATGCTACTTTTTTTTTTGCTGTTGTTGACACATTGCTATGATGCAGAGGACCTACCTCTGATACTCAAGTCATATGTCTGAATTTGTTTTCAATGAAATATCCACATAGCAACTGGCTCACATTTATAATATTTCATTGTGAGCTTGCAGGAATTACAAATTTAAAAAAAACAAACCCAAACCATGAGACTTGGAAGAAGATTCTCTAACATTACAAACATAATTCTGCATCGGAATCTGACAAAAAAAAGACTGAAGTTTTTCTTTTTCTCCAGGCCAACATGACTAGTTTATAGCATTGGTGATCTAAATCTCTGTTATGGGGTTGGAAACTTAAATTTCACAGTATTTCAGCTTCTTTCTAAATACAAATGTGACCTGCATGAACACTGTGTAAGAATATATTTTTAGACGCTAAACATTTTTTCCCATTTGATTACTAAATTTAATTACGTTAGAATTTTTTTTTAATTTGAATAACTACATTTTTCTAGTAATTTTCACTTTATTTGCAGCTTTTACTGGGCCAAGATCTGAGCCAGTTCTCACTTGCCATTTGCTTGTTTTCATCTCAACTTCTTTAGCCCCATTCTTATAATAGATTGTTACTATAAATTCTCAAAATCTGTTCACTAGGTTGACATTATTTCACTTCATGTCATCTTTAACCATTCTCTTTCCCTATTGAAAGCTCCTTTTCCATTTTTTAGAAATAAATGCCTAAACAGTAGCCTCCCAAGATCATAAAAATCCTCTAAACCCACCTAACTATATCTTGGATTATTACCATCCTTATCTTCTACTCCACTGAAACCATATGCTTTAATGTGCTTCCACTTGGTAAATCTGAGACAATTGTGTCTCTTGATTTCCTTCTTGCAATTGACACAGCTCATCTCAAACTTCTACACTATTTTCTCATTACTTTAATATTTGAAGCAAATAGAAAACATAAGACCATGATTAATTGTCTCAATGCCTCAGACCCTTTTCTCTGTTGTTTTGTTACAGAACCGGTTTCTGCTCCACAAGGCTACATAAGCTCCTGTGTTCAGCTCCTATGCATTTCTGCCTGCATATGATGTGGACATATTTTTTTTGGAAAAGAATTGCTCTGCCAAAATGATTCCAACTACTTTAGTTGTAATTCTAGTTACATTTTTAATACTATTTCCAAAATATTAACTCCTTATGGTTAAACCTCCCAGAGAAAAGACTGTTCTCCATGTAACTATGTATGTCTTTAGCTTTCTTGTTTTACTGGCTGTCCCATTTGACAGTTAACACACAAATTTACATTCAGAACTTCGTATCTGTATCCTACTACTGTGACATGAAGGTTCTTCAATGAACACTGATACTACTTCCCCTTACCTGTTTATCCTATTCTTTGACTGATTTTTCCTTACAGCCTAGGTGCTTTCAATTATAGAAAAAAACAAAACCGTTTAAAAAAAACATACACAGAGTCACAGTATGACTCCATGTTGTGGGAAGGGACCTTAGAGATCATCTAGTTCAGACTCTCCTGTCATGGGCAAATAAATCTACTTTTCTCAAAGCCCCTTCCAAGCTGGCCTTAAACACTTCCAGGGATGGGGCATCCATAACATCTCTGGGAAAGCTGTGCTAGCAACTCATCACCGACATAGTAAAGAATTTCTTCCTAATATCTAACCTAAATCTACTCATGGCCTGTTTATCACTACATGCATTTGCAGAAAGTCTCTCTCCAACTGTCTTGTAGGTTTCCCTTCTTGGCTCCTCCATCACTTGGAGACTGAATTTCTCATGAACACATTCCAGGAAGCCTCTGCAATGCTTATGCCCTGCTGTGTTGTCCCTCCAACAGGGCAGCTGAAGTCCCCCATGATGACCAGGGCTTGTGAAAGTGAAGCTGCTCCTATCTGTCTGTAGAAGCCCTCATTCACTTGTTTTTCCTGGTGAGGGGTCCTGTAGCAGTCCCCTATTTTAATGTCATCTGTCCCTGTCTCCCTTTAATGCTGACCCTTAAGCTCTTGGTCAGCATCTCATCCATGCCAAGGTGGATTTCCATTTAAAGGAATTATAGAGATGAAGTCTTTGGAAAATATTTTCCAGTCCCTAAAGTTGCAATTTTTTTTATTTTTACTGAAGTATTGAAGTTTAGGTATCTCTTAATGCAAATTCAATATATTAAACAAACATGATATTCTGGAAATGAAAAAGGGAATCAAATTCCTGCTCATATAAATACATCATCCTAGTGTGAGAAATACTGAATTGCTCAGAATTTCAAAATATTAAAGTTTCTGTAAAGCATTTTGTTATCTAAGTCTTCTTTCTCTACAGCTTTAGCAGCTATTTATTTTCAATGCAGCAGATAAAGAGGAGATCAGTTATGTATAATTTGATATAGCTTGGAATTTTTAGTATGTCAGCCTATTTGAAAATCTGGATAATATAAAGTTATGATATTTCTCTTCCTTTTTTTTTTTTTTTTAATACCACATCCTATCAATATAAAGGTTCCAGATAAAACTTCAGGCCTTACTGGCAAAACCCATCCATGTCTGATTTTCCAGCTTCAGCCAATCTCATTTCCTTCCTTTATTTATTGTTTGCCTTTTTTAAGCATATAAGCAATAAACAACCAGTTTCTGCTATTTCTGTAAAGACTCAAAGTATATTCCAGGATCAACTAAGCATTATGCATTTTATTTTTACCACTGTCTATTCATTAGTCTCATTCAAGAAAAGTTGTTTACAGGGTGTTCATTGTTTGTGGGGTTCTATAAGGGTGGAGAGAATGGGGCAGAAGGCAGCCTGGCCATGGTTTATTGTCATTTTTTGGGGTTTGTTTTTCCTCCCCCCTGACATCTACCAACTTAATTTGTTATTTGCCATGCATTTTAGCCACAAGGTCATTGTAACAGTACAACCCAGATTTGGTCTGTAGAAGTTTTTAAATTTTTCCACTTACAACGGAGTGACTTTGGATGGGTGTTGCTTGGGCTAGACACACAAATCTTGATTTTGAGATGCCCCTTTTGACAAAATCTACTTTTATTAGAAAAACAAATCAGCCCTGGTAGAGCACCTGGAAGAAGATCCTTCTTGCAGCTGCAAAAGAACCTGTATGCTGTCAAACAATTTATTTCAGAGAGATTACATTATTTTATTACTAAAGGTGGCAGGCAGTGATTTAACCTTAATATTTTTGGCTATATTTTAACTGGCAGTTAAGTCTACAACAGATTGCTTAGTAACAAGGCAGATAAAAATGGAAAGGCATAGTGGAATAGCCCAATTTAAGAAGACTGACATACATTGAATCAACCTTGTGAAAAATAATTTTTTTTACTTATACAAAACTTCTATTTTGTAATAGCAATTCAGTTTCTAGCAATCTCTCCTGAAGCAGAAAAAAAAGTTTGAATAGCTCAGGCATGTGACCTGAAAGCTCACAATACAGTAATTAATGCATTAAATCAATTTAAGTTATGTAAAATTACAGTCCTTAAAGTAACAACAAAGATTAAAAATGCCAATACAGATTTTTTATGTTTCTTCCCAACAAGCTGTCTTATATGGAACACACTGCTAAGAGATACAGATTATTAAGTTAAAATTTTAAAAATACTTGAAATTAATAGATAGCAATTACTTTAAAAAGAAAAATGTTAAATATGGGATGCCCTTAGAATAAAAATCTATTTCAGATTCATGCAAAATGATAAACAAAAATTGAATGGAATATTAAACTCACTCCTTCACACAGTCCAATTTTATCCCCAGCTCTTTCAAATCTCCTCATAGTATGGAATTGTAATTTGGGAGACTGAAGAAAGTATTTGAATATTAAAAAGATCTAAATCCACATACCTATCTATCTGTGGAGTCTTTCAAGATTTTTGTCCTCTTTTCTGACTACTTTTCTATACAGCTTGCATCTTAGTCTGAGAAACTAGTTCAGACCCATTGCTTTTGAAAAACATAATTATTATTTATATTTATACATACAGGATTGTCATCAGTAACATGAAGCTTTCATAGGTAAGAGAAAATATAAATTCACTATCAATATGAAGCCATCTTGAGCAAATTGCTGCTAACAGTAGAACTGCCAAAGCAATTCTGGCATAAAACCATGGGGCAATGGGCATAATTTAAAGATTTAGTTACTTCTGCTGTGTTTTCAAAAAACTGCAAGCACTGTTCATTGATCTTATTTAAGGCTATATTTTGCTGAAGTGGGACTGTCAACTGCATTCAACTTAAGAGAGAAAACTTCAGGCTCTTATACCAAACATCAGAGCTGAAATCAAAATATGCAAAATCCACTCAAAAGAAGATTCATCTGCATGACCATATTTTTTTGCCCCTCTTGGCCATTTTTGTGAAAGTCCAGCTACAATATTGTGCAATATGGGAGAATTGTTCCAACAGAATCATCCAAGCCTGAGCATCACCACCTCATCCCAGTTACACCAGGTTCACAGCATGTGCTGCACATCAGTGAGTTGCCTCCCTGGGTGGAAGAATGGCAAGAGCTGGGCTGCTGCCTCAAAACAACCCATCTGAGCTTCATTTCATGTCCTTTTATTTCCCTATTAATCCCAGGAAAGACGAAGCCACAGACAGGCTGTGTTTTTCATGGAGAATGTCAAGTACATAGGGGTACTAAAGCCTTATGAGATAGCACTGCTTGAGAATTCCTAGTGTAAAAATGCATACTGCACTTTCAAGTGCCAAAGTTTAGAGAAATGCAGAAGGTAAAAGCAGACCAACTGTAGAACATATGCAGTATTATTTAAAGGCCAGTAAGTAAAAATAGTACCACCACTGTGCCAAGGAAATGGCAGGATCTCTTTATACTGAATTTCTTCCAGCACAATGATTCATGTTCACTTTGATTACTCAACATTTCAGCATGTAATATTTTTGTTTCATCATTCTTGTAAAGCTAGTAACAAATGTCTTACATCTGCCACTTTTCTTTTACACTGATTTCATGTGACTGATTGTGAGCTGAGAAAAAAAATAAACTTAACCTGGACTGCAAAAATGAGAGGGAAACAAAATACCCTTACCTGACTCTGGAAAAGCTCAGTTTAGCAGATAACTTTTCTTTCTAGATAGTCCAGCTATTATATAATCTTTTTTTTTTTTTCTTGTTTGCTTTCCAAAGCAAAATGCCTGTATGAAGTAGCTGTAGTTACATAACTTAATTCAAGCATTTCATGGACTTGTCCTGAAAAGCAAGGATATACTCCCAAAAGAGCATCTATCTGACAAATGTCAACTGTCTGGCTGTGTTCTACAATACTATTACTATTTAATGACTTATTTTCTGAAAATGTATTATACAATTTTCCAGAGTCATTGATGAATGCTTTCTAAATACAAGAAAAGTGCTGTATAAACTCCTACTGGAACTTGATGACATAATGAAATAAACTTTGCCTGGAGTACAGGAACACAAATATTTGTCTTTAGTCAATTTTTAAAAACACTGCTCCTGAAATATCCTGGCAAGGACCTCTGTTTTGATGCAACTGGTAGCACAGAATACAAAATCCTCATATCACTGAAAATAAATAAAAATAAATATTTATAGACTAATATAGATATTCTGTGGCAATGAAAGGTTTTAGCATTTTTCTTCAGGAAGCTGAGATTTGAAATCTACCATTACAAGGCAGTGGAAGACAGAAGTACAACCCAAAACATCTCTGATGGTATGTTACTTCTTCACTGTTTGCATGCAAGGGACATTGAGGTGGGTAACATGTAGTGCTGCACTGAATGCACTGGAATGGGAGCACATTGTGCCTATCAATCCACTCATCCCTCATCATTCCCTTTGAACAGCTGCACCTTTAACACAAACTGATTTAAAAATATCTGCATCTCATCAATATTTATAGACTTTTGTACATCTAGTCCAGACCAGACCATGAGGGGCCAGAAAGGTCATTTCTACCTACAGAAGTATTTAGAGCACAGCATTGCTATATGGTAAAATAAGAAATAAGCAATGAGGTTAAACTGGGGTGATCTTTGTATTACATTAGGAAGAACACAGGGAGAGATTGAAATAAATGAAGTACACAGTATCCAAAAAATAAAAAAGTTGCTCATCCAGTATTAACTATATTAACTTATCTACCCCATCTATTTAAATTGCAAAATTGTAGAGGCTACCATCTATATTATATCTGTGTGCAGCTTGGACTTGAGACTTAAAGACTGCCTGAACATTTGAACAGCAAGGCAAAGTAAACACTAAATGACAGCATCACCTAATGTCTAGTAAGATGCCAGCACACATTTAGCTCACAAAAAAAACATAGGCAAGAGATTACAGCTAATGAAAATCAGAATACTTTTCAAATTCCTAAATTGAAATCATATTGTCAATGAAAGGAAGTATATTTTAGCTGTGACAAAGAATCCAGAATTCATTTGTAGGGCCTCAGATAAGCTGGTATAAGCATTAGAAGATTTTTAATTGCTTTCTGTAAAGGAAAAGTAGGTTCTAGACCAAATCCTTATAATTAAATGTTCAAGTTAGTAGGAAAAACATGTTCTAATGTAAAATTTAGGATAAAAGCCAAAGTATCGTCAGGGTTTAGGAAGCATTAGTTAAATCTGATGTTTTTAGTTTATCAAGAATAAAATATCCTTGGAAAAGATACTTGGTGTTCAATCCAACACCCAGTCCCTCCTGGAAACGAAATATTTTTTCTAAACTTCACACGTGACTACAGATGTGTAAACTTCAGATGTGATTGATTTGTGATTATGTACAAAACAAACAAAAATTATGGAAACTCTAAAAATCTTTAGATATTAAAGTATCCTTAAAGTATTTTGTTTAAAATATGACATGGATCTTTTTTCTTCATAAGTAACAAACAGAGCTTTTACATCTCCATCAATTTAATCTATTATTATACTTCTCTTGAGGCACTGGATACTATCTACTAATGAAACAATTTGTTAGTGTAAGGACACAGTGTCAGTAACACAGAATGCAGTAGCTCCTTTCACACTACTGAACTATATTCTGTTTCTGAGAAAAACAGGTTTATCAAGAGCCCACACTTTAATAAACAAGATTCAGTTGTTAATATTGGCTGAGTATTCTTGTGCTTAAAGCTTTAATGAAGGATGCTAAACAAATTAATCTGTTTTCAGCATTATGAAGCCCCTCCATTTCACAATTTCACCTCTGCACTGTACTAATGCAGTCCCAGGATTTTTGGACTTTAGCAGGACTAACACAAAGTATTTAATCCAAACAAGATGTGGTAAACTGACAGCAACATTTAAAAGTTATTATTTTATCTTCAAAGATATGAGAGAAAAGACAGGAGGGTAAGGATTAGAAAAGGAAGATTTGATTATGATCTTAAAACTTGCAACATGCTTTTGCAAGGAAAGCTATCCAACAATTGCTTACATGATTACATTTTTTTTCTGGATATGTTCCACCTATGTCTAAGAGCCTGGAATTTGAAGCACACCCTCAATGCTTGGCTGGGAAATCTGACTTAACATGCCTATTCTACCCCCAGCTGGGGACACCCAACACTTTTTTGCTTACCCCAAACCCCACCATGGTGTCTCGTCACACAGCAGAGCACTCCATGTGCTCCATTACATTGTGGAGCACACCTACACTCTGCTGTTCCAGCTTTTACTGGTTTATGTTTCTTAGGGTTTGCTACCATTTTGCTTTTACATCATACAAAATACTAGAATTCTTGTAGGTGGCATTCTGCAATACATTTTTTAGCCAAAACAAATAAATATTAGTTTGTTTTACAATACATAATTTTATTTTCCAAGAGCTGGAATTGATTGGAACAATGAAAGATTACTTTAGTTCTTTATTCAATTCTTACCTGAGAAGAATATGTGTGACCATCTGATCCACAAACAGGATTGGTATAAACTACTGGACACTGCTTGCAGTTTGATGAAATGGGACCACCCCTCCACTGTTTATGGCCTAAACCAGCCTCTTTCATACTGTAAGTAAACAAAAAGTATGTAATTCTGATAAGCAGTAGTAAAAATAGAACATATTCAGGGTATTTTAATGAGCCTTTACAAACAGTAAGCCATACATACTTTGAACCATAAAGTTTTCTTTTACTTAAAAGGCTGTCAATGTCTTTGGCATAACTTCTTCACCTTTGTACTTTACTCACTGTAGTGATACTTGATTCCTGCATATTATTTCACTTTCTAAGACATATGAGTAGAAAAGAAATGATTAAGATAATGCTTTGGGGACTGTTACACTTATTGATCAGTGAAAGATGTTGGAATTACATGGCATTTACTCTTTTTGTTATTGAACAGTATGAATAGAACTATATTCAGAACTAAATACTGATATTTTATGAGGCAACATTTAGGTTTTAGAGATCTGCATGATAAATACTTCTCTAGTAACAGGGAGGTGGTCCAACTGTTTGCCCCACTTTGAACACTGTCTTTCACTGTCTACAGTTTGCAAAATTCAGTCAAAACTCAATATATAGTCTAAAGGGAGAAAAACAAATTAATCTACTGGACCACAGAATCAATCTACACAATCATATATGTATATCTTCATATAAACATATACAGAGCTATATGGATTATTTCAATTTAGGAAAAGGCTATGCTGAGTCAGAATAAAAGTTTAAAATAAGTTACTGATGCTTCTTCACAATATTTTATAGCTTTCAGTTTGTGATATACAGCCATCTTCAGACTGACATGCTCTTTCTCTGTAGCTTTCAATTCATTATTATTCATTAATTTTTCCAGTATTTTTTTCAACTATGAAAGCATTTAGCAGCCATTGTATCATGAAACAGCTCCTTTATGACCTAAAAATATATTAAGTTACTTCTTGCATATAAATAAAAAATAAACAATAGTGCATGATTTTTATATTGGGTTTGGTTTTTTGGGTCTTAATACTACTGAGAATACAGCAATGACTTATCAGAACACACACAAATGTTCAAACTTATATAATCTCAAATCAAACATTCTTTCATGGAGCAGAACTCTCAGAGAACTCTTTCACCTACAGATAATCAAGAACTATTTTGCTAGTAATGAATCATTTTTTGAGAAGAACTTGTCTGGAGTAATAAAAAGAAACATGAGAAAATAAACTCCTCATCCTCTGGTTTTATAATGAGCAGAGTAAAAGGCTAAAAGCATACACCTAAGAGTAAACTGGTGATGACAAAAAACAAAAGCCCATTTCCAAGTCATGCTAATGTTTATGTGAATAATTTTAGCTGTAAATGTGGTCTTTTAAAAAAAAAGGAAAAAAAAAATCACAGCAATCACAGAATTATAGAAGTTTGCATTCAAGTTATGTTGTGTAATGAAATTCTGAACTGCACAGATTTTTTACAGTGTAAACAGGAAGCTGAAATGCTGCATACAGAAGGTGTCAGTTACTACTGAAAAAGCCAAAAATAGATTTAGTTTTATGTAGCATAATGGATAATAAAATATCAATGCAGGAAGTTTTTATGTCCACCAGGAAGCATTAAAAAGGAAACAATTTGAACATACCACCTTAATTAACAAGTAGCAATCCTTTCTGATGAGTTGCACAATTTGAAGACAAAGCAAAAATCATCCTGTTTCCATTATAGCAAAAAAAAAAGATAAACTGTGTCTTTGATTATGTACAATATATAGTAATAATTAGACTATTGCTGCTTCTTTCACTTGACTGAAAGCATTCCAGTCATTCACATGAGTTCCAGCATCATTAGATTATACAGATGGCTGCATCTTTCTCTAACTTCTTGTTACTTTTATAGCTCACAATTATCCAGAAGTGCCCCAGTAGCCTGAGGCTACTGACAGGACAAGCATCCCAACTATCAACCTGATGCAATTTCTGTTTATCAGAGATACAGTAACTTTAAAATGATGTACAAATAAATTGCAGAAGTTCCAGACATCAATAGAGAGAACCTCATTGACATCAGCAAAAAACAAACTGGAAGCAGAATTTGTGTGGCACACAGGGGACTTGGTGTAGATGCCTAAAATAAATCAAAGAAAGGACTACTGGTGCTTAGTGTTTTCGTATATATACATGCTTGTGTATGCTCTTGATGAAGACAAAGAAAGACAGAGAAAGGAAAAAAAACCCTCCTGTTAGATGAAGAGAAATAAAATCACCTGAAGCAAAAGAGGTATCTCAGACAGGATCACAAGGACAATGAAACTAGAACAAGCTCAGAACACAGTTCTGTCATGAGCAGAGAGGTATGAAGAAAACAGAAAATATTTGATATAGTCAGAGAAATTACCTTCCTCAACTGAACTCTGCTTTGTTAGGCTTTTAGTACAATGATGCTGAAAGTGCACCATATTACCAAAGCTACTGAACAGCTATTTTTGACTGTCAGACACTGACAGGTAAATATGAAAAGTCAATTAAAAATATTTTCAATGCCAGTTATGGTAGATATGTGCATTTTAAAAAATAGCTGAATAATGCAATTTACTTATGTACTCAAACTTTTCCTTTCACCATTATTTAGCTACATCAGATTTGTTTCTGTTGACTATTTCTTTGCAACCAGGTGTTGGTGTTATGTTTTTTACAGCTAGGCAATGACATACAAATTACTGACACGGAAATAACTGAGAAACTACTGTGATGATAAAAATTATATTGGGATATGATAATTGATATATATAAATATTCCGAAATAAGTACAAAGCTATAACACATAATTGGTTATTATTTATGTGAGATATGTAGATAAAGCAATATATATTTAAATTTTAAAATGTTAAGACATGGAAAAAAATAGCAAACAAGGCAGTTACTTCACTTCAATAAATCACTTGTTTCTTCCTTGTATTTATTATAATTCAATATGCAAGAAGACAACCCAGATGACTGCAACTTGCAGCTAATAACATTTTGTCACTGAATTTTGTGATTCTACTGCAATCACTATAAATGTTCTTGCACTTGTTAGTATGTTGTCACATTAATGATATGATGTCATAAGAAAGTCAACCTCTTCCACCAAAAATTTCCTGAAAAGGCTTTGGTACCCGTCTCATAATAAAATAACTGTTACTGAATGCAATCTCCACCTTATCTGATATTGTTGACACCTAAAGGATAAAATTAAATATATGGGCCTAATTTACAAGCAATGCTTCTGATTGCATTAATTTGCATACACCAAACTGTGCATGCCTGCCTAGAAACATAATTAGCCAATCTGCCCAATTAGTCTAGCCTATGTACCTGTTTGCAGACACAAACTTACCTTCCTGTATACACAAATTGTGCCTGCAAATACTTTGAGAATACTTAATGTAGTCCATTTAAAATTTAGCTTTGAGCAACTCTTTGGCAACATGAATTATTTAATATCTATATAATGCATAAGTGCCCTATTCAATTGAAAAATGGCATTTAATAGCTAGATTTGATAATCTTCAAACACATTTTTTCAAAACTGGTTGAAAAAAGTGTGAGTTACTAAAAATTATTCTTTGAAAGAACTCTTGCAATTCTTCTCTGATAACTACATTTGCATCTTCAGGAGGTTTTAGAGTTATTCCAATTTAGAGAGTCAGCCTGATTATGTTTTGTCATGGCCTTTGGAGGACACAATCAGCCTGTGTAAGATTAACATAATCAAAAAAAATACTTGTATCATAAAATCTAAATTGCTTTCTTTAGAGTTGCCTGAATTTCCTTCAAAGCTGCCTTTTCATGTAGAAGTCTCTTGGAAGAAAGCCATAGTTGTTAATATATTGTTAAGATTTTTCTTTCAAATGTCAAAAACCTTTAAATTCATTACTGCCAGTCTTTTTGAGTATATTATTTTCATTTGTTTCTTTACTTTGCACTACTTCTAAAAATAGTAGAAAAATCCGTCTGAATAAACCAACAACAACTGAATTAAACTGAGATAAACAGAACAAAAATTAGTAATATTAATGTGGAAATCAAAATAAAATATATTTTAACAATTTTAGCAATTTATAGATTAACATTTTTGGTAAGACATTTGTATTTATTGATAAGCAGTCTTAGTGTAGACTGAATGAGTTCGCAAGTGTACTATTTTCATAAGACAAAAAAACAAAGACTGCACCCCAACACAGAAATCATAGGATCATAGAAGATTTTAGCTTTGAAGGAGCCTTAAAGAAAATTTGATTCCAAACCCCCTCCCATGTCAGGGATACCTAACCCTACACCAGGTTGCTCAGAGCCCCATCCAGCCTGGTCTTGAACATTGCCAGGGATGGGATATCCACAACTGCTCTGGGCAACCTTTTCCAGTGCCTCATTACCCTCACAGTGAAGAATTCTTTGCCAGCATATCATCTAAACCTACTATTTTTCAATCCCATCACAAAATGCCCTTGCAGAAAGTCCCTCTCCAGATCCCTTGCAGGCCCCCTTCTAGGTGGTACTACAAGGTTTCTCCACAGCCTTCTCTTCTCTGGGCTGAACAACCTCTCTCAGCCTGTCTCTACTGGAGAGGTGCCCCAGCCCTCGGAGTATCTTTACAGCCCTCCTCTGAATCTGCTCCATCCCATCCACATCCTTCTCATGTTGGAAGCCCCACACTGGATACAGCACTCCATGTGGGGTCTAACAAGAATGGAGTGGAGGAACAGAATCACCTCCTCAACCACCGGCCATGCTTCTTTGGATGCAGCCCAGGACACAGCTGGACTTCTGGGCTGTGAGTGCACATTGCCAGCTCATGTACAGCATCCCCAAATCCTTCTGGGAAGTGCTGCTGAGATTCCCATGGGCCCACTTCTGGAGTTTGTCCAGAACCCTCTGGATGGCACCCTGTCCTAGAGGAGTGTCAACAGTACCACAAAGCTTGGTGTCATCTGCAAGTTTACGGAGATCCATTCAGGTGGAATTTCCTGTCCAACATTATTTATGGATATGCTTACTACAGATCTGACATAGTTCCATGCATGTCCTATATTTAACTAGAAATGATCACATACATATAGTTGAAGCAGATTTTGCTTAGCAAATGCCAGAGATGTGGAAAGCAATCCTGTATATAACAGACCTCATTTTCTGTCACAGAAACCATGCACTTAGACTTTTCTAAAGACAGAGGTGCAAGTTTAGTGTCAACTTAATATCTGTAATAACTCTATCACGATATCTGTTTAAATTAGCAGATCAATAAAATTACTTCAAGAGAAACAAGTGAGGCACATTTGCATAAACAATACCTAGATAATAAGACTATTAAAAAAATTAGTATTTACCATTTTTACCACATATTTTCATTTGCAGTATGACTTCTGTGAATGTTCTGCATTTTATTCCTACCTACTTTACAAATCCCACTTGGAAATCCTGAGCTACAGATGCTGTCAAATCTTTAGACTCACCCACTAAAGTTAAGAGTTGAGCATAAACTATATTCTCACTGTCTCTAAAATCTAGGCATGCTGGTCAATGAAGCAGCAAAGCACACTCCATCAGCCCACAAGTATTTGCAGTTCAGACCATGAGAATAGGGAAAAATGGCATCCATTTCCCAGTTAACCCACAGCTGAGTGAGTTAGCCTCCCTTCCTCCTGAGGAGTGAGGTTTTATTATGACATGGATGAATAACCTTGGCACACACTAAGGAAACTACTCAATTATGAGGAAGAATTATCAGAAATTAAGCAGTGTGGAACCATGCAATGTAAGAGAGGTATAACTGCAGACAGAACTAAGATTGTTGAACAAGATCAGTCAGGAGTGGAGAGAAAACAATTCACAAATATGAAAATTTATAAAAGCAAAAAACAGAGACAGAAGCCTAAACAACACTGAGGATCAGTCTGTTTCAATGAGCCATGGGATGCTATACATGTTATACTTTAACTGTGTGGCCAGCAAAGACCCAATGAGTTTCTGGAAAGAGGTGGAGAGCATTGTCTGTACAGTCTAAAAGCAAATTAGTGCCAGCTAAATATTGTGCCCAGTGGCCAATAAACGATTTTATAATTTTAGGTAGCATGTATCCTGCCTACAGAGCCTTTGTGCACTGTAAAAAGTACTTGAATAAAGTGGTTCAGAAAGCAAAGATTACAACAATAACTTCACAAATTAAGCATAAATTGGAAGGAAATCTTGGATGAAGCAGGTGTTTTGCACATGGCAGAATGAGACACCTATCAGAGGATGTCTAATTTGGCTCTTCAGCATAGTTATTTTGGCCTCCACCATGGGAGCTGGAGAACAGTAAAGTTACAGAGAAAGGTCTTTCAATTATTTTGATAATGTATGAAAATGTATCATCATGTAAATGAAAAAGACGCTTCCTTTACTTGATATTGTTTTCACATAGAGATCAAACAAAATTACCACTGACTTCATAATTTTTAAGCTTATCAACTTACCTACTGTTTTTCCTCATTCTAGTATTTAGAGGATTTCCTGTACTTCATATAAGAATTGATCTAAATATTACTTCTTTCCTTTCAGTGGATATATGCATTTTTACTCATTCAATAAGAAACTAAGGATCTAATAACTTACGAGGTTACTTGAGTGTTACAATTTTTTTTTTAAAGGCTTTATTTTAATCTATAAAATCTTATGCATTCCATCACATATCTCACTAATAATCAATATTTAAATTTTTCACAAATCAAACTGATAGAAATAAAGTTGCAAAGATTTCAATAGTTTCAGTGACTACATGGGATGCTCACAATTTTAAGTCATTCCAGAATTGAAGCCTCAAAAAATTTAATACACATTTAAGTTGACATAACATAGAAACCATATTAGAAAAGAAACTGCAATTCATACACACACACACACCCCCACTTTACAATTATGTATTATTTTAGAAAGGTTTTTAATAGTGTATATGAATTTATGAACTTAGACTTCACCTTTGATCACCAAGATATGCAAATGTCTTTCATAAGTGCTTTTTATGCTAATCTAAGTGCTTGACCTTGTAATAAGGCAGTGTTTTAATAATTTCTTAGAGATATTTATTACCTTTTCCCAGAACTGCTTTCATTTTATAAAGCTAAAAGAATTACTAAACACATTTCAAACCTATAGTTTTCTACTTTGCAAAGACAGAATATTATATAGATTTTGTGTGTGTACTCAGCCTTGCAGAGTTTACCTCTTTGAATATAAATATATTTACTATGTATTAGTTCTACTGGAAAAAGACATCAATTTGTGTTCCAAAGGAAAGCAGACATTTTTCAATGTTTTCTAAAACAGCACAGAAGCAAAAGTAAACTTTTTTGTTTTACACATTATTTAATAAAGCAGAAACCTTATTCTTTAAAACAGTAAAGACTTCTTTTTAGTCAATAGATGTAATTTTAAAAACTATGTGTAACAACCAGAGTATGGTGCCATATCAATAATTCTTAGTAGTTTGCTGAACAGGAATCTAAAACTCCCTAGTAGTAAGAAAAGTCTAATAATTTCATTTGATTATCATCACTTAAATAGGATTCCTATGTATCAGCAAATTTAGCAATTGCAAAGCTGCAAGTCAGGGTAATGGTTTAAATTTTTCAATGATTGTATATCTATTATTGAGAGAGAATTCAAAGATATTAATTCAGAATCTGTTTTGCATAATATGATGCTGTCACCTGCATTTGATAGTCCAATTAAAGACACAGTTTTCATTAGAGAGAACCTTAATGCTTCTGATTTATAAAAAAATGAATGAATAAAAATAATTTAAACATAAAACAAAATTAAAATAAATGAAACAGTCAAATCACTAATAATCACTTCTACAACCCAAAGTAGACAAATAGTAACAATATTTTGATTAATATTTATATGAGGACATCTACTCCTACAACACTGACTATGTTCAACATAATTACAGAATAATTTTCACTAGAAAATAGCTACTTTTCCTATTGGCTCAAAACACTGGCTGCCACAAAAATGCTCTTTCACCACTATAAGAATAAACTGATATTGCACTCATCAGATTCAGAACCCTGCAGAGTGATTCTCATGCAATCTATCTTTCTCATTGCCTGGCAAGTGCAAGTTGCACCCCTGCTGCCCACACTCACAGCTCTTTCTTCCCTCATGTAGGATTAGTCAGTGTCTGCTTAAAAATAAAGACAAAAAAAGGAAGAAAAAACCATTTGCAAGCATCACAGTAATCAATATCTGAAAGAAGGAATTCCATTTTCTTTCCTTAATATTATCAACATATATCTGCTCTGTTAATGACTTAAATTTATCTTCTATATACTAAACTCTTAATGCAGGATTACAGGTAGAAAATATCAGTTATTGATCAAATTCAAAAGGACATGTTTGGATTTTTTTTCTTTCTGAAGAGTAAATATAAAAGGTAACTAAAGAAACATACTTTGAATCAAAACTGAAAAATTTAAGGAGAGACATTAGTAACTATATATCTCTCCAGGTTGAATTTAACAATTCTGAGCTATTCATTAGACCTGTGAGAAATAATAAGCTACTTCTACAAAGATTATATTCAAAGTATTCATGTTCAGGGATCTGAATATCCCTTAATTGCACAAGTTACTCAGGGTGGCTTCACCCTACAGCACAAAACCTTGCAGCCATCCATTTTAACAAATGTTCTTTGTTCTTTTGCACAGCTTTGGAGTGAGTGATACTTCCCTGCTCCCCAGCCCGTTTCAGCTCTTATTGTACAGTATCTAACTCCACTCATCAGCGTGTCCATCTGTGTGGTTGATGCTGCACCCACCATCTACAGTTCAGCTTCTTAAACCTGCCAGGTTTAATTTATAGTTCTCCCCTCCTCCAGAAGTACCACAATTAATTTCCATAAACAGTAGAATTGGTATATTTTTACTTTAAACTGCTATATTACAGAAACCGGGTAATACAATTCTACCTACCCTGTACACTCATTTACATTAAACAACTTTGAATGGGACGCATACTCTAGCTAAATCAAGAATAATTCTGCTAAACAAGAAAACCACATAACAGACATAAGAGACCTCTTTATGTAGTATCTTGTGCCTGGTGCTGTGGAGCAATACAGGGACACGTAGGAATAGGACAAGAGGTAATGTCTTTACACTGAAAGAAGTTAGGTTTAGATCAGATACAAAAAGAAATTCCTCAGTAAGAGCGTGGTGAGGCAGTGGAACAGGCTGCCCAGAGAAGTTGTGGATGGCCTTTCCCTGGAAGTGTTCAAAGCCAGGCTGGATGGGGAATTAAGAAACCTGGTCTAATGGAAGGTGTCCCTTGCAGGGGGTTTTACTTTATTTTAAGGTTCCTTCCAACCAAAACCATTCTATGAACAAGGCTTGAAATAGGCCAGCTGTCTTGATAATTCTAGTGTGCAAGGATTTTCTGCCCTTAATTCTACAGCCAAAATAATTTCAAAAGCATAAAGATAATAACATGTCTGTGGTTACAGATTGTAAGACACAGCACACATCGACAGAAAATTATGTTATGCAATGGTGCTCAGGATTACAAGTACCATCAGTTTAAATTAAAACTAAAGAACTATTATCCCAAGCTAGTTTTGCTATTGTGGTTAGTCTAGATCACTTCTGACAAAGGCTGTGATGTTTTTAGATGGTGGTGTTAACCAGCTGCTAAAAGAGCGCTGTTTTACAGTTCATGAGTTTTTAAGATAAGTATCTATGTCTGTGAATCAGTATCTCATAAAAGTTCTGTATTCTGGCACTGGTTAATAGCTATGGCATGTCTGAAAGAGAGAATTCCTTTAGATCATGTAGACAACTGTCAGCTTACTGTACTGTAATCTTCCAAGTACTCTTTAGATAGATGGAAGAGCACCTATCAGCACCGATTTTCTCCTGCAGAGGCAGAGGAAAGGAGAAAAAAACAAACAAAAAACAGACAGAAAGGCTTTTCAGCTTGATATTATCTTTTCTGCCAGCATGATGTCTTCTGAGTTTATGAATTATGTCTGATAACATCAGAAAATGGGAAGATAAAGCTGACAAGCTTTTATCATATAGAGGTCTACTCAGATAAAACGTATAGCAACAAGTGCATAGTAAGATGATAAAAGAGCAAAACTGGGTTGTCAAACAATTAGCAGTGGAGGACCATCTGCTGCAGTATACTAACTTACTAGAGTGATATTCTTTTATATTGAAAGAACATAAAACTTTTTCTTTTTCTCCTTGCTTACTACTGAAGGCTAAGTTTAGTTTTGGAGTGCTTCTCCTCAAACCTGACACAGGTAGCTCAGGGCAGAGCCTGCCTAGGTAAAGACATCCATGCATGACAGAGTAAATCCCAACCATCAGCGAGTACCATTTCTATTAAACACTCACTGTGCCACAGGTCTGTACACTGTGGTCATCCATACTGGCAGATATGCAGGAATTCACTGAATGAGTATCAAAATCTGCTTAGATAAACTTCATGGGAAAAGAGGGCAAAACTGATAAAATATAAAACCCAGTTCAACAAAGCATTGCACCAGCTAAATATAATAAAAGAAAGAGCAACACCTGTACAGTCTCCATTTTGGCTGCATATTGCTTTTGTTTGCCCTTGTTCTTCAAAATTTGACCACATTTTGCAACAATACTGATGTTCCCTAAGTGCTAGTTTTAATTTGTAATATCCTTTTACCTCTGATCAAATCCAAGGATCATCAACAGTGACTTTCACTGAGGGAGAAAGTTCCCTTCTCAATTAGGAAGCAACTTAGCTTTTTTTATATATTACAAGTGATGATTTTTATAGCTTGAAAATATTCACATTTTAAATAATGTACAGTGTGTTTTACTTATTAATCTGCTTTCGTCATAGACATATTAAATCCAAAGAGATAGGTACAGTTATTGCTCTATTGAAAATAAGCCAAACAGTTTAAAAGAAAACTGCTACTTTCATTGCCATCTATAAATGAAGTTTATACATAGATTATTTGTGCTATTGCTCAAGGCAAGAAAATCAAAGAGATTTAAAATGTGAGGTTTTCTAGTCTGATAATGCCCACATATAAATAAATCATTTTACAGATGGAAATTTAATACAAAACAGACATATCCAGAATGAAATGTGTGCCAGAATAGCAATGAAAAAAAATTGTCAATAATACTGCCAAAGTAGTTTTACTAACTACTGTAATGTTATTTCACATTATTTAGCCTAGCATGACAAAAATGCTCTTTTATTATTTATGTTTGCATTTTATTTTCCCTTATGTCTGTAAGAAAAAGAAAACCTGATTCCATAAAATAATCTGATAGGCAAACAAGTGGATATAACTTATTTTTGTGCCATTAGGAAGTCAGTAATTTTCCAATCTTAATATATTTTCCTTTTCTATTAATGTTCATACACATCAGCAGTATAGACTCTTCCTTACTTTTTCTTTCTTCCTTCCTCAATTACTCTAATATGGGTCCCATAAAATGGTACCTACAAGATAACACATAATCCATTTCTTTCAAGCCACCATAAAGCATCTCTGACTGGATATGACTGCATAAATAATAAGCCATGCTGAGTGAAAACACAAAGTACTGTGATAAAGAAAAGTAATATAGAAAAATGGAAAAGAGTTATTTAAGAGAGAGAAAAACAGTAAATAAAACTACAACAAAAATGCTAAAAGAGAAATTCTTAAATAAAACAAAAGCACATTACAAAAGGTAAAACATCAATAATCAATATTTCTGGGATGGTAACACAAAGAGAATTGCGGTTCAGCTTTTAGGGCTCTGTAGTTTCACATCTTCATTCTGCAAAATGAAGACATTAAAATTTGGAAAATTCTCTGAGTATTTCAAAAACCATTCAGAATAACTGAAAAATCAGATACTTAAGACTTCACCTTTTCCTCCACTTAATTACTCCTAAAGAGTCTACATTTTCATACAGCCGGGGCCCTTGATGGTGCCTCAGCTGGACACCCCTAGTGCTCTGCATACCATAACACAATATTGATCCTGATTTAGCTGCCCAATTTCATCTTCAAAGTCATGACTCTGCAAAACAAACAATTCACCACTCAGCCTCACGGCTGAACATGCTTCCAAATACTTTGCTTAGAAGACTAACCACAAATTCAGCTTGGAAATCGCAAAATCGCAATGCAGTAAGAGTGATAAAAATGCTGCAGTGGCATGGAAAAAGGAAAAAATAATCTACTGAGAGATGACAAATGGAAATAAATTATTTTCTGCTCCCACTGTGGGGCAAAAAAAGCATTCATAATTTTCCTGGGAAAGTATCTGTTTGCAGACAATAAGGATTTTTTTAAAAAAAAACCCTGAGAGAAGACAGTGTACTTCTTCCAGCAGCATTTTTCCTTCTCTACTTCATAGTCTAGCTCAACTTTTATTTTTATTGCAGTCTTTATAGGTTCAGGCATATATAATCAACTGTGTCTTTCAATAACTAAATTACTTTGGTAAACAGTAAATTGTGGTCTCTAACTGGATGAGTATCCAGTCTGCTGATCAAATACAGAATCTTCTTGTAGAAAGCGGCTGGAGAGCTGGAAAGGAGCAGCTAAAAGGAAAGATAAAAGGAAAATAGGAGTAAAGTGACCAGAAGCAAAACTTATAACTCTCTTGTGAAGAACAGGTTTGTTACATGCCGGAAATATCAGCTGTCTTACCTGCATGCTAGCTTGGAAGATTGCTTTAGCTCTTCACACACACCTTTCTCAATCTTCCTTTTAACTAATGTGGACCAAGAGCTCTGTGGCAGTAATGTCTTTCGAAATTAAACAGATTCTTAAAATTTGCTTGGAATCTGCTGCCTTCTATATTCTCTCTTTTCCTTCATTCTGAGAGTAAATTAAAGTAGCTGAGCAATGATAGCAGAAATAAGTTATTCTGCCATAGTCATTCTTACAAAGTTAGCACTAAGTAAAGCACCCATATTCCAGGGTTTTCATCCAGATGTCTCTTTAGGTTTTTGATCCTATTCTTAACAGCTCAGAAGTGTTTCTCCTTCTGGAATGTGTCATTTATCAAGGTGGACATAGATAACAGGACTATTAAATACATTGTGAGACCTCACACAAAATTATTTCTTAATATTTACAGACTACCCTCTTCTGCATTCTTTACAAATTTCCATTGTTGTGTTTGATTTTATAACTACTGCATCTGCATAAATTTTCCAAGTTCTTCATAATGACCCTTTGTGTCTGCTTCTCAGTTGAGAGAAGAGAATAAACAATTACTGATTTTATTAGAAATTACCTTGTTTTCCAATTTGAAGATAGGAGAGGTGAATCAGAGCGTGACAAAAATATTGTACTTCAGGTAAAAACCTCCAGCATTTGTACTTTGAAGTAAATAGTTATAATGATGTCATATAACTTCTAGATATGAGTATACATCTAGAATATGAAAGAAATTCAGTTTTCTAAACATTTCAAGTGTGTACAAAAAAAAGCTGAAGCTACCCTAGAAATGTTACTGTAATAATGAGTAAGGGAATAGCAAGCCCTCCCCTCCTACTACCCAACATGTACATTTATTTTATGATAGCTAAGAGCATACAGAGGATCTTGGCTGTACCTTCATACATTTTAGAAAGTGTAGTAGCATACTCCAAATATGCAAAATCAATCATTGATAACCTCAGGATATCACTCTCCTATAGTCGTAAATTTATCATCCTACTCCTCAGCTTAAATCTCCTCTTAATCTTTTATTTGCTCCTACCTTGCACTTCTCCTTGAGTTTGGGGTTGAAGAGGAGATGATGGCTGGAGTTATTCTTAGAAGGAAGATCCAACACAAAAAGCTTGGAACATAATTTGTGTTGAATTTAGGGATCAAAACTTCAAATAAGCTTCTTTAAGTATGCAAATCTTTGTACTACAAATATTCACTGACAATTAATGTGCAAATAGTGAAGGCAAAGGCAAGAGGAACGCATTCTTCAAGATGTGCAAATGTTTTCAGAAACATTTATATTCCCAGATCTTCGGCTGATCAAGAAATGAAGTAATCCCCAAATTACAATAATTATCTTAAACGTTGAAAAATATGAAACTCTCTGACAAGAAAAAGCCCACGTAGGTATATTTCTCTACAAAACATCTTTCCCAGAGGCATTATTTCTAAGATTTAAAAGGTTGTATTTTACAACAGTTGTTATTTTAGACTCAGAACTAAAATAATCTACAGTTAAGGAAGAAAGAATAATAATTAGAAAACAGAACAGAAATTATGCCTCATACACAGTCACACTCAAAACCACAAAGAATTAAATAACTTTAAATCACAGTGAAAAAGTTAAGCACTGATGAATACATATCCTCCAAGATTATAATTTTGGATGGCTTGATCCATACGTGCTACGAACCAGTTCTACCCCATTAGTTAGAGGAGAAAAGCTGTTCTGAACATAGGAGAGAACTGATGCTTCTTTTTCTGTGTAGTTTTGTTTATTTGGTTTGGGGTAGCTTGTTTGCTTTACATTGTTTTATGGAACAGCCTAGGAATTGCAGGTCTGCATCTATTAGAAAAGTGATAATACTGTAAGCATTGTTGCTATTGCATTTGCAACTTCAGGCAACACAGTCTATAAAATAAGGGTACATCCTGAATGTTTTGCACTTTTGCAATCTTGTAAAAAACCACACTCTATTATTATAAAATGCTTATATAAATTTTACCCCAAAGTGTACCTGCTACCTGTGCTTGAATGTTCAAATGCATCACTGAAGTTCTGTGTTTGAAAGAAGTATCCCTCAAAGGAATTGAACCAGAACACGCTGGAGTCACAGCTATTCTGAGCTCAGGTTTCCTCAGGTGTAATCCCTTCTTTGCCTCCCTCAGGAATTCTGTTTAGACAGAATCTGAGTATTTCTTTGAGATTTCTGGACACACAGTCTACAGTGCCACACATCATGTGGATAGTCTGTGCATATACAATAAACCCAAAACAACTCTTCAAACCACTGGATAGATAGTGCCTGAATTAAGACAGTGGATCCCACAGATTTAGGAAGCTTTAAATCCAGCTTTAACTGGACTGTGATTGTAAGAATTTTTCGTTATTATTATTACTATTACTAGAGAAGATGCAGAGGTGTTTTGGAAAAAGTATTTGTGTGGTGTAAATAGCCCAGTATGTAGATTTTGACATTAAAAAAAAAAGGGAAATTTTTTTTTTTAGGTAATAAAAATATATAAAAGATATCGTAGTCTGTGGTGAAAGCTGCATACCTAAGCAAAATACCTCTGTTCTCCTGTAACAGGCTACAGCCCTCTGTAAAGCAAACCTATTTCAGACAATCTGGACATGTGAAAAGGGGTTTTGTATTTGATTTTAAACACAAGATAAAAATACTACCAGACACAAAACCCCCTTATATAATTGACCATGTAAGAAACAGAAACATTTAAGAGACTCTAACACCCCTTTAGCATTCTGAGTACACTATCTGTGTTCCAAAAGCAGTAGTACATTTTACTGTAAAGTAGCAATATATGCACATACTTCACTCGATGATGACAAACACCTCCAGCTACTACACTTAATGGATTTTTCAACATTGGAGACCTTAAATGTATTGTTTTACATAAATGGAAATTAGTACAATGATTTCTATTCCCTGAACACTACTGCTACTTGGTTTCACACACTATCCTTTTCCCACCACTGGTACATAAGCAAACAAGCAGATATATTCAGAGCCTATAAACACAACTTATGAACGACAACTTTCACATAAAATGAAATGCATAAGAACTGATGCTAGATAATAAAAAAAGCACCTCATTATAAGCAAAATAAAACATTAAAATCTGTGAAAGAACCCTTCATACACAAGCATCCTGAAATTCTACCATGTTCCATTACGTAGTATCAGAGTATTTCACTAATACAGAAAAAAAATTAAAAAAAAAAAAACAAAAAAAAAAAACCCCTAAGACATGAAGAAACTCCAAATTAAGCATTAAGTGATTACAAATGTTTGCATCAGCTATTTTAAAATTGATAATATTTTCTAATAAAGTACACTGAAAACTGATTCTGACAGCTAATTTTTAAAGCACCATAAAAATTTATCACAAGCTTAACACATATTTTTAGGAAGGGGCATTGAACTGTTCCCGAATTCACTTTGCCTACCTTTTCTAATAAGCAATAAAAAAATCTCATAATTTTGTATTATTTCAATATTTACAGTTGTACACAGTGAGTTATTGCTGTGGACTGCAATCACAACTTCATAGTTAAGGGTGGAGAAGTAATTTAAAATCACTGTCTTCATCATTCTTCCTAATCTTTTTTTTTTTTTTTAAATGCCATCTTTTAAAGTAGATTCTCAGGAATACTGTAAGGGAAAAGACCATTTTAAAACAACACAACAAAAGCTGACACACCATTTTTACAACCAGGACAGTATATTAACATCCCCTAGAATTAGTCAAAATTATACACTCTACCAGCAAAGCTTTCCTAGATAGTCCCATTTCCTAGTCACATTCTTTCCTGTTGTCTACTTTATGAATAGAAGTTTTCTAAGTCCCTGCTTCTTAAGAGATTGTACAAATGAGTGTGTCTTCAGCCACCAACAGCAAGATAGAAATACAGCTGAAATCCATTCTCTTGCATAAAAATCCAATCCTAATTTATAACCTCATTGCAGAATTTCTAAGTAGAAGTCTCTTGACCAAAAAAAAAAAAAAAATCAAACAAAAAAAATCATCACATGCACTGATTACCCAGTGCACCCTCTCACTCCTACAGGCAACTGAGAATCTCAACAAGCTTCTTCTTGAGCAGGTGGAAAATTAGTAGACTCAGGACTTACTAAATTAACTGAAGTCCATATGATGTAGTCTTGCATAGAGCTCCACATTTTCTTTAAAAAAAAGACTGTCATGGATTTTTGAATGGGGAAAGTATACTGGACAACTCCTGCTCTGCTAACATATAGAATACAAAGGCTCTGCTTAGGTCTCTTTTATTTAAAATCTCTTTTACATACTAAAAACAAACAAAAAGAATAAAAAAACCCCCGAGCATTAAAAAATTAGTATTTTCAGTTTTTACAGACACAGTCTGAGAAGGCCAGGGATAACGTGGTTTTTTTGTTTTTTTTCTATAAGGACAGCAATTTTTGAGTTTTGAAGCTGGACAGCAAAAATTATAAACACTGTATGGTTTAGTAACAACCTTAATAAATAGTAAGGCTGATACAGACAACACTGATACTGCAATACACAATGCATCACACAGAACTCTTCCACTAGTGTTAGCAAAAGCTCCGTACAGAGAAAGAAGGAATTCCACGAGAGGATCCCGTTTTCCTCCAGCTGTGTACCCATAATTCCCACAAACATGAATGGAGGGAACCCAAGCTCGCCAAGGAATTAACAGGCCTCCACAGCACATGCAGAATGTATGATGAACGGTGCCAGTCGCCTCCTTTCCTCCCCAATGCAATGAAATGGAGAGTAAAAAAAGAAGCTTCATTTTCTCACTTTAATAAATTAAATTGCATAGCATATAAAAATCTCCAACGTATCCAGATTTTCACCTCTCTTGAGCACATAAAAGTCTAAATTATTTTCTCAGCAAATTCAGTGAAGCTACGGCTAAGCAAATTTCCTTTTCAGTACTTTGTAGAGTGCAAGTATGATCACAATGGCATAGTTACACAACAATTGGTCTAATCAAAGCTATATAATGGTAGTATTGTGAATGAAGTAGTGTTGCTCATTAGCCTATTACAAAAGAATTACTGTAAATTCAGCCTACATGCAGCATCACTTCCTGTGCAAACAAACACAGATAATGCAACAAGCTTGAAACACTGCCAAGCTGGCAGACTGGCAGCACAAATTATGCAAAGAACCAGAAAGCCTTCAGTAGATTCAATAGAGCTTGGAGGATAAGAATGATTAAGTGTTTCTGTGTACAACTACAAATCACAGTAATGAATCAGACTAAAATTTCCAATAAGGGACTTAACTGCACCAGCTGGCCTTCTTCAGCAGCATTATAATGTGAAATGATGACATCCTCAATAGTGGTGTTTGAAACTTTCACAAAATTTGCCCAAAGCAAGTCCTTTGTTTTCCTTCAGTTTTTTGAAAGCTTGTTTGTTTTGTTGGTTGTTTTTAATAATAAAACATTGCAGCACCTAAAATGACAGGAAAGCTACAAAGCTATACTACTCCTTCTTCTCTGCTTCTTTTCCTCTTTTTCTAACCATATCAGCTCTAACAGATTTGCTTTCAAAACTGCTCAGACTACAGTTTTGAAAACAAATACAACTACAGATCTGCAATTACATCCTTTTTTTTTTTTAATCAGAAATTTAGTTGTAAAAAGTCTAAATTAGATCTCCTCTTTCCTTTGTTGCAAAGGAGGGGAGATAGCAAAATACCTCAGGTTCATAAGTATGATGTTTTGGAAATCTGGGGTACATGTATGCATACAATACGAACAAAAAGAATACATATGTATGTGTACTTATTCATTCATATCTATGTATGTGCACATATGTATGTACATGTATGTACTATATATGTGTGTGATTTTTTCTCACATATAGGCACAAATAAGCCCTTCACAAATTTGACTTCACTTTTTCTGCTTGGGAGCACAATCTTGGTCATACAGTACCCACATGAATAGAAACAGAAGGGGTTCTGGCTTTCTTTCACAGTGTTACTCTGAGCTTCTGTCACATCATCCAGGCTAATCCACATCATGCTCCAAGGCCCAACATTCATCACTTCGAAGCTGAGATGGAACATTTTCCTCAAGTTAAAATACTAAGGTGATCAAATACAGGGAAGATCTTCTGATAATCTTCCTCATATAAAATGTATTCAGACTGATTTTCCACATTCTTCAGAAAACTGAAAGAGTACAGAGTCCAAGGCAAGAAAGTGGTCTAGATGACCAATGACTTGAACCAAATGAGCACCTCAAAATGTCATTTAAACCAAAACCCTGAAGGAAGTTGTAACAAGATAAAATGCCACCACAAAATCTATGAAGCTATCCTACTACTCTACCTTAATAAACAGGATTAGGTGATGCAACATCTTTACCACTACCAGCTTCTGTGAGTCTGAAATAAAGTGACACTCTTTAATACACCTTAATAGGGAAATTGTTGTAACTTGAAGACTGCACCCATAGGTAGAAATATTACAGAATTTTTATTAATCCCTAAATTTGAGTCCTACTTCACATAGACTTGGGGCAGGGAACCATTGTCACTAAATTTATCTTAATTTCACAGATCTCTGAAGAGTCACTAATCCTTAGAGAGTGAATTCTCTATCATTGGGCCTTCTATACTGCTTACCACTACCCAGCTCTGCACCTTACAGGTGTCCAGTCTGCACACTTGTCTGGAATCTGCCTTGTGGGGCTCTACCAGAAAAAAGAGCTGCTATAATTTTTCACTTCTTACTTTTAACTTAGAGAAATTTGACTCTCTATTCATAACTGGTGAACTCTTATTATTTTCCAGTTGATCAACATCTGTAACTGAAATGTTTTTACCATTAAAAAGTTGCCAGTCCTACCTTAACCTTTACTTTAATAAAATGGGGTGAAGGTTTTTTTTTAGAATTGCAAGTATCACCAGAATCTGTGGCTTAGTTAATATTTACTGGAAACCAGTTACTACTGCTTCCTACTCTGAAACCTAAGGATAAATAATTGGAGAAGGTAAAAACTCAAAGAAATAGGGAGTTTGATATCACTACACAATAAGCACTGTCAGGTCGTTAAACATTGTTATTCCATCTTAACATGCTACAGCACGGACAAATGCAATCTATTTCTGCCATAGCAGGGAGCCTTTGTGTTGATCTGCACAATTCACATAAACAAAATCAAAAGAGCATATCAGGACTTTCACAGAGGGGGCAGGGGGCATCATGTCTTGTGGGAATTCATAAAAGAGACAGATCTACATCTGGCTAGAAAAACTGCATACACCTTCAATGCACTAAATAATTTAATGCCTCCAAGCACTGATTGATTACATTTATCAAATCAATTTTACACAGTAGTTTTCCTCTACTTATGGAAGAAGAAAGAGACTGGTTTTTAATCAGAGTCTGCTACGATCAACGAGTAAGTACAATATTAGTCACTAGGTTTTAATATATCAAAGACACTGGGATTTACTTGATTTTTGAAATATGATTTTTGGCCCAAAACTGTTTTGAAATTTCCCAAATTTCAGACTAATCATGTTGAGAGTCTTCACTGGTTTCCAGCTGTAAGCAGTCAAATCTTGGAATGGGCTGTACAATAACTAGGTCTCAACTGAATTAATCTCCTTTATAAATTATCTCCTGCAGCTGATTTGAGATAAAAGCAAAGAGAAACATCTGAAAAAGAGCCCGCACCTCCTCTTCCTTCTTTCACCTTTAAGTGTTAGGTTTAAATATTTTTGACAAACATGAAATACAAAAAGGATTCCAATAAAAATAATTCTCCTGAAGCCACAGGCACTGTCTCATGTTCACTGTTATGCATACATTCAAATTCTCTGCTGGGCAGCAATCCTTCCCCATTTTTTCAAGTTTTCCTGCTCTTCATCTGCAGATAATCTACTGGCTTAGAACTTCACCTTAGTTTAGTGCTTAGTTTAGTACTGCAGCCTATTATTCACAGAATGTTGGTCTTAGTGAAAATTACAGTATATGTCAATATCATAATTGCCCTTTTCAAATCTAAAAGAAAGTTAACACACTATCCATCAGGACCTGTAAATCTAGGATAGGTCACCGCTGAACTAACTTTTCCAGTTTTCTGAGCCTAGTTAGTTACCAGCTTGCATGGCCTTAATGAGCTCATGTGTATCGTGGTGTCTGCACACATCCTTTCTTTGCTTACTCAAAGTGGCAACAAGAAGTGACGGAGATTTGAGGATTTCTGTCTACCACTACTGCGCTAAATATGCAAAAAGCACACATACCACTGCAGGCATTATGAAATGGCCATTACCACCTACAGCCCTCTCCTCTGACTCATCCTTTTTATTCCTGTCCAAATGTCTTCTGGCAGAACACTCACCTAACTTCTTTGCTCTTCCCCAGGCTCACAGGGGTGAACTCACAGTTGCCAGAGATTGTTAGTACCGCAGATGCAAATAACTAAATCTCCTGAGAGTGAAGAGATGGGAAACTAAAAGCAGTAGATGATTACTCCTAGCGTGATGAATATCCTGCCTGTCACCATAGCACTCATATCAACACATCCCAATACAACCAATACTGTATTCAATACTCTGCAAGTTGTATTTGTAACTGAATAAGGTATACTCCAAAGCATTTCATTACTTCATATAAAGACCCATTTATGATGCATTCTAGTCTTGGCAGATACCCTCTTTCCACAGCAGTCCACATAGGAATAATGTGAACTACCTTTACATACATATCCTGCGTATTTTCCCCTCAAGTAAGTTATCTTCCTTTCACAGCAGAGCTGTGTGTGTTTCACAGTAGAGCTAAGTGTGTAGCACACAGAACACAGCTTCCAACACAGTTAAAGCCAGCAGAGATGCAAATGCTGTTACCTGCTACCAACAAAAACCTTGCTCCTTTAAGCATGACCCTGTGTCTTTAAAGTCCTGGTACTTCCAACTATTCTCATGACCAATGATCTACAACACCGATTTCATCTTTTTGTCAAATACTATTCAGTCTTTCCAGGACAGCACATAAAGGAAGCTCTTGTGCTGTGGCCCTGCAGGAGTGTGTTAGAAGAGGACTTGCCATCTTGGCATTCTACCAGAAAAGGAAATGAGCCTTGAGAGGAGATCATGCTCTCAGCTGCCATGGAAACTGAGGAAAGAGCAAAACCATAGGCTTGCCTAACCCACAACTCCATGAAAAGGACAGTGAGACACAGTAGCTGGATTTAAAACCATACAAATATAAGCACACTGCAGCAAGACCACAGTGCTGAGATCCCCAAGCTAATAGCAATTGTAAGACTGCTGAAAGCACAGGTAGAATCATCACTAAAGTGTGATGTCACATTAATTAATCTTGTTGGGACCTTGTCATATCATGTCACTACCAGCCTTGCAGGTGGCTAGGATATCCACCCATGCTTCACTGTGTGGTGCTGAGGGGCCCTCAGTAATCCAAACTGGGCTACAGTAGCTTGGAGATTGCACTGTATAGAGAACACCTAGTACAGCACAGACTGAATAACAATGTCTACACCTATGTGTTTTTCTGTAAGTTAATTTCTTATAAACAACAAAAGAAATTACTAAATTGAGTTCTCCATTTGATACAATTATCAGTCTTCACTGATTAGCAACTTCTCTATGCTATTATCTAAAGAAAGTAACAGAATTTATAAACATAAATTTATGAACCAGGTAATTTGGCTTCTTGAAAATGCTGCTTCTAGTAATAGAGAATTCAAGTATAAATCAGAGCATTTCAACTTGACAACAGTACAGAAAAATCTATTCAGCTGTAACTGTATTTCATGCCTCTTTCCCTGTGTACCCACAGGTGCCCATAAACTTTTTATTTATTATGGAAGTGTGCTAAGTTTCTTCTTCCCTGACAGTCTCTTGGGGATCATCTTTGCAATTGTATCAGTTCACATACTTTAAACTACTTTTTCTGTGCAAGAGTCTTGGGAAAAATCTCTGGAACTTCTATGGATCTATACAGCAAATATGTCCAAATTAAAATCCACAGGCAAGTTCTTTATGAAAAAGATCTGAACTATTTTTTTCAGAAAACATCCCCACCTTCCTTATTCATATTATCCAATCCCAGATGAACAACACATGTGTGCACACACAAATTAAGCAAAAAAGAAAGGATTACTGGGGTGAAATTTTGTAAATGTTTATTCACAACAGATTACACACAAATGATATATCAGAAATGGATACTTGTAGATAGGTTATTTTATCAACTGTCAAGTTATGCTTTCTCATCTAATTTTTACCAAGATTCACGTTGTAGCGTGTTTTTGTTACATTATTATTTTCAATAGTTGGTTTTGTACCCCGCCCCCCACGGCATTGGTCTAATCCCAGATGTCAGTCCTCCCTCATACCTGCCCCTTTTTCCAGAGATTTCTCTGTCAGTTTTGTGTCCTTCGACGCTTCACTGGTTTAGTTAAACTGTTCCCCTCCCCTGTAGCTCCCTAGTGGTTTAAATATTTTAATTCCCGCTTTGTGTTCTGCCCCAGTCCCTTTGTTATTGGTTCCCCACTGTAAACCCCACCTTGCTCCCTTCAAATTCACTGCCCTGCCTTTGTTCTTGGTTCTTGCCTCTGTTCTACACTGGAGTTATGGACACTTTTGTTATCACTCTAATGGTTTAATAAACAATCCTCAGACTGACAAGCAAGGCCCATATTGTGTTTTCATGCTGATCCCTTGGTGACTGCACAGGAGGTTCAGGGCCTGGGAGAGGCGCCGTGCCCGCGCGAAACAGCGAGCACACCGCGACAGGCTCACACAGAGTGCATAGTCCTTTGGGAACTCTGAGGAACAGACGGCCCTACTGAATATCAGTACGCAAACTGTACACAGAAGTGAAGGAATAACATGCTGGCCCAAAAAAATCAGTCATGGTAAAGAGACCTAGCAGACATGTCTGCTTGTGTTTATGATGCTCCTACATTAATCCCACCATGTTACAAAAAGGTCAGAAGCTGCATGAAGAAAAACATTTTCAGAAAGAAAGCACAAAGCAAATTATTTCTCCTTGTATGTGGTAATCTGGGGGAATAGGGAGATCTAAACTTGGGAAAACCCTGCCCTGGCTCAGCACAGGTAGGTAAAAAATTGCTTCATCTACCTTACAGGACTAGATTTACACTGCTTTTTACAAACATCAAGGCTCTGCCATTCCAGTTTCCCATTACTGACTGCATTATATTCAGGCAAGTTCTTTCTTTTAAAATATTACCTTTCTAAAAGAGTACTAAGAACTGTGGGAGGAATAATACAGGGGTGAAGGCTGGTGTCAAAAACTTTCTTAATTGAAGAGTATGCATCTTCATCTAATATAAAACAGTTTTCAGTCATCACCTACTGCACGTATACTTAACTAGAAAATGTCATTATTTTCATTATTTTCCATGACATGTAATACCTCTTAGAAGTTTTGAATTATTATGTTGTATCTTCACATTTAACACTCATAGATTCCCAACACTTCACAGGCAGTTGAAAGCAGGCTACCTACCTTTGTCCGCTGATAATTCTTGCACCATATATATCATATTATCAAACTAAAATGTATAGTTCTACACTGAGATTGTTTAATATAAACAGCGTAACTCCACAAATACTGGATTTTTTTGTTAAGTACAGCTGCAGATGAGAATAGTTTAAACTTTTCCTTTTACTATGTACTATCTTGCTTGTTTGAAAAGCTCCAGATGGATGTATTTAACATAACTAGACGCTCAGAAGAACATTCCTTATATCGTTCATAAAACTGTACTTGAAATGATCCTCTGTCAACACATAAGGAAGTCTTATTTTCCTCAGCTCTTTACAGCCCCTACTGAGCAAAGCACTTTAACAGACACTTATTTAAATCAATTTATTGAAATTTAGCCATTCTACTGTGTCCTGTTTCCCCTAATGAAGTGTGAAAAAAAAGAACAATCAAGTCAAAAATGCAATTTGACTCCATCTCCTTAGCATGCAACAGTCACGACTCAACTAAGTGTATGGTTCAGGTCCTACATATTCATATTTATGCCTCAGATAAAGCCACAAGAACACATTAATTTGTTATATATTTTCTCCTTACATTTAACCAGTCCAGCATGCAATGAAAATCAGAATGCACAGAAGAAGAGAAAAAGAAGAAAGGAAAATAACTTCCACTAATCTCAAACAACTTACCCTGTATCAGGCTGTTGCCTACACTTCAGCAGGCAGTTTTGAGTTCTCTAGCTTCATAGAAGAAGTGATGATGTCAAATAATGTACAGCAGTACAATACTATTACAGTATTTTTATTCATTTGGTACTGGCACAGTGGGTATTTCCCTAAATGCATTTGTACCAGCACTTGTAACATTTAACTATGTATATTTTTTTAATATTCTAGTCAAAAAAATCAAGTAGTAAACATTATGATCAAATTACATATACATAATGACTTCTAAAATCCACTTCTACTCTGCTCACATGTTGTTAAGTAATTAAACTAATTATGATGGATTTATGGTTTACAAGTCAGTCACAAACACTACAAAAATGTCTATAGGAAAGTATTTACCTGTGTGTAAGCCTTCGATGGCTAATGCAAACTGCAGTTTGTGGATCCTGTGCAACACAGACTTTATGGCGACTACATTTCATCTTCAAACATGGATCTTTAGCCGGATCTAAAGCTGAAAATAGTTTCAGAAAGTTGTTAACAGTTATCTAGATTACAAAATTAAGGCAAGAAACACCACACATAAAACCCACCCAGTATGTGGAGGGGGCTGGCCTACTTGTACTGGACTGAAAGGAAGCAGGAAAAAATACAGCTGTTGTGTAGGTAAGTAAGTGCTCCCTGCTATACTCTTTTAACAATGGCCACTCTCTGACTGTAATCCTCAAACATATTCCTCAAATATTGCCACCTTGTAAGCAGTTTCCCTTAAGTGCTTACTAAGACACAACTGGATTCTTTCTACTCAACAGTAAGTGGTGAACAATTGCAACAAACAATGACACTGAATTTACTTAGAAATTATTACTCAGATGAGATTTCAGCAAAAGAAAAAGTAAACTAAAATATGCAAGTAAGTAATTTGTGTGACTGCATCTTTACACATAAATTCTACCTCCTTCTAGGTTTCTATTTCTGCTTTGTGGTTTGTTTTTTGCCTTTTTTTTAGCCAATCCTTTAGTCATTATCCATACTCATTTCTGAAATACAATTCAAACTATGAACAGTGATTTCTGGCTATAATACTGGAAGAACCGAATAATGCTGTTTTTGCTTACTAATAAATTTGCATTTTTCTGGAGTAGCCATGCCTACATGGCTATAATATTGAAAAGCATCTGCCAATTTAAGCTCTCAGAAGAGAAAATAAACTTCTCCATTCTCTGATCTCCATGGTGTCCTTTCAAGTAATCTAACTATTCCAAAACTGGATTTTTTACCCCTATTGGTAGCCTTTTTTGAATCAAGAAAGCCATAAACAACTGGAATTCAGTTTTCCCGTGTTCTTCTTCACATTAGCATATTACTGTCCAGTGTTTATTTGTATTTCAGAAATACTCTTTCGCCATTTCTTGCATCTGCTTATAAAATAGCACAGCATCACAGAATATTCTGAGTTGGAAAAGACCCATGAGAACCATCAAGTCCAGCTCTTGGCCCTGCTCAGGACATTCCCAACAATCACACCATGTGCCTGAGAGCATACATTTACATATACATATTCTGAAAGAAAATTTATGTTTCTCCTGTTCTTCAAAGTAAAAAAAAATCTTTTAACCACATCTCTGTGTGACCTGACAGAGGATATTAACTGAGCCTCCTAACCCTGCATATACCCAGAAAAGAACTGAGCTGATCATTAGTTGCAGTTTTGACACACGACGTTGTAGTACTAAATGGAATTAAATATAGTCAGAACAGTGATTTTTTTCAGGGTTTTTTTTTTTAATAATACACTCAGTTGTGCAAAAACAAATAGATCATACTATCATCAAAGCAGTAATTCAATGCAGACAGAAAAGTATTTTGTTAACTGCAGCAAAGGACATATGAAAAGAGGTATTCTTCCTTCTTCCACACATTTTTATTTCTACGGCAAGCTAGTCATAAAACCACAAGTAATCCAGAATAAATCTGACTACAGCAATTCTATACAAATGGGAAGCAACTGCAGCAAAGCAAAAAAAAAAAAAAAAAAAAAAAAAAAAAAAAAAAAAAAAGAGAACTAGGATTAGAGAGTTGGAGCCAAAATTGTTCTCCAATTTACTTTAGATTTTAGATTCCATTTAAAATATTTTCTCTTTAACGTACTGGTCCAAGTATGTATACTGGTCCAACATTCCTTCCCAGAATGTCCCTGATGGAGACACTAAGGTAGCAATACTGGAATATGGCCTATCTTCAGATAACTCTTCTGTAAAATAGAATAGGTTAATGAAATAAAAAAATCCATGAGTAACAGAAACCTGGACCCATATAAGGATGCTGAGTTTAATACCAGGTAGGAAACATGTTCCAGGAGAAAGGATTAACAGGGGAGATCATGTAACCATTCCCACTGAAATGGTTACTTTATTTCTACAGTTCTTGGGACTCTGAAGGTATGTTTTGACAATTCCATCAAATTTAGCTAGCCATAAAATATGGTTTTGGCAGTATGTTCCATTTTGGCAAAACATCACAGGCAGAACCCAACTTTACAAGCAAGAGATGGTAATTTCCCACTTTGCCTTTATGACAACATGAAGATGGGTATCACATGGAAACCAGTGTTTCAGTATTTACAGATATAGTAATACAATCTTTTGCTATTTGCTGACTCAGTGGTTATCATGGCCTGTATGTAACCCTTGATCACCTCAGGTGAGGTATAGACTCACTAAGCAAGGTGAGCAAGCCAGCAGAGCCACGGGTGCCAAAATCACAAGACCATTTCTATATTCAAAAGCATGTTCAGCACTCACGGTCTTGCCACCGACACAAACTCACATTATCACTCCATGACCTGCTGAACTTGTTCTCTGTCAACTATGAGCTCCCTGTGGAAGTGTTTTTACCTCACCTTATGTGTGACACAGGGTGTCCCTTTTCCCAGTATTTTTCATGAAACTTTCTTAGTTACTGAACAAAGTTTTACTGATGCAGAAGTCAGAGAAGAATGTATATCCTTGGAAACACTTTTTTTTTTGAACAGGAAGGGAGAGATCAGATAAATAACTGATAAAAAAACTGCATATTTTTGGAACATGAAAAATTGAACTAACTGAAGGGTAAATGTCTCCCTGAACTAACAACATGCCCAGAGGATAAAACAAGAAAGAACACAGAAAGAGATTTTGCGAGAAATCATGAAAACCACTATAAGTCTTCTTCTTTCTCTTTGAATACCAGATGCTCTAGTCAATCCTACACCATAAAGTGTATAGCATCCACATCAGATTGCTTTACTGATTTTGCCAACTTTGAAAGGACTAAAAAAAAAAAAATAGTTATTTACAAAAGCAAGGAAATGGCCTGCCTTTCTCTTGTGCCTCTTTTATTTGATACTTGGAACTGACAAATGAATAATTTTCATGAGAAATAAAGGCTAAGCCATAAGAAAAACAGTTTTCAAAACCAGGGCCTGAAGTTCTTCGTGCTGGGGAAGAACTGTACTCCCCTTCCAACACAGGGACACGTCTATGTGTCTGTCTGGTCTCTACAAGGAATCATTCTAAATATCTTAAACTACTATGAAAATGCATACATTTATTTCAGGAAAAGTATCACAGACTTCCGCTAAGCATGTAACTCATTTATATCAATAAATACATGGCACTAAGTCTTCACTTCTTCAGTCCATCTTCTAGCTATCCCTAACACAATCCTGGCATTCCCCCATCTCATTCAGAGTATGCAGACTTGCACAGACCACACTGCCTGTTTCTTTCCATTTCTGCCAAAATAAGCAGCTTTGAAAAAGTACAATATTCACACCAAAATCATTGTAAGTGTCAAAATCCCCCAGTGGGACTGATGTATTCCTCACAACTTCAACATGGCTTCAACATGATCAGGTATCAGTCCAAGTTTTTATCAGACCAACATTTACTAAATTGATTTCATCATATTTATGAAAATTAGAGGTTCCCCCCCATAATTGAAAATGTCTATTGTACAGCAAAATTACACTGCTATTTAAAGCAGGTAAAGGGTTGCACTACAGAGAGGAGACGCTAGACTTAAGAAATATACTTATGCAAGTCTTGTCAGAAATCATCTCTTCAATACTCTATCAGCTGACTTCCTACAGTGTCACATACAACCTGCTACTAAAGATGCAAGTCTGATATATAAGCTTTAACAATTTGATAATGTTCAGCTTTACACAGCTTCTAATATTCAGAAAAGCATACTTGCTACAGGTTATTTGTCTGTATGCCTACTTTACATTTGTCCATGTATCTGGCTACAATACCATGAAATGTCATGTTACCTAAACTTCAACAAGTAGAAAAATACCACTGTCTGAAAAAGCATATCAAAACTATAAAATGTTTTTTAACATCTACTATTTCTCTAAGAACTTCAGGACAAGTAAGTCGCTCTCCCATTAGGAACTTCTGCTGATTTTTATAGATTAGTATGGATTTGTTCTTCTCACATGGTAAGGAAGCAATTAATATTTGAAAACTTGACTCAATTATTACTAAAAGATCTATTTATTTGTAATTGAAATTTGGGAAAGCAATTAAGAAAAGTTTCCCATCATCCCTTCTGCAACCTAATTTACAGCAAGCACTCCCAAAAACTGGCATTAGTCAGAACATCACTTTTACAGGGAATATAATAGGAAATGAAGACTAGCAAGCCATAACATAAGAATATTCCTAATGGTAGCACTTTGGCAGAAACCAAAGTTATCATTATTCCACAATCTTCTGAGTGCTTTCTAACATGTTCCTTCCTTTCTACTCTGAAGTAAAATGAAAGGTAAAAAAAGGCTAAGGACAAAGTTTTCAGACTTAAAGTCTATTTTTTTCCTCCAGTGTTCTGCTTCATTTCTGATGGGCAAAATAAGAACCAACTACATATTTTATTTCCATTTACCAAAGCTTCAGCTATGTTTTGTGCATCCCATTAATTATTTAATTCCACTACTTTAAATGGCAACTCTTGACTTCTTTGCAAAGTTTTCATATTTGACAATGCAGGGAGGAAAAAATCTAAAAATCTTTTATCTTAAAGTTTTAACAAAAATATTAATAATCAGGCCAAATGCCTAGGTTATAACCCAAGGCAGACAGAGCTGTAGAAGGGAATGACTCATATTGCCTTCTTTCATAAATAACACAATTCTTGCAGGTACCGAAAGACCATGAGTCACTTTACTTCTTAATTTTGAAAGATGATAATTTCTCACTTGCTATAGCAGGATTTCTTACTGACAAATGTTGTGGGTCTAGATATTAGCAGAATCCCATGACCACAATTTCCAGTAGGGAAACAGTAGGGAAGGAAAGCAGGGCTGACAGTATCAACACTCAGTTGATACTGTCAGCTAACATGGAGCCCAGATAAATATTTAATTAAAATTAAAAGTGGTAATGGTTATCTTTTGCCTAAATTTTACAGTGATCAGCATTCAAAATTTGCATGTGCACATATGGACCTCCTCAGTCATAGGTGGCTTGAATCCACACTGCTGTCGATTCAGAACAAGAAAAGCCCATCTTACTACGCAACATATCTACTGAGAATTAACACCTTTTAACTTCAATATAAAAATTAATCACTGTGCAGCTAGAAATCTGAAATCTATGAAAAAAAAAATAAACAAGAAGTACCCTACCTCAGAAACTCGATGAGAATGTTCTGAAAAAGAAGAACCTCAAATTTTTGTTTCTTTTCCCAGGGACTGTATTTGCCATGTAAAATTCACTATATAGCATAACAAGCAGAATGGGTAACTACAGCTGGATGTTCATTAGAGCAATCTTCCTGAACACTATTTCCATCTGGACTCATGAACCTACAGCTTCAGTAAGAAGGCTAGAGTGCAGGTTTTTCTGTAGGTGGCCAAAGAAGTAATTAAAAGTTTAGATTCAAATCTCTGAACATGATTGGTTGTGTAGTCTGGTTTCTACCTTGTGAGCAATAATTAAGGTGGCTGTGTGTATGGAGGTAGCTTCTACACAAGAAATTCTCCAAGAGTGCTCAGAACTCGCCAGACTGATGATTCAAGGACAATTGTATAAAGTCTCTATCAGGCTTCTGTAAACTGTTCCTAATGCTCTATATTAGTATGCTCTGGGACATCAGCACAGGGTTTCTAGCTGCCCTGCAATGGTTGTAGTTATTCTACACAAAAGTTTTGATTAGCAAAGAAACATCTAATACCAATTCATAATCATCTGACACTGGTTATAACCATCAGACAGAAAGCACTGCACATTTCTATTTTGCTCACTGCAAAAAAGTTTTTGCATGGACATGAAAATGCCATTACACTGATTCATAACATGGTATTCTAGGTACTGATAATATAAGTTAAAATAAGTGCTAAAAAAGCAAAATTGCATCTGCCAGTCTCTGTTCTTTGTCTGGAACAGACCCACTAAAGCTTGATCTCTTTTTCAAAATTTCAAATACTTCACTCATTGTTTCTCCACTCCTTTTAAAACAGTCATCCTCACTGAGTCACACTTTTTTAAGCCACTTGTGCAGTGACTAAATTATAAGAAATTCTCCCCCTCACAAATATCTATGATCTCTGCTTCAAAAACATCCCACTTTTTTGTGTTTTGTCTTTTGGGTATTACTTGAAAATTTACAAGAGAATAGGTTACACATAGCTCAAAAAGAGATGTAAATGAGAAATTCCATTATCTGTGACAATTCAGAAATTATCCTGTTTGTTCAAATTGCTGAAAAACAGCTATTTTAGGCTCAGACTGGTGTAAGTGACAACAAAATTAGGACAATTATATTGAGTTTCTTCTATATATAGTAAGGAACTCTCAAATATTCTGCAAAGATATCCAAACCCACTAAGAGAAGGAGAAATGCAAGTGCACACTTCCCTGGCACAATTTTTAAGTTTTCAACAGTTTTAGTAAAGCATTTTTGGTTTTTTATTCTTATATCAAAATGTTATTTTTTTTTATTTGGCAGAAAATAAATAACACCTTAAGAATACTTGACCATTCACAATAGTGATCTTTCACCAGCAAACAGTTAAGTATTATATTATCCTTTCCTACACACACAAAATCATAATTTAGAGACATGCTGGCTGTGTTAGAACTGACTTCTGGGTTCTTCCAATATGGCAACAAGGGCAAAGAGACATTTGCAGACCTGTAAGAGCAGAAATGCATTTTCCTGAAAATTCTCCCATCATTGTCTCACTTGCCAAGATGATTATTCTAGAAAAACAACATGCTACAAGATACAGCACTGGCAAAGCCATGCCTTGAATCCTGGGTTTAGTTTTGGGGTCCTCTCTACATTGAGGTGCTGGAGCATGTCCAGAGAAGGGCAACAGAGCTGCAGAAGGGTTTGGATCACAGATCTGATGAGGAACATCTGAGGGAGCTGGGTTGTTTAGCCTGGAGAAAAGGAAGCTCAAGGGAGACCTTATCACTCTTTACAACTCCCTGAAAGGAGACTGTATTGAGGTGGGAGTTGCTCTTTTCTCCCAGCTAATGAGTTATAGGACAAAAAGGAAATGGCCTCAAGTTGCACCAGGGAAGTTTTAGACTGGGTAGTAGGAAAAAGTTTTTCCCCTGAAAGGGCCACCAAGCATTGAAAGAGGCTGCCCAGGGAAGCAGTCAAGCCACTGACCTGGAGGTAGTTAAAAGACATGTAGATGTAGCACTCAGCAACATGGCTGAGAGGGCTTGGAAGTGCTGGCTTAAAGGTTGGACTCGATTATCTTAGAGGCCTTTTCCAACCTTAAAAATTCTATTTTTGTCTCTTGGAGAACTCTAATTTCTTGTATTTCATTATGTATTCTTAAGTTACATAGGGAATTTTAATCAATTTAGTTTTACTGTAGTCAGCTTCAGCTTTTAAATTTTTGAAACCAACTAAACTAGAATCCAGTAGACTATTTGCATGAAGTATCTAATACATCAGATATACATAGATCTGCATTTTGAAGAAGCCTGGAATAACAAAAATGACCAGGAAATGTACTTGTTAAACTGAATGATAACCTCCACATAAAACACATTCTGTAAAGAGCATATTTTAGCATTCTGAATATTTGTAATTTTACAGATTAACAGGTTTTTAAATACAAGAAAGTAAATAGGTCAAAAAGTCAACTTGTAATGTTTCAGGTTTCGTTCTTCTATTAAAGTAAAACTATGTACAGTTCTTTTTTCTTCTTTACAGTATTTGCATACTGTTTGGTTCTTTTAAAGGGATTTATTAAACTATTTCTTTTTTTCTCTCAAAATTAAATTGTAATGTTATGTCCAATTTCATATTCATAATACCTACCTCTGTCAGCTGCTTTATATGCCTTTGTATTGAATTTCTGTGGCAAATTTAAGCAAATTAGGCCTATAAAGAAGAAGCAGTCCTAGTACACAGGAACATATTTTCAGGTACACAGTGCTCATGGATTTGACCATTATCTGGGACATGCCAGCACAGTAGAGAGAAGGTGGACTTCTCAAGTGAGATATTTGCAAGACTAAATTTTAGCAGGTCAGTAAATGCAAAGAAACAGCTCCACATACCCTTTTCTCAGCACGCTGCCAGCTTGAGAAGCTGTGGTGCTGTACCTCTGGACAGTCACCATCACCCTGCAACACATTTCGACTTAACACGTTTCTGACATAACTATCTGTGGGTCTGAAAAGACACCTGAATCCAGGATTTGGCCATGTTAAAAACTAAAAAAAAAAACCCACTTCTTATTTTATCTTATAATAATCCTTGATATAGTGACTCTAGACCTAACATCAGGGCATAAAGCAAAGATGTCAGGACAGCAGGAAATAAGGGCTTAGACTGCTACTGAAAGCAAGCAAAATCTCTTATTATGGGCTCAATGTAGCCTCAATAAAAAGCTTTTCTACAGACTCTTCTAAAAATAGCTAAAAAATTTAGAATTCATTTGATTATCCCACAGAAATAAATACTGAAACAATTTGCAAGCCATAACCAGACAAGCAGATGTGTATTATCCAGTGAACCTGAGCTAGGAGCCAAGTCTGTGAATTGTACAGGACAGGGCACTTTTGTAATATTACCACAATAGATACATTGATAAAAGAGAAATAATAAAATAATAATCTAAAGACAGTATCAGATAATTAAGAAAAAGCACCATGAAAATGTTCCTCAGACATCTACAAGAGATCTTTCCAGGCAAGGGCTAGATGATAGTCTCATCAAGCAGTGGGAATCTGTTTAACGTAGGATTTTGTGTAATTCATTAGTGAGCAGAATTCCTAAACATACCTAAATACCTGAAACTGGAAACTGTTCACCAGATTAAATATAGTTTAGCCTTACTAGTAAATAAGCATGAAGTATTTTAAAAAGCTTTTAAGCTTTTCAGTTCTGCTCTTTTTGAAATTCATAGCATCCTTCTACAAAGACACCACTATTTCTTTATACGAGACAAGATTTTAAAGTACTATGTGATACATTTTAATTGCAAATCACTGCAACTTATCCTGAAAGTGATGGATATATATTTCTAGTTTAAAAACATCAATAGTTCTACTACAAAAACTAGATCATGAGAGCACATATCAAATGCAGCAAAGTTAATTCTACATGACTGTTTTCAGTCTTCAACTAATGGATCTTCATTAAACTCCCTTATGACTTCCCAGGGCTTGCAAATGAGTGAATCAAATTATTTTATTGAATATGACTCTAAATTATTTCAGTTCACAGTACAGAAATGTATTTGCAAATTATAGAGATGTGTTTGCATATATTTGGTTATCATTAGTTACCCAAATTATTACAGAACTAGGTAGATGAAATGCACAGAGCTAAAAGGCAAACACTGAACTAATATAAGTAAAATAGTTTCAAAATCTGGTTCTGTTGTACAACAGTATCTACAAAATTCCTGCTGTAAACAGACATCTAATATAACCTGATACTACAAAAGCCAAAAATAATTCAATGGAATGGTCTACAAGAAATTTCATAAGTACATCTATGAACCAACCATACCTTCAGGGTATTCAACCTCCACAGAAAATGTCATGCTGCGTTTTTTCAATTACATGAATATACTCCACTTTTCCTCCAAGGTACTTCTATTGAGCAAAGGAAAACATCCTTTCCACTTCACCAAATTACACCAGTGTCTTTGTGTATGCAATTTCATTCAATAGTTACACCCTCCAAGCTCTGCTACCATCTCTGGTCTAAAAATAAAATGTACCAGAAGTATTCTGTATATTTTCATCTGATGTAAAACTGGTGCATGAAGAAAATGCGTCAGAAAATATTGTGTGTGTATGGGAAGGTTAATTTGAGTAAGCATTGATAAAATGTTGATAAAGCTAATAAAAGTAGTCAACTTTAATCCTAAACACAGAACATTCTACTTGCTTTCCAAAACCACTGAAAGAGCAAAACCTGCCTTTTAGGAGTAAGTAAATATGCTATAAGAACACTCAGATTTTTTCCAACAGTAATACATGCCCCACATAATTGTTTATGAACAAGTTACATTGTGGTATTTGTATAAACACAAAAACATTTAGGGGTGAATACACATATGCACACATAGAAAACACACATTCAAACATTGAAATATGGTTTTTTCTGTCTTAAAAAGATGGAGGCAAACAATAGTTCAATGGGAATAAGTCCTTCAAAAAAATGCCAGATGTTTCTTTAAGAAATTGTGCTGTTTGATTGCAATGCAAATCACAGTATTTCTCTATCTTTAAAAATATATTTTGTGGCCCAGGAATAAATACCATTATACATTTTCATCCTTCTAGTATGCTTGGACATATATTTCCATATAGAAGCTCTTATTAATACAAACAGAATTACACAGATCTGTCTACATGAGCAATTTTGACATACTTTAACCCATTAATATAAGAAGGCCTTTCAAAAGGTGCTGAAATAAGGAAGAATGAATTGAAACTCTATTCATAGAATCATGAAATAGTTAAGGCTGGAAGGGATATTAAATATCATCTAGTTCAAATGCCCCTGTTCACTGCTGGCAGTGAACTTTCCACTAGACCATATTACTCAGAGCCCCATCCAGCCTAGTCTTGAACACCTCCAAGGATGGGAAGTTCACAGTTTCTCTGGGCAACTTGTTCCAGTGCCTCACCCCATCTTATAGCAAGGAATTTCTTTCTAATATCTAATTTAAACCTAGCTTTCTCCTTCTTAAGGCTATTACCACTTTTCCTATCATATGTCCTTGTAAAAAGTCCCTTCTCACCAGCTTTCATGCAGACCCCTTTAGGGACTGGAAGGCTTTTATGTAAGACATTTATTATTGTTTTTATAATATGCACAACTACCAGTTCCTTGAACCACAAATTTTTCTAATATTACAATAAAGTAATATCCCTCACAAGTCAGTGTTCTTGAAACTGAATAAACACTATCTTCACAACATATTTTTATCTTGGTCTCTTGTCTACAAAGCCCTGCACCATTTCTTGATTGCATTTAGGCCACTGGTACTACCAGACAAGACAAAGTCCTTGAAACATTTCTCAGAGCAATTTAAAAAAGTATCAATATCCTCAGCAGTTTTTAAATGGCAGCAATACATTTTGAAACAACATACATGAGGGACATTATATTGACAGTAAATATTAAGTTCTAGTGCTGGGGAGGGAATACGTAATGGGAATATTTGCTGCATTTGCTTCTATTATTCTCAGCCCAGAACTGCTGTACTGCAGCATTCCAATGCTCCAGCTGCATTTTGCCTCAAGATAGATCACTTGAACATGACAGAGTCCCAAAATTGTTTTTCTAGATCATATTTTATCCGATGGATATAAAGAGACATCCAAAATCTTAATAGTTTTTTCCTTGACTGCAAAAGACAAATATTAGACTGCATGCCTGTTTTTTTGTCAGATGTCCTACTGAAAAGGCCTGAGTTCTTAATTTAAATATACAAATAAAATATTCCAAAACTCGTGTTTTTCCAAGGGAAACTTTAAGCTACTTTGGAGGTTTCTAACACTCCCATCTCTTTCTCTAATCAATAAATGTTTGAAAATATCACAGACATAAAATTATGATTAAGCTGAATTTCTGGTACTCTTTAAACCAATTATTTGAAGACAGAGAATGACAAATTAACAGAATTCTGTTAGTATTCTAGAACAGGAGCACAAATAAAATTACTTAAATTTTATCCCACACAAGTGCCTAGGAGTGGAATCTTACCTTGATCAAATGGTTTACCCGGACTCCATGTTCGAAAATAATCATCCTGGAGGGGGAGAAACAACCTCAATTTAGTAAAATATAAGGACTCCATGAAAAGCTCACAGTATCATAAAAGACAGAAGAAGCATACCAACCTCTACTTCCTAGAAAAGGCAAGCAGCAAAATAAAATAAAAAAGGAGAGAAAAAGATTACAGTTATCATAATGGGACAAATTACTTACACAGAATAAAACAGTGTAATGCAGAGGCCATTTGCATCACTCATAGTAAAAATGCTATTCAAAAATATTACTTAATAGCATTTTAAATAGAAAATATCTTACAGTACTCACAGAGGTAATGTTTCTAGCATTGATCTTAAAATGTTACAGTAGTTTTCTTGTACTTTAACTTCAATGGTATTGAAAAACTTAACTACATTTTCAATGCATGGTTTTTCAAAAGTAAAGCTTCAAAGTCATCATCAATAAAATACAGCTATTTTAAACAATATGTGAATTTTAGAAAATAATTTTCTATGTAGTTTTAACCATATCAGTAAGATTTTTCATTTAGTCAGTCTAGTTAGCTTTTTCCTACAAATCATCTTTATAAACATAACATATCTTCCTTATTAAGTCATCATCTGTATTAGGCTTCAATTCAAAGAAGGAAAAACTTAATTAAATTAATTGCTTTCAAGGTGATTAGAAATTTCATAATAGACAATAGATTTATCTGCACATCTCAGATAACAAGTGTCACAGAAAAATGGCTGGAATTCTTTATTATTATGTCTTAATCCAACTAACTATTCTCAAGAACAAAATATTTAAAGGACTGTACCAAACACTTTAAAGTCTGCAAATATTAAAGTTAACACAGTGGGTGTACTGTCAAATCCAGCAGTTCCATCCCACTTGCTAAAAAGATCACTGTAAAGAAACATCAATTTATACAAATATAAACTACTGAGAAAATGTAAACTCATAGAGTTGTCAAAGCCACATAGTCAGAAGTTTAAAATGATCAAGCATCAAATAAATCTTTGCAAGTACAGAACACTCATTAAGTTTTGACCCCAAAAGAAAAGAAGAAAAAAGTGGTTGCAGCCTAAACCGTATTTATTAGTAAAATTGTTGTTATTAAAATTTGCACTTTGAAAGAGAAAGACAGAAATTAAAAGAAACTGGAAGTGCAAAATAAAACTGTATTTCTGTACCAATACTTAACCATTCCTTCACTCTGGCACTAGACAGATTAACAATCTACAAATCAGTATATGTGATTTGCATTTTTAGTTACTATATTTTTAAAATAATAAAATACACACAGACATATAATTTTTTTAAACACATAAGAAGTAAGCAGAATTACAATTATGATGGTATTTTTCAAATATTCCTCCTAATAGTCACTATGATGTTATTCCTACAGTAGAGTACTGAACAGGTCTGAACCAGCTGTAAGGCAATTTTGTTCCAGGAGTCACACCACAGTGGCAAAACTTAAAATTCTTGAAAAAATTTCAAAATGGTAGATTCTCTTTCTATGTCTACTAAATCAACAATGTTCATTTACTATGAGCCCATGCAAAAAAATGGGTTGTTATTATTAAAATGGTGAAAAATTAGAGCATCTAGAATATTCAGCTATTAGAACAAAAGAGAAGTCATCCTGAGTGTGACAAATACCCCCTCTAAGGCAAAACATCCTGCATTTTGCTTAAGTAAAAATGTACAAGTGGGACTTGTATACCTTACATGTTCTCAAATTGGCCTGAAACCATCCAGAAGATAAATCAATTCTTGTTCCTCTCTATACTGCAGACAACTTCACAGATCCCAAATATAATATCCCTCAGGCATTGCTAGAAGCCTTGCTGACTGACTTCTGTCTACAAAGCAAACCCCTGCCTTTCTTGTTACTCTTCTGTGAATCTTTTCCAAGCCTGCTTTCTTGGCAACTAGAATTTGCAGAGCATTCAAGACAAAGCAGCATTATGGATCTACACCCAACACAACACTATTTTGTTCTGTATTCTCCCCAGTATGCCTACCCCTCTGTTGTCTTTGTAACTTGTGTCTATGGTTTTGTTCTTTTTAGTATTATTTGAATGGTTTGCATGGAATTTTCTATTATAAATCCAAAATATAAATACCAATAAACCGTATGTACCTATACTGATTTTTCTAAATAATTAATTTTTCTAGTCAGCTGCTACTTAAATAAAATCTACATCTGGATATGTTAAACAAAACCCCTATGTGCCTCTAAAAAAAAATTTAAATTGTTAATCAATTGTCAGATTAAGTAAAGAAAATGCTTCAATAAATTATAGCTTCACAATTTTATGAATATTCCTGAAGCTGCTCAACCTTCTGCATCAGAGCCTGGCTTCCTCTTACATTCAGACCTTTTCTGATCTTCAGTCAGTAAGTTTGATTATAATAACGTTCAATATCCTCTGCAGAATAATCAGGGCCATTATATAATGTACAAAGCCTCATTTTCATATTTTTAATGTGAAAACAGAATGAAGGAATACACAGTTTACAGCGAAGGCTTGGGTAGCATCACAGAATCTCTAGGTAAAGTATCTTGTAGCAATTTGTAAATGCAAAAGTCAGTGTCTTAAGGTCTCAGGATAGAGCCTAAGTCTTCTGAATTTCTTCAGGAGTTTCCTGGCCTTTGTCCTGAGCATGTTAAAGGGCAAGTTGTAAAAGTAGGCAGAATAAAATCACAGATTTGTAACAGTAACCATACCACTTTTTCAACATTTTCCAGCTAACACTATTTATACATCTTCAACAGAAAATTCATCCTTACTGCTCTACTTGAAACTAGGTGAAATGTCAGGATTTCTTTCAAACATCTCTTCGAAAGACAAAGCACTTCTAATAGCCATGGATGGATGATGGACTTCAAGAAATTTAATATCCATGCCTTAAAATTATGCATGTTTAAGCATTATGCTCATTCAGGGTCATAGTGATGAAGTGTTTCTAAGAACTTAAGCTCATGCTACAGTTATATATGCAACTTGAGACTAATATTTTTTTTTTTCCTGAAAAGGTCTTACTTTTAAAAAAACCTACAAAATCTGACAACCTTATAAAAAGAACCAAAACAGCAGCTTAATAAAAGATATTTAAAAATAGGGAAAAAATATTCTGCCTTGAACATTTTTATTGCTTCTTTTTGGACTTCAATATTCTTCTATATGTATTCCCTTATTGTTAAAAATTAGTTATTACTTAGTTTTTTAAAAACACACATTTAAGTATGGTAAGAGAGAAAAAAGCTCAATGGAAAAAAACAACAAAAAACCTAACCAATACATGGCAATGCCATGCAGCAGTTTTCATCTTTCAATAAGCACAGAACCTATGACCCTATAACTTTTCTTTCCTCTGTAGAACAGTTGTTACATTATTTAACTGATCTCTCCTCTGCAACACTTTCTGTAGATGCTGCCATCACTTGACCAGAAATCTTTGTATTCTAAAGAACATAGTAGCACATGGCTGATATGTGACTCAGAGAACAGCAGGCGTCCGTGGGCAAGGAAGAAAGTTTCCTCACAAATATTTTCAGACCAAGGTTGACCTAAAAAATTTAATAAAGAAAACTCAGCCTTTGTTTTGTATTCAACATTTTAGCTCTAGTATGGCCTACACAATAAAAGCTAATATATTAAAATAAAGGCTGATTTGTAACAGAGAATCCACTATAATTGAAGCAGTTTTCTGAACTTTTCTTTATATTTTATTAAAATACAATTTTACTGCTGCAGCACAGGGATATTGTTATTTATGTTAATTACAGACTACCAATTTTAGAAGAAGTCTGTGCAATGTCAGGCTTCATTTATAATAACTTTTCAAGAAACAATACTTCTAACAGTTACCAAAACAGGAAAGACGTGATTTCCTGAACACTATTCAACAGCAAACTTAATTCTGCCTATACAAAATCCCACTCAGATTTTATATGACTTACCATAGTGCAAAAAATACATTTTACTGCTGGCCTCCTTATTCCTACAGAAGGTTTGTTTTGTTTTTAACAAAGACGACTTACATACTTCAATATGTAAAGAGACATGGAATTGCATTTGACAATTTTAGAAGCAAAAGTTTTTCTGGCTGCACATGCTCTCTGAAAACTTAATATCTACAGTATTAGATTCAGATTTTTTTCCTCACTGCCATTAGCTGTTTTTCTATTGAGTATTTCACTCTTTTTCATTTCAAGGAGTTCTTAATGGGCTTCCCATTCCAATTCTTCTATCTGCATCTCAAGTACACACATCTGCTTCTCATCTGACACGAAAGCTCTTTACCTCTTTTTTAGGCTAGGTCTTTGCTTTTTGGTAGCTGTGCTATTTACAGACTCCACTTCAAGCCAACTCAGTTCAGCCAACTGTCCCACATCACATCTCTCCCCTTGCCTCAAGCTCACTTCTGCAGCAAACTTGAGCTCCCCAAGTGCCTCCCCCTCACGTGTCTGTACAACTCCAAGAGCAGAGAATTTGACTCATCTGCCCCAAATCTCCCCAGTGACTGTAACAGATATTTGTATCCTGTCTCACTGAAAGAGCTGGGGAAGGGTTGTCATCTGATACTCTGCACCAGCCTCTTCCCAGAGCCAGGAAAAAAAGCACAAAACATGTGCAGCAATTTTTTTCTGTTTCTATTTTGCTCCAGAACCTTTGGTCTAATGTCAGTGAAATTGTCATTATCCTACAAAGCCTTAAATTGCTGGTCACATGGAAAAATATTACAGGAAAAAAAAGGATGAGACAACAACAAAGCTGCCATCAATATGGGAAATCCACCAGCCCTAAATACTGTAGTTTCCTTAAATAAATGAGGGCCACAGACAGCATACACAGAGTAACTAAGATACACACATCTAATGAGAGTACTACCCCAAAACATAAAGCAGAACTGAGGAACCGTAAGTTGCACCAGGAAAATACATTATGCTCATGTATGGGAAAATTCCTCAACCTGAAACCTGAGCCAGTCTGGAATTCTCATCCAGGATGCAGACATGCTGTTCAGCAGTATGTGGATACTCACTTGTCTATCAGATGTTGGTTTTCATCTCTGCTGAAGTGCACAGACATCTGATCTATCATAAGCCATGTGAGCACTCTGCTGTACAAATGTGGAGTATCAGTTTAGCCCATTAAATGCAGGGTAGCCCATTAATGCACACATGAGAATAAGGTAGATACTACATTCCCCAGAACTCTATTTACTATCATAGTATCTCAAGTATTTCAGAACATCTGAGAAGGCAAGAAGCCAGAATGGACCCTGTGCTCCTTAGCACATTTTTTTACTAATTGTCCCAGATGCATGCAATGGGTTGCTTGATCTGTCAGACCTTATGTGATGCCATATAGCTATAGGTCTGCAGTAGAACTAGGAACAAAACTAGTTCCAGGAAGGGCAGGGACTGTTGTATCTAGCACATTTTTTGGCTCAATACTTTCTTCTCAACAGGATCTCCCTTTTCTCACCAGCTGAAATACCTGTTTTGCTTCCCATCAAGCCAAATTTAAGAACTACACAGAGCAGGAAGCATTCTTGAGTGAATCAGTTTCAAAACAAAAAAAAAATTCATATTTATTACACTTAGGAAATTAAAGAAAACAAGTCTAGAAGATATTTACAGGCTAGCAAAGTGGAGACGTCTGCCAGCTTTGACTGCAGATTAAGTCTCACATTAGAAATATAACTAGTCTAGCCAAAACTACCAGTAGTTCAGTGTTAAAAGTACTCAGATACAGACAAGGCAGTGACCCTTCACATCAATACTTCTGAGAATCAATGAGTCAAGACAACTATCAGGTCAGTAACTCAAAGAACCAACATGAAAAAAGCTCCAAAAAAATGAACCACCCCAGAGGTAATATAAGCATTGCTCCTCTGGCAGAGAAAGATATAATCACCTGCAGGTGAGACAGAGTCTTCCTGCAAAACCCCTTTGCTGCTTGTCTGGCAGCAGCCTCCAGGAGCGGGGTGCCAGGTGAAAGGACACTGCTGTGCTGTTCAGTGCCAGCCCGCAGGGAGCCTGATGTCAGCTTCCTGCCCAGCTCCAGCTCCTGGGCTGTGCCACCCCTGAGCCCGTATTCACGGGGCTGGCAAAGCACAATTAGAATCAATAGCTGCTTCCAGTGACTCTGGCACTCAGCTCCCCACATCTAATGTTTATCCCGCTCCCTTCCTTTGCCTCCTGTTTCTGGTACCATTGATGAAGCTGGGCTGGGAGCCACCACTTTTCAGTCCTCTCTGTTGCATAGCGCCCATTCAGTAAGATTTCTGTGGATGCTGTCTTTTTGGTACCAGCAGCATTACTAACAGCAAGTTTTAATAGCACAGTATTTTAAATCACTTGTCAAGAAATACCAAATGCTCACTAAAAGCATATATTCAGAAATATGGAGAAAATACTGAAAAGCATTTTGAAAATGAAGGAATATCAAAGCACAAACACTAGGCTTCTAAATCCCAGTAAAATTTAAAACATTCTTTCTTTAAAAGTGTGTCTCGCATTTCTCATTATGAATAAAAGAAATAATGAACAATCTTTTCACTACAAATACAAAAAGTTCTGTTCATGCACCTCCTATTATGTTTTCAAGATTCGACTTGTGAAGAAGGACCTTCATATGCCCACTCAGGCATTTCAAACACCTCTTACTGTTCCATTTCTTCAGATGCCTCTTCATTAACATACCAGCCCAAGGCAACAAGGGCAAAAAAATTACTCCCTGATCTTTTGCATACAGTTCCACAGACAGCCAAGAGCAAGACAGAAAACAGCAACAGACTATACAGGGAGCTCAGATCATATATGTGGAGCTGGAGGTATGTTCAAAAAAAAAAAAAAAACCAAACCTTGGTATGTTGAAAGAGAATGGCGATATGATTGTGAGGCTATGGTTTGTGTCTGTTAAAAAAAAATGGTGAACTGTATAAAGGAGGTCTCTGGAAACTGGAAGAAACAGCTGACAATTTAAAAGATAAAAGCTAAGAAAGAAATACTCAGTGCAGAGTACCACCAAAGACCAGCCAGAGAGCCTTCTACAAAGAAGCAACAGTTTTGTGCACAAGGAGACAACAAGGAATGTGAGCACCTTCTGTATCAAATGCTACACTATTCCACAAATGACAGGAGCTCATGTAATTTGTCTTTTCAAACCATTCTCTCTCCCTCCACCAGGCTTTTTTTTTTTTTTTTTTGTATAATGCAACAATAAAAACTTATATTCAGGACAGAAGTCTTGTAAGATGTGAAGGACACACAGAGGGCATAAGAACAGTAACAGCCTAGGTTTTAAAGGTCTGCTAAATTCTAAGAAAGGATTTGAAAAAGCCTTGGCTCTTACAGTTTTTGGAAAACATTTTTTCAACCATATCTGACCACAGGAAGAGGGGGAAGAAAGTGCTACTCATCAATTTTCTTTCAGGAAGGTGAAAATCTATGTCTTTTTAGCATGTCAGGGATAAAAACATATAATCAGTTACAAAACAGATACTCTACTTTTGATGACACTGCTTTTACTTGCTTGTTTGTTTTCAACCTGGAGAAAATTAATTACAAAGACAATCATGAGATCTACCATATCATGCCAATTGCATGGACAGAATTTTGGTATATTTCTCCCAGCAGAGGAGAAAAAATGTCTTTCACGCGAAGGCTCAGGACAATGTTCTAGTCTACCCCTCATTGCCACGCAAACAAAGAACACCCTCGTGTGAAAACAGTCCAAAATTGAAGAAATTAAGGAAATCAAAATATTATGAGATTGTTATTGTCTTTACAAAGCAAGTAAGAACAGATGTGTCAACAGAAAATGGGATGGAAGGAAAACCACACATATATAACATGTTTGCAACTTAATAGAGGGAAGTAGTTAAAAATACTCATCTCGGTTGAAGAGCACTACACAGATATTAAGAAAATAATTGGTATCTACAATTAAGAAATTTATATAAGATGTCATGATGTTTAATGTCAGTAAGAGAACAAGTATACAGACAAGAGAAAGTAAGGATGGTAAGAAAAAGAGAACTATATTCTAAGTAACTCAGTCATCCCTTTTGATTGGTAGGATACAAAGAAATTCTTGCCAACATTAGAAAATTACAAATTTAGCAAATTGAAGAACAAGGCAGAAGAAGCACATACAGATTTCAGGGTGATAAGTGATTTAGTACAGTAATGGTATTTTATAGTGATTTGGGAAAATACGTATTTCAGCAAGCAGCATATTCTTGAATTGGGCTTAATAATGAGATACATTTGGAAAAGATCAGACGTCTCACCGAAAAGAAATAGTTACTCTGCAGATTAAAGTGATTTCACTGGCCTATCTTAGTCTGTTTGTTTAAACAAAACCACATCAGAATTCTTTTCTTAGAAAAATATTTGCAAGCGAAATGCCCTATGTGCTTACGAAGAAATTTAGGCTTTAGTAGCCTAAATTCCTGTAGTTGTGAAGTACATATCTCCTTAAGAATGTACTTCACAACTACAGCTTCTTTTCAAAGACATGCCAGTCTTTGTAGGAAGAAATAAAACTTATGCTCCTTCAACCTATATTAAAAGTCAAATTTAAGTCTAAAATTTACAGTATTGCTATATTACTTACTCATTCTGAACTTCCTCTAATCAGATACTTCCTTCCAAGAAAAGCTTTGTTTATATTAGTGGAGATTAATACAATACTGCAATATTTCTCAGCTAAATCAAGAGAGGCTGCTGTCTCAAGAAGTTTTCTAATGTTCCAATTTCTCAAATACTAGTTCTAGCATGTCCATGATTAAGTGCTTTTTCCTCATACCTTATGAAACACCTGTCTTGTAACATTTTTATTACTGTAAATGCAAACACTAAATAGCAAAAATGTTGACAACACTGCACATTCCAATTATTTCCATGCCCTTGACAAAAGCTATGCTAAGTTAAAGCAAGAAAGTTGCAACAGTTTCAAGTAAAATGCTTTATGGTGGTAACAAGTGGATAAACAAGACAAGTTAAGGCTGAGTCCTACTGAGAGTGAAGTTTAGGAATGCCAAATAAAAGTAAATTAATTTAAAGAAATCACGTATATTTTGTTACTTAACTCCAGGCACTGTTATGCAGCCTGTGTTATGGAAACCATATGTGGTGAAAAGCATGTAAGAAACTCCCCCATGAATTAAATACTACCTAGGATATTCTGTATCTTAATTCATTAGCATGTATTAAAAATAGCAAGAAATTTAGGATATGTTACAAAGAAACATGAGTCAAAACACCCTACTGACTTTGCATCGACAGAAACCATAAAATAGCTGAGAAACAGTGGCCTTCCTCTGTCCTTCAAACTGCAGCTGTAGGCTTGCTAACTGCAGGGCAGAAGCAGCAAAAAGGGTTCAGACTGGTTCAGCTTCCCCTACTATTACTCCTGGATACAGCAAGAAATCTGTGTATGTGACACATTTGCTTTGCCCTCCTGATGCTTTGTTTTTCAGAGAAGCTTATCTATTATCTATCTAGCTATCTAACGTTTGGGAATAGTTCTAAAGAAGTTTCTCTAACTCAGCTCCTACAGTGCTCTTCTTTTAGGCATGTAAATGCACCAGGTATCATCTCCTTATTTACACACATCTTAGCTCAGCAAGCAAGGAAAAGAAAATTAGTGTTTCCCTTTCTCCTAAATATATCTAGAGATACTACCCTTAAGGTCAACCTTAAAGTCTTTAATGAGCAGAGGTGACAATATGCACAAAACCACACTTTGGTACCGTGTGTTTTTTATGGCTGTTTTTAATCACTAAATGCTATTTGTCAAATCTGCTAAATCTGAACAGTCTTCCTCAGGGAAATCACTGAAGTTAAGAGGAAAGACTTGCTTCATTTTCATCGTGAACAACAGCACCTGTTCCGAAAAAGAAGAATTCAATATCCAGGGCTCTATAAGACAGTATTATTTCTCAGATTCTAAATCAATAACTTTTAATGATGAAGCCTGAAGAATAAATAAAAGCATTCAAAAGATCAATAAAAGAATCTACAGGATTTTAAGCAAAAATGGAATTTTAGAAATACTGGCATTAGTCTTTTAATTAGTTCACACAAAATAATGAACAAGTATATCACCAAGTGCTGAATTACTTGAAGAAATTATTCTCACATGCAATCTAAATTTATCTCAAAGTAATTGACCCATTTCTTGTTGAACTTAGATGCATTATTCTGAAATATGTTTTCATATGCACTATATTATGAAGTTCCTGCTTTACATGAAAACCTCCAATCAACTTCAGCATGTGGTGCTGTAAGATGGCATGCAATGCATCTCTTATTGAAGAGCAAAGCAAGGATCAAGAAGCAGCTCATTCTCAAATGGTTTCCAGTGCACTGGTATAAAATCCTCACACAGCAGACATCCTGAACGTGAAACAGGACAAAGATCTGCGGTAAGAGATGTCAGCAAAGACCAAGCACAAGTAAAGAAAGTCTCATTACCTGTGTTACGAACTGATGAAGGAAGAACTCTAAATTTAAGACTAGAAACCTTTGAAAGAAAGAAGTCTACTGGATGGTATCCCTGCTGCAGCAGCATCTTACAATGTGCACTAATGGACTCTATCATAGTCTCCAAATTTCATTAACTAATCACTTACTCTTTACTCTTAGTCTATCTTTTGAATTTTTTCTTAAAATTTTTCACTGTTTTTTATTTAAAAGTTACATTTTGCTTATTTCAGTCTATAGGCTTCTCCAGATCTCAAGGACATCAGCAGAAATATTTTCAGACAAGGAAAATGTTTGAAAGCTAACTCCCTTTCACTGATTTGACTGAAGGACTAGTTTACATACATCAAAATTAAAAAGCTATGTTTATCACAATGTTTGGATCTTAACTGCAAACTGCCAATTCCTAGTATCTGTGAACTATTACAATAAAATACCATTACCAAGACAAATTATTATTCAATAGTCAAAGAAATTATATCATGCTACTTCCACAACCTTACTGCACCCCTAGCACCATCCTCCTTTCTCACCTACAAGAACATTCTGTTATCTCAGTCCGTCAGGTCTTATGCCAGGTTATTATGGACTTTAATCTCAAACCTAGCAGATTCAGACCTTGCCCGGATGAGTGACAAAGGATAATTCCACTGGCTGCAGGAAACCCTGCTGATGCTTCAGTACATGACACACCAAGTCCACGCTGAACTCCCAGCAGTGTATTAGAAAGGACTATGCTGTCAGAAGCATTTTTACTTCTGAGGGACTTAACACCAAAGACTCGACTATTATACTTGGGCTAAATTCTCAGCAGCTGCAATTGCAACTGACACAACCCTGCACACATGCACACACACCCCCTGAAAGGAAAATGAATATGAGCCTTTTTGGTACCCAATTAGAAAATTGCATTCTGCATTCTTGAGTTTTCCCTGTGTTTCAAAAACAGAGTCCTCAATTTGCCTTAAAATAGAATTTTATTGCTGAGCACTAAAAATCTGCTGTATCCTGCCCCAGAATGAGAAAACTTTCAATGTTGCCAAATGTTAATCATTTGTACAACATACAGTGCAATTTATTTTGGGATCTTTCCAAATAAAAGGCAATTTGTGAACTTCAGCCTCTTCCTAATCTTTCTTTCACTCTTCGTTTCTGAGTTAAGCCCTGATGCTCTTGCTCTATACTAAGGATGACAAAACACAGAACTCTCTATTCCTTCTCACAAAAAGCTATTGTCTTCTTCGTTCAGAATTTTTCTGTAGTACTTTAATGAGACTTATCTGTGTTAAAAGCCTAAATTGAGCTAAAATGATAGATCAAATTAAATGTTCTTTTTATAGTACCTCTAAATCCCAGTCTACATTCCTGTAAGAACCTCCATAGTCTTATGCTGTCAAAAAAAAAAAAAAAAAAAAAAAAAATCAGTGAAAATCACCTCACCTCATTTTCCATTTTATTATATCAAGTTTCTAAACCTAGATTTCAGGAACATTTCCCCACAGACTTGACCCAAAATCCATATAAGCCTATTAAGGCATTTCTAAATATTTTTCTCACCTTAGGACCAGGCTTCACCATTATTTTAATCACTATAAGAAGAAAAAACAGAAGATCACACTTAAAGTATGCACAAAAAGAAACTTTGCCATACAAGTAATTACAACTATTTGTTGAACATATCCAGCCTGCCTGTTGTTGAGTTTTTCATACTGTCCTAAACTCAAACACAAAAAATAATTACTGATCTTTTAGTAGCTGGAAGAGGGTGGAATGACTTGCCACTTCTTTTTGTGTAACCCAGAGGGGATCTGTATTCAGAGCTTACTTCATGAAGAAATACCATGTAGTGTAACCTGCCTTATTAAAAGACCAACGTTAAATAATACTTCTATCACTAATTACACACATTCTCTTCTTTCCTTATTACAGTGATGTCATGATAGAAATTATTTTCTAATCACAGTTTATTAAATATGGCATGTCAAATTCAGCAAGGCATAATATGTGTCTGCCAGTAGATTCCCTGCCCAAGTAAAGTTTGGCACAGAGGAGAGTGATCTGGTGAAAAACAGCTGAGACCTCCCATTTCCAAATAGGGAAACGAGATTACAAAGAAAACATCATGGCAACTATTCTGTTAATTTAATTCCATGTTGATTCTGAAAGAAGTATATAAGTGGAAGGAGAATCAGAATTTCTGTCTGCATGTCCTCTTTGGCTGACATTTCCTTGAAATGTTGATGTTAATATTTGATTCCCACTTGTGTAAAGAGCACAGGTTTTGCAGCTATCAAGCAGACTGAATGAGTACAGCAACTAAAACCAGAAGCATTTCAGTAGTAAAAACAGCTATACTTATAGAGAATGACAAGTCAATCCAGCAGACACAGTGATAATGACAATTTAGAAAATCCTGATCTATCATAAAACTAATCTCTAAAATACTGCACGTATCATTACCTTTCCCTGTCATGGAAGTTCTGCAATAAGAAAGTTACATACCAAGACCAGGGATCGAATCCTTAGTGCCCTTACTGTGTGTTTACCTAACAAACTCTGCATGTCGAGTTGTCTTAGCTACGGTGACAAACAAGCAGCAGCAGAATGTCACGGCTATCACTGTGCTGGTTGCAAAAAATAAAGCAACATACCAAATCTTTGCAGTAAGTTCAACAATAACAAGAACTGCAGCTAACATTTAAGAGTGGATGCCAACTCCCTTTTTCAGTCTATGGAAAATTTCAGTAATAAAAGACTTTATTTTATGAACTGCAATCATAGCTGAAGACTAGCTTTCATTATTTCTGATGGCCTATATGGACCACCTTCCTTCTGCTGAAAAGAAAAACAATGGCCTGAAAGGACACTTGAGTACATTAACATTTCAGTTCACTTCCTCTCAGTGATACTTTTAAAGATAGATTGAGTTCCCATCTTCAACTAGTCATATTTTGTAAGGATCAGGTGTAGTTTTCTGTGGTGACAGAAGCAAAAAAAAAAAAAAAAAAGCAAAATGTTTTCCAGGTCAACAGCTATGACCACCAGCAATGAAACAACAATCCTCCCTCCTAAATACTTGAGAGAACCTGTCTGCTTTGGACTGTGAGGTCAGTTGGGATCTCAATCTTTATGCCAAGCCTCTGCACTCAGAGTCCAGTTTTCTCTTTGGACGTTGAAATGCTGTAGGAAAATCATGGTGCCTTTTGTCCTAAATCCTCTACTAGAGCATCTCTAGTAAAAATCTAGAGGTTTTAGTAGAGATGCTGTTAGATCCAGAAGTGGACAGCACTACACCAACCTCACTGGCCTAAGACTGTGTTTTCCTCCAGCACCCCATCTTGTCACTATGAAGTGAAATTTAAAGTGATTTTAAAAAATGAAGAGTTGCCTCAGCAGCATCAGTGCTAAAACATTTAAAAGGCTCAGAGGAGAAATTTGTCTCTAAGCTGCCCTGCTGAGTAATTCTAACAAAATCCTACTGATAAAAGGAGGTAGAATTAGTCTACTCTTTGCTATTATGATCAACACAGGAACAGATTTATTTACTCCTATGAGATAGGGAAATCACTAAACCAAAACCATTGTGCACATAAAGGGAAACAGTAAGACAACCACAACAGAAAAGGAGACTACCTTTTCTGATATAAAAAATATAAAAAATATATTAAAAAATTTGTCTATCCTCCATTCTATATTCTTTTTAACTAGACTAGAAAGCTATTTTCCTAGTCTGGTAGTGGCGCTTAGCAACAATATCTAGATTTGTAAACCAGTACACAGATCTATGTTTGTGGTAAGGTACACACAAATACACATAATTTTTCTCAAACATATTCTGCAATTTAACGTCTGTAATTATATATAATTTGTGTTACATCTAAAAAGAAAATTACCTTTTCTTTTTTATCTTTCTCCCTCAAGTATTTCCTGTACCCAAAAGAAAATTAATTTTTTTTTTTTTTAATCTTTCTCCCTCAAGTATTTCCTGTACCCTGCTGATTAAATAAGCTAGAAAATAATGGAAAGTTGCATATTCTGACTTAGGAAAGAAGTGAACACCTTGCAAACTTCCTCAACAGAACAGTACCAGATCTAATACTTTAAAGCTTGCAATTTACATTCAAATATTACACAAAATACTATCAATAAACTGTTTGGTGAACAAAGTTTTAATAACTCCCTTATATTTCTTAAATATAGCAAAGTCTCTTATTTAATCTTAATTTTCCATATAATCATAAAATAAATCTAGGTTGTAAACAAACTCTGGAAGTCATCTAGTCTTAACCACTGCTTAAAGCATGTCCAATTACAAAAGGTTGCACAGTCATGCCCAGTCAAACTTTGAGCATCTCTAGGAAGAGAGATTCCAACTCCTGGTCTGCGTAACCCATTCCACTGTCTATTCTCACAAGAAATTGTTTTTATTTCACTTAATTAGGGTTTTCATGTTGTAACATGTCCTTTACTTCTAAATCTCCTTACTGATAGGCATCCCTGACTGATGATGGCTCTACCATCTCTGCACTACTACAAAGGGCAGTTGAAGACAGCAGCAAAACCTGCCTTAGTCTTCACAGTTTAAGATTATTTTCTCATCCTCCTCTCATGCAAACACTTTTCAAGGACATTCTAAACATTTCTTGAGAGATAATAGGCAAAAATCAAGTAAGTCCATGCTTTCTTATTCTAATGCACTGGATATTCAGTATTACAACAGATTTCCAAGTCTGGGATTAAAAAAATAACTGTAGCACATAAATGAGGATCACAACCTAAAAAAACAAATTTTTACCCTCCACATACAGCTAAAACAAAAGAAACAAAAAACCAAAACAAACAAACAAGGAAAAAAACCCCACACCAACCCCCACAGATCTATCTTTTGCCCGTCAGGCCCTAGAATATAGCCAAATCAGCTCTTCTTCTACAGCATAGACTGGATACTGGAGCTGAGCTTATGAATATCCTCCCAATTTCAGAGTTGATACAGTATATCAGCATTGAAAAGCCTTATTTTCAGCTACACACAACATTTTCAAGAAGATTACAGACAAACATTTTTTTCTAATAAAGTATTTCATGCGTGATGTTTTGTATGATAGCTGACATGCTTAGATAATAATAAAATGACCTGTAAAAGAACAGAAGCACAACAAATATATCTGTAGTGATAAGACAAGCATTAATACTTTAAACTGTCAAGAACACAAATACAGACTAGATATAAGGAAGAAATGTTTTTTGGTGAGGGTAGTGAGACACTGAAACAGTTGGTCCAGAGAGGTGGCAGATGCCCTGTCTGAAACCATGCAAAGCCAGGTTGGATGGGACTCTGAGCAACCTGTCTAGTTAAGGACATCCCTCCTTATGACATGAGGTTTGGCCTGAAGATCAAGTTGGCATGAACAACTCAATATTTCGCCCATACTTCAAAGCAGGGTCAACCAGAATAGGTTGCTCAGGTTGGGATTCAACACATTCACTTGGGATTTTATTTCTTTCATTTACTATGACAGCTTGCATGGAAGAAACTTCACTGAAACTTCACATGTAATCTCTGCAGTTTATTCTGAAGCAAAATATTACAGATTAAGCAGTTGACTTATATTTTAAAGCAGAATCAATTTTAAGGGCTTAAACTGATTTATAGTGTATCTCTGGGAGATACGAGTTTCACAGCTAAAATACCTATGTGGGACCTCCGTTGAAGTCTTTGAATAAGAATAGTCAGGCTTCTAAGTGTAACATTCTCTTCAGGTATTCTCTTCAGTGTATGTTACATTAGACATGACAATGCTACAGTACTGATCCATTACTTCTATTTCATTAAATATTTAATAGCTGGTTTTGAGCAAAAAATTTACTTCTAGTAACATCTTTTAATGTTACACTGAATACTATTACTTTCTTCAAGTTAGAAAGTCTGAATATTTAAAAATAAACACAGAAACAAGAGATTATGTTTTGGTACACATAACCTGAAGTATAAACTAACTTTACCTTCCTTCTTCTTCCTGTAGTTCTGTGCTCTCACTACTTTGTACTTTGAAACATGAATGAAACACAAGTATAATGACTCCTAAGTCTTTTCCCCTTGAAGTCAAGCACGGCTCATAGAAAATCCCTTCCACTTAAGAGGTGCAAGACATGAGCATGAAGGTAACAAGGCTGTATCATACTGTGTAACAGAACGGGACCAGTAAATGCATCAAGCTTAAATTTTAAGTATAAGCTCTGAATGCCTGATTTCTTAACTTTTATATTCTAAGGATCAGCCCAATATCTGTACATCAGATTGACAGTATTAAGGAATCTGGGGTTTTTCCAGAGCGTGGTAGTGAAATACCTTGGCCTATGTAAGACAGGACATTAGGGCAAGTAAATACTGGTTTTTTCTGTCCTTAAATTTATAATCAAGGATCTTTGCTTCTGTGGGCCTACTTACCATATTATAGGAACTGTATGTGGAAAACTGGAGACCAAGTTAAAAAAGAAGTTGACATTATTAGAAATACCTGACAAGACAAAATTTGGACAGATGTTCCAAAGTCACCAGTTGCCTATATTCACTGCAAAGAACAACTAAGGCCAAAAGCACCGGCAGAGTTAGGCAAACCTCTGGGTGAAAATACTCAGTTACATTAAATAAGATTTTTTAAAAAACAGCAGTACCAACCCCTGCACTCCAAGTAGTCAAAGTAATATTGCTAAGGGTGCTCCTAAGGGAGCTACAGAGCTCACTGTAAAATCCCTTTATATATAATACCAAGTCCCTGCCATACTAGCCAGTCATATCCTTGCTAAATACATGTATGGTTTTGCTCAATTTCAATATGAAAGGCTGATTTGCCCTATTTCTTTTATGTCAATATATCACTCACTATATGGAAGATACACTGTTTTACTACCTAAAATCTCCTTACTTTTCATGATTTGGATTTTTTATTCATCAGCTTTTTTCTAACCCTAGGCACTTCAATGGTATTATCTTCAACACATTATTGCTACTTATGTCTTCGTAATTTTCAATACTCATTTTTGGGTTTTTTTCCCCCTTAACTTAGGGCACTTTATAAACAACATGGATGGCAATATGCAATTTTAGAAGAAAATACAATTTTATAAATATAATGCTGCTTATTTACCCGGTGCTGTAGGGGCATTATCTTTGCTCATACCACAAAAATGCATACTGAAAACACCACTGATCTGACTCAGACCTGCTTTATTCCTGCTTTACCAGAGAAGGATCAGAATAATTCAATAGTAATACTTTTACTGTTAGACTTGATCTTAAGGATCTTTTCCAACCTTTTCCTATCCCTGATTCTAAATAAGTCATTGACCAGTCTTAAATACTCCACACCCACACCATCTCCATTATAAGGAGACAACTTCAAGAATCGGCTCTCTTACATACACCACCATGCAGATATGAATCAACATGACAAAATAACACAAGATTTGCAGTCTATTATTTCCACAAAATCCTCCAAGTGCATTTCAGAACTGAAGGAGAAATTATGGCCACACATGGCCCAAGTTCATTCAAACCAAAAGGAATAAAGCAAATTAAAAGGGGAAAAAATTACTTTAAAAAATGGTATCACTGAAATTACTCCAAAACAAAGCAATTTTACACTTCACATGCTCAGCTCCTTTCTGCCAGTTGGTTTCTCTTCTGTCAATTTAGCTTCCCGTAAATCTGAAAGTATACTGTAAATCTGAAAGTTTCAAGCATCTTAAGGCTTGGGTGAAATTTCCCTTGTATATTTTAAATAAAATGTTCATGCTTTGACTGACAAAGCCAATTACTCGTTCTGTTACTGTATCTATTTCCAACAAGTATACCAGGAAGAAATTAATTCTTTAGGCAACTTATATAATTTATGCCAAGTATCAGTCCTTCCACCCTTCTGCAAGTGAGCTCCAATGCTCATTGCTCAGTCTTTGTGGTGCACAGTGTATCCTAGAAGACTGTTCCTCAGGGTTATTTCTGTTTTGGTCCTTCTTTAATATCTTGTGAAAGAAGTAAGAACAACAGAATTTTAAAGGCACTGTTGGTTGCCTTTCTAAAATACAATATCCACTGTCTGGCCATGCCTTATCAGAAAATAAAAAGATAATCATCATCAGAAACGAGAAAAAGTAAGTACTGCAAAAATAAAGTTTAAAACCTCACTGAGCAAAATCAAAAAATAATCACATCTCAAGCCGTACTTGTGCCATATTATGAAATTCCTGAAAGATACTGAGATCTCAATGATAAGGACAAAGCAATCTACACTCATAGAACAAGTCCTTCTTATCTATACCAGTCCCCAGCTGGTGGTTTTGTCAGCAGTTCCTCAAAGAAAAGTGCTGCAGTAGTGATATTCCATACTTATGTCTCCAGCCTATCTCAATTAATAAAACCTACCACAATAGTTCTATTCATAGAATAGTGATAAATATGTACAGTGATAAATATGGGAGACTGGAACTACTCAGAATAGGGCTGATAAATCCCAGTTCATTAACAGAAGTGCTGGTTGTGCAATACTGATCTGCAGATTTTTTTTTTTTAAACTCAGACAAAAGTAGGAAAACCAGAATGAATGGAAGTGAAGACAACAAAAGGTAAAGAAAAAGATCATGACAGGTTTTGTTTTTTTCCTTAGTTTTGTTCTATTTTTTTGCTGAGGTGAATTTTGTTTAATTGCCATCTTGATTTTCATCCAAAACCAAGGACAATTATGTAATGAACTATGCATGATTTTTGTCTTTGATACACTGGAAGCAAATTATGTGTCCATAGACCATGACTGTTATTATAAAATAATAGTTTAAGCAATACATTTCAAACACATGAAATCGCCCCTTGTTTTTCAGAGTTCTTTTTGGTCACTAGTATACATTTTGGAAGTAGACAAAATAAAAGATTCACCCATCTTGTATGTTTGCCAGGACTGACATAAGCTGTGGAAAATAAATTTTTCAGTTTCCTTGTGACCCTAACTGTTCCTCCTGTGAAAGCAAAATTCAATGACATTGAATGAAATTCAACTTCAAGGAAGTACCTCTTTTCTGCTCTCAAAATTCATGGTTATACACAAGACTGAGAATCTACCAATGTTTCCATTCCCTCTGGTACACAGACTTTTCCATTTTCTTTGTTAAAAGTATTCTACTCTCTTTGGCTTTAAATTTTAAGTGAATCCATCTTGTATTTATTCCACTAGAGTTCCTGTGCATTTAAATACTTCCGTTGATATGTTTCTGGTTTTAGAATGTATGCCACTGCATGCAGGCAACTAACCCTGCCACATGGAACCATCTACTCCAATTTCCATCTCCAGCTGGAGCCAGGAACAGACAGCTGCAGTCTGTTATTGAAGAGATACAGACTGATCAATAAACAAAGATAGAGGTCTTTAGAGAAAGAAAGCAATACAGCATCCTCTCATTACCATTCCATCTCCCTATCTGAGTCCTCTAATATTAAGGGTTTTTTTAATTAAAATCTACTTCTTGATACCCTTTATCACTTATTTCCTCTTTTTAATATTTACTCTAATTCTATGCTATATCTTGAGGAGTAAGAAAAGGGGGAATGTCAACAGGAACTTAATCACATCTTCTAGTTTGTTTTCTGTTATTTTCTAACAGTTGCTAACACATTACTTGACTTTCTTTTTGGTCAGCTGGTTCCTATTAGTAATGGTAATGTCCTGTAACTTATTACCTGAATTCTGAATGTATACTAACTGGACTTCTTACGGAAGTAACACTACTCAAAGTTAATTAGAAGTTTCCACTGTTTTGTGCTCTCTCCTTTATTCCATGGAATTATCCCACAAGGTCACAACCAAGTGAAAAGAGAGAGAAAATGCAAAAGAATGCTTAAACATAATTTAAACAGTGTTGTATTGTAACAAATGTTATAAACAGAAGTCTTAGGTCTCCAATGTTTTCAGTTCACTGACAGCAACTAAAATCCAAATTAATCAATAGTGACACAAGAAACACAGCTAACAATGAAGAAGTATAAAGCCTTCAATATTGCAATTTTAACAGGATTCCTGGCAAAGAGCCAGGGTACATAGCACCCTTAATACATAAGTAACTGGAAAGTATCAATTCTCCAAGCTGTTCAGGTACACAACTCTGCAACATGTTATTAATTACAGCAAAAGTTTTACGTACAATTTCTGTAACATCAAAGTTTATGTAAAGCAAGAATCTGCCAAGTGCACCAAAAAGCATAAGTCCCCTCCAAAACTCCTGATGTGCAATAATGAGTCTGAACATCTGATAGTGCCCATGCTGCACGTTGATACATATATTTTAAAAAAACCAAAGTCATTGCAACTTGAAGTTTTCGTGTATACCTTACCCAACACCATAATTTTAAAACCCCATTAAGAGTTAAGTCAACCATTCTCAAGTCAACAATTTCAAGCATTCAGCATGTTTTCATTAAGAAATACCATATCTCATAGCATCTCTTTGATAGTTGGTCTCATTAGGATTCTAAAATGTCTGAGTCATCCTTTGTTTTGTCTGTTTGCCAAATCAAGTACTGATTTTGAATCAGGGAAAAAACAATAATAATTTTTAAAAATAAAACTATAACTAAGTTCATCACAAAACAAGTTTCACATATCTGTTTAAATACATACAGAATTAATAGGTTATCTGTCTTGACTGCAGCTGCTGTGGTTAAAAAGACAGAAAACAGACAAAAAGAAAAAAAAAGTAATGCAAATTGAGTGGGACAGAAGACTAAGTACTCAACTCAGTCTACACTGATGAAGTGTGTAATTGTCCTGAAGAAAGGCATATATGTGGGGGAGTACTTCAGCACTAATTCATCATAGAATGCTCCTAAATTAGAAGCAAAATGGGAGTCTGAGAGAAGCAGCTACCTCTGACTTTCACAATTTATGAACAATGTGTGATTACAGTAGCAAATCAAAGTTTGAAAAGTGCTCTTATACACAGAACAAAGACAAATTTTGTGAATGTCTTGTCTCTCACAAGAGACAGGCTTCATAGCAGGACAGCAGTGAAAGCAAACATGGGAGAAGCAAGGAGGAGGCACAACTCCAAGGCAGAATGAAAGTACTCAAAGATAGAAGCCATGCAAATAGGAACTGGCAGCAGGCCTGAGTCTGGCTGGGATGGAGTTCATTCTCACACAGCAGCATGTACTGCTCCATTCTCCAAGTCCATGTTTGGAAGCTGCAAGTCCAAAGTATCCATGTACTTCTATCAGTGCACATCATCAACCTGCCCATTTCAAACACAGGTAATTATTGCATGGGTAAGCACAAGATGCATTTTCTTCCAAACAATACTTAAGAAGATGATTTATTTAATTCTGGCCTAAACAATAAAGTATAGACTATCTAAATTAATATTCCAAAATCTAGCATACATCTTAAATAAAAAATGGATCAGATCAGAAACTAACTTCTTCCTAAGTCTCTTGATGTTACAGTGATATCATACACAGGTTACTACCTGCATAGTCTGTATGGTACACAAGCTCAGTTAGCTGGGATGAAGAAAAAGGTGATTCATGTATGAAAAAGCCTCTTTCCTACAATCATTTGTCTCCTGTAAAAAGAGAAATAAAAGTAGAGAGGGGGAAAGTTATTTAAAAAGACACCACAATCAAACACGTTTTTTGAAGGCAAAGAAAAATGACACTTAGAATGGAGAGAAAACCCAATGATCCCCAGTCTACAAGCACATGATAAAGCTGAAATTGAAAGTGCCTATTTGCAACATTCAAAGAGTCAGAGAGAAATTGGCTTTTCCTGAACTTTTAGCAGTGTAAGATTCAAGTACAGAATACTTGATGCTTCCTTTAAAGATTACACACTGGCAAGACACCCACATAAACTTTGAAGACCTCAAAGAAAATTCGTAATGTTAAAGGTGACACAATTGCCTCACTCTGCTGTCAAAGTAAACAAGTAGCAATATACTTCAATGACTAAACCTTGAGATTACCTGACTCTTTTCTATAAATGTAGCATTCTGGATTGAAATATATACCCACAATGCAAACATTTTTCATTAGATGATAAAAATGTATCAGAATGATTAACCTGAAAAATCCATACGCTCACTGAAGAGTGGCAAAGCTCTGGCACGTGCCAACACATTCCATTTTGCCATCACATCTGCCAAATTATATCTATATTTTAGGTCATTATCTATAAGACAGTTTCATAACATCACCTTCAGTTATGTCCAAATTAAACCTAAACATTATATAAATCCAGAATTATTGATCACATTCCACAAATATACTTCACATGCTCATCCTGTAAATTACATGGAAGTTACGCATGAAAACTGTGTGTCATAGTTTTGTTTCATTTATATAAATCCTCTTCAAATAGATAGAAAAACTAAAAAATAAAAGTGTAGAATATTAATTTTGCAACTGCAGGTGATCTGCACAATCTTACAATTTTCTTGTCTCCTATTTCAAGCCTGTGTATTCCAAAACACAAGGCACCTTTAAGATTTCTAACCACAATCTTTCCACATTTCACCAACTCACAATTGTACTATATGATCAATGGGGGCTCATAATATCTATTAAGGTTTTTTCAATGGCCTCAGTATTGTAGATTCGTCTAAAATGAATTCAATAAGTCCTTTAATAATCACTTTTGTAGCTTATTTTTTCTCCTTCCCCTCTGTATTGACTGTTGCCTAAATTTTCAGAAAATTGTACCTTCATTGATGTTAATTTTTTGAAGATCAGTGATTTGTGCATAAAACAAGTAATACTTAGCTGCTTAGAAATGTAGATCACTATATAAAACTATTCTATCTGAAATACCTGTGATCAAATACAGGTATCAAATACCTGTGCAATTTGCCTTTGAATAAAATGGACCAACCCATGTCAGAACGTGCTTCTGGAGATACTCATTTGTCTTTCTAATCTGAATTTCTCTAAGTCTCTCCTGTTTTTTGCAGCAGCAATACATCAGTTCATTCAAGTTAAATCTGATGCCAAGATAATGTACAGAAGAGCCTACCTTATAAAAAATACCTAAATATAGCCCACAAGCTCTAAATTCAGTCATGACTACCACAATTCTGTTTTTTGCTTAAGATAAATTTCCAAACAAAACAAGGTGGCAAGCAAAGTACCATGGTAGTGCCTAAGGAGAGCTAAGTTCAATGTAACTATCAAGTTCACTCTAAATATGCACCATAACATTATTCTTTAGGGAAGGCAAAAGATTAGAGGACAGATTACAGAAGAATTACATGAAGGTACGATATGAAGAGCTAAGTATTCAGTTAACAAATTCTCTGGTAAATTGCTGGTTTATACTTTTTCTTATCAGATAATCTGATGAGGAAACAGCACTGATAAAACTAAAACACCTTCACCGTTTGTAAGTACTGCAGTACCTCCTAATTTGTAAGCATTGCATCTAACAAACTAAAGCAGCTGTTAACCAGAGGGAAAGAAAAAAAAAGAAGAACTGTAGAATTGATTGTAGCTTGATAAGAAATGCTAGAATTATTATATTGGTACACAACAAAACCCAAAGAAGCAATATAAGTGACAACTGAGATTTCTTAAGACTATCACTGTTTTCCAAATAGCAGCAATCCCACAGTCGCTAGTTAAAGTACCCTTTAGTGTTAGAGGAAAAGACAACTAATATTTTCTTAAGTTTTCAGAAGTGGAAAAAGGATCACTGACAGACACAGGTACAAATCCAGTGCTAGGGAATCTAAAATAACTGATTAAGAAAGAAAAAATATAAATATATGGTCAAGCTTAAAGACAGCAGGATTAACTTTATATTAAGACTAAACTACAAACCTAATTATGTCTTTCCTTCATTATTGGATGCAAATGTATGTTGGTTAACTGTTGAAAATCAACGTCAAAAATATCCAAGATAATTTTTGTTCCTCATTAAAGTAGAAGCCAAAGGATTTAGTTGTAGCTGGTAAAATTCTTTCAACTTAGAAGTATCTTAAGATCTATTTTAACCAGAAGGCCAAGTCAGATCCTGGTTAAATTCTGTGGAAACACAGATTATATATGGTTCATGTAATTCAGTTATAGAATGTTGTTCTTAATATTTAAATATCAATATAGGACAAAGTCTGGAATACAAAATAAAACCATTATCCCACCAGAAGGACAGTAATTTGCACTCAAAGCTGTAACTACAGCCATGAATGGCTAAACAGAACACAAAAGAGGGGAGCACCTATAACACACTACAGAAATATATGAAGATACTGTAGCAGTACAGATTTTCATAGATTTTTTTTTTTTTAAAAGAAGGCTCCATAACTACATTGATGCTTTTATCTGCTATTTTGGTTGCTTGTTATTGCCAGCTATCAGACATGAGCTGCTGAATTAGAGACATTGAGCTGGACTTATTTTCACATATTTCATATAAAGAAGTCATCACTACAGCTGTATGAGACTTTCTTTTTAGGATAATTGGGTTGCTGACCATGTACAATTTTTCATTTTCTCCATATTTTTATGCTAAAAAAAAAGAAGACTGTAGACAAAAGAGCAAGAAAGAACAGAAAGGGCAAGCCAATGGCTAGCTCAACATCTCTACAGCTGTGTAACACTGGCTTCCCTTGTGCAAGTAAACAGCACATGTTTCAAACACATTTCATACAAAGTTATAAATATATGAGCAAGACATACAGTTCAAGTCCATCAGGATAGCTATGTTCAAATCAGTGTCATATATATGACATACACTTTACCTATTCCTTAAAGCTTATTTGATTATGAGATAAATACTAAAGCAGAGAACTAAAATATAGAAATTTGCCTGCAATCTTAATAAAATCTAAATTTTACATATATATCTAATGTTTGATATATGCACTGAACATATTGGCTCCAAACAGCCTTGTTCTTCTATAACTTAAAGAAAAATTGATCTAATTTCTTCTGTCAACTCTGTTACACCTGTAGAAAACATCCCAGAGCCATAGATACAGTTACTTCAGACACTATATTCCAGGAAGATAAAGTCTAAATAAGTTTTATTCGAAGCCAAGATCATAACCAACTCCTGAAAAACTCAAGACTTAATTCAAATGTGAACTACAAAGAACTACAAAGCAGACTGCTAATAGCCAGCATCACAAAAAAGCAACAGGCCTCTGTGGATCTGTCTATCAATGAAGGCATTAGGGTTTTTTCCTCTAAAACATCTTAAGATTTAAATCCCCACAGTTTTTACACGATCAGATAGACCAACTGGTTTCTTTTTACAACAATCCACTTAAAAGACCTGAGAGAAGAGACACAAAATCTGAATGAGTGTAACTACAAATTTGATCGCATTACCCAGCAAAAGACAATTATATAGTGGAAGCAGACTCCTCTTCCCTCAATAATTACTTCATTAAGGTGCAGTCTATAATTCACTAAGTGCACATTACTAAAACAATAATAATAAAAAGAACCTTGAAAGTAAGGCAGTTTGTTAAATAAACAAGCAAAACTGCCTTCAAAAATGCAGGATCACATAATTAAATATACAACACATGTTCATAATGATAGAAGTACAAGATTAGTTGTAAAAGAAAACAAAGCAACTATGCATTCTATGTCATTAAGGTTCAAGCTGTCAACAATTTATCTCAACCAGTTTTCAAGTTCATAAGGAACCCAGTTATTGAAAAGACATTTTTTCTTTCCTATATTCCATCCTTGAATTGCCACCCATCTCATGCAGAGGCAGCAAGAATTTTTATTTGGAACACAAAAGGCAGAGAAAGGAAAGCCATCTATATCAGTTTTTCTGATATATCTGGAAAATCCTCTGTTACTGTGTGAACACAACATTGCTGGGGAATTCATTTTGTTGCAATAATTCATTTGATGAGTCATGAATCACCTCCTTTAGAGCTGTTCACTACACCCTGTTCAAGAAATGTAAGTAATACACTAATAAATACATCAAGTTTCTATTTTTACATCACTTTTAACAAAACTTCTCCTTTCCAGGAGTCATTTGGAGTAGATATCCCTGCATTTATTCAAGAGCATGAACAGGTAGGTCAAGTCCAAGGGAGAAGAGAGGGAAAATAAATTTTCATTAATAGTACAGATAAGAGTTTAAACTGGACAAGAGTTGGTAGAAATGTCATAAAAACAATTTCTAAATTAATTTGAAAACGTTTTAACATTCAGTCAGGAAAGAGTCTCATGTAAGACCACAGGTATGCCTCCTTCAGTTGCACATGCCAGAAACATCATTTGAGTTTTAAATATGAAATTGTACTACAATAGGACTTGATTTTTTTTCCTTGAAATAACCAAATTTGTATTAAGGTATTATAAAATTATTATTATGATGTTATAAAAATCAATGCATATTATTGTTCCAATTGTAATGTCATCAATTCTTTTCTAGAATGAAAGGTTGCCTGCTACACAGGAACTTCAAAGCCCTTTCTTAGATATTCTGAAAGAACACTCCCAAGAATTATTTTTTTAAACTTCAAATATCTTATTTTAATAAAAAGTATGTATTGAATATGGAGTATTTTAGGGAAAAAAAAGGAACAAAATATACTGTATTACACATACAGATTTACAAGGATTTTGACTCTTTACATGCTGTTTTAATTGAAAAAACAAGCATTAAATGTATCAAATCAGTCTTAAAGCTGTTTCATCCACCAAAGAGATGAAGCACAAGCAAGTATTTGAAGTTTGCCTCTTTCCTGCTTTAAGAGAGTTTCTAGAATTTTTTGGTTTTCTTGGATTTTTTAATGACTCAGAGACATACCTCCACACAATGACACATTCATCTTACCCACTCAATCTTTCAAGAGAAAACCTTTGTGAAATACAATGGATATGGCCAAGATGCTGTGGAAAATATATCAAATTGCCACTAATGAAAATAGTCCTTTACTACAACTCATGTTAGTAGGTAGCTGTATACAGATGTAGAGGTTCAAAGTCTTCCTCTGACAGACATTACAGAAATATTGCATTGTAAATATAATATATTTTAAATTATATTACAACATTATCATCTACAAAGCAAACACACTGAAAACTTGTCAAATACTTAGCTTACTCTGAGCTTAATAGTTCTCTACTTATAAAATTACCACTTCGATATGAATCAAATCCAAAATTCCTATGAAGTCACATGAATCCCAAACAAAAAGCTCAACAAATATATTTATAAATGTTTACAAAGAATAACAGAAAAATATTATGATAAACATACAGTCCACATTAATTACTGTCTTGCACATGAGGGCTAATAAACCCACTATTTCTATAAATCAAGGTTACTCAATATAAAACCTTTAATGTCAAAGCATTTCTTTCTATCCTGTAATATCTCATCTAGCTTCACAGTGGTTTGATCCAGGCCATATTGGAACTTTTACAAAATAAAACTATCCACGGCCAAGAAGCCCAAACTTAAACAGGAACACACCACATCATAGCTTGGTATTGATAAATACCAGGAAGAAAATGCACTCACCCACATTCTAAAATCAGCATGAAAACAAACACCAAATTAAATAATTGTACCATTCCCTTCCAACGAGATATGCATTTCATTACATATACTATTTCATCTGACAGCCATAATTTTATGTCAAATAGGAAAGATATTTTTTCACAGAAAAACAAATTAAAATTAAGATGTATCCATCAGTACACAGTGAGAGAATATAATATCCATTTAAGCCACTAAATTTCGTGACTATAATCAATTCCCTGCTTATTAAGCAGTTGAAAGGTTTAGAGTAGATGGTTTTATTTATTCTTTCTATATTTTAATTTTGTATATAATTCTTCAAAGAAATCCACCCAGTCTCTATTTCTACTGACCTAAAAATGTACAAACATTGAGATGCGTCATCTTTCATACCTACACTGTGAATTCAGTACCTGCCTGAGCAAAACTTTTGTGCAATATTGTCCAGTAAAGTGGTTTGCCTTAAAGGGAATGTAAATAACAAAGTTCTATTCAAGTGTAAAAGGAAACTCCTGGAACTACTTTGAATTATAGAACAAAATTTTATCTTGTTTCAAACATAGAGGAAGAATGTCAGTGGCTGCAGCACCAGGGAAATGGACTTAGAATAGTTATTCCCAAGCTTACATGACTGAAGACTTCCTACAGTAAACAAGAGCTTCTTTAATAACCTAATACTGATTAATGCTCTTTCAGATCATGAAAAGAAGCAAAAGACTCACAGATGATCTTCTGCTTGCACTTGTTATCAAAACCCATCCAGCAGTAAGATGTAAAACTAGCCTGGTGATGTTTCAAAGTTGGTTTTTCAGGTTACTGTTGCTACACAATAAGCCAAGACAAGATGACCTCTTCAGTGAAAAAGAGTATTTTCTTTAAAAAACGTTTACCATTAATGTAGAGGGAAAAATATGTAATAACATTGACATGAAGAATTGCAGCTGATTTTCAAGAACATATAGAAGTGGGGAGCATACACATTTAGTTTTGCCCTCTGGTGGCCAATTCCAAGGCTGGCTATGTTAGACAAGGATGCACTTTGGGATCAGTGTCATTGGAAGGCAGAAGGTATGTTACAATTACTTTTACAGTTCTTCATCTAACCCCTCATATATTTTTAGCACACAACTGCAGCAGCTAACTTGGTACTCCTACAGTTTCCAGCTACATACCTCTGAGTGTCTACCAAACCGCTTGTACAGATCCAGTCATTGGCTGGGTTTAAGATATTTTACAAACTAACAGAATGTAACTTTTTAAATCTCCTGGGAAGATAAAATGTGCAAATGGAGGGCAGAGAGTTTTGAAGGACAGAATAACAAACTGATTTATGCAACTAGAATTTATAAATCAGAGGATAAAAAAGAACTCCAGAAAAAGATACTGGAGTTTCTCAAAAGCACTTGTGAATTTGTCAGTACAGGTAAGTGACAACTACCATTAAAGAGCAAATTGTTATCACCATGCACTTCTAAGTGTAGAAAATTTGATTCAGTAGAATCTTTTGAGACTATTTCTCACAAGAGATTGATGAAAAAACAGCAGAACAGAACAAACCTGAAATAATCTGTAGCTACTAAGTTGTCAAATGAAATAAGAAGCCATTTCAGATTCTGTAGAAGATCAGGTCTGACTGCTGAATAGAAATACCACATTAAAAATTTCACAGCTTTTGGTTCTAGACAGCACTTATTCAGATAACCATTATTTGAGAATATGTAATTCTCTGTGATTCTGAGCAGCAACACATCAAGTTGACCAGTATGCAACAGGAGACCAAGCTACTTAAAAAACAAAATTCCTTTCCATTTTCTTCTCCCCGAATGGCAACAGTCTGAAACAACCACATGCCTCAACCACACAGGTCTCATCAAATCCAAGATTAATGTCATCCTTCTTTGCAAGCAATTAGCCTGGTAGATTCTCAAAGGGGCTTTCTTTTGCACAAAGTGTTTCAAGGATATGAAAATTTAAAAAAACTCAAGAATTCAAGAGTTTTCTGAAAATACAGGCTTTATTTGCCAACAGCATTGACATTAACAATTTATTCCAATGAAGATTTCAGGCAATGCTGCAGCCCCATTATTGCAACATCCAACAAAAGTATTCTGATTGCAAACATTCAAAAAGCTGCCAATTCTGCCTAACATGCTAAATAAGCATGCACAGAGGCAGCTGCCTGAGGATTTGGAAAGACCAAAAGTGATATGAGAATATATTACCCTCTAGTGACTGCCTACCAGCTAAAGCAAAATCGGTAAATATCTGCTTGCATATTCTGTGTAATACAGCCAAGTAAAGGGGGAACTTCTATGTGCAATTAAGTAGGGGTGGAAAAAAAAACTAATTAACCCCCAAAAAAATTCCAGTGACTTGGGTAGTAAGATGTATTCTTGCACCTGAGCCAACTATTTATTCTGAAACAGCCTACAATGAGCATGGCCTCAAAATTACAAAGTCTTTCTCAATAATTTGTTTTCTAGATGCATTTGGGAACTGTGGATGGAATGATGAAATAATTACCTTCCTTAGTTGCAATCATTTTAACTGTAATGGAGATTTGTAACATCTTTTCCCTTACATCACTTTTGTCAAATATCTGACTATTTGATTTGTGTAGTGAAAGATTTATGAAGCAAAGAACTGATGCAATGCTGATAAAGCCTGTAATATTACCAGCTCCTCTGAAGTGCCTTTGTATCATTTTGAAATGCTGCATTATGCCTTTGTGGCTTTTGCTTTTTTATCTTAAGTAGTACTTAAGTACATGGTGGAGTAAATGGACAGTCTTTTTGTTATAAAATAACAGATTTGGGAACACAAAAGCTACACAAAGCCCTCCCTTTCCAGGTGTATCTTTCATACATGCAAAAAGGATTACAGGACACTTGCCAGCAATACAAGCCACTGTTAAAAGTTTATGGGAATGGAAGAGTGGGGAATGCTTCAGAATACCTGCCTGGCTTTTCTTCACACAATTATGCAATATAACAATCTAACCAGTATACAGGGGATAGCAGTCCTGATCAAAGGTTTCTTCACAGTCACATTAATTGTAGCATAAAATACCTTTTTTTAATAAGTAACCTTTTGAAACTGTCTAATTCTTTCCTTTCAGGAGAAATATGGCATTGTTTCCCATCCATTCTATAGAACTTTCTAATGTTCTTCAAAATATAAAAGAGAAAAAAAAGACCATTTTCTTTTTGAACGTATACACACTCTACAAGAAAAACATACATACAATCAAAAGCAATCTTTTGTTTAGATGTCAGATTAATCTAGATGTATAATAACCGAGAATAAGAAACTGGCCACTGACAAAAGATACAAAAGTAAAATTAAGAACTGGAGTTCATCTTAACAATACTGATTAAGTAAGCTTTCTTTCCAGGACACTGTTAGAAAATAGGAACATTCTATCAAGATGAAAAGTATTGCCAGGGCTCTCCAGAACAGAGTTATTTACTCTCAGTGGGATTAGAGAATATTTAGGATCACTAAGCACACTTGCAGAAGGAAAAAATAAGACATCTACTACCAGATGGTCACAGCTCTGTATGACAAAAACTCTGAAAAAAGAGCTTAGGACTTGCCAAGAACTAGAGAGCTCATCTTCAGGCTACCCTAATATAGGAGAAGTCACAAATCTAAACCCTGAGGGTACATTCAATTTGAATAAAAAAGGAGGCAGACTTCAGAATAAAAGCTACTGTGCTGTAAAACCACTTTGCCATGTGGCATTAGTGGATAAACTGTTCTCTGTAAGGAATATTGTAATCTATTAATTTTAAATCACTGCGATGAAATGGCACTGGAGGTTTTAAACAAAATACAGTTTCTGACTCCATACAAATGCCACATTTTTTCTAGTTTTGCTGGAGAAAATAGGAACATGCAACTGAACCTACTTGTAGCTTCTTTCACACTTATTTAAAACAAGTGACGTTTCAAGAGCATCAAAAAAAAATTGGCAAGAGTATCAAAGTTAAATGAACCTCATAGAGACTGAGGTATCAGGATCTAAAGTTAACACTTCCTATCCCAGTCAGAATTTTGAAAATGTTGCTGAAACACTTAAAGTAGAAGATATCATAGAAGCATAGAATGTTTTGGGATGCAAGAAATCTTAAAGATCACTGGGTCTAACTCTCCTGCCATGGATGTGGAACCTTTATTTAGACTAGGTTACTCAAAGCTCTGGCCAGCATAGCATTGAATACTTCCAGGGAGGAAGCATCCAGAGCTGCTCTGGGCAGCATTTTCCAGTGCCTCACCACTCTCAGAGTAAAGGATTTATTCTTAACATCTCATCTAAACCTCCTTTCACTTTGAAAACATTCCCCCTTCTCCTCTCACTACAAGGCCCTTGTAGTAAGTCCCTCTCCAGCTCTTTTGCAGCCCCCTGTAGGTACTGGGAGGTTTCTCTAAGGTCTCTCCAGAGCCTTCTGTTTTCCAAACACCCACAACTCCCTCAGCCTGTCTTCACAGGAGAGGCATTTCAGACTCCAACCACTTTCACAACCCTTCTCCAAACTTGTTTTCTCTCATCCATGTCCTTCTTATGCAGGGGGCCCCAGACCTGGATGCAGCATTCCGGGTGGAGTATCCAGAGAGTAGAACAGAGTAGGAGAATCACCTTCCTCAACCTGCTGGCCATGCTACTTGTGATGTAGCCCAGGATGTGGCTGGCTTTCCAGGCAGAAAGTACACATTGATGGGTCATGCTGAGCTCATCCACCAACACACCAAGTCCTCCCCAGGGTGCTCCAAGTGCAATCTCCACCCAGCCTGTGTTTGTGCTTGGGGCTGCCCCAACCCAGGTGCAGGATCTTGCACTCAGCCTTGCTGAACTTCTTCATGGGATTCACACAAGCCTATCTCTCAAGCCTGTCTGGGTCCCTCTGGATGCCATCCCTTCCCTCCAGCATTATGATCACTTACTGAGGGTGCCCTCAATCCCACTGTCCATGTCAACAACAACGATGTTGAACAGCACCAGAGCCAACACCAACCCCCAAGAAATGCCAGTCTTCTCCATATGGACATCAAGATGTTGACCACAACCCTTTCAGAGCAGCCATCCAGCTAATTCCTGATCCCCTGAGTGATCCACCCACCATACACGTCTCTCCGGTTTAAAGATTACAATGCTGGACAGTGTCATATGCTCTTGACAGCTCTCAGAACATGGTATCAGTTGCTCCTACTGTATCCAACAACATTGTAATCCCATCACAGAAGGCCATCTGGGCTGTCATCAATCATTTAAGAGTTTCCAGGAGGGACTTCTCCTGGACACTTAGGTAAGAATGACTGACCTGTGGTTTCCAAGGTCTTCCTTATCTCCCTTTTTAAAAATTAGGGTTATGTTTCCCCTTTTCCAGAAGGAACTTCACCAGACTGCCACAGCTTCTCCAAATATGATGGGTAGTGGCTTTGCCGCTTCCTTGCATGGTTCCCACAAGACCTACAGTTGTATCTCATCAAGTCCCATGGACCCTCAGTTTCCTTAGATGGTCTCATATCTGATCTTCTGCAGTGGCTGGTTCTTAATTCTTCCAGTCTCTGCCTTTGCATCCTGCAACTCAGGCCAGTGTGACTCCCACACTTGACAGTGAAGACTGAGGCAAGAAAGTTGTGGAGTATGTCAGCCTTCTACACATCCTGTGTGACCTGGTTCCCTGCTTCCTTCCTCAGAGAAACCACACTTTTCCTAGCCTTTCTTTTGCCAGTGAAGGATTTTACTGTTGCCCTTGATATCCCTAGCCAGATTTAAATTTAAGAGAACTTCAGTTTTCCTCACCTGATCTCTGACTCTTCAGACATTTTTTTTTTTCCTCCCAGGCTACTTATCCCTGCATCCACCCTCTGCAGGCTTCTTTTCTGTGTTTGAATTTACCAAGGAACAACCTGTTCATCAACGCTGGCCTCTCAGTGATTTTTGTCCAAATTTTTCTTTGTTGGGATGCATCACTCCTGAGCTTGGAGGATGTGATCCTTGAATATCAACAAGCTTTCTTGGCTCCTCTTTCCTCCAGAGCTTTATCCCAAGGTACTCTGCCAATCACATCCCTGAAGAGGGCCGGCTGTGCTCTCCTGAAGATTAGGGTAGTGAGCTTGCTGTGCATTTTTCTTGTTGCCCTAAGGATTTTGAACTCCATCACTTTAGCTCACTGCAGCCAACACTTCCCTTCAGATTGATATTCGCCATCAGATCCTCCTTGTAGTTGAGAACAAGGTTCTGCAGAGCACCTCTCCTCTCTGGCTTCTCTATCACTTGGAGAAGGAAGTTGTCATCAACACATTCCAGGAACCTCCTGGAATGCTTATGCCCTGCTGTATCGTCCCTCTAAGAGATATCGGGTTGGTTGAAGTCCTGCACAGGAACCAGGATTTGTTAAAATAAGACCACTCCTATCTGTCCATAGAGGGCCTCACCCCCTTGGTCTTCCTGGTCAGGAGCCCTGAAGCAGCCTGACCCATAACTCTCAGTCAACCCCTCATCTGCCTCCATGCACTCCAGATGCATGGGCACAGAAAGTGACACCCCTTTCCCATCTTCCCTGCCTGTCTTCCTAAAGCCTGTAGCTTTCCATTCCAACACTCCAGTCACAGGAGCTAACAAAAAAACATCTGACATGTCACATACATCTGTGTGCAGGTGTGCACACATTTAACTCTTTGTTTAATTCTATGCTATGTGCACTAGAATAGAGGCATTTAAGCTGGGCCCCTAAGAAGTTGACTTACTAAGTGGAATTCTTTTGTGCTGCCCTTGAGGTGCTCTCCTGCTGCTCTGCACACCTGAGTCTCCAGCCTTTGGCTTCTCCTGTAGCTCTGGTAGCAAAATGTTAAGAGGGGGATGGATTGCAGCTCCTCTTTCTCAGCAACTTTAGTTCAAAAGCTCTCTTCACCAGCTTAGCAAGCCCGTGACCAAAGGTACCTTTCCATATCAAAGTTCATCTGAAAAAACTACTAAAGAAATAAAAAGTAAACTCTTAGATTTTCCTGCAGTGTACAGTACTAATTATCCTTTGCTCTTAAACACAAAATCACTGATGATCATACTATCTCAATTTCTCTGAACAATACAGAGCACCAATTTTAATACACATGCATGTATAAAATCTGTGTATTTTAAAACAGCACATACTCCCAGCTTTTCAATATTTTTTGCTCACTTTACTCCATTAAGTAAAGCTTCCATTTAATGCACTCAAATTACTTTTTTTAAATCATTTTACATATAATGCAGTCTACTTTGGATTCTTCTTTCCAGAATATCTTCCTGAGTATATCCTGTTAACCAAAATCACTTTATCTTTATAAGCTAAAGACAAGCATTCTTATAATCCACATTAAAAGACTTTTTGATTAGCTAGAAAAATAAATTCAAATCACTGAATGTTTGCTAAAAGAATTACTCACACAGGTCTCTTCTATTTTTGCTGAAAGAGAAAGAATGTTTTTTAGTCAGGATGCTTCAGGTGTCAATAAGCCACCAAAACCCATCCTTAGGCTGATGCCTCTGCCTTCACTCCCATCCCCCTCTCTAAAACAAAGTCCCTTACTTAACACTCTACATTCAGAAGACTCATGCTTTGAACTCACACTGCCTCTCAGGCTAACGCCATGTAGGACAAGAAAAAAACATCTTCAGTGAAAGCTGCTTCACATCAGAAAACATGGTGAAACAGTCACGACATCAACTTTTTCCAATTTCTGGAACTAAAATCTCAAGCTTTTATCTCTGCATAGGTAGTTTAATACACTGCGGAACTCTTTTTTTTTTTTTTTTACTCAAAACCAAACAGTTGTACTGCAAAGCCTACGAGTTTACAATATTTTTTGTATGTACAGTAGGAACATCATAAATACTATATAATGCATCCCTAGATTACTGGATATGGCAGCTAATACACACAAAGTGTTTTGTTTACTTCATTTATTGTTTTCAGCTTTTTCCCTCCTTTTCTGTCTTGTTTTCAGATTTTTCTCCCTTCTGGCTTTCCTATGCATGGATATATCTGTATATTTTTACCTTGTATTTGTGTACTTTTCACATAACTTATGAAGGGTTTTTTTAAACTCTGGCCTTATCTGTTTTCATTTCCTCTTCAGAATTTACTACCTATCCTTCAATTCATTACTCTGATCAGCAGCTTTTGAAGGTTCTCCCTGAAACTATGGAATATAAATGGATGTAGTTACTTGAGTGACAGAAGAGCAATTCGCAGCTACGAAGCTACACTTCCTTAACAAACTAGAGTACACCTAAGAATGTTCTTGATGTAGCTCCCTGGAGAAACCAACTCCCACTCAGCAGACTGCAGCACTACTGCAAAAACAGATTTTTTGACAATATATACGCCTATGATTCCTTCAGAGACAGTACTGTAACACAGTGCATGCGGGGCAAGGGAATAAATGTTCTGAGACATTCATATTCAGAGTGCATTAACCAGCACTGTCCTCAAGGACTGACCCATAGCACACTTAAGTGCTCCCAATATTGCCAAGAATTTCAGGTCATGCCCTTTATCAGTGCTCCATCATACACAAAACATACTGCAATATTTCACATTTAAACAAGCTAATCTCAAGATCGGACACTTCTGTGAAAAAAAATAAGAAACAATTGATTAAAAGGATATAATGTATCTTCTCTAACATAGCTGTGGTCATTAAAAGGTATTAACTGCTTATAAAGTATATCAAGTCACCAACAATTTTATTGAACACCAAAGGATAGAAAACTAAAAATCCAGAAGTTCCTGTAGATGATAACTCTATTTCATTCTTTAGGAAAAACCTCAAACATTACTGGAAGTAGAAGAATATTGAAACAAAATCATTAATATTTTAGTAACTACTTAATAGTTATACATGTCAGAGTTAAAGGTTTTCAACTTCTTTTAGCAGTATAATGCTGCACTGCAAAAATAAAATAATGTACACATATGCGGGTTCAATGCTTTATTTTTCACATGATGAATTTAAGAATAACAAACAATTGTCTTTCCATTAACTTGTATAAAACACCTGAAATTGGAGACTATTTGTACCTAATTTTAGCATTTCAAAATGAGCTGTTCCATCTGTACAAAGCATCTAGGACAACTAGCCTTCACTACAGAAAAAGGTGAACACTTTGAAAGGATGTTATGTCACACACAAAATCACAACAAAAAAAGAGTTTAAAGCAGACAGCTGTCCCCACTTACCATATAAAGTAAGTCTGCAGAGAATATGCTTATGATAAGGTTCTACACTACTGCAGTTGGGCAAGATGAGTGCCAGCTTCACCTTCTGAATAACCACGTCACTACTCAGTAGTTATTTGGCCAACAGGGAAACCCTTCTTATTACCCAGCATACAAACCCAGCAGTGCTTTACCTGGACAATGTACAAGTTCTCTTTGTTTTGCAAAATTTATCCAAAAATACAACACTACTTTTCCAAATGTGGCTATTTCAGAAGGAATAGGAGAGGGTAAATGCTTTTTCTGGCACCTCTTTAAATCAAGGCGTTTTAAATCAAGGCAGCAGTTTTAGGTTGGAATATTAAGCAACTCCACACAAAAAGAAACAATACATTACTATCACAGCTGATTCAACCTCCATTAGAACTGGCTTTCTGCAAGCTAGCAAAAATAATTAATTTACATCTGGGTTTTTTCCCTCTGAAAAAAATGATGAAAAATCTTTAATGTTGATATTTTTTCTAAGCAAAATTATCTCCATTTGTAACGTAATATCTAATTTACATTCTGTTCCTAAGGAAAGACAAATTCATGTCCAGTCCCAGGTGCTGGTGAAAATAATAGTCATTATTGACAAGACTTGAAAAAGAAATAGGTGAAATGTAAGGGTAGAAATCAGGTAAGGAAAATAAGGGGAAAAATTTCCTGGTTGTTTAAGAAACCAAGCTAAGTGTCCTGGCACTGAACAGTCTTCTTAGTTCACACAAAATCCATAATTTTATTTCTAATTTTTTCCTAATTTTATTTCTTGCCTAGGAATAATTTTAACAGAAAAATTAACACATAAAGATGCATAAATTACACAAAGAAGATTTCTCAAATTTTTTCCACTACTGGGGTGATATATGTATCTATCCATGAGGAACTGCACAATATCCTGACATCCTTGAAAAGCAGCATTCTTGTTATCAAAACTTTTCTTGAACTGGTTCTTTCCTTTTTCTCAGCTTTTAAGGATTTGTATCCCAACAGCAAAGATATAAATAATGATAGAAGTCATGATGGGCTATAGAAAAGGATACCTTTTTATATTCACTTCTATTTATTCTACCAAAACTTTTCTGAAATAAAAATTAAAATCTTCTCTTGCCTTATCACACAACTCTTTCTTCCACCCTAGCACAAAGAAATGCATTAAGCTTTCAGGTAATTGACTTCAGATTAAAGCAAAACTCCTCCATGAAGACTACATTCATAACTATGGAGAAAGACAACAAATTATTCTAGAGTAATAGTTATCTACAGTGGAAATTATTTACAGCAATCCTACCAAGAATTATTCAGCACTGGAGAATTTGACACAACAAATTTCCACCAACTGACAATTGCCATGTGTGATCATGTAAATGACAAAAAAAAAAAAAAAAAAAAATTAGCATGCAAGAGATGGGGAGGGAAACAGGAAAGAAACTCAAGAGCAGAAGAGACAGAAACATTGGCCAAATAGTCACATCTGGGTATAGCAAAAGTAAATCGAGTATTTACTATTTGCAGCTGTACTGATGTGCACACTTTCAGACCAAGACACCAGAGTTAGAGATGTACAGGAACACAGCACAGACCTTGCACACACCACATGATCTGATTTAAGGCAGAGATGGCAACAGCCAGTCAGCAAAAATAACATGCTCATCTAGAGTCTGAAGTCTTTTCATGCCTCTGAAGAAAATGCTAGCAATTTACTCCAGCCTGGACTGTATTCTTAGTGATTCAGATGAAGGGAGAAAGAAATTTAGGTATAGTTTTAAAAGGCTCATACAAGGAGAAAAGTGAAAAAGCACCTCCTGGGAAAGAAACTCAGACACTTGGGAAGCAGAATTTTTACTCACAGCAGATTTGCCCTTTGAAACATGTATAGTATCCATTTTAAACAACTCTTCCTATTAATTACAGCTCAAATTATGTGGAAAAGGGATGACCTTTCAGGATAAAAACTTTAGCAAAATTTCTCTCTCTCCAACTGTCACATTAATCAATGATGAAAGGTTTAAAGCCTTAAAAATGTCTTACTAATTCTTCTATTTCCAGATAGTTCACAATGAAAAACAGAAAACAGAGTGTAATGTACAGAAACATGATTAACAAAAAAGAAAAGCTACTGCAATATTAACCAATACCTCCTCTTTTAACAGAAATTATATCCAGACTATGTACACACTTGAGGAGTCTTAAGCTTGTCTTAAATACTCTTATAATAATAAAGTGTCATGGAACACTGGCAACAATATCCAGTCTCAATCATGTGCTTTTTCCCTAACTGTGATCTTTCATTTTGGTACTTTGGGGTCGAGCTCCTCATCTCTCCTTACAGGAAAATGGGAGATGCAATAGCCTTAAGCAAATTAAATTACACCTCTAATAGTATTTGAACACATGTCAATTTCCCTTACGCTGCTTTATCTTTGAGAACCTTGAAGAAACACATCAACAGGAAGAGGCTGCTCCCATTTTGATGCTCAATAGGCAAATTACTTACATGCATACAGAGCAGAGGATATGAACATCTCAGAGCATGCTTTCATTCAGTTTGAAGTTTTCTCCTCTCTCCAATCAATGTCAGAAAGGAAAAACCATCTCTCCTTTCTATTTTAAAGTTTTCGGTGTGTACACTTATTTTCCTCTTTCAATTTAATCCTTCTCTTTGCTTTTCATTCTTTACTTCAGAAGTGAGGTTAACCACGGCCAAAAGAATGCCTAACTAAATTTCCCCCACAGATTAAGGATTCTTTCCTCCTCTCATACCTACTTCAGTTGCTAGAATAAAGAGTCAAAGAAAACATGTACTCTGAAAATCAAAAAATATTTCTAACCTTTGAGGTGGTCCCAAATTAAGCCCCAGCTGAAATATCAAAATTTCTGTAGCAGTACAGCTGATTTATGAATAGCATCAGTAAAAAGAGTCCCTGATCTGCATGGGCTCTTTCTCTGATACTCACAAGTCTTTAGAGAGCTCTGAAGCATTACTAAAAGAAATCAAAAAATCTGAAATATGTCAAATATGTTCTTTAAAAAGCTTTCTTTTTCATTTGAATTAAACTTTAGTTATCAAGTAATAAAAAACAGGACATCAACAACTGAAATATTTTTTCAAGTTTCAGGTTTAACAATGAATAGGCTAAATATATTTGGAATGTTTTGAATAATAGTAGTGATTTTCAGTTGCGTCCAAATAATTGCACACCAACAACCTACTTTTACAACATTGCCACTGAACCTTTTTTGGTTTTGGAAAGCAGCAGTAATACATATCCTGCTAGCCAAAATACATACCATTGTTCAGTGGTTGCTGTTCAAAACTAAGCTCAGTGGACTAACTCCTGCCTACAAGCAAGCTGGCTAACTTGTTCTGCATTAAGTTTTCACTTGGAGGTGGTAAAAAGAAGGCTTATATTAAGCTACTTTACACAAAGGCACTTAAGCACTTTTGCACAAATTGTGTAAAACTACATATTTTGTTCAAACTACCACTCAGATCCATTCAAATGACCTCTGTAAACCAAATACTAAAATCACTGAAAGTGTGAGCAAATATTATTTTTTAAGCATCACTCAGAAATAGGATAAACTTGCTTGCTTAATGCCCTGAATTACTAGAGCTATGCTATTTCTATGTTATCATTATTATTACCTCCATAGCCTCACTTGTTACACACAAGTGCTCTCTCTTGAGAGCATTTTGCTACCTAGATGCACCTTTAGTCTCTCCACAGGGATATACCAGAAGGAGCAGCTAAAGCATTTGCTCTCTATACCTACTTATTTTACATTAATCATCATGTATCAGTTGTTGATGAATTTCGTAATCAGGATTCAAAAGATTACTCTTACTTCAGAAAAATATTACCTGTTTCTGTAACTCTTCAACATGAAACTCAAAGATGTATTTCGATCACTGATAGAAAAAGTGTTTAGTAGAAATTAATACCCATAGGAGTGACAGATGCCCTGATGACAAATATTTTATTTAAGCAAATAACAGTGTTTTAGTAAGATCTTCCATTTTCATTTGGAAAGAAAAGTTATTCCAAGGTTCTCTCTTTTACTCGCTATAATTGATACGGAAAGGATAATACGCTGTTGATTTATCACAAACTGATTTAACTCTTCTTGGTATTCACAACTTAAATGAAGTATTTCTATATGAGGCAAGAGTTTTATATATGTGACGAACTTAACAAGTCATTTTTGCAAGAGTCCTTTTAAAGCAAAACAATGCAAACTTATAATTTTTGACTGCAAGAGAAAGAAAAAACCCAACAAAACCAAACAAAGAAAAAAGCATTTAATTTTCCTATAAACTAAATTTATGCTACATCATATATGGCAAGATATACAATAGAAAGAGCATACACCACCCTTTCATCAAGTTTAGCTCTGTAATTAGAACTACAGAAGATGCAAAGATCTAGCCCCGTCTTTTTTTTTTCTTGCAGTCCAAAAAAGAGAAGAATATCTATGTCTCAGACCTACAGTTAACAGTCAAAGGAATTTTATACCAAAAACCCCACCAAGTGCATATATATGCACATGCTAAAAAAAAAAACAAACCCGCTCCTCCTACAAACAGGCACATATTTTCCCTGCTGTTTTGCACCTAAATAAATCTAAAACCTAAAACACCTAACACTGGCTTTAAAAATCCAGCTATGAAGAAATTACCATACTGTTGCTATAATATTTTACATCAGTGAGAATATCCTTCTAGTGCTTGTTGTATATATATACCAACATTTTATTTTCCTGTTTCCCCTAGAGAAGCACTCAGCTTCTTTTGTTCCATTAGTTATCTAATAAAGCAACACGAAAGTAAACACAAGACACAAAGATATGAAAAAAAACGTAGTAGACCAATAAAAACAAACAATAAAATACATGAAGATGTAAAGTACATTAAATTGCTCCTTAAAACCAGAACAAAATATTGAGCATATTTATTTTGTCCCTTAAAATAGACTAGGTATGCTAAAGAACTATTCACCAAGCAACCAAATCCAAATGCCAACTTAATAACAAGAAAACTTAATTATATGCGGCAAGTCGCTGCTTCTTTGGTTGCATAGTCATTTGGGTTCATTTGGGTATTTTTAAAATACAAGCAAAGAATCACACACATCTCTACATATCACCAAAATCCATCAAGAAATACAATGCCTATTGTCAAACCACACTGCAGGATCACACTTTTGTTCCAAATCGGTGATATGGGGCAGCAAGATACTGACAGAAACCACCAAGAAACACACTGCCCACAAATAAACTGTAGTATTGTGCAACAGCCAAGCTAAGAACTGCAAGTGCCTAACAGCACCCACACATAGCAATAGACCGCACATTTACTTTTCAGCAGTTATTTTAAAGGGGTTTTTTTCTATAGTCTGATAAAGTACACCATTTTTGTTCTTAGGTCAGAGTTCTACCTTGAATTCCCTATAACCCATGAGAACCTTTCACATTTAAACAGTACTTCTGGTGATTTTTTTTCCTCACAGATAGTCCTTAACTAATTAATACAATTAATACAAGTCCATGATCATGCAACTAACTTTCCATAACACATTTCTCTAACTTCACTTCCTACAAAAAAAACTTAATGAAGACAAATTGACTGTTTACAGTTTCAAAAATCATCAGATTTGCTGAAAATAATTAATTTTACATCAAAAAGTCCACATTTTATAAGAAAATGATACAGAAATCCCACTGGATATGGCTATTTTCTATCTAGAAACTGAGTGCTTTCTACGCATGTTCAATTTTAAAGCTACTTTCACCTTCTGCTGAATTCATCAATAGCCCTACAGAACCTGAAACCATTTCTTATCAACACAAAATTTTCCCAAGATACTCAAAAAAAATACAAATCCATTTCAGAATAGTGTTTTCAGAGCAGCAGCTCCAGCTGAATGCAGCACATAAACTACAGGAGTTGGCTGCTAAAAGACACCTGGCCCATAGTTCATGATATTCAAGTTACATTCCATATCGTAAGTGCTCCCCTCGGATAAAAAAAAATTGAGGTTATGCTCTTGATTTCTGCTGTTCTTGATTAGTTATTGTTCAGCAAGTTATTGTGAAAGACCTCTAACAAAAACACATCTGCAGAAGAAGTTTACAAACAAGGCAAGTTCTACAATTCATGTACTGTAAGTAAGTGTTCAAAATAAACTGTTGATTTGTGTGTTACAGAAATGTTTAATTGTAAAAGAGCTACGTCACAGGAAGGTGTGAGTGGATTGTGTCCAGATATAAAGGAAATATAGAATTTTTAGGCACAGAAGAGTACACTAAAAAGATGGGATACATAGCTACAGCTGCAGAAACTGAGTACCATCTTAAATTTGAACACAATCTTAATTTTAGCTTTACTGTTTAACACAAAATTTTGAAACATGTCCAAATAAGATAAACTACATTAACTACTGAAAAGATTTTGGGTTTCTTGATGTATATTCCTCTTGAATAAATTTTAAAATATTGAAAGGGATAGTCTTTTCTCAGGCTAGTTATACCTGCAAATAACAATCTATAAATTAATCTACATGTTTTTACACACCTGATCTGATATTTACTGGCACTAACATTATTTGCTCCTGCACAGCAGATCCCTTCACAAATTCTATGCTTTGGATACTTATACTACATTAGTAGTGAGGAACTTAATTAAAAAGAAGGTTGCAAGTTTCAGTGGTCAAAAAACCCAGTGGTTTTAACATTTTCTTAAAAAAAGAACCAAATCATTTCAGACATAGTACAGTAGTTTGACAGTTTATCATATTTCCTTTTTTTGTGTGTATGAAATGGGAATTAGACTGTCAAAGTAACTGGTGCTACAATTAATCTTTCCAAAGTAGCAGAGCTAAACTTTCTGAAACGTCCAAGTAATATTGTCACATCAAACCCACCAGTAAGACATGACTAAAAGCAAACAATTCAACCATTTCATCTATTAAAGAACAATCCCATACTTTTGGAATGAACAGCAAAAATAGAAACTAGCCAAATTGTTACTATCTTAAAACAAATTAATAAACCTACTTAATGGAATCACAACAAGTGATTTCACAGAAAGCTCGTTCACAGGTTTACATTAGCCACAGACCTAAACTCTTTGCTGGACAAAACACAGAGCACTCCAGATGTGAGACATTCAAATTCAGTATGCAGAAATCAGTCCCAGTGGTGATTAACTAGCCTGGCTGCACTGTCAGTTTGGTTCATCTGAGAAATCCAGTGTCAGATCCCCTCTAAGACTGATACCTACCTCTTCCAGCATTGGCCAATGGAACTGGACTTGAACATTGAATCTTTATAATATGACCTTTATAATGGTGTATTAACAAATCATTATACCTGACCATTTCATCACTGATATTTCAAGATTCACTTAACCTGTCTGAACATTAATGGTTGTTGTGAAAATTAAGACTTGGCACTCAGTCTTATTTTCATCAGTGATTTAAGGAAATAAGCAAACTATTTTTAGTGTAGTAAAATACAGACTCCTAGAAATTAACTTGGAAGCTGATATAGTGAAAGAATCACATAAATTCCACTTCTCCAAACAAACACAAATAGTAGACTGCCTATAGAGGGTAACTAGACATCCACAGGGTAAGAACTCTGGGTACTTAAATGCCTTTGGCTGAATATTTGCTCACCAATTGTGCAATTCCGTTCTCAGAAGAAATCATGAAACAATACTCATGTGATCATAAACCAGCCATTTTTCTTTAAAAGCCCTCTAAATTACTCTTAAGCTTTCTCCCAAGAATTCTGACTTAATTGTTATGTGCAAGAAAGTAAATAGAAAGAAAACAACACAAATTGAGCAATGACAAAGAACTAGGTGAGAAACAGTAAATCAAAGGACAACATGGAATAATTATGTCATATTTGTGTTCTTTTTTAACACAAACTTTTCTCAGAAAGCTAATACATAGTGTTTGAAGATTTCAGGATTCTTTCCTTTCCTACAAATCTATTTGGCAGCCAGTCATTACAAATACCTGTTCCTAACAACTCAAGCCAAAAATCACTCAGAACAGCAATACACAGCTAAAAAAAAGGATCCAGTCCTTAACTACTTTTACACTATTGGAATAAAGCCCTTAACCTCTTTTTAATCCCCTCTAACTTGATTACTTCTTAAACCTTTGTCCCAGTGAACAATCTATAATTTTTACAGGACATTTTCTGTGCCAAACTGCCCTGGTTAATAATAAAACTTAGGTACATAATTCCTTATAAATTAATAATAAAACCAAAAAACCCCCCACCAAATCACAAAAATATGAAAACACCTGTATTTTGAAAAGCAAGAAGGCATTATCTAAGAGTCACAGTCAAATTTCATATAATGCACTCACAAATAAAACAGATTCTTGTTATAGATACTTAACTTCAGCAAGCACACCATTCACTCACATCCTTCTTTAAGAAACCTGAAGTTGCAGGAGGAAAGCAGGAAGACTTCCAAACTTATAGTCTACTTGTCAGAAAGGAAAAAAATAGAATGAGAGAAAAATTCTTCCAAATTCATGACCTCAGTGATAAGATCTGAAATTCTGAATTGATACTCAAGTTTTTTAGATAAGATGTTCTATTTCTGATACAGTGCAACTGTACTGCCCAGCTTTCCAATAATCTAGGTTCAGGGAGGATGGGGAGTTTACATTCTCACTAAGTCCAGCCCCAAGGATGGCTGTTGTCCTTCAGTTTCAGAGTTTATAGTCTCATGCATTTAACTGTTTAAAACAGGAATGACCATGATTTAGATCCAGGTTGAAAAAGGGAGAAATTCTTCCTCCACCTATTTTTCCAGTTCTGTCATACCAAATATATAAACTGGTGTAGAAAAGGCATAAAATCACTGGTTTTTGCCTGGAGACTCCAAGCAATACTAACACTTGAGATGCTTATGAGATTGAACAGAGACTTGAACCTGGTGTAAAGGTTCTATAGAAAGGGACATAGACCACTGTGACCAGTGTCAAAAAAATCTCTGCATGGATAAAATAATTGCTGCAAATCCCTACAGCTGATATAAAAGCAACAATTTTGACTTTCTTTTCATCCTACGCTCATTTCTAATTTTCTGGTCAATGTTATAAAAGGAAAGTGACAATATATTTTTATTTTTGTGAAAATATTTACACGTGAACAACCCATTGTGTTGCTGAGTCAAGGAGGGAAATAACAAATAGTTTAGTAGATTTCTGAATAAATATGAGGAAAAAATAAAAATGTTAGAAGCATCAAATGACTGAGTAACTTCTTAGAAAAATAGATCTGAGACAGGTATAACAGAACTTTACTTAAGATGAGCGAAATAAGTAGGATATACCATAATATGAACAGAGATTAAATACAGACTTCCAAAAATGTAGTTATAATTACACAATTGCATATCTCACCTAAACCTGGTTTTGACTTGTTCTGCCTACAGATTTATACTTTACTTGGGACATCTAAGAATTAACAATGCCAGATGATCAATCTACTCTAGTACCAGATGAAAGAAGCAGCTCCTGTGTAAATCCATCCCCAGTACTTCGTTTTGCCAGCAACCCTGTGATTTTCCACAGAATTAAGCCATGCAACGGATGCTTTAATACCTCTGACAAAATAGGTTACTCAGCTTTTGTTTTTAACAGTATTATTATCTATATAAATGGCCTTTCTGACACAGGATGGAAATCTTGCTTCAGAAATACTGTCTTGCTATACACTGTGCAGATTTTTTAATGCTTGTCTGACTTTATTTATTTCTGCTTCATAACTGTCACCCTCCAATTTACTTGACTTTCTGTACAGTTTTGCAGAGTGCAACACGTGATTCAGCAGAAGGGGAAAGCAGAGGGATCACACAATCTGCAATTCACTGCAGGAGCTGGGCATGTAAAGGCAGCACAGAGGCACCTACACTTACACATGAAGCAATGCAGCAAATGAATCAGACACATATTTTAAATACACAAACAGAAATCCTTGAAGATGAATTAGCCAAAATGGAATACTTTGATTCAGGTCAGTAAAACTGAATGATTTTTTGTACCCACACCTTGCAAATGGCTGAAGAAGGGAGGCAAGGGGGAGGAACTACAGAATAACAATTTATTTATTGGAAAGGAAAATAAAATCCCCAGTCAAATATAGAAACTTAACAAAATAAAGAAACAATGTTTTCATTGTACTCCATAAGTTGCAATGAACTTGTAATTCTCTTATATCTATTAAAGCAAAAAGAAAAATAAAAAAACCACACAATCTTGGTATTTACACTACTTTATACCACTAGAGGGGTTTTTCTAATGAAAAAGACTTATTGGATGGATGACTTAGCTTGCTTTCTTTCAATTTTTCAAATATGCAAAATACATCCAGAAGTCTGTTTTGTAGACTTAAATGTCAGATAATTATTTCAAATAAGCAGACTGGCAAAGTTCCACCTCTCGCAAACGTCAGTGAACATATCCTCAGTGACCTCAATTAAAGACTCCCTGCAAACCAGGTTCAGATCCAGTCTAATGCAACATCACCCCAGAGAAACCCAGTGAAGATTTGATAAAATGAAGAAAAGAGAAGAGAAAATCTTCAAGGTGAAATGTTTCACTTCCTGAGAAACTTCTTACAAATATACTATTTGAACAACTTCCTTTAACAATTCATGTATTATAAGGTTGGCTGACTACACATCCCTTTGAAATTACAATTAATTCAGCATTATTAATATTATTTTATTTCTTTTCTTTCATTTTCCTTCAATCAAACACTTCTCTTGATCTACACGAGACATAAAATAAAACATCACAACATCTTTTGTTTCATCCCTATGCTTGATTACTCTTGGCAGGTTTTTTGGTCTAATGAGCAAGCTGTTTGGCTACAGCTACCTAAGTTAAGACAATTGAAAAATTAATTTGTCAAATCCGAAAATACATCTACTTCATTTTCAAGATTAAATTTGTTTTATTGTAGTTTAAATGAATGATGCACATTGACATAACTCAGTTGTATAAATACTGTGAAAAATGTTACAGCTATAGAAATTTTATCTTCAACTAGTAATTTTTTTGGTAATTAAAAAAAAATCCTTCTGCAATAAATAAACAAGAGTTGGATCTGTGTATGTGGTAATTAAGCATGCACAAATTGCTAACCTTTATCTGCATTAGAATAAAAAGCATAGATATCTGTAGAAGAAGCAGCAGTAAATAAACAGATATTACTAACCAGATGAACTTTTTATTATTAATAATGTCTGACAGCAATTTATAATATTTTAGGGAAAACTATCTCCTAACGTTCACGCTCTTGAACAGTCCAGCTATATTCAAACTGGGCTGGAAAGTTACAATAGCAAAAAATTCAAGATCCCCTTAATTTCCAGCTGAAAGAGTAACTGTTTGACAAGAAGGATCTTTTTAAAACCTTGACTATGTAAGATGCTATCACATTTTACAATTAGACAAGCACTGCTAGAATCAACATCAGCTTTGCTTCACAGAATAATTTCTCACATTTTCTTTAAGTATTATTTTTATAACTTCCCCCACCTTTCTTGGAGAAGCTGGAGTTCAAACATTTTATTGATAATCTCTATATGCTTGTAGCAATACTTCCCTTTTTCTTATGTGATATTTATGGGAATGTAAAAAAAGACCTAGTTCTTCCAGTCAGTGAGCTGAAACTATTGTATATAGCTGCCTCAAAATCTGAGATATGAATTCAGAATTATTTCATTCTGCATACCGCAAACATTATTAAACCCATGTCACCTTCAGTTTATATCCAAATTATCTGCAATCAATGGGATGTCAAATGGTAAGATAAAATGGCAGACATGGTGAGGTTGCACCTATAAATTACTTCAAATATTCTTTGAGGTATTTTGCTCCTCAGAATGAGGGACAGACAGAATAAAATCACTTCACATTTTTATTGATCTGAGGTACCAGTTAGCATAAGCACATGTGCGCCCTCACACACGCACCGCCTCATTCACTTCTTTTTAAAAAAAAAAAAACCACCCCACACAGCAGCTCAACTTTTCCATCTGCTGGACATCAAATACTCTATAATATTAACTCTATAATATTAGAACTTTAGAACCTTCTGGAGGAAAAAATGCCATTGTCTTCCAATGATTTATGTTTCCCAAAAATGTCAGAATTCTATTTACAGACTGCTATAATCCAAATCTAGAAAACTTAGAGGAAAAAATGATAGTTTCATTTGCCCTAAGAAACTATAATTTTTACACAGGAATAAAAAAAGGAAAGAGAAGAATTTTAAACATTCACCATATGTAAAAAGCATGCAAGACAGAAGAGTATGGTAGCCTTTGTCCACACCACAATTCTACCACTGTCTAGAACCCAGTTTATAAATCCACATTCAGTAATAGTGAACAACATTGAAATGTTCTGAGGTTCTATTCATCTATCTTATTCCCTCAGTACAAATCTACATATACATAGTTAATTCTACTTCTGCATATCCCTCCCTCTCCATCTTTATGAGACTACATCCACAAATCTCAGAGATAAATCTCATGATTCATCATCATGTTAAACTTAAATTGGCTAAGACATTATTTACAGTAACTACAAGGCAGTTTTGGGTATATATTCCTGCATGCTTTGAGAGGATATTTTCTTTTGTGGAGCCCATGAATTTCAGTGGATATCACAGGTAGAACCAACTGCCTCTTTTTCTAACATAATTTAGTCTTTTTCTTAATAGTGTAAAGAAATTCTGTCCACTCATACCCCAAGTACCAGAGTTCAGCAAAACAGGACCGTGTAACTGCCTACTAAGGTATATAAATATATACACCTGTAGAAATAAGCACACATAGGAAAAAATTAACAGTTTAACAGTTTAGGTGAGAAATGCTAGATTGAGTAAGATTTAGTAAAATAGTTATGCACTTACTGTGCTTTAATATAGTTCACATATAAAATATTGTGCACTATTTTCAATACAGTGAGCAATCTGACAGCCCTTTGCCGGATTTCTAAAGAGCTCTTCACATTCATGTCTTCTGTTCCTGGATGTTGGAAAAAAGGTTGCCTACCTGTTTCTGAATATGCTTAAAGACTTGAACACCAGATTAAAGTATGTATCCTGGTGACTATCTTAATGAAAATTCTGAAGCCATTTCTCTACCTTCCTTAAGATTTGAAGTAGCTTGCATTCCAACATCAACTGTGATTTTTCACATAAAAGCAACTGGCTTTTATTGACAACACACCCAAGAAAACTCTATGAAGATGGTAGAACAGAAATCCTTTTAAACAGCAAATTAGCATAAGAAAAGTCAAGCACTCATTCCAGCCATTTAGTCTTTGGGCCAAAAAGAAAACACTTCTAGATCAGACCAATATGAATTTAAATTGTATTTTTCCTTATTCTTCTGCAAAACAGCATAAATAATCTGTTGCCTAGATCATCTGGGAATATTGCAGCTAATTAATTCCCTCATAGTGCAGGCCTTAGAGAGCAAATCTTAATCTGTGCCCAGTAGCACACAAACATTGCTGAAACCTGAAATGCTTTTGCCAAAGTAGAATTTTTGGGTGTAATATAATCTGTGAGGCTATAAGTAAATAAGCCACTATACACAGGCAAGTACATTGTCAAATCCAACGGTCTACTCTGGCCCTAAACTTGAATACAAATAGTTCTCAGAGCTTGACATGGATTTTATAAATCTGACTAAAGTTATTAATTTACTCTGTTGCAAAAGGCTGGAAGGTCACTTTCTACAACAGAGTCTTGTCACTGCTCTTTTACCTACCAATCTATTGTTTTCACTTCTAAGAATCGCTGCTTGGGTTCTCTCGTGAAGGGATGTTCCAGTCAACAACACAAGCCCTGCCAAATCCTCAAAACATATATGCATCATTAAATATAGATCCCCACACTCTTCATATTAATAACTTCTTGCTGCTTTAATGAATAGCTGGTAGAACACAGATCATTTTTCACAGGCAGTAGCATATAACAAGGAGTAACTTCTGTACTTCTCACTGCTATGCTACAAAGATTTAACAACTGGAATGAATTTCATCATCAAGAGCAAGATCAGAAATGTTAAAGGAGTTTGTTTTCAGTTGCATATAGGCCCCAGTGAAGTGCACTACATAAAATTGTTTGATGACTTGCAGACATTTTTTAGAAAGATACAGAACAAGCTGTAAACTGACGGTCTCTTCTGAGTCAATGATTATGTATCACATGAGAAAATAAAAAATTAGTTCATAACAATTTTCTACAGCAAAATATAAGCACTGGATGGTCTTCAATAACAATATATTAAGATAATATTTTCTGGAAGTGATAAAATATCAAAAAGTTTGAATTATTTCAATCTTTTAAACCCATTCTCTCATTGTGTTCTGTTAAAGCAGCCACTTCCAAAGAGTAACAGAGGAGTGATATCACATCTTCATCGTAATGTGAAAAGCTTTGTCATGGATTATAATTTCATTCTACCTCTCCTTGTGTCCTGTCCAAGGTTATTACCTTAAACTGTATCACCTTTTTTAGGTACATCATTAATTCCTACATAATTTTTCCTACTATCATCTATCATTGTCAAATGGGAAAGTAGAAGTGAAAAACCATTAAAAAAATAACAAAAAACTAAAAAACAACTAAAGATTGCTCAAATCAGGTAAGAATGCCCAGTGAAACTCTGATCACTGATATAACAAGCCACTAACTTTTCTCTTTCAGAAATAAAATTTCAAGAAATATGAAAATTACAAACACTTTTAATGCAATCCCCTATGTTAGCATTTACTAGCATTGCCTACATAGTATTTGTTTCTAAAGCAAACAGGCAAGATTTTTAGCATTAGGCATAGTGGGACTTTGAGATGCAGAAAAAGAAACTCTCAGTAGTTACTAAGACATTAAAATATGTCTAGTTAAGACAAACAGGATAATAGAAAAACAACAAGCAGTAGGAGAAACACCATTCCAAAATCAGTATCAAAAATTTTTCAAAGGTCAACATTGGAAACATTAACACAAAACAACATTACAGCTATTTTACTAAAGTACTTTCCCAATACTGATAAAAAAGTGATAGAAATACTGCAGTTAGAATAAAAGCTTCCTTATGCTTTAATATATAGGAGTTGCTCTAAAGTTAGGTTCCAAAAAAACATACCAGCTGCTAAAAGATTTTCTTTATTCTTTCAGCATATCTTGCAGGGAAGGGAGGGCGTGCAGGGACAAGGTGGCCACAGCAGGAGTCACAACAACATGGACATGACACAGAAACAACACACAACTGCTTCAACTCAAAGGAGTCACACTCAGAAACTGGCCAACACTTGCAAAAGGAATAACCCAAGCTATGATTTCTCTTTTCTGCAGAGAGTTACATCAAATGTTTCAATTACCACGAATTAATAGAAACAGAGGAGATAGGAAAAAATATTAATGGCATCAGTCTAAAAATATTCCAATTCTGCTCAATCCACTGTTTCCTACATTCTGTCACTCCTTACAAAATCTCTCAGGCATCTTTCTCTTCTGATTGTAAAACCAAGATAGCCTATGCAGTTTCTGTTACTGTTACCATCTATTTGTGTATTACAAAGCTATATGTACTACACTATAATAAGCACAGATGGCTAAAGTCAATCCCAATAAGATTTAATGGAAAGACAAGAGAAGACTGGATATCCATAGCCACTAAATAACCTACAGCATATAAAATAAAGATTATTCTTCAGAGAAAGGAGATAAAGATAAGATGAAACAATGTTATCAGCTTTACTTTAGATTATGAGGGCAATCTAAGGAAAAGCACATTACCATTTACTTAACTTCTAAACGTCAGCTATATAAAGAGCTTCCAAGTTAATGCCTTCCAAGAGACATTTAAGTGTTCAGTGTTAACAATAGTTTGAGATTAGTAGACTCTGCCTTTCAGACAAAAAAAGTATTTGGCACTAGAAACAGGCAGCAAAGGCAGACCATAGGAAAAGTAATCCTGTAAAAGAAAACAGGAATCCATACTCAAGAATTAATTACAAGCACGTAAAAATTAGATGCCTATGTCTATAACACAGAAGAAAGGAAAAATTAAGATTTTCATTACTCTTTCCTATTATAATTTGTTACATTCAATCTAGAAGTTATGAACAATTCAATAGCTCTTTAAATTTCCTTCATTAATTAAAATTAATACAAATTCTTAATACTTTCCCATATTTTACAGTTTAAAAAAGAGCAGTCAAGTCCTTACTAACTTCATTTCAAAGGCAGTAATTACAGGTGAAGGTACAAAATACTTATGCTGTCAGACCTCCTAGGCTTCAAAATTTTTTCTCCTTCACCACATTAATAAAACTCAGATCATACAAAGTAAGTCATGGAAAAAAGTGACTGACACTACTGTAGAAGTGCCAGCTTCAGCTAACAGGCTGGCACGTGGAAAAGATTCAAAGCCCTATTTGCAAAAGTAGCTTTACATTATTACAAGACCTTGGTTTAACTTAGGCTTAAAGCAACATAAAGAAGAAGCAGCTCATCTTTCATGTTTTCAACTCCACTTTCTCCTGATGTCATGATCATGACATATGTATGTTGTAAAAAAAGCTGCTGTACCCAATAATATGGTTTTTTGCCCTGAACCATGAAAAGTACTGAAGAAATAAGACCACCAAACCTTTTTTCGCAACTAATGAGTTAACATGAGTTAGAGAAAAAACCATGAGTGCTGCACTGTCCAATCCTAAATACTGACTTCCTCTAAAGTACATTTAGGATCCTCAATAAACTATGAGGGCTTCTTGTCCATTACAAAAACCTTGTTGAACAGAAGTCCTCCTCCTCCTCCTCCTAAACTAAAGTTACTAGTACTCCACTCTGGAAGCATTAAAACCTTCCAAATATTTACATGGTAATCCCACAATGAAGTACAAAGAACTCGTGATGAATCCCTTTTAAAAGAGCCTTTGGCTTACTCAATTGTACAAAGATGTAGTTGTGATCCATACAGAGATGTTCTGCTCACAACAGTACTGCATAGAGCTGGAATGGAGCTTAACTGAGTGGCAGTGTTTGTTTTTGAGAAGCCTTAAACCTCCAAAACAGACAAGGGGATAATTAATGTTGGCTATTACTGAATTGCTATGGAGACCTAATATTCAATTTATCTGCTTTCCAAACACAGAGGTCTAGTTTTCACTAATGCTGAAAAAACAAACTCTTTAAATACTTCCAAAAGACTCCTCTGGGAAGCCAACACAAGCTGCCCAAAGTTGCCACATGTAGAAGGCAATGCATTTGATGGTCAATGTGAGAACACCTCACAGCAAAGCAGAGTAAAAAGTACTACCAGTGCAAACTTCCTCTTCTTAGCTGATTGGTTTTAGGTCTATTCAATTTTCTTCTACCTTCTTCACCCTTGATAACTGTAATTAACATGGTGGGATGATAGTTAACACTGTAGCATGACGCAGCTGGTTGTAACGATCAACAAACCCTATTATTTCATAGCAATACTATGACACAGTTGAGTTGTGGAGTTCATTTATCAACTTAAATTTGAAAATACAGCAATCACTTAAATTATGACCTCTGAAAAGAAAAAGTATATATCACTTACAAGTTAGAACACAACATCTCTATTCCAACAGCAAGTTAAATTTACCATATAAAATACAGTGTTTTTAATGAACACAAATGCACAAGACACTTTACAAATATCCATTTCTAAAATGAGTTATTCTATAGAATGTTGCTTCATTGTATTTTAAAGAAATTAAAATTAAAATTTCTGAAAAGAAAGCCTTAAAGATTTTTAGACAGTGATACAACAAACAAATACAGTTGTATGCAATTCTGTCCAACTGACTGTAAAGATATGAACAGACAAAATTATTTTTAATTACAAAGCCACTGTGTTTTGCTCTAGGATTAAAAACACCACCACTATTTGAAAAGTAAACAGAAAGAGAAAAATAATTGCTATTTTCCAATACTCTGTTTTCCTCCACAGATTTACAGCATTATGAGTAATGAAGGTTTGCTAGATAAGATTTAGGAAGTTCAAAGTTGGAGAGTATAAATGCAATGCAATTTCTCAATCACGTTTTTCAAAAGGAATAACCTTTACTTTAGACAAACTGCAGTATATGTGTATATATATTTATGAAATGTCTAGTGCTTTTACCATAGGTAAAACCATTACCATAAAGCATTATCAATGAATAAAGAAGATACCCCTAACAGCATCTGTAAGTCTGAAATAAACAGAGGATACATTTCCATGGGCTAGAACCTCCCAGCATCCTGACACCACTGAAGCAGCCTAACCAGGCAACTTGGAAAACCTTAATAAACACATCAGCCCTGAGACTTATTTTAGTGACAGGCATGAATAGTTGCAGCTACTCAGCAACTGGACTGCAGCAGCACTAAGACAGGATTGAAAACTCTTCCTTCCCCACACTTCAGGCAAAAAATAAACTTATCCTTGTATAGAACCCAAAATGGTTTGACTTGCACATACAACTTAAGGGAAGTGATATTTGACATGTCCCATCTCCCTAGCTTTAAGAGGGAAAGTCTCCTATTTAAAAACAAGACCATTCTCAATTTTTGCACAAGAAAAAGAAGTGGGAAGCTAGGTAGCCTCTAACACATGTCTAGTTTCCCATTGTAACATGTTAAGGCATAGTTCTTGCCTAGATCTACTGCATTGTTTTCAATAGATTTGTCAGAATGATCAAGACCTTTCAAAAGAAATGAAGAGTCAGTTACAGTTCTGCCTGTAGAAAGTACTGAAAAGATCTTAGCTAGTAATCTCATATTAATAACACTTAGTGACAAAACTGACATTTTAGAGTATGTTAAGAGAGCTAGGTTTGTGGGTTGGCTTGACTTTTTATAAATAAAATATCATATCCTGGTTTATCAGGCTCTGTAAGGGTTCCCTTTCACACTGACTGTGTTCTTTCTCACTGTGATCTAAGACTCTTAAGCAACTGAGCCAATGAGCCAGAAGTCAGGGTCATTATCTTTCACATTAATCAGTCCTGTCAGTTAAGACTTAAGTTAAGCCTTTAAATACTTCTTTTCACACCAGAATTCCATCTCACCCTAACATCTGTAGAGTATTGAAAGCCTGCAAAAAATATCCTACTCTGACCAGAGAATTAAATTACAAACACAGGCCTTGCATACCTTGATTTTAACTCTGCAAGACAGTTACCCCCACGTTTCAAATGCTGCTGTCCTGTTCCTTAACAGGAGGCCACTTCTGAATCACCAATCATATTACGAATCACAATTTCAAAACCAACAAATTACAGTCGCAAATTTACACAAGTAAATTTACTAATTATATAAAATGCTGGATGGTAAAACTTTTCCACCATGTTATATTTAAGTATGATAATTGATAATTGTTCTTACAAGATTTTTTTTTAATGCATTCTTGTACAGGTAGATTAACACAATTGTGGGGAGTGGTTTACAGTTGTATGTTATGAATTACTGAAAAATACCCATGCTTTATAGGGAGAGCCTTGTAATATTAAATAAATATTCTAGACTGGGTACCAATCAATAGGACACAAGCATGCTGCACAAGAAATAAAAACATACTCTTCACTGAAGCAGCAGCCTCATAAAACTTACACAGTGTAAAAATAAGCCAGCATATTTGCAAATTGCCTCAGAAGAATCAGTATGCAGTATTCCTCAAAGCAGTCACTCTTAAAACCCTTGGGGACACCTACTTGTCACAGAATAAATTATCTGGCTAATATCCAATATTACAGTACACGTCAGTGGGCACCCAGGAGACAGGCATTAGAGAGCACTTAGCTTCCTCAGCCTTGCAGGTTAGTTCTTACATAAATGACTTTGCCCAATTACAAAACATAACTGATGCATGTATTTTGGAGTTTTCTAGCAGCAGCCTTTAATCCTCAAACATTTCTATAGCACCAGATTTTCACTTTTTTTTCACCCCCAAAATCACAGGTTCCAATGCACAGCATACTGAAGTGGTATTTTTCACATGAACCTAAGCTCTTTTTTGTTAAGATATTCAAGGCAAACAAAAATATCTGACTGATTGGAAGTGCTCCCAAACACCAGAATTATGCTGTTTAATAAAAACTATTATGAAAATAAGTTCTCCCACAACTCTAGTAGCTCTTTCCCAGGTGCTCAAGATAAATAACGAAGTTTGTATCCCACAGATATAAAGCTAGAAAATACATGCATCACCAGATACTCCATCCAGGTCTCAGAAAAATAAGAGACTTCTTGGAGACATTGACTTTGGTTTGCTACAGCAAACCGCAGTCACCAGCAGGCTGTAGAACAAGAAAAAACCTGTTGCCTCTGAAGTTGCAAACCAAATCAATGCTTTTCACCAAATCAAAGAAATCCAGCAGGTTAAAGAGTAAAGAAAACAAAAAATTACTTTGCATAGTTGGAATTCAGATTTTTAAAAGTGACGCCAAGGGACGCAGGATACTGGATGATCAAATAAAATCTTTTCTACTTAAAGAAATGTGAATGACTTTTGGAAATAGGTTGCGTTTCACTCAGCTTGCAGCAAACACAGCTCGAACTAGGCGGACAGGCGAAGCGCGCTGAGGACAGAGCCACCTTAGAGCGCAGGTTTCGTAACTGATGAGATTCGGGTCAGGCTGGGGCTGCTGCTGCCGGGCTCCAGGCACGGCGCCCCGACACCGCGCACCGCTGCGCCCAAGCGCCGCACCGACACCGCAGCCCCCGGCCGTGAGCGCTGCCCTTCTCCCCCGCCGGCACTAATGACAGGGCACGGCGAGACGCGGCGGTGCCGGCCGGCGCCGCTGCCAGGTGCCCGGGGAGGCGGGGGCTCTGTGCCGGCCGGCACCGGCGGAGCGAGCCCTGTCCCGGCCCCGCGCCCCCGCCGCATCCCTTCCCGCAGCGGGGCGGGAAACGGGAAGAGGGAGGACGAGCGCGGCTCTCCCCTGCACCGCCCGGCAGGGCGAGAAGGGCTCCCACGGCCCGGCCCGGGGGCCCCCAAGGTGCGGCGGGCGCCCCGCACGGCCCGGGGCGCGCCGGGCGGTCCTGGCCGCTCCGCGGCGGAGCGCACCGCCAACCGCCCGGCGGGACCTCCAGCCTCCTCGCCGAGGCGCCGCAGGCAATTAATTAAAAATTCAAATTAGGGGAGAAGGGTGTTAAGTTGAGGCTGTAGCCCAGCCCCCGCTCCACAAGGGATGCCCTACACTCTGCGGGAACGGAACCAGCGGGAGCGGGCTGGGCGCGGCTGCCGGCCGGCAGGGTGGAAGGGCTGAACTTACGTCTCGGAATTTGTTCCACTGCCCGACCTCCTTGTCGTACTGGGAGATGGTCGTGAGCCATTGTTTATCGTCCAGAAAATTGCCGCTGTCCGGTCTGCCCCCGGCCGCCGCCGCCGCCGCCGGGCTGCACCAGGCTGCCGCACACACGCACACCAAGGCTGCCGCTGCCGTGAGCATCTGGGCGAGAGGAAACACGGGCAGGGGGGTTACCCACAGCGGAGCCGACCCGCGGCCGGGGGCTGCCGGCGGGGGACGGGACAGCCGCCCGCGGCGGGGGGAAGGGGAAGGGAAGGCTGCCCAGCCCGTCACCTTGCTGCGAGCCCCGCGCTCCTCGCCGCGGCCGGAAAGGCGGCCCCGCGCCCGCTCCCTCCCCGCACGCGCCGCCGTCTGCGGCCGCCCGTCCGTCCGCCCCGCTCCCGCGCCGCGCGCGCCGCCCGCCCCTCGCCCCGCCCCGCCCCCGCCCGCGCCGCGCCGCGCGCCGCACCGGGAGAGGCGCGCGCCCGCCCGGAGCCGGGCTCCCCGGGCACGGCACATCCCGGGCACGGCACATCCCGGGCACGGCACCTCCCGGGCACGGCACATCCCGGGCACCGGCACTGCCCGGGCACGGCACATCCCGGGCACCGGCACCTCCCGGGCACCGGCACATCCCGGGCACGGCACCTCCCGGGCACGGCACATCCCGGACACCGGCACATCCCGGGCACGGCACATCCCGGGCACGGCACCTCCCGGGCACGGCACCTCCCGGGCACGGCACATCCCGGGCACGGCACATCCCGGGCACGGCACCTCCCGGGCACGGCACATCCCGGGCATGGCACATCCCGGGCACCGGCACATCCCGGGCACGGCACCTCCCGGGCACGGCACATCCCGGACACCGGCACCTCCCGGGCACGGCACATCCCGGGCACCGGCACATCCCGGGCACGGCACATCCCGGGCACCGGCACTGCCCCGGGCACGGCACATCCCGGGCACGGCACCTCCCGGGCACGGCACCTCCCGGGCACCGGCACATCCCGGGCACCGGCACTGCCCCGGGCACCGGCACTGCCCCGCCGAGCCCCGCCCGGCCACGCAGCGGCCTCGCGGTGCCGCCGCCTCTTCCAGGTGGGGGTGGATGCCGCTGGAACTTCGCTACCGCTTCCTTGGCACCTCGCACCCCGAGTTAGATCGGCGAAAACCCCTAGGCGGACACGATCCTTCAAAACTCACAGCATGTCAAGATAGAACTTCCCGCGACTTCGGGACAAGGAGAGGCACAAGCTCGCGGGTCGCCTCTGAGCGCTGATGGAGGCGCATTGTGATGCCGCCTGCCCGTGTTATCCCTTTTGTAAGGGATAACATGCACACTTCCCTCTCTTTCTGGCTTTTGTCTTTTAAAAACAGCAACTGTGGGTTAACTCCAAGTCTTTAACGACATTTGGTTGCCTTCCCGAATTAGTTAAATTTAATTTAGAATTGAGCAAGGTGCAGGAATAATTCAATTACCTGTCCAGCATTCCTGCCTCCATATTTAAGTTCTATTTGCCATCCTGTTGACCTCTTTCATCTCATTTTAAATGTTAGCTTTACTCCCTAGACTAGAGTAACATTCTGCATTTGGGTTTGTATTAGCTGCGTGTTGCAAGGTTTCGGCAGAGGGAGTGGGGCAGAGACCGCGGGGTGGCCCCTGTGGGGAGAGGTGTGGAACTTTCCCGTTTTGGGAACAGCTGGCTCCGACCGGCTCCACAGGGATGACATTGCGGCCACAGCTAAGCCGTTCGGCAAAGCTGGCGGTGCCTCCGCTGAGAAAGGGCTGAAAACGCTGCGCGGAGAGAGGAAGCGCGGACAGAAACGCTGAGAAGCAGCAGCGAACGCCGGGGCCAGAGAGGGGTGACAAGGTGCTCTCCATGGCAGAGCACTGCACATCCTGGAAGATTCATGCCAGAGCAAAGGGATATAGCCAGAGAAACTGTGGCAAGCCCAGACCAGAGCTCATTGTCCTGAAGGACTGCAGCCGATGGAAAACCATGCCAGAGCAGAGGAAAAGTGTGAGAATGAACGAGCAGTGAAGAGAAATTGTTACATGCTGACTGTACGTGCCCACAATTCTCCCTGTGCTGGTCAGGGAGAGAGGAGTCTGGAATGAAGAGGAGCCTGGGAAAATAAGGGAGAAACGTTGTTTTGACGTTCACCTTTAGCACTACTCAAACTAGCTATTACATTTTTACTTTAATTAGCAATAAATCCTCCAATCAAGTTTGTTTTGTCTGCAACAGTAATTGTTAAACAGTATTCCTGATTTTATATTGATCTGTGAGCTTTCTCTCTCCAGTTCTTCCTATATTTGTTCTGCTGGGGAGAGGGGCTCTGAGCAGCTGGGGGAACAAACGTTGGCTGTTAGCCAAGATTAACCCACCGCGAGGTAGCCAAGTCTGTCAAGTACACAACACTCCAAGTGTAGTGCTGAAAATATGAGTTACTTTCATACTTGGTACTAGGGCCAAGTCCATCAAGAGATTCTCTGATGGCAGAAAAATGCCACTTCATGCAAAAAGAGAAGTGATTATGTGATTGCCACTGATTTTCTCAAGTTTTGATTTTGGTCCTAAACTGTAACTACAGACAGATAGTAGAGTATTAATTAAATCAAATAACCTACATCATACAGTACATAAGTCATGCCATTTTGTTCCTGAACTTGTATCACTAAAATCAATGAAAATCCTGTCCCTCATATGACAGAGAGGATGATTGCCAGATTAGGATTTATGTGCCTGACTCTAAAAATGCTACCTATCCAGAATGATATTATATTCTGTAATAAATGAATCATAAAATTCAAAGCAAAGGGATGGAGGGACTACACAGAGGCTAAATAAGAATCAATAAAACAGTCATGTTATTCTCAGGGTGGGTTATAGAGTCAATGCTTGACAAAACCATTCTCTGACAATCCAGTTTGTATTTGTCAGACTTAATGTTAATTTCCTACAAATTGCTTTGCCCTTTGGCAAAGAAGAAAATTCTCTATAAAGCTAATGTGTTGAGGTTTTGGGGTTTTTTTAAATAATTACTTCTTTAAACTTTTTTAACAGCATCCCAATTCCTGAATTTTTGTTTTCACTTACCCACCAATGAAAGTGATCTATTTTTGTTCTGGTTTGCTTCACCTGTGTTTGACAATTTTCTCCAGATAAAATTAGTTAGTACTTTTAAGTTATTGTTCACCTTTCTGTACTTAGAGAAGAGGAATAAAAGTGGCTAAGATTTGCATTCAGTAAAAATCCTTAGAAAGGTGAAATCTCTTATGGTTTGAGTTTTACAAAAGTTTCACTGCAATTTGAAAAGTGATCTTCAACACCTATCACTGCAGTTTCTACTGACAACATATACTAATGATCAATTATATGTAATTTTGCCTGAACCAAGCTATTTGAAGTCTTTAATAATTCTAAATGTATTCCTTATAATTTTAACCACTCTGATCTCCACATAATTGGTTTAAGAGCCTCATTCTGATCAAGGACTTTACACAAGTTGGTAATACCATTTATTCAAGCACACAATGATACTTGATTGAAATGGCATTTTGAAGATACAAAACTAACAAGTTTTCCTTTTTTTCTCAATAATTTCACTTCTCTTCAAAGATTAAATCTATGCACCTTGAGAAATATTCTTTATTTTAAATGTACATATATTTCTTACAGAAAATGTAACTGTATTGTTACATACTGACGTGTTTAATAATAGCATCTTTAAGATGTGACAGGGAATCTGTTACTGCAGCAGTGGTAAGAAGATAATACTAACAGTAACAGGAACATAATTTTGAAATAGGAGTTTAGAAACTGCCTCATAGCTCTTCATCATTGTCCAGTCAAGAAGTATTGTTGTTATTAATTAAAAAAATCTTTCTTCTCGATTCCAAAATATGATCCATATTGCAAATTTCCAGTAACAAATATTTTAATATTAAGTCTTACTAATTTAGAATAATAACTTTTCAGGTGTCTTCCCCTCTGAGTAGCCGATGCATCCTACAAGGATGTAGCAATGAAGATGGTGTAGCTGGTAATATACTTGCAAGTTACAATATTGGTGTGAGTAATGTAGTTGTTGCACAAGGAAAAAGATGGAAAGAGAAAAAAAAAGGGAGAATACATTTAAATATGTATTTTGTGTACACATCTGTGTGTTATATGAAAGAGCGTTGGAATTATGTAATGTATGCATGAAGATATATATTGGAAGAAAAGTTTGTATGCATAGGTTACTGATGGAAGAGAAGGGACATGCTAAGAAATTATTAGGAAATGGTAGGAAATTTATGTCCTGAACACTGTGTCACAAAAGTGTTTTACTCACTTCCTGCAAATGAAGAATGTGTTCACTTATTATATTTGAATAAACTTATGTTGAAGGGAATCCCAAGGGAACAGCTAGGTATCTCACTGCCCACAGGCAAAGCCAGATGTCACTGCTGGCAGATGTCAATCCAAATCTACTTCTAGAATCACCATTGGTGGAGTCTGTCAGTGGTAGAAACTCCAAACTGATCTGTGTCACCTGGCTATTTCATTTATTTCACTATGCATTTTCAAGCCTGAAGTTTTAAGAATAATATTGTGAATTCACTTGTATAACTTACCTGGGCAACTAATTCTAGTGCAGACAAAACTAGAAGATGAAGTATATAATGAAACTTTTGAATAAGAATGAAGATAACATGGGAAAAAAGCATATTACATAGCAGAAGAGTTTTGGGTTCTTTTAAATTTTCTCTCTGAAACACACTCTCTTATTTTTCTTTACTATGTAGATCACTGGCATCTTTTAAGAAATGTGTCTGCAACACAGTTCGAAAAAACATTAATTATTCTAATCACTGTGGTTGATTAAACAGGTAGGGGACCCTTTTAGATTCTTCATTTACCACTTTTTCCTTCTTCCTGAGGGTTCTGCGCAGCTGGAGATTTTGTGCCCCATTGTAGGCTCCTCATCTTAGTAAAGATCTTTTGGCATGCTAATTAATCTCCTTCCCAATATTTACTCTCCCTGACCACAAGCCATTGTCTGATCTTACATCTTACTTTGAAGAGACAGGGTTCTTGAAATTCTTGAATGCTTCTCTTAAAAATAGTTGTAGCCTATAAATAATGTAGCAAGCAAGAAAATTATTTAATGATAAATTTCTAACCTTGAGACTGTTTTCATGGGGGTTTTTTAACACATTACAAGACTTTGCTCTTGTTTGGGTTTTTTTTCTTTGTTTTTTTAGGAATTTGGGGGTTTTTTTTGGTTTTTTGTGCAAAACCGGGGTTAGTGTTTTTCTGTTTTGCCAGAACACTAATCAAAATGGAAAGTTTACTCAAAAATTAAACAAATTTAATCCAATTTATCCAATACAGAAACGTTCTGCTTTATATTAGTTCCTATTTCAGACTTTTTTGAATATTATTTATTAAGAAGCTAATGTTTACCTGTAAAATGTTTTATGCATGATGTCCAAAGCAATTTGATAAAATAAAACATATCTTGCTATTATATACTGAACATATATTGGATATATACTGTTCATTGCATATTCAATATCCTATCAAGTTTTATCTTGTTAATAGACTTCTAATGTATTAATTGTCATTGACACTGTTACAGAGGATTTAATAAAATCTAAATAATTTTAATAATGTCTAAAAATGTGTCCAAATAAGGTGTAATTTTTGAAGAAAGCTATTCTTCATTAAAATGTTTTATATGAGAAATAAAAGAAACAAGGCTCATGTTTATAGACATCAAAAATGAGTAGGTACAAATTCAGCCTAATGTCATGTAAGATGTAAGTCTTTACAACTTAAAAGAGAACAAAAATCATCCCAAAGATCTTCACAAAAGCAAAAGCTAAGCTGGTCAAAATAGAACCATATTGCCCCTTTCTTCTGTCAGTAACTGCGCAAAGGCCGTTCCCCACAAGTATCCTGTATTTTCTAGCGATGACAGGTTTGCATGCAATACTTTATTGACTAACTGTAGGCTGATTAATTTACCTATAGAACTAGCTAGAGACATTACTTAGAATTCGGTTGAACTCACCATGCCATTTCCATCTAAAGTATCTATTTACTATGGAATCATAGAATCATTTAGGATAGAAAAGACATTTAAGATCAAGTCCAGCCATTAACCAGCACTGACAAGTCCATCCCAAAACATGCCTATAAGCACCACATCTACATGTCTTAAATACCTCCAGGGATGGTGACTCAACCACTTCCTTGGGCAGCCTGTTCCAGTGTTTGACAACACTTTCCATGTAGAAATTTTTCCTAATATCCAGTCTAAGCCTCCCCTGGTGCAGCTTGAAGCTGTTTCTTCTTGTCACTTGGGAGAAGTGAGCAACCCACACCTGGCTACACCCTCCTTTCAGGCAGCTGTAGAGAGCAATAAAGCCTACCCTAAGCCTCCTCTTCTCTAGGCTCAATAACCCCAGCTGCTCCTCATAAGATTTCTGCTCAAGACCCTTCACCATCTCTGTTGACCTTCTCTGGACCTGCTCCAGTATCCCAGTGCCCTTTGAGTGTGAGTGGCCCGGAACTGAACACAGGATTCTAGGTGTGCCATCACCAGTGCCATGTACAGGGCACAATTGCTACCGTGGTCTTGCTGATACAATCTGATGCCACTATTTTCGATACGAGCCAGGATGTCACTGGCCTTCTTGGCTACCTGAGCACACTGCTGGTAGACCAGCACCCCAGGTCCTTTTCCAACAGGCAGCTTTCCAGCTGCTCTTCCCCAAGCCTGCAGTGCTGCATGGGGTTGTGCTGAAGTGCAGGATCCAGTACTTGGCCTTGTTGAGCTTCCGACAATTGGCCTCAGCTCATTGATCCAGCCAGTCCAGATCCCTCGGAGAGCTTGCAAAGCTCCAGCAGATTAACACTCCTACCCAGCCTGACATTAATCTGGAGGACTGCACATATTCAAAACAATTTTGCTATGAAAATCAAGATTTGCTTAGTTAACATGATAGATTTTGGAGCAGTGTAAGCATTAAAGGAATCTGAATTACAACAGAAGAGGAATCTCAGTTTTACAGTTCAATCACAAACCCTATCTATTCTTTGGCTCTGTTTCTAGACCTGTGTAAGACATTTCAGAATTAAATGGCGTAACTGGCTTCTTTTTCCTCTGCAAAACCACATGTACAGTTGAAGCCAAGTCCATTCCTAATCAAATACATAATTTGACAGGAGTACACATTTGTGTCCATTAAATTAATTTGTTTTGAGCCTGTAGGCACTATCACACATGCTGTATGTCTTACCTTGTTACCAATTCAGTCAGAAGTGAGAGGAGGCTATGCAATTAAGTACAATTTCTTTACAAATAACCTCCATATAAGGTCTAGGTCTCTGAAATGATATTTCTTTTTTTATTATGAATGTGCTGTAATCATTAAAACTTCTGTATAATTTAAAAGTAAGTGAAATTAATCATAAATCTTGCAAAAAAAAAAAAAAAAGATAGAATTTTTAGGATATAACCCAGAAGAGCCTCTGAACATTTCTACCCAATTTTAAAATATGAAAATATCAAATTTACTGCAGGGGTAAAAACCTCACAATGGCACACAGGCAAATTTCATTTATTAAAACCACCAATACCTTTTTCATCTTTCTGTGACTTTGTCTTTCAAAATCACTTCTTTCCAACTCATTTCCTTTTCTGTGGTTTTCAGAATAAAGATGTGTGGTTTCTCTTTTGCCTACTTCTTTTCATCTTTTTTCACCTCTCCATTGTTCCCTTCACTTTCTTCAGTTAACTTCTTTGGCTGTATTTTGTCTTAATAATCATATATATGGTCTATTTCAGAAGTGGAGAATTGATGTAGAACAAGACCAAAACAAAAACCACCACTCTAGAGTTGGCCTTCAGATTACCAGGACTGATGAAGCTATTGGGAGTAGATTGGTATTAATTTATAGATTATTTCAGTTTCCAGCCTAATCTCTCTGTATTGAACTGGACATTTTGAATTGGCAGCAGTGTTTCACACTTGGAAGCTTGTCTTAATCAGGACATCTAGGAACTATATATTTTTCCATATGATCATTCTTTTAACTATTTTGATTTTTTCATCACCTTTAATACATTAAAAATCAGAGGGGAAAGTTCTTAAGCAAACAAACAAAATCCCCATAATCAAACATAATAAACAAATAAAGTAAATAAAAAGAAACAAAATAAACCACAAAATAACCACCAGAAAATAACCCAAGGAACAGAGAAAAGGAACTCTGGTTCCACGGCACTCTGGTTCCACACCACCAATTAACAAATAATCCAGGTAAACAGTTAAAATGTGTTAGTTCAAAATAATTTATTCTTCTAAGAAGCTAATTCTGCTTATTCTAAGGGCATTTTCACACAGCAAAATTTAACACTTTATCCAACCAAATGGAACAATTTCATTTTTTCAAAATTTAGGTGACCTACTAAATAGTCGTTTATGTCATAATTAATTGGCTGCAATTTGTAGTTTCTGTATTTCAAAGACTAAGTTTCTGAGTCCTCGATTCTGTGGGCCAGATATGTCTAAACCCCGAAGGAAACTGTAACAAGTTGTAGATGATGTAGATTTATCATAGAGCCTGGTAAAAGATCTGGAAATTTCTAAACATCTGGCTTCTTAGGTAAGCCATAGGAGAGAATAGGAACATAGTGTTTAGAGAATAAAGTAATTTAGAGATACCAGTAGATGCAATTTGACATTTAATTAAAATTAATTTTTCAATTCTAAGCAACTAAAACACTGAAATTAAAGAAAAAATAATTTTTAAAGTTTGGATTCAACAAATAGTTATAGGACATTTACGTTTCATCTCAATTTGACATAAAAGAAAATGTGAAAGGAATGAAATATTGCACACATTGTGAGTAGTCTGGAAAGCAATTTATAAATCTATTGGAAACTTGCATGCCCCTTACTTAAAGATAATTTTCCATTAGGATAATCTGTTTCAAAGGGCACAAGATACCATGGGGAGAATTACCATAATTCCAATCTCAAATCCCTCTGAGATAGAAGTTTTTCTGCATCCATAGCAAACATTTTCTCCCTAGCATAGACACATAGTATGCCAAATGGCTGTGCATACAGAGGAAAGTGGGGAGAAGACATTGCTCAACCTCCTCTACTTACCTTGACAAGTATAGGGGTTTGAACATCTGTAATTTACCCAGAATTTAATCCAGCTAGATTTAAATAGATTTGTTAAACCACAGGTTTAACATTGCTACTGAAATTTTCTGGTCTTGAATAGGGATCATATGCTTTTCTACAGTGCATTTTGTTATCCCATGGAGCCTTTCTGGACAGCAGTGAAGATGCTACTGTCAGTCTGATGGTAACCCACTGAGCTACCCCCCAGATTCAGCAGTACCCCACCAGTAGACCTCAGTTCCTCCAGAGATTCTTATAGAGGTCAGCAGAAATGCAGAAGTATATTGACACAGCTGATGAAACTTTCTTCTTCCCTTCCTCTAACTTTGCATGTGTCTGGGGTGCATATAAGACCATTAGTTGACTTTCATTTAATAGCTTTGCAAAGAATAATTGTTGGGATATTTTGTTAGCTTAAAACATTATGTGTCCAATAGTTTCCCAATTTATTGGAGTAAAATAACGGTATGTTAATACACAACAAAGTAGTACAACTTTGCATTTTTTAAAAAAGTTTTGTTTTTTTTATATCTATGTCACCACAATAAATTATTATGATTTATGCTTTTATTATGTTAACATATATTACACTCAACTATACCAACCCAGGAGAGTATAACAGCAAGTAATTCTTATCTCTCACTGTTATTTGTTTTGGGGTTTTTTTGTTTGCTTTGCTTTTTTATTTTTTATAGTTCTCACCCTCATATCATCAAGGTAAACACAAAGGATCCCAAATTTTCTGTTACATTGTACAAGCGACATAATTTCCCTATATTAAAAATAATAACCTAGAGTACTCCTTCCTTGCTCCAGAGTTCATTTGAAGGAGGCTGCTTGTGTTTCAGAGAAACCCCTAATATCCTGCATAGTTTCTCCAAACACCAAAGAGAAGTCATCATTCAAATTGTAAGAGAGAAAGAAGGCTGGAACTTTCAAGATTTTTTCACTCTTTTGTACACCTGCAGTTCTGGATTCTATACAGAAATTTAATTTTCATGTATCACTCTGAATGATACACCCAATAGCAAAAGAGAGAGTCAAGAACACAGGAACAGAAATATACCAGCATCTTTGAGAATCCAAACCCCAAACTGTTAACACCTTTGAAGGAGGGGTTGCATTGCTTTCATTAAAGGATGCAAATCCAGACTAATTGTAGGAATTCAATGTCTTAGTTTTCCCAAAATCCTCCACAGCATCCAGCCTCATGTTCATCAAAACAATATCAAATAATCACCTAATTCTAATAACAGGGTCTCCCTCAGAGTTACATAGCAGGAACAATTTTAGCCATATGATAGAAGACTTTTTTTTAATCAAGGTGGAGGAATGTCACCATTCTTCATCACTCTGCAACTTTTTGTATTGGTGGCCACATATGAGAGTCATAATGCTGGGGCTATCTTTTCTTTTTGAGAGAGGCTCACAATAAAGAATTACATTTTCACCTAAAGTACCCCTGGAATAGGGAGAAAATCATGCACCAGGAGAATATTAGAAACGAGGAATGAGTGACTGACATAGAGCTTTCTGATTTTTGACATCAACCTGTAACTATCTCAGTAGCATGAAAATTAGCTCCAAGACAGACTACAGTTCTCAGACCAAAACAGAAGCTATGGAGAAAGGTAATATTTTGAGACATGGCACAGACATTTTTCTACAGTGTCCTAAAACTTGTGGCCTAGGAAATCATCTTGATACCTCCTCTCAGAGATTGTTCTGATATTGCTGCACAGAATTAGAACAACAGAGGCAAATTACATCTTCCACATTAAATGAATAGGCTGTATTGATCAATATACACCAAGTGGCATTACGAATGCCAAAAGCCTGTACTAATCACTAAAGACTTGATTAAGAGTTGAAGTTTTGTTTTGAACCTGATTATTCCTGATCTTAGGCCATGTACATAGATAATATAAAAAGACAGAGAGTTATAAAGCATGTAATGAATGCTTTTCTGTTAATAATAAACTGGGTATTTAAAATAGAATTGTCCATTCCATAACTTGTTTAAAGTGTTTTTACCAATCTGAAAAAGTGTGTGTACATATTGATCAAAATGCCTGTTGTGCTAATCCCTTAGTAGATTTTTGGAGGGAGGTTTTTAAGAGGTTACAGTAAATGAAACTGAAAGGTAAAAGGTAAATGGTGAAATTTTTGGTGAAATAACAAATTTGTGCTTTATAATGCCGCTACTCCCTTTTAATTTTTTTTTAACTTTTTGAATGATAGGGTATTCCCCTTTTCATTTCAACATTTCTATGATCCTATTCAGATATACTCACTATAGTCAACTGCTTTATGCAGCTGGAAATGAAGTTGTTTTTTCCTGTATAAAATACCAATGCACTTGCAGGGAATGAAATATACATTTGGGTTAAAGGTCTGAAGAATAGTAGTGGTAAACAATATATGTACACTCTGAACACTTGGAAAGCTTTTAGCTTTTGTTCCTTTAAGTCAAAGAATAGTAAATTATTAATTTCTTCAAAAGTATATGGATAATAAATAGGGAAGTATTAACTAATGTTAGGTTAATGGTTACAAACTGGCAATGAAGATTAAGAACATGACAGTCTTATGACAGTATCCATGAGTTTTAAGCAGAAATAAGATATTTAATAATAACCTTCATTAACTGAAGTCAAGGAGAATACATTAAACATTCCAATTCCATAAGACACAGTCTTTTCTAAATTAACTTTTAAATTTAATTTAGTCAAAGATCCAAAAATTCTAGGAAAGTGACTAAAATATTAAATCAAAATATTAAATCTTACCTTTCAAAATTTACTTCTATAAACCTCTTTAAATAGAGCCATGGTTATGCTAACATCTCAGCGGGATAGGCCGGAATGTGAAATTTGTGCCTTTTTCCCGAAGTACTTGGGAGAGCATCGCCCCCCGGTGGCGGCGGGGAACCGCATTAATTCCAGCGAACCTCAGTCGAGATGGGGATGAGCTGAGCAATTGCAACTCCGCTCCTTGCTCTCCGTCCTAGCAAGAATTCTTTCTAGTCCTCGTTTAAAAAAATATAATATTTAATTTCCTTCATAATTATTTATTTAGATAAACTGCATATTATTTGTATTTCTAGATGTGTTTCTGTTTCTCCCTTATGCCATAACTAGCTATACATACAAAAATTCTTGATCCTAGAAGCCTTGCTTGCAGATACCAGAACCCCTGCCTTTACAATTATCCTGTGGTTTTTTGGCATCCCGGTGTGACTGCAGACATGTTTCAGGACTGCTGTTCTTTGAAAAGCTAATGCAAGAGTGTCAGGAAGAGCCATGCAGCAGATTCTTGTGGTGACCAGCATTTTAAGGTCCACAGAAATCCACTGTGTAGATGTGTCTCTCGAATCAGCTGTGTTTCCTCCCAGCATGACATTTTTCTGCTGCAGCAGTGCAGCAAGCAGGGCTATCACCCTGCAGTAACATGATGACAGACCCAAGTCCCATAGTCTTCTCTGCAAATATCTGCTTTCTCAGAAGACAATAGAAGCTGGAATTAAAGCACTGTGACAGCAGCTTATCTTCTTAAGGTTCTTTAAAAGCTTCTGCAATTACTTCATGGACACAAGGAAATGTAACAAATTTTCAGTGTGTAAGCCTGTCACAAATTAATAGAGCTATGTAGGTGTGTATAGTAAACCAGATGATATGGCAAGAGGAAGGCTGCCTTTTGTTAATGAAGAAAATATACAGGACATATAAGCAGATGCTATATTAATGTTGTTGGCAGTTTCATGGAAAATGACTGAACATTTTTTAATACTATTTCCTAGTAATAATAGATAAGATTTTGTGGGAAAGATTTAAGGAAAGCAAATTCTCTGCTAATAATAAATCCACTTTCAGGAATACAAAAGGAAAATATATGTTCAGGTCATAATTTTGACATAGCAAAGGAGGCAAGATCAAAAGAAATGCTTGCTGGAGAAAGTAGCCCAGTCCTGTTCCCTGTTGCCCAGGGAAGTGCAACAGGCAGGTTTGTCATTTTCAGGCAGAAAAGACAAATTCTGCAAAGACACCCACAAAACCTCCATATCTGTGGAACTGTTTACACTTGAGCTGCCTAGGAAATATATTTTAAAGCAGCAAACCCGTCAGACAATAGCTCTGTCACTTAGAAAACATGGCTGAGTTCAAATATAATGTTAAGCAAAAAGCTCACAGTCAAATTTTTAAAATATGAAATTTATGTAAGACTACTTCACATAAGCTTTGACTGCTATTGTTAATGTGCTGGGAAATGTTATTGCTTGTGTCTAATGATATAGTGCATCAGAACTCTAATTTAAAATGGGCTTTTGCAAATCATTTAATATGTGTGCTTGAGCAAGTACAGCAAACAATTACACTGATTAGCCATTTTTGACTCTGCTAGAGCTGCATCAAAATATATGAGGGATGCCTGGCATTCTAAGGCATTCTTTTAAGTCACCCTCAGTCAAGCACATTAATGAAAGGCTTCTGTAACTTCTGTCTAGCTAATGAAGGATCAGCTTGCTGTCAGCTTTATATTTATTCTTTCCACTTAACATTTTAATATTTTTTTCTTTATAACAGTGTCATATCCCCTATTTGCGGAACAGCAGACAAGGTCCATAAAGACAGTATTACAGTCAGCCAGATCTCCCAGTGCTTCACTTGTACTCTCAAAAATACTTTGTACACACAAACAGCTTTTGGACTGACAAGTTGAATGTACCACAAACACAGTTCTGATGTCTTGGGATGTGTTAGCTCTTGTTTCCTGCATTGTTTAGGAACACCTTTCTATAGGACTCAGAATCTACATTTGCACAACTATCATCCTGGTTGAAACCACTCAGGTACTGGTATATATCAGTACAGAGCTGCCTGTTTCCCTTATACATTTTAGTGCTTCCATCCTTAAGAGTCTCATGAGGCAAGCTCCATGCTTGAACGATTTGCACATACACAGTTAATTATATTGTTAATACTTCCAAATACTGCCAAAATGTTTTTCAAAAATTTAGAAGCACCAGTTCACAGGGTGTAAAAAGATTTGCCAAGTGTCTGACAGAACCTGAAATAGTTGCAGGTTTTCATCACCTTCAAGTTTCTCATTCCCAAGATAATACATAATCATTTAATAAGTGAAGTGCTGTAGAAACCATGCATCTTGTTTCTAAAATGGAGATGGGAACACTTTGAGCTACAGCACCTACTTTTGAGAGAACAGTGAGGGCAAAGGGAAGACATAGGGGACTATGAGAGGAAAGGCCTAGACATGGGATAAGATTTTTACAGGAAAAGGAACTATGACTCCTTGGATTAGAACACCCTGAATTCTTCAGGTGAACCGTTTCTACCCAACAGTAAACTAGGTGATGGGATGGGAGGCACAGAAATCTCCTGACAGAATTTCTCTTGATGAGGACATTTTTAACAAGGCGATAAATCAAACACAACATCTAGATCAGCACCTGCTATTGTTACCTGTTTACTGGCAGAATTTCCCAGTATAGATATGACTGTAACTGCAGGAGACATTTTAGAACCTTGGGGATCTTTCCAGATTCCTGTTTGTCTTTCACTGGCTGAAGAGCACAGGTTTTGATAGAGGTAATAGTAAGTTTATAGATACTGTGTTGTGTTGTACTGTGCATGTAGTTGGTTTTTTTAGCAAAAACATTTATCACAAAAGCAGTTAGTATAACAAATTTTACTTAAATGTAAAATGGCAGTCTAAAGCTCTTTCTTTCCTTTCTTCTTGTATTAGCACTTTACTTTGTCCTCCAGGCTGCCAGAAGAGTATACAGAAAGTGCATCTTAATGGCAGAAAGCATCTACTTGTCCTTCAGTTTCCTTACAATAACGTAATACCTCTTCAGTGACTTTATTATCAGGACATGCTTTTCCCAAGTGCCACTGGACACTAACATGGTGCTAAAAGAGGCATCATGTCCCTCCTCCCTCATCCCATTCTTTGACTTAAGAATAGCATGCTTCAGAGTCTCTAAGATTTTAATAGGTCATCTAAAAGGTTTGAATAGTCCTCACAGAACAGATGTTCCTTCAAAGCAGTCGCAAATTGCAAAACATACTACAAGTGTGCAATTTATTTTTGCTGCATAAAATATTCTAAATTTTGCCTTTGGAGATGAGTTTAGCATTTTCAGAAATTCCATGAAATTGTTTATAAAACAGACTCTGATTCTACAAATGCAATACTATTTTTTAAGATACACATTTTTACCCGTGTATGTTTTGCTTTCTTGCCAGTAAAAAACACCAAACAAGCCAAAACCAAGAGTTCAAACTGGCATTGCTAAATTTAGCTTCTTCATTTTCTGGATGCAGTATTAAACACTTAAATAACAAGCGCCATCCTCCCAGAACACAATAGAGGAAACAGTGCACAGCAGATTCAGCTTACCTTGTAGAAAGGCATGTGAAATGCAATCAGGTTGAGTGGACCTGGGTTTTTCCACTCAGGCACAGCAAAATGTTGGCGGCTTGTTGAACTTCTGTCCACAGCTATTGGTGTCAAGCAACTTCTGGAGAGTGGAAAAAGTACATCAGCACTACTAAGCTGCTTTTTGCCTTCCAGATAAGCTGTGCTATACATACTTCTCTCTGTTCCCTTAATCCCCTCAGTGTCTCACCTAATGCAGTCTTCATTGATTGAGCTTTACAAACACTCCTTGCAAATGAACATTAACCAAACTCTGAATGACATTATTGTTTGTGAACAATAAGACCTTCCCTCAGACAGTTTTCTTGAAGTAAAGTTGGTGAATTAAGGACTTTTGAAGAAATATTAAACCATATTTGTGCCAAAGTACAAGGTCATCAAAACTTTCCATTAATCAAAACTTATGGTTTACCTGAAAATTCCAAATCTGACCTAGCAAAACTGAAAACCAGGAAATCTCCAAAAGTACTCATCCACCGCAGGATTTTTTTATATTTCTTTCCATTAGCCCCTCAGGAAGGTAATTTTAAGCACCCAAAGACTTGGCCTCCAGGAGTTTCTCACTCCTGACTGTCAACTATGTGCCATATCAAGTTTGTAAGAAAAGAAAAAAAGATAACATACAATTTTAAGAGGAAGTTACACTGTTTCATTTTTAAGGATTACTCATAATTTTGATCTCTTGTTTTTATCTCTATGTCTCCTTTGCCATTGGTTTGATTACTTTTTCTTTCCTCTGAAAAAACTCTTATTTTAAGATGAATTCCAATTCCACCATCCAATTAAACAGTGGTGTCTCCTTTCATAGATAGCCTCATGCATATTATTCCTTGAGACAACAAAGTTATCTGTAAGGCAAGGACTTTGCAAGTCTTCTTAAGAGACTGTGTGACAGAGATGGAAGAGGGGAGGTCTGAAAGCTGTCAGCAGAAATAAGACATTTGATTCTTGTAGTTACTGTAACTGGAGAAATTAACTCTCAGCTGGTAAGAGAGAGTTAAACAGCATGCCCTCTACAATGACTATTAATTAAATTTAATGACAATGTTCATTTTTTCCCTACACCATTTGGAAATGGCTCAAACCTAGCACAAACATGGTTAACCAGTTTGATTAACAATGTAAACTTACCCCATAGTCAGAATTCAAAATAAATTTAGGTGTTTCAAATCTGTAACTCAATCTGAAGTCAATAATGTACATGCAAAATATGAATGTTATTGAAAATATAGCATGGGTTTTCCAGGCAACATTACTAAAACCCATGCTGCATGCTTTTCCCTGTCAAAAGATACTTTAAAAAATACAATAATTTTCACAATAAAATCAGTGGGATTTCACAATATAAAAATTATTATTTTCCATACTTTTCATAATACCATAACACTGAATATTTTTAATCTAGTATTTGTATCTCTGTTTCACAGAAAAGTTTATTGCATCAGGTAGAACCAAAAAAACCCAATATACAGTTGAGAACTAAGTAAACATTTCCTTATTCACATTTTCACTGGAAGTATCAGTTACTTTGAACACTTTCCATATGAATGTAATTAAGATGGAGGCAGAAAGCATAAAATATTTTTTTATTGGAATGTAGGGTGATACATTAAAGTGCTGTGGAATTAATATACAATGGTATTTTGAAAGACAACTGTAGGCAAGAGTAGAAGTAATTTAAATCTAAGTCCTAGTACTAAGGCTATTTAATTTCTGAGTAAGTAAGATCATTATTACTAAAGGAGGTTTTCATGGCAACAGTCTGTGATTATTTCTTTGAAAAATACTAGTTCATTACACTATTTAGTACTGGAAAAAATTGATCAAATATTTTTACAATTTGTGGGCATATTGATGGAAAATTGATGGAGAAACTATCATAACAGTATATTTTATTTGCTCATTTATTTAGTTTCTTTAGAATATAGGTTTCAAACATAAAAATCCCTTATAAAATACTTTAAAGACTCTATTAATCTCCAAATGCACATTAAGTCTGCTACAAGGGTCCTATTTCTTATAGAACATTCTATTCTTTTTTTCTTTAATACCATCTTTTCAAATGAAATACAGTATTTCACTTCCTTTTCTCTCCTTTTATTTGATGTTTGACACAGGAAGGAGCTGATACTGGGCAACACAATATCTCTTCCTGGAGAGAAGGACCAAGTGAAACGAAGTCATCAATTCCATTTATGTATCCACTACATACATATCTTCTATTTAAGATAAGATTTTTCATTGTGATTTTAGTGGGCATCATTTGTAAATTGATTCACTGTCAGTTAAAGAAAATTCTTCCAAGGTACATGACTTGTTCAGCTAATTCTTTAAATAACATTCAATACTTTTATTTTGTATTCTGCTATTAAAGTCTTGCAGTTTTTCAGTAATAATAAAATAGGTTAGAGCTGCCAACAACCTCCTGTACTTCATATACTTTGTAAATCCTATAATATTTAGAAGTATACTTGTGAAAAGCAAAATTTAATTTTCATTGTGTCTTTTAGACTATGGTTTGGTAAAAGCAGTTTAATATTGAAAAAAAAAAAATTTTCCTTTAAAACATTGTAGAAAAAATATTAGGCACTGAATGACCATGTTTTCTACTGATTTCAATCATCTCTGGCTATGACTTTGCATCCCTACAAAAGATAATATCTAGACTCAGTTTCAAAATGAAATATATATTTAGCATTAATTTCACCTGTATTTTTTGATAAGATACATGTCTTATTATACTGTACGTATTCGTATACTTCACATGTGCACATTACAAAAGGGACTTATGAAAGCCTATAAAATCCTAGATACAAATTATTCTAGGAACCTGTATCATTTCAGAAGAGACAATGAAGGAAAAAGGAAGGACATAATTCAGAATTAAAACTTATTTTAGTTATTAAAATGAAAGAAATCCCATTTGAATGACAAAAACCCACCCAGCAGCACAAGACCCACTGAAAGGGCACCAAGCATTCAAAAGTTCTACTAAAAATATATGAGTACTTTGTCAGTCTTAAAATATTTGTTTGCAAAAGTGAATATGTAAAACAACACTGCAAGAGAATCACAAAGTAAGCAGAAAATGCATTATTCTGAATTCAAAAAGAAATAAACAAAAGTTTAATCCATATTATTTTCTTCAATACACTCCTTGAAAAAGTTTATTGCATGTTGAGTATTTGAAGTACCTAATGAAACATTCAGAATGAGCACAACATCATAGGCAGAAGCCTTCCCTGCAGCTAAAACATATCAGAGAGAGAAGTGAAAATATTTCTGGGTAAATGAACTCTCAAAATGAAAAATGGGACAGCTGAGTAGAGAAATAGCACCACTTAGGAAAGAATTAAAATATCCTGAGAAAGTTATTTTAAAAAGTTTCATTGTATTGTCTCATAGTGAGATTATACTGTCCCAGATTTTTTCTCCCAAGTTGTAGTGAATGTAGGTCAAATTTTAAGTCAAGCTGCTTGTTGAACATTTTGGTTTATTGTCATGCAGGTTGTGATGATATCCTATGGTCCAATCAATTCTACCATTGCTCTGTGCTGTATTTCTTTTCACAGCTGAATGGCCATTAGCTCAATTCAAAATGGATTTTTCAAAGAAGAGGCTGTGCATGACAAACAACAAATACTGTTATCTGATGCACAACAGGAAAATGCATTTTGAGATAGTTCTTGGGATACCTGGTGAGTAGGTTACAGTCCTTGAATGTCTGAAGGAGAAAGATTTGGAATTTTTCACCGAGGCAAGCAAACATTATGTTTAGCCAAAGAGAATGAACTAGCAGAGAGATCAGTAAATCAGTCTGAATTGGCCCACTCAAGACACTGAGGCAGCCTAGATCCCAAGCTGTCTTTCCAGGAACTAGGAGGCAGCTAGGGAAATAATTATGATTTGCAGTGTTAATACTCTCATCTTTCTTCATTCATAATAGAACTCAAGATAACACTTTGATCCTTAAGATTTTGTTTAATAAATTGTTGTGGAATTATGTCCTATACAGGAGTGTTCATCACAAAGTTTGGAAATACAATAACTGAAAACAGATACTGTGTTGCACTTTGCAATGTGGACAGTTACCTATCTGCACCAGCTCTTTATAAACCACAATATGCTGACTTTATGTTTCTTTCTCCTTTTTAATAGCTTATTTTTCTTTGCTTTAGTTCTTTTCTTACAACAGAATCAATAAAAAATATAAGTGTTTACTATTTAATAAGATTTTATATTTAATTTATTCCTTCTCTTTTTACTTCATCTTGCTCCACTTGTGACTTTTTTTACTTCCTTTTCTGAAACAAAAAAGAAACTCTCCCAAGAATGTAAAAGTCATTTGACTCTGATTCTAGTTCCTTACACATCTAAGTGGAACTGAGTCAGTGAATCCACATGCCCTTTAAACTGACCTATTTGAAAGAAAAATGACATCTCTTATTCCACCTCATCCTGGTCCTACCTCTCCACTTTAAGTGTCTTAAATGAGCAAATCTCTCTTTTAACCTGTGACCTGACAGCATCTAACACACAGCACCAATGATGATGGTCAAACATAATTTATTCATACACAGTTAATTTCCATTTTTAAGCCATCTTTGTCTTAAAAATCTTCAAAGGAAGGCTACACTGAGGAGGGGAAGAAGGGGAGGGGAAGGTTACTCTAAGAAAGAAAAGAAAATCTATATTCAAGACTGTGAAATTAAGCTTCTAAATAACTATTCATAAGCTCTAGCATAACCAATTAAATAAACCTGAAAATTTAATGCATTTTATATTTTTAAAAGTTTTTAAGACACTGATATTTCTAAAATTCATACAGATTTTATCTAAAGTCTCTAAATTCCTTCTCTAGCTTTAGCAGACAGCTGTATACAAATCAAATTCCTCTGAACACCAGGAGCTGTTCCTCTGAAGTGATATTTTGGTGGTCTGGTGTCTGATCTGATTCCTTGGTGGCCAGGTTTCTACCTCCTCTTGCCACAGCAAAATTAATTTCCCTTCTGTGCTGTTTCTGTAACTCACTGGTTTTAACTGAGGCTTCGCAGAGAAGAGAGTGTGCCTAAGATACCAACAATCCTATTTAGTTTTCTAAGTGAATAATTTCTCACTATTGTGCATGTTAGGAGGAGATAAGGGACACTTAGATGATGTGGAGACAAGATGCAGAAGGTTTTGCTGTTAGATGCTTCTGGAGGTGGCAAGGGAATCCAAGAAAAGAGGAACAGGTTTAAAGCTATCATTTATACCTGAATGATTCCTGAGTAAATGCCATAAATTCAATTAAAAGTTATCTTAAAGTGGAAAAAAAAGTGGTTTACCAATTAGACTATGTCATGATTTAGACAAATACCCAATTTGAAACCTAAAGCCTATGACTTAACTAGCATCACTGATCATAAGAAAGGAAGCCTTTTCCTTTATTCTATGAATTTAGAATAAACTGAGAAAAACCAAGAAGGATGCATATGAAGCTACACAAGATAGCTGCTAGCTCACAGATGTTACAATGGTGTTGTCACCTGGGGCACTGATCCTTAGCACTGATCACCATCATAATAATGTCAAAATTATAGTCCTGACTTATGAAACCACTTGTCTGAAATAAAAACATAAGGAGTTTGTGTGCAGCCAATAATAATTACTAGCTTTTAAAATAAAAGAGCTTATCTATTCCCATCTAAATTATCAGGCTGGAGCATGGTGCTGGGGGTGTTGTATATGTATGTACTCAGTGCTACAGGCACCAACTACTGCAGTGGTGCCATTTCAGAGACACATCTAATTCCCCATAAATACTAAACAACTGCTGAAAAGGCAAGCTGCTAGAGCAGGAAAAACAAACAAACAAACAAACAAAAAAAAAAAAAAACCTATGAAAAGAAAGTTCCATCTGAAAATATAATTCTAAATTTTAATTTATGTCATTTGTAGACTATCATGCCAGGGGAAGTAAAGCTGAAAATTATTTCTACTATATGGCAACAAAAGTTTTAAAGCAGCACAGTTTGATCACAGAAATACACTTTGCAGAGCACAGCATACTTTACTGAATAATTTGAGAGGTTTCAGAGATATTAAATCAGACCAACAGATTATCTTAAAAGTGTCATCCAAGTGGAAAGCATTCACTATTCTTCCTTGTGTTTGAGGAATTTCATCTTTTGTATTTCCTTTAGCAAGACTGTTGTGCAGCAAAGGGATTGCAGATGGGGAAGAGAATGCCATGCAATTGCACTGGGCTTTGACTGTGTAAAGATAGATTATAACACAAATCTACAGGTTTTCTATCAATTTTAGAGAATTTCTTAGAAAGGAAAATATGGCTTTGGTAGTGAATGGAAACCGAAAAAACTAACATGTTCAAAGAATTCAGAATGAAGAGGTAACACATTCTTCTTCAAGTTCTTTGAAGATGTTACTGTTAATATAGATAAGGGAAACTAAGAAAAATAGCATTCTGAAATAATCAGATAGCCTTTCACCACTTCCTTCTACATCAAAAGGAAAAATAGTTGAAGTAAAGAGTTACTGTGAATAATGTGTAAGATGAGCCTAAGTTACAAAACTGAATTTCTGGTAGCTCCACACTTGAAGTTGAACACTGAAATATTTCTATACTTATCCAAACACCAAACAAATTCTTTTTTCCTTTTTTTCTTTCCTTTCTTTTTCTTTAAACCTACATGTAAGTTAGGCTCAAATTATGACATGAAGTTTTAAAACCAAAAAACTTTGTTTTCTCAAAATAGCTGAGCTGGGAGACAATGATCCTGGCTCCCTGCATGGTGAAGAGAGGAGTATGTCATTAGATTATATTCCATTAGCAAATGGTGCATGAGGATGGAACAACACCATATTTGTCACCTGGACTTCAGCCTTACTTATTCTGGGTCAGCACAGACCTAAGAGCTCTGCTTTGCTTTTAAAATAACATCAACATCTCACACGGTTCTGATATAAAACAACTCACAGCTCTACTCAGAAGATCCTGTTCAGTGTCAGTATCTGATGTCACTGGCCACTTATCATCATAGCGTGTTGGCATTGTAATGTTGTACACTGCTTCTGCCACTGTTGAGGTAGGTGGCTCATCCCAGCATTAAACACTTAGAAGGCACAGATACAATTCTTTAATTACAATTGCATATGGCTCTTCATCTGGGTTTATCTGATTTGCAAAGAATTTATCCCAGAAGTTGCCATAAAATTTGCTTTACCTTTCTTGGAGCTTTCCATCACTAAAAGGACATGTTCTGAACCACAGTCCTGAAAAATTAGTTTTTCCTCATTTCTTCAGGGATTTTTGGTTTTTTGTTATTTAATTCTCCAATTATTTTATATTTTATTTTAAAGTCCTTTAATAAATTACTCAATTTATGTTTATTCTACCAAAATTATTTTTACTTTGATTAATTTTTGCATAGTTGGAAATTGATTTGGTCTTTCCTATTAATAACATAAATTAAGAGATTCTTCTCTTTTATCAGAGCTGGTCAATCAAGGACAGGAGAAAGTCTTAATAGTTAATTGAATTACATTCAGTTCTGAATTTTTAAATTGAACAAGGATATTTAGACCTCTAGTTTTATTCTAAACATCTGTAATTTAAAGACACGGAAGGTTATCCATGAGATGTGCTGGCTACAAATTTTCTTTAAGTAACATCCACCATCCCCCCAGTGCTGAAGGGAAAACAGAGCAGAGCCCCGTCTCCCTTCTCTGCCTGCATACACACACAGCTGATGGCTGACCTCACATGCACATCTCTCTCACCTTGCTTTTTTCCCCACTTTCTTGGAAGGATCCTTATTTCATGGATGGGAAAAACACAGTGTATTTTTATTTGTCAAGTAAGTTAAATAAACTCAATTGACCCTCATACACAGAACCAACCAGCTTCAAGTCTCCTTCCTCACCTCTCCAGGTTCCATATGCCAATTGTTCCTGTCAAGTGCTGCACTTCTTTTACCTACTTCAGTTCCCTGGGGAGAAGTTCATACTCCCATGTAGGAGTTTGTTATTCTCCAGAGAAAGATGCCTTTTCATTTATTCCAGTCCACCTATGAAATAGGCTGAAAGACACTGTGTAAACCCTGTGGAGGTTATACAGTGAAAAGATCTACTGTTTAATGGAACATGGTATCCTAAAGTACTAAAGCAACTTAGAGGTAGTAGGAAGAAAGAATACAAATGGATGGAAGACGCATGAAGCTCTCCTTTATCTACTTCCAATAGGCATTAGAAATGGAAAAAAGACAATCTTTCACATTTTATTGCTGAATTTGGAACATGTGGGTCAAAATTAGATGTTCTTGCTCCCTGTTGCTTTGTGTAATAAATAGAGAAATTTTAATGGACTTACTGATACTCCAAATTAATTTAATTTTCTAGTGATCTAGTTAAATGTATATTCAAACTGTCGAGATAGGTTAAAAATCAATTTTGATACCTCCCTAAGCTCTAGCAGTTCCTATTTACTCTCCCAAACCAGCTGGGAAACAGCAAGCTTTTTCTCATCTCGGTATGGAAGGAGAAATTTCTAATAAAAATTCTTTCATTTGTGAATTTCTTTATATTCAGTAGCAGCTGGCTTGAAATAAGCGTCATTATTTAAAATGCAGAGGGCATAGTTCAGGGTGCAAATGATGCATTTAAAAATCACATACACATTACTCAACTTCTTTTCTCTCATATAGTGTTATTACACCCTTGGTGTCTACACCCAACATGACAGAAGATCAACACTGCCAATGGTGTGATAACATCAGAGGCATCACTTGCAAGTAATTCAGGAGCCAGCAACAAAAGCAAAAATGTTGAAAGAAAAAGTAATAATCATGTGACAAAGTAAAAGTTAGTGGTATCTTAAATGCTGGATATAATGATGAAAAATATATTGCAGAGCACTGTGGATATCTCTTTGAAAAATGAGGTCATAGCAATAACCTTAAGAACCCAAAGCATGATAAAATAGGAAAAACTCAGTCTTTATACCCACTTTCTATACAATTTTCATGACTGAAGGAAGTTTCACTTTGGCTTTACATAAAACTACATTGTAATATAAGTTCTGCAACAATGTGAAATTTATTGGTGATAAATCAGATTGCCTACATTTACAGGAGATACTGTTCTCTAGGTATATGTTCCTCAAATTCAATATAAATACAGCTACATATAAATACGAGAAAATTATTAAAATATTTTCTCTTAGCTCATATATTTATAATCTTAAATCTGTAGCTGATTTGTTTCATGAATCACCTTAATAATATACTGTGGGAACCCACAGAGAGAAAAATTACAGAGCTGTCGAGTTCTTCTGATGATTAGTACTTGTACAGAGCTCAAAACTCATAGATTACATCTCCAGAGGTCTTGCTTCATGAGATTGCAGTATAAATAGCTGGTTTCTTCAGAATTATTTGCTGGATTCTTTAGGGATATATTAACATATCAACTCTAAGTCACTGTATACTGCTTGTGACCTTCTTTCTGAAGCAGGAAACTTTTCCCTTGAAATATAAACTATGATGGGTTTCTATGGTCATACCAACTCTGAAATTCATTAATTTATAGAACCGTTTTCATGTACAACTGTTCATATTACATATCTAACAATAAAAATGAAAATATAAAAGAAAATCTAATTCTGAATCTTCTGTGGTTTTTTAGTATTGAACAGAATCAAGACTTTTTAGCAGAGTATGGCAAGATTTAGCCTACAAGCCATTTTATTTTCTTTATGCACTAGCAAGGATTGAGTACAAAGAATCTCCTGCCATTAAACTGTTGATAATTTTCCTAGCTGGGAAAAGATCTCTATCAGCCCTGATGAAAAGTATATAATCATTATTCTGAACTGAATTTATATTCATCTTCATTTTAACCTTCCTGCTTTTCTTTGCCATGGCCTGGCTTTATTAAAACTCCTGTTGCTGTTCATTTCCACACTCCACTCCAAAACTCCATTTCCAGGCAGGGAACATCACAATCATAAAAACTTCAAGGGACTGTTGAATTGCTAAGTTTCCCCATTTGCAGGATAAATCAATATGCATAAAGCAAAGTAGGCAGAGTCTCAGTTTCAAGCCACATGGACTACCCCTATTGCTCATTGACCAAATTCAAGGAAATCAAAACAGCATATTAATTTTCTCTATCCTTCTGAGAGGAACACTATGCTAAACAACTTACTAACTCTTACATTTAATTTGGATTGTGCCACAGGAGCTTTGCTTTGCAGAACATTGACAAAAAACAAACCAAACCAAACACACACACACACACACACACACACACACAAAATGCATGTCTAAATCTGTACAAACCCTCACCCTGACTGTATTCTTGCAAAGGCCGGATATGTACTTGAGTAATTAATGTACTTTTACCCATTCTTTCCAAAGTTTTTAGATACATCTCAAGTGAATCAGCCACTCCCTCTCATTAAGCAAGATGCCTCCAGTAAAGAGGGATACCAAAAGTTATCCAAATACCACCAGAAGATGACTGATGGCAAAGATGTTCACTGGGAGGAGCAGGCATGCAAAGCAAGGCTCAGAGCTAAGCCACGGTGCCTGACCCCAGCTGGAACTCTAGCCAGGATTTCTGTAGGGTAGCCAAGCACATGAGCTCTCTGCTCTTCTCTCCAGCCAGGCTCACACATCTAAAGTCTGTCTCTAAAGATCTACCTTCATTCTGGTTATGGGGTTCTCCAAGCAACATAGTAAGAACACATCTTGGTTGGTATGAAAACATAATTAAAAAATGTGAAAATGAGAAATATTTTGTTAATAACTTTTTGATTGATTAGGTGAGTTTTACTGTTTGATTGGTTTTGTTGAGTTTGTGATCTGGGATTTTTGTTCTTCACTTTTAGAGCAATGGGCTCATGCTGTTAACAAGTAATTTGATTGTTGTTATTGAAAATCATAATTTAAAATTACAGTTGATTTTAGTATACAAGATCTGGCCCAGATTCAAGCTTCACTGATGTGGCTATCAATATGGAACGAACAAATCTGATGTAACAAATTACCTCAGGTACACTAACGACAGAAATAGATCTCACACCTCACAGTTGAAATGTTATTATATGCTACATCATACTTGTTACCAGCAGCAATGCCAAAAATTTAAAAGAGAAATTTTAAAATTCAAAATTAAATCAAAGTATTTTATACAACTCTTAATTATAATTATTCTCATATGGTGTTCTTACTGTAGTCTCAGGTATGTTTCTGTTGGCAGGAAACACCAACACATTTGAAAAGCTTTGCATTAAATTGCCTTTCTATGCCATTCTGCATGCCTGGCCTAAACAGAATAATTTTTCCCCCTTAATGTCTGTAAACCACATGGAAAGAAAGAAATTATAAAACATGATTTCCCATATGAATTATCACATTTCTTGTGATTAAATTTCAGGCAGTTATAATGTTATCTATTTCTTTTGACAAGTACAATTATTGTTGGCATGTGCACCCAAATTGTATTTCACTTTCTGAAAAAAGAGCTCATTACAACTGGGAAAGTCTCTAGTAAAAGGAAGGAATAGGAAAAAGTACTTTATAAATATTGACTTACCCTTAGTACCTGTCAGCAAAAATGCAAATGGTCACAAATCACACCTGTAAAGGAAATACAATAAAACCCAGAAACAGAGAGTATTATAGACTAGCAACAGTAAAGTGATTTCCAGATTCCCATTTGTTCAAACTAAAAACAGCCTAAACAAAACAAAGATGTTCTAGATGGCTGTTTTGTTTCATAATTAATATCTCACATATATATATATTTATTTATTTATTTATTTATTTATTCTGTATCATTATATGGTAGACTATTTTATTGATGTTGGTTTTATAAGATAGTTCAAAACCAGCTTATGGTTCATAGTTGTCCTATTCTGTTCCTTGCCTGGTATAGATGTTGGATGTATAGATGTTAGGCTTTTAAATCGCTCATGACCTGAGGATGCAGCCTGATTTCTGATCTGAACCCTGTTGCTCATTGTCAAGAAGCAAAAACTATAGGGATGACACTGAGCAGTTAGTTAGCAAGTGGATCCTTCCTTCTTGGAGAAATGGTGTTCCCAGACCTTCAGAGAACCTCCATACCAAATATCATGTTTTCCGATGACTTAGAAATAAACTTTCTGTTCCAGCAATAAGATTGAGAACATGTAATAATATTTCTGAGACCACTGGGAAAATAGTTATTTTTTTAAGTCTATTTATAATTCTAGTGCCCCTATTGTCACTACAAAGAGAGTTTGGGGAGAGAGAGAGGGGTGTGGTGCAGGGTAGAGAAAGTATGCACTCACTTCTGCATTGCCTCCCCACACAGTAAATTAATTCCTTGAAACTTTACTGTGATCACTGTGTGTTGTTACCTGCAGTGGTTTAGTACAGTTCATATCAATTTCCTCCAGTCTCAGCTCCAAGCCTGCAACCAGGAGAACAAGGAATGTCTTCTGGCTCCTCAGGTGAAACCTGAGGTCTGCTGAGATCTGTTGAAGTTTAGCACTTCACCAGGATCACAGCTCTTCAGTCCCCATTGAGACTCTACTTGAAATATTTTGCATTCATGTAACTGATCAGCCAAAGCAAGAGGAAGATACATCCTGCACAATGGATTTTCCAAGCATATACACTGGCAATTTCTGTAGAAATCCCTGAATTAATTTATGATTCAAGTCTCAAGTTGGCTTATTGTTTTGTTTCTGAGGGTTTCTTTTATTAAAACCTCACACAGATACAGAATTAAGTGGCTCACAGACATGTCATGTAGAAAAATAATTCAAAATACTACTTTATTCCTTTGCCTTCTGCCTTCCCATCTTTATTTTCTCCTCCTGAATACAGAAGCCAACTTCATATACATTGCTGACACAAAACAATTTAAAGGTTTTTTTCTCATAAATAGCTTGTTGTTACAGGACAGAAAAAGAAATAATTCAACTTTATATTTGTTTTATTTACAGTAGTTCCAGGCTTTTACTGACATTATAATTGCAGAAGCATAGCCATTTAAAACAGACTTCAGAGATTTTATTTAGTGAATTCATCTGGGATTTAACTACAGGTTTAAGCCTTGATATTCAAGTGTTCCTTTTTACCTACATGAATACAGTTATAAAGCACTGATTACTTAAAAAAAAAGGGCAAAAATCTCACACATGCCCTTTTTTCCACACATCCTACTCACTAATATAAGGTTGACTGAAAAACAAACGTATGGAACAAAAATACACGAATGCACATTTTTATCAAATATATAGAGAAAAACAGGGCAGGAAGAAGGTCAGTTGTAAGGGTAAAGAATGATAGCAAAAAATACAGAGAAGTTACCCTGTTCATTTTGCCTGTTAGATGAATGATGTATACTGCTGAATGTCTGTAGAAAGTTTTCAAGAGATCTGTGAAAAATGCACGGGTATTGTTTAGGAGAAGAACTGCATATCTGGAACTTGGAAGGCATTATTTACAAGAGAGCCTCAATCTCACACTTGGATAAATCAGAAGGATTTCTGCCACTTTTAAAGGGAATGAAATTGATTCTTTTGGTGTCCTGACAAGGCAATGTGGAAAAAGGCTGTCCATAAACTCATATGCCAAATGGGAAAAAGTAAACCAGGTGAATTCAATATTAGGGAATACTTCAACAAAGCACATTCACTTAATATAAACATCCAAGAATGAAAGCACTAAAAAAAAAAAAAAAAAAAAAGTGCTATTTTTAAAAATATAAGTATATTTTAAAAATGTAAAATAGTCTAAGAAAATAGGATCAAAATTTGCAAGAATGAGAATAGAAGATAACTGAAATTCACTTACGGTGAGTGGGTGAACTAAAAGACAATAGGTCAACAAAGACCAATTTTATCAAGTATAATTAAATAATCAATAATATTATAAGCAATGAGAATCATTTAAAATATGGAATACTCTGAAAAATTGAAAGGAATTTAAAATTCTTGGGTGAATCAGAAGCAGACTGAAGAATAAGAAAGATTGTCTCTCCGTTATGGGAGGTTGAAAAGAGAGATATTCACACACACAGAGCAATCTCTCTGCAGGAAGATCTTTGATTATAGTACTCACATGTAGCTCTTTCAAAGTCAGAAAATTAACTGGATGTGGCTATCCCACCTTTAAGCAGGAACTCTATTTTGAATCTGGATTTAGTGTTCTTGTAACTACTTTTTAAGATCTACACTCTTAGAATCTGTTCCATATAAAACACAGTTCTGTCTCTTACTGTTCTCATTTGTCAGTATTAAAATATAATCTTCTAAAATTTGAGATAGTCTCCCCACTTGTGCAGCTTGTGTTGGACCACAAGCCACACAAAGCCAGATTCATGTCACATACTCACTATTTGGTCTGTTCTACGTCTGAAAAAAAATTGCAGTAGAAGATTCCATGAAGAAATATTTGTTCAGCTTAACTACAAAAGTTTTTATCTTTTTATTTTTACCATTATATTGAAAATGTAAACATTAAAGGAGTAATTCTTCCACTGTATGCTCCCTTATGTACCTCTACTCCCCCAGAAATAAAATCTCCTTGGTTCCTTGAAGCGTAAGGCCGGAGCTGTGTGTCATATTATTGTACTTACTTATTTCAAAATTGCTTATTCCTCTTGCTTTGGCACTCAATTCAAAATAAATGAAGGATTTTATATTGCTCCTGAATGTTGATGTGGGTTGTAATAGCAGCAAGCAGCAATATGTTTTGGCAGTTCTATGGAAATCCTCCAAAGGTTGTATTTAATACTTTCTGGGTATTTATTTAGGAAAAATAACTAAGTATCAGCCATGTGTTTCCATTTATTAACAGTCCCTCAGGAGCACAGGCAATCAATGTCTTGACTTAGTGACTTCTCCAATTTGCATTTAAAAGTGTTTGGTTTGGGGATTTTTTTCTTCATTTCTGTCTACTGCTATGTATTTATTCTAGCAAGGACATATTTGAGAGGCTACACGAGACTTGTATTTGTCAAAATTCCCTGTTTAGCCCATAGTCTCAAACAGAGTCCTTAAGAGTTTCATTGTTATCAGAAATGAGATTTAATCCTAGGTAGAATGGTGCATCATGCCAGTTTTCCAAAACAGATTTTATGCTGTAATTTCTTAAGTTCTTTCTGATATCTAAAGATTTATGGAATTCCCTCAGGATGAAGACAGAGGTCTTGAACTTGTTTTCACTTTTTGACATAAGCCTGAAGAATAGGAGGGGTGGGATGGGTCAATGTTTACAAAAAGCTGTTTTGCTAATGAGATATGCTTTATGAGTCTGCAGGGGTTCATGCTTCCTAAATGCTGAAAATTTTCGCTATCAAATCAGATTTGTGCAACAAAAGCTCCCGTTCAGAAAAGGCAAGAAGCACATATATAAGTAAGACCAGTGATAAATGCCTCCTTGCACATCCTCCCTATCACACAACTCAAAGTTCAGAAGGGAAACAATTAGAAAATTAAACTTCAGTTAAGGAATGGAGTGTTAAGCTTCAGTGCAGCACAGAATGAGGTGTCACGAATCTAGTTAACATACTAACTGAAACCCTTTGTGTTTTTCCTTTGTTTTACCTAGCTAGAAATTTTAGATTTCTTCATGGCAAACAATTCTTGTCAATTCATAAATAACTATACACATAAAAACCTTAAATCATTACTAGTTTAATCTAACATGATCTCTTTGATACTATAGCAGAAAAATAAGATCACACCTGGTGAACCTATCATTGCTCAACAACAAACAAAAAATAACTCCTTGTAAAAATAATATGCCACTATTTTCAATAAAAATATAATCATCCTCTTGAAAGGAATAGTTGCTCAGAATACAGGCTGGAATTCAGCCCTGAATTTGTTGTCAAATTATTTGTGCCAAAATGGAGGAAACTTATTTGCATTACAAGCCTGAAGCAAATTAAGAGAATACTACCCATCCCAGGTACCCAAGACAAGTTCTGCAGGGGTTGGAGCTATGCATGACATTAACTATTCCATCAAGATTTAGTATCTGTTATTAATAAAAAAATATTAATTCACTATAGAATTCTATTTCTTTCTGTACTATAAAAGTTAGCTATCGTCCTGTCTTGGTTAGATGACCAGCCAGCCTTAAAGATAAAAGTACTAAAAATGCAAATGGGGAATTGGGAGACCGAGATAAAGGAATGGCAGATTTATTAAGCAATTACTATATATTTTCTGCTTTTAGATGAAGAAAGAGGATTGATGGACTGCTGCACACCATATTGAATGGCAAAATACAGTTAGCAATTGTAGTGCACAGATAGCAATGGAAATGGGTCTGAAAAGATTAGTCGTGTATTAAAATAGACAAAGTACTCTGTCTAGCGGTATATCGCTAAGAGACTGGAAGGAAATGAAGAAAGTTTTTTTGTCACACTAATCAAAAGCCTGCGAAATATTAGAACATTACAGCTACTTAGAAAATAGGCATAGAAGAGACTCTGGTGGCTTTACCTGATCTGAAACAAAACTATCATGACACCCTCTTAATTCACAGCCAGGAAAAAGAAAAACTTTCTGGAGAATGAGCCTTCTAGCACTACCTGAAATACCAGAATAGATGGGCATTTGTAATCTCCCTGACAGCAAAGTGCAAAAGCAGAAGTCTCCCATGCTATCATGACATAAGCTTACTTACCCTGGTATTCCAGAAGGTTTTGGTGCATCCATCTATGATCTGTAGATTATGGCAACAAAACTTCTGACTCCTGAAGTCCAGTGACTGCAGAGCAGATACACACAAACCGTAGTCTAGCTTGAAGAAAAAGCAGAGGGAGAAAAGCTTGGTAGCTAGATTTTCTTGCTTTGAACCTTCAGCATTGATTTCTCCATACTATTACTTCAGCAGAGAAGTACGTGGAGGTTTGAGGCATTTAATAGTACTCACATACTATATGTTAAGATTCTCTTTGTATAAAACCTAAATTCACCCTCCCATAAATGACAGAAGGTACAGTTTTAAGAAAGTGTTTTGCAGTGCAAAAACAGGTTCAGCATAAAGTAGCTGACCACTACTGAAGGAAGATGAACAGAATTATAGACATATTAATGCCAGATTTAGTATAAAGGATATATTCCACAGTGAATGAAAAACATGCTCTGACAGAGACAAACTGTGAATTTTAGAGAGAAATGTCATAAGTAACTTGCAGGAAATTTTAAAAGATCTTACCATTACAACAGGCATGTGGAAATACTGCATTCTTTAGTTTTTCAGAAGCATCTGATAAGAGCATACTCTGAATATTACCTAACAAAAAATAAGGAAAGAAGGAGGCATAACAAAAATCCCAACACTACCAAAGAAAGAGCAGAGCTGAAGAAAACAGAAGCTGGTGAGTGGTTTGCAGGCCCAGCCACATGTCCTCATGAGGAAGCAAAGGAGGTGTTCTGCTGATCTCCTGAACTCCTCTGTGTGGGAATGCCAAGCACTTTGTATTTGAAGCAAAGGACTTCTGCAATAGGGTATCATTTTTGCTCCCAGACAGGGAGGTGAAGCTGATACAAATCAAGGGGAAGGGAGATGCAAGATACCTCACAAGAAAGAATGAGAGAATTTTCTTTCCCTCTGATGTTAAGCAATAAGTGAGTTGTGATTCAGTCCTCATCTGATCCCTGCTGTTTGCCAGGTCTGTGCACTGTCCTCCTAGTGTTTGATGAGTTGTCAAAGTCATGAACAGAGCTGCACCAGAATTGCCAAAGGTGGGTTTACAGGATCAAACAAATGTACTGGAGTGAAAACAAAACCAAACAAAGAACAACAAATAAACCCAACCACAAAGCCAAAACATGTCTTGCTGCTTGTACTATTTTAAAAGTATGGTATTATAATTAAAATTATTGTCAAAGTAGGGAAATTGGCATTCTAAAATGCATTTGAAAAGTTTACCATTTTGCATCCATTTAGAGAAATTGATTTGTTGTAGCTTGTGGGCGCAACTGCTTGGCAAGAGACAAGATCACATAGATGCATACAGAGAGAAAACAACACGAGCAAATTGGCATTGCCACAGTAAGCAACAGAGTAAATATATTTTTTTAAGAAGAGCATGAGAATATGGAATAAATCAGGTAAGTGGTATCAGAATTCCCTGGGAGTACTTTTTCCTAAAAACCCCACTGAATAAAGCAAGCTTTTCAAACCAAGAACCTTCCACAAATGCATAAAAGTAAAATCTTCAAAGACCTTATTTTGCACTAGTTTTCTCCACATGGCTTTAAATAAACAGGTGGACATGTCTTCTACCAGATATTACATTGTTTTGGGGATTTAGAACATGTATAGTGAATAAAGACAGGGGCTTTCTCAGTTTGTTCACAGAAACTGCTCTTGTGAAAAAGGGCACAAATAGCCCAATGCCAAGCTGGATGCTACTGCTGTATGTGACAGGATCTGTGTCCACAGCACAGTGCTGTGCTGGCTCCACTGAGGCTAAACAAAGCAAAGTGGGAATGCCATGCTAATGCAGATCAGCTGAACTCTGCATGTAAGCAAAGTGACATAAGTGTGCAGTAACACACTAATGTGAACTGTGATGGAATCACAGAATTATAGGATTGTTTATGCTGAAAAATACCTCTAAGACCATCAAGTCCAACTGTTAACCCAGTACTCCCAAGGCCACCACAAAACCATGCCCCTAAGTGCCATATCTAGGTATCTCTTAAATACCTCCTCTACTCCAGTGGTAGAGTCCTCCAGGTAGACGGACTCTACTACTTGACCTGTTCCAATGCTTTCAGTGAAGAACTGTTTCCTAATATCCAATCTAAACCTCCTCTGAAGCCCTTTTCTCTTGTCTTGTTATTTGTTGGCTGTGAGAAGAAACCAACCTCTCTACAATATCCCTCCCTTCAAGCAGTAGTAGAGAGTGACAAAATCTCCCTCAAACATCATTTTTTCCAGGCTAAACAGTCTCAGCTGCTCCTCAGAATACCTATGATCCAGACCCTTCACCAGCTCCATTGCCCTTCTCTGGACACACTCCAGCACCTCAGTGTGTTTCCTGCAGTGAGGGGCCCAGAACTGGACACAGCACTCCAGCTGTGGCCTCGCTGGTGCTGAGCACAGGGGAACAGTCACTGCCCTGCTCCCACACCATGGCTGATTCAAGCTGACGTGATTCTTGCACAGTCTTTGATATATAAGCTTCACAGCTGGATACCAATATATTTTCTACTTATATACATGCATCTTGAGACTCTGGAGTTCGTCGCTGAATAGTCACAACTGTGTCTAAAGCTGATCAGAACTGTGCTTTCAAGGCATGAATTCTGCAAGCTCTTCCAAAGAAGAAAGCCAGAATCTGTTCCAATATTGATGCTACTTGATGTCCCAGGTCTTCTATCTGGGTAATGGAATTAATGGAATAATATACATTTTCTCAGTATCATGAAAATTAGTTTATGCATTTGGATAGCAATAATAAAAGGTTTCTAAAATCTTGGGAATTTGGGGAGTTGAGCTTGGTAGGCCCTGGGAAAATGTTAGGCCTTGTCTTTGCTAGATCATGGGAAAATGCACTGCAACTGTGTTATCATTATATGATAAATGATATGATTGTTAGATGCAATGCTTGCTTAGTAATTAGATATAATTATTGTTTGATTGTAACAAGAATCATGAGAACTATGTTCGGGGGGTTTGGGGGGATCACAAGAAATCCATGCTTGGATGAGGTCAATGTATACAATAGAACAATGTAATTTTAATAATTAGTATGTAGTTATGTAATGATAGAATATAAAACATGTTCAGCTCAAACCCATGTCAGAGTCAGATTTGGTTCTGAAACCCCTGACACCCAGAGCTCTTCAAATAAAAGTACTTGCATATAATCATATTCCTTGATTATGCATTCCTGAATGCTAACAATAGGATAATGAAGATTTACAGAAAAGCATATGGGTAAAATAATTTTGTATCTCTAGGAAGGTTAGAACTTGAATGCCATATACCAAGCAATAAGATTAAAAGGTTAATTAATTTTTCCTACATTTTAATTGCAAGGCACCTTCTGCACATTGAGTAAGTCTAGGGACCTAAAGGGATTAAGGGAGCAGTATGTGACCACATTAAGATTGTTGCTACTCATATGCTCAAAATGGCAATGTTGAAGTGACCCTGGCAGTAACCATTTTGAAATATTTGACTTTGCAATTCTAGAAATAATGTTAAGTTCTTTAAAATGTTCCAAGTTAGGCCATAACTAATGCAGAGAAGCCTGTCTGCCTCCTAATACATTTTTATGATGCTCTTCTCCTCATCATCTACCCTTGCATTTTCCCAAGGGGCAGAGATTTCCCCTCGAATCCAAAATATGTAAATAAACAAAATGAAACACTATTACCTTCCAGACATACAAAGGCCTAAAAAAATGTGTCACAGAGCCAGCACAGTAGCAGATCTATGGCTGACAGGAAAGAAAAATAAAGCTTATATCACAGTAAAATAGATGTGCAGATGATCTTTTTTCAGGGTCGCTTTTTTCCCTTGTCCCAATGCATTCTCAATGCAAAAATAAATAAATCTATGACTGTTCATGGTGATAACATATCCTAAATACTCTGTTCTCTGTCCTTCACACCACTGCTATTGGGCTTCCACTTGTAATCAAAACCATTATGAAAAAAAATTCTGCTGTTATGTCAGACCTAGCTTCCACATGGACAATCCCTGAGATAGTTTTACCACAATTGCCTGGAAATATAGTCATGTTATTACAACCAGAATTTGTATCTTCTTGGCAGCACATTACAAAGAAAAATCAATTGCTATTGAACTTTAAGTCCAATAGGTCCTTATTGTGAACAGGAAATGACTACACATGACAATGAGTTTATGGCTGTCACTCAATTACAGGGTGAAGCTATTCTTACCCACTAACAGACACCACTACTTTTACAATCAGTTTAACCACAAGAAAATTATAATCTCATCACCCATCAGCATCAATTGTGCATGGTGTCAGATTGAAGAAATAATTAGTTTCTGTACTGGAATTCCCCAGGTACAGTATATTAGCACACGCATACATAGTTTTCATTTGAACATAAGCCATGTAAAACAACAAACATATGGGTGCAGAAGTACAGGGCACAAAATCCAGAAAAAATTGAACAACCTTATATACTCAGATCTTTTCATTACCTTCCTGGTAGCCTGTCACAGAAAACATACATTTTATCATTATTTTACAGGAAATAACAGAGAGAAAAACAAAAGCATTGTTTTCATTTTGTTTTGCAGGGAAAGTGTCTGTATTACCTACTAAACATTATTTCAGGGTATGAAATTTTTGTAGGTTTGTGTGTGCACTCTGAGAGAACACAGGTAAAGCTGCAAGTTAGGCTCCTAAACATGACTTCAGGTATGCATGGAAGCCATCTTTTAACGTTGCAGTCTTTCTAGTCCTCTATTTAAAAGCTCAAAATGATGCTTTAGCAAATAAATAGCTTTTCAGAATCCCAATATATTGGTTTGAGTTCTTAAATGTAGGATTTAAATGTGCTGTTAGAGAGCCTCTACTTAATCTCACTGTAATGTTAAAGAGATTTAAGACTACCCAAAAATCTAAGTTCAGTATCAAGTCCATACAGCAGTGAGATTGATGCAAATAAATTATTTTTCAGGTTTTTGGTGGTTTTTTGCTTTTTTTTTTTTTTTTTTTTTTTTTTTTTATTTTTCTGCAGGAATAGTTCTATACTGTGAACTGACACCAAATGATAGGGTAAATTTACTACATTTCCTGTTTTTGGACTCTTTTTTAAAAAGAGTTTTAAAAAGAGTTCAGGAAGACCTGGAGAACCCATAGACTGCAGATTGGAAGCCACTGTTTTAGCACCCTCCCATTGCTCCTTCACCATTAGAAACCACAGGAGGCATCTGAAGCTTTCTACCCTGAGGTGCTCTCCCAAAGGCAGCTAAGCTGGCTGACAGCAGGGGGAAAAAAACCAAAAAAAACCAAACTGCTGCCATGCTTAGGCAGTATTTCTGGCCTGGTTATAGGGCACCCCTAGAGCAGAAGTGCCAGAAAAGGCACAAAAGACTAAATCATCATTTGCCCTAATTTCTAGATCTCTGCATATCTTAGGTGAGAGTCAGATGGTCAGAATGGGGCAACTGCACAGCTACATCAAGCAAGAGGCTCTACAAATGCCAGATCAGATAAATAGGAGGTACTGTGTTTTAGGGGAAGATGACTGCTAAATGGGACTTTTTAACAGAAGCATGGGCTTGAAGTCTGTCTAAATTCTGTTTTAATGTTCACTGCCTTTCTGTATGACTCAGTAAGACTTGTAGACGCCTGTGCATTATTGAAAGTCAATGAGAAGGAAGTCCTGAGTCATCAAAGTACTTTTTTCTTTATTGTTATTTCCATTAGACAGTGTGATGTAACTATTTATGTCAAATACTAAAGCAAGATTTTTAAAGAAGAGAGATACAAGACTTTCATATTGACATTAGGTGAGTAAAAACACAATGTTACATGAGTTTTATAATCCTAATAGAAAGAGAAGTTAAGTAGTCTTCTGGACAATTGCAGCTATCTAAGATAAAAGAAAATATTAAATTCAATTATTAGTCTGCAATGTGTCTTATTTTTTCTCTGTGTACATAATTACTTTTTGAAAGCAACAGAATTGATTTTTTAATTATTTTTTCCTACACATCTTTTGTTCATTATTATTTGGCTGTACTTAGGAAGAAAGGATTTGTAAGCCACAATTGTTCTTTGAAGTACATCCAAGCTAATTACACAAAAAAACAATATAAACCAAACATAATTCAAGCAATTTTTAGCACACACACAAACCCTTTTTTTTTGCTTATAGAACTCCCCAATTTGTATTCTGAGACCATAATAGCAGTCCTTTTCTCCTACAGACTTAATTTTAAAGGGTATGCAAGTATTGGTAGTACACCCTTTGGAATGCAAACCAAGATACGCACATAGCAACTGACAGCTCGGAGAGCAACTCCTGTTCCGTGATCTCCACTGATCAGAGATTCCACTGCAGTGTTATAAGCCTGCTAGTGCTAACTGCAGGAGTGCAGGCCATTGAGTTTAGAGACATTACATTTCAATTCTTTTTTTCTTTCTTACTGAAATTTGCTACTGGAGAATCACTTCAGCTTTGAATTGTGAACTCTGAAACAAAGAGGGAAAATAAAGCACACCTTGTAGGAAGTATCAAACATTCTCGAGGTTTGTACCAACACGACAACTTCTAGAATAAAAGGAGAACTTTCAATCCTAATCCAGAAATTGAGTCTACAACAGAGGACAAGCTTTTCTCTGCAGGAATCTGAGAATCAGCATGCAAGATTTTCAGCTGCAGAATTAGGAAGCATAGTGAGTTTTTTAGCATGCTGCAGAAACAGAATTTGGTCTGGTCAGGAAAACTTAGCAAATATGAAAGAGTATATGGGCAAGAAAAACAGGAATGAGAGAAGGAGGCCAAGTGACTTGCCCAATTCAAATATCTCAATCTGTCTCTCTCTGATACCAGCCAGTATTTGTAGAGTTTACTGTTTATTTTCCATTCTGCATAGAAATTAAATATTCTGCTTTTCTACTACACGTGCTTCACAACCCATAAACTCAATTGTATCACAATATAATCCCCCCCTGGAGCAATGCAACCCCTGTAATTTACAACACCTGTATGGAAGCAGCTTCCTTGGAAGTGCTTTTCCTCAGGAGCAACCTTCTACTGAAAACACACAATCTTGCATAGGCTCATCAAGCACACCAGTCCAACACATCTGCTACCTTGTTCTCAGGTCTTGAAACCTGGCCTGACATCAGAGCCTCCTATATCAGCATTAAAATAAGCTGACCAGTCTGGCAAGGACCTTTCTAGAGCACTGCATCAGCTCTCCAATGTACAGCAAGCAGCTCAGTCTGAGTACAGCAAAGCCAATAGATGAGTGGTGTGCTCTCATTTGCAGTGTGATCAGTGCTGCCTTAGTCACTAACACATGTTCTTTGCTGGTTTTTTTGTAGCTTGTATTACTGGTACCAGTATCTCCCTTTGCCCTATGCCAAATGAAAATAAGAGCAAATCACGAGTTACTCTACTTTCAGGTAGAGATAATGATATACAATGTATTTCTACAGCACTGAAAAGGAGGCTATACAACATCTAATGCTGGTGACGAGCTCTGCAGAGATATAGGTCTCTATAGGAAATCGTGATAGGTTGGGCATACAGAAAAATCTGGCAGACCCTTCATGCGTTTAAGTGAATCCCAGTGCTGCACTGCAGAAATGAAGCTATTGCTATTCCACTGCAGCAGCAGGCAGTGAAGAGACAACCACCTCTGCACCTTTCTGTGTGCTTTTGTTTGTGGCATAGCATTAGCTTCCCTTCCAGCACAGAGGCAGCTCAACAACAAAATACACACACCAAGATGAAAGATGAAGAGCAGTAAATCCTTGACTAACCTCATCTCCTTTATGACAAAGTGATCCATCTGATGGATGAAGAAAAGGCTGGGTCATGCCCTTGGGTCCCAACAACCCTATGCGGCACTACAGGCTGGGACAATGGCTGGGCAGCTGCCCAGAGGAAAAGGGCCTGGGGGTGCTGGTTGGCAGTGGCTGAACATGAGCCAGCTGTGCCCAGGTGGCAAAGAAAGCCAGTGGCATCCTGGCCTGTGTCAGCAATAGTGTGGCCAGCAGGACCAGGGCAGGGTTCCCCCCCGTTATTTTCACTCTGCACCTTGAGTAACTGTGGCCAGTTCTGGGCCCCTCACTACAGGAAACACATTGAGCTGCTGGAGTGATAAAGGAGCTGAGGAAGAGCCTGGAGCACAAGTCCTGTGAGGAGCAGTTGAGGGAGCTGGGGATGTTCAGCCTGGAGAAAAGGAGGCTCTAGGGAGATCTCATTGCTCTCTACAACTTACTGAAAGAAAGGTGTGGCCAGGTGGGGCTTGGTTTCTTCTTTTCTTCTCCCACATAAGAAGTGACAGAAGAGGAAAGGGCCTCAAGCTGTTCCAGAGGAAGTTTAGATCAGACATTAGGACAGACTTTTTTCACTGAAAGAGCAATCAAATATTGGAACAGGCTATGTGGTAGAGTCACCACAGGAACATGCAGTAGAGTCATCATCCCTGTCTGCGTTTAAAAGACATGTAGACAAGGCACTTAGAGCCACGGGTTGGGGTGGGCATGGCAGGGCTGGATTAATGGCTGGACTTGATGTTCTTAGAGGTCTTTTCCAAGCTAAGTGATTCTATGGTTCTATCCTCCATTAATACTTGAAATGCATCCTAAAGCCTAATGCACCCAAATTAGAGATTCCTGCCAGGTGATCAGAGAAATTGCCTGGCAGTTCTTCCATCCCAAATATACTAGACACCAAGAGGGAAAGCGCCCGTTTCTTCAAGAAAAGTCCATTTAAACTTGGAAATAAGGACACAATTTCACTTTCCAATTGCAGGTCACAATATAAATGGACATCTATCACTGAGAATAAATTATCTTAAGAAGTACCAGGAGGTCATTAAGTTGATTCTGCTTATAATTGCTTAGTTTTCATTTTAATTTTTCAGATTTTGTTTTTATTCTGTGGAAGATTCTTATTTGTGTCTGGGTGCTTTTGCCCCTATTTTCCTTGTTACATAATCTATATTCTTCACTAATATAAATTGTCTGAAACCAGAAAACAAAACCCTTTGAAACAGAACACCTTCAGAACTTACCTTTCAGTACTGTGCATCATAGTTACACATTCAAGTCCATAGACTAGCATGTCCAGTTAAGTATCTAATTATGCTAATGCCCTTGTCCATTTAAATACCTGAATGAGGCCAGTTTCTCTTTCCAGAGCCTCTTGTTTAGGTACACACTGATTTTTAAAAAACTTTGATAAGCACGAGCTCTATGAGATATTTTTTCCACTTTATTATTTTCTTGAGAACCTTCTTATTAATGCTTTCCCAAGGATCAGGTGTTGATATACATTAAATTCAGAGAATAATTGAGTGCTCAGTTAAGTGCACAATAACTGAGGCAAATATGCAGTTCCATATATGCTCTAAAATTTGTATTTCTAAGTAACAGGCAGTATGTTTATAAATTACTGGCCTGATAAAAATTACTTTGCTGATACACATTTAGTTCTGTTTTTAGTCATTTCCAGCAGGCTCTTGGGAAGAAAGAGATGACTAACACATAACAAATTCCAAAGTGCATAGATGTATATAAATCAAGAAGAAAGCAAAACCACAAGTGTTGTATCTTAATTTTGCAAAAGGATAGAAAATGATGGCAAGGAACTTTGATGAGATTTCAATAGCCTGCATTTATGTTGAAGGCTTTGGGATATTTTTTTTTCTGAATCTGTAGATACATCTTCACAAAGTGTTATATGTTGAATATAAAGCTCAAAGCAGCATTTTGTTTTATGCATTTGAAATAATCAAAATCTGCTAATCATTATTTCTAAATATTTAGATATCCTGAAGTAAGTTATCTTACAGATAAGGTATAACACTCTGTTGTATGAATTTGCACACACCTCAATTACTGCCTTTATTGCAAATTCAACACTTTCAGAAGGCATAATTTTTTTTTCATGTAAAAATTTTTTTGCATGTTTTGCATGTAAAGATTATTCCTGAGGAAAAATCCATAATTAAATTCCATCAAGAAGCATGTATACTTATACTAAACGGAAGCCACATATGCATGTTGGATCCTAACCCTATGGAAGACCATCTGTCTATGCCAGTTGGATGATATGCAACAGGGCAATGGATGAGAAACAATGCTAGTCATGCACTTAAAAAGAAATAGTTCAACACAGCCTTCTCTTGTGACACATTAAATACGATAGCCAGAAGTGGCAGGGTGCTAATTACTCTAGTGATGTGATCCATTTTCTAAATAGTGGGAACATCAATAATTCAGTGGAAGTGGCTGTTAAAAAATTTAATGTCTGACAATCCAAGCCTGGCAAATAGAAAGATAATCATTTATGTCTAGTAGTTGACATTTAGAAGCTTTCTTTTCATTAGAATACATAAATGCATTGTTCCTTTTTGAGGCAGTTTAAATTATGAAAAATGACAGATGGATAATGTGTCTAGTTTTGATTGTTTCAGGTAGGAAGGCAGAACCCAGCAGACAAAAATGCAGATGTCACATATTTAATGAAAATTAGGTTTACAAATATGTTTAATAAAGTCTGAATGGTTTCTGCTAATAGTAGCAGCCCAATTACATGGAAGAGAATATAGCTACATAAAGATATGAAGTAATCAGGTGGCTCTGCTGGCTGAATATTTGACTTCCAGTTAAGAAAAATTCCCTGCTTATTCACAAGAGCTTCATTTAGCTGTTGGCATCAACAATTCAGAGAGAGTGCATTAACAACTACAAAGTCAAAGAATATTGAAGAAATGGACTGACAAGGCATTATTTGCTTACATAAATGTCTAGCTTTTATATTTCTGCAGCAATATAGACAAAAATAAGTGATAAAGGCCTCCCTGTTTCACTGTGTCAGACCATAATTTGCAGGTACATGTTGTTTGAGCAGAAAAGGTTAGAAAGGTATTGCCTAGTTTGACAGAAAATTAGAACATAGGTACCTGCATAAACTACAGCTCTGAAGAAAAGCATTACTGATCAGCTATTCCAAGGCACTTAACTCCTGTTCTGGCAAGTCCAGTCTTTCAAAATCAGTAACAATTAGGTGGTCAAATAAGAATTAGGTTTTCAAATAGCTTTGTGGATATGGCCCTATGTCCCAGACCTAAACAGGTTAAATGCTTTAATTAGAATTTAAGTGGATCATAATATAATAGTCCTACTACAAGAAAATGGGTTTAGCAATGCCATTTCTCTCCTCTAGCTGCTCAAACAGAACTTTAATGAAGGTCTTATAAAACAATCTCAGCATAGGCAAACTGCTTAAACACCCAAATCCTTGAATCATCAGTATTTCAGCCCTCATGATTTTCTCACCGTAGACCAACAGTCAGAGCTTTATTTTGTTTCCAAAGTCCCAAATGTAATCCTTCATTAAAATTTAGATTGATCCCTAAAGAAGATACTTCACACATTACTGCTTCTGATAACTGATAATTGAATTTTATTAGTTTTATGATTAAGGTAGAAGCTGAGAGCATGCTTCAATTATTTGCTACATAATGTGATACACTTGAAATTTTTACTTTCTAAAATTCCTCTGACATTAGTTGCAACTCTTCATTTCTGGCAACTCAAAGTAACACATTTCATCTTAACCTGAAAGTCTTCTCACAAGCATAAGCTACCCCTAAGCAAAAAATGTCTCTATTAACAAGTACCTACAGATACAAGTGATCTTAAATTATTTCACTTTAGGCTTTTGAATGGAAACTTTTCTCTTATTTATCCAGACCACTCCCAAGGTAACTCAAGCTGAAATTCAAACATCATTCAAGTAGTCATGTCTCAAGGATTTGGAAAAAGAGGAAGTTATTTCTTTTCTGAGAACAGGTCCATGAAAATCTAGAAATAATCTCTCAAAACTTACAACAGTTTATGTGAGAAGATGGCTGATCTTGGAGCATGTATTCCCTGTGGAACCAAGATCTAAATGGGCTGCATGCATATCAGAAAAAATGTATCCATGAACTCAGCTGAAAGAACAGTTCCCAAAGAACTGTAAACTGGTAAAAACTCATGCCAGGAAAGCTGTAACAAGATCATTTAATCTCAGCTTGAATGATGAGAAAGGGATAAACATCTCAAGAAAGTACTTACAAAAACTCTTCTAAAATTAATTTACCTACAACGAGTCTAAGCAAACCATTGTCAAAATCTTACAGCATAGCTGATATAATGAAGTAGTGGATTTATACTATTTATACAGAGAGGATATTTTGCATGAAATCCTTCCAGAAATGGCCAGCCTCTATAATTAAAGGCTGATTTTAATGATTTATCTTCTGTCTAGATCATTTAAGGTTTATTAAATCCTGCAGTTAACAGTTAACTAACTTTGATAATTGCTTTTCTCTGAAAAAAAATCAATTTTACTTCTTTTCCAGTCACTAAACCAATGTCTGGGAAAAATAAAAATATATTTTATCCCTTTAGATTTATTATTTATTTTTATTCTTGATAATCACACGTATTCTCCCCACATATTGTTGTGTTGAGAATATAGTCCCTTAAGTATTAAAGATTACCTTGTGAAAGTCAAGTCTATATGCTAATAGGGAAAAACCTAACCAAACAAGAAAATATCACAGATACTTTAGAGATTGTTACATCTCTTCACTAGGAATCAGTCCCATCTGGATGGGAAATAAAGAGGAGGAAAAACCCAAACACACAACATAAAAAACCCTACAACGCCCCCCCCCCCAAAAAAAAAAAAAAACAAGAGGCAAGGATATCCACTGAGCCATGTTCTGTGACTCAATCCCTTCTGACAACATAAGCAAGGACATGAATGGAGAGATTTCCTAAAAATGCTAGAAGCTAAACATGTAGTAACTTTTGAGGCTTTACATATGGCTCATCTTGTTTTCAAGGCCAAATTAATCAATGCCCCCAACTAATGTTGGAATAAATGCATTTCTGGGAGTACAAACTTTTTTCACTCAAAAAAACCCAAAAAACCCAAACAAAACAAAAACAAAACCCCTTACTGACTGCTGGGTGGAATCAAAGAGGAACAATTTTAAGTATAATTTATAGTTTGTGGGTTTCGCCCCTGTATTTTGTGTAAATATATTTTTCAAGGCCAGACTGGATAAAGCCTTGAGCAACCTTGTATGGTGGGAGGTGTTGCTGCCCATTGGAGAGGGAGTTGGGACTAGGTGGTTCTAGAGGTCCCTTCCAACCCCATAAAGTTGTATGAATATTATGTGGACTTATGTTGATATGTTAGCATAATGTTGCCTACATGCAAGTATAACTGGATTTTAGTAAAAATATATATAAACATAAAATTAAATCTTTTAAACTTTTTTCCCCTAGAAAAAAATTGTACTCTCATATACCTCAAAGTGTATTGATCCAATGTTCTGAATATTGGAAATGTCAAACTCTATTCTGTTTTATAGAAGTCTTCTGTAAATTCTACTTTCCATTTCAACTTAACTTAGGAAATTTTTCAGAAGGCATTTGCTAGTTTGCATCAGCCCATATCACCATCACTTAGTGTACTTTTAGCTGCTACCCTGGAGCTACTCTGGCACAGGTTCCTTTAGTCTGTACTGCAGCCACTACTTTGCACATCTTACCAAAGTCTTGGTAACTTTACATTTAGTATTTATTTTAATGCTGTTCTCTCTTAATTTACAGATGAAATATTGTGTGTGCCTATTCAAAAACGTATGTATTTGGTACCTTTTGAGTTATTCCTTTGTGTTGTTATAACCTACTAAACATGAACAGAAACTGTAACAGAGTAACTTTGGAGAAGTTCCTAGTGTCCAATTTTCAACTATCATATAATTTGATGACTTACCTAAATAATTTTCTGGATATTTTTCCCTACAGTAGTTAAAATATTAACCATGCAAATACCTGCTTTTTCTTCCTCTGCTGGTGGTTAAAGCATTGTTTTTGTGATAACTCGAAAGGTCATCTCCATCAGACAGCATTAAAGGAAATCATCTTTCACAGATGTTTGTTTCCAAAGCAGACTGCAGAGAAGTCACCAGAATGTTACTGTGATTTTGTTACCTTTGGGGAGTGTTTATTATGTAGCTGTCATCATTAAAAATTCAAAGCAGTGCATTGGCAAAGTGAGATGAAACGAGATTCTCCCACCACCCACATTTATGGCTAAACAGCTGGGGAAAGTTGGATTTAAAAAAAAAAAGTGAGGAGAGAATAGGTTGCTCTTAGAAACAGTAACTTTAGGCACTGTAAAAGCTGCAAAATTTCACTTAAAAATCCACAGATTTAACATGATTTTGTTTCCAGAAACCTTACCCAATATAAACCTAGGTTATTACAAGAAATAGCAAAGCAGCAGTGATTTGAACAGCTTATTGATTTGAAGAGCAGCACTCAAGATTTGGACACAACCAAGCCCTTTTGGTTTTTTTATATTAGAAGCAAGAACTCAGTATTGTGCACCATTAAACCAGCAACAAATTCTTTGAACTAGGGTCTCTCTTTGGTGTGGTATCAAGTAATACATTTGGTATGACCAAACCCTTTACTTTGGCTCTTTAAGTCCTGTAGGAAGGGAATAAGGACCTCATATTACTTCAGTGATTTAAAACTGAGACCACAAATCTCCTGTGTTCTGGAGATACACAGAACATGTATGGCCTGCGACATCTGTCGTTTTGCCAATATCCACAGCTGCTCAAAGAAACTGAGAGGTGGGAGAGTAAGGCAGCTCAGAACAGCTCTTTCATCATTGCCACATTGCCAAAACGGACACTACAGCCCTGGGCAAGAGCTCTGTGTAATTTATTTTTTTTTTTCCTTTGGTTTTATTCAAAATTAAATTTATGGTTGATTTCCTACATCCTACAGAATTTTACTAGGAAGCTGCCTGAAGGGGCCAGTAAAGGAAGCTAGAAAGAAGAATATACCTGAAATGTTACCCTTTCCCAAATTTAGACATTGATTTATAGTATGTAGAGAGAGTCCCTCTGTGTGAACAGGCTTATCAGCACACTTCTTTTGAACTAGAGAAACAATTCAAGAAAACAAGGAAAAATATTAGTTCTATTCACCTACTTCACCATTCTGTCTTCAGTAGTTAAAGAATTCACAGAAAAAAAACCAAAACCAAACAAAACCACATAAACAAACAAACAAAAACCCAATGAAGACAAGAAATGTGAATTAACCCAGGAGGGCTAAATGTCACTGCCAGGGTACTCAGCCCAAACCACCAATTATCCCAGCCCAAGGACATTCTCCCTACTGAAACCATGATACAACACAGGAAGGAGTTTAAGGCCTGTAAATTTGTCATCCCTATCAATCAATTAGCCCTTAGCTAATTATTTCCAACCCACATCTAATTAAGTGCCTCTAGCTGAGAGTAGTTATCCAGAGTTGGTTATCAAAGGAGAACCAACATCACCTGCCTCTATGGCACTCACTCCCTGAGGGCCTCTTGCTACATCACCAAAGTCTACAGAAGGAGCAGAGAACATTCTCAACTTAAATTTTTTGGTTAGAATCTTAGAGTTCATAGGGATGAAACTGAGCTATAGAATCAGTAGTCATAGACAAAGATAAAGGTTTTACTATGTTGGCTAAGCCTAAACCACAATTTGTCTTATATTATAGAGATATGTGCCTGTATAGGAGACTGAGATAGGTCCCTTTCTGAAGAATGAGGTCTAAATGGATTTCCATGACAGAAAATTAATTTATTCAGCCATCTCATGAAAACTAATGAATGACCTAATATCTGTGTCTATGACATAGGTCATTCATTGACTTATTTTGCAATGACTTGCCAGTTGTGTAGTATATATTATAAAACCCAGACATCCTATAAAACAAATATCTGTTCTCCATGTGAACAGGAAAGGAGACCATCACAATCTATATCTGTTTCAGAAAAAACATTAAACCTACAAAAATTTGTTGCCTAAATTTGAGGTTAGAATATATTCCCCAGTTATTGATAAACAAATTAAAATATCTATATATTCCAAGGAGAAGTGTGATGTTTGAAGTCTTGAGGTTGTATTGGTTCCACCTGGTATATACTGTTAAAATCTTGGAGCTGCTAATTATTCAATTCTAATGCAAGGGCAGTAGAAGTGTGGCAAAGTAGAAGACACTGAATGCAAATTTTTCTTTGGATGCAAATGGATATCCAATGGTCAGCTCAATAGACAAAAAGTAAATCTTCTGTTACAGACTCTCTCATGTGCTCTATTTCTTTAAAGTGGTTCCAGTTCTCACACCATTACTGAACATGCTCTTTCCCAATTCAGCACTCCTAAGAGAAGCACATTTTTCTGGGGGGGCCTAACTGATGCTGCTTTCCACTTGCAAAGTTTGAGTCCCCTTCCCCTCTAATTCTGCAGCCAGCTCTGCTGCAGGTTTATGCAGAGATGCTCTGAGGTCACTCAGGTTTCACACAGGCATTCCAACACACAGCAGCATCCTGAACATGTGAGGATGTTTGTGGGCATGAGGCAGTGGTGTGTGGCAATGATGTGGCTGAAGCCACATCTTAAACACTTTTAACATTCATGTCTCTCATTTGAACAGAGGTTTTATTTTCTCCTTCCTGCTTCTAGGAACTTCACCTCGATGTGCAGACCGTTCATGGCTCTTATCTGCTGAGAGAAAGGCTTCAAAGGAAGAAACACAGTTTGCCTAGGACCAAAAATACACTCTGAAGATGCTTATTTTTCTCTTTTCTCTCTAGACCAAAGGCTAGAGAATCCTAATTTAGGCAGCCCAACCAAGTGCTTAACATTATCTCTGCAACAATCAGCCACATCAATTTTCCTCTTGGCTTTTCAAGTTGTTATGAACTATAACCATACACATTTGCTGAAAGAACAATGGTCATGCCTGACAGATTGCCCCCAAACTAAAATATGTCTGAATTGATGGCTCTACACAGCACAGCTATTTGAGATAATTGTGTTGTTTAATTTTGGTAATGACATTTTTAAATAAATACTGAGGCTCTGATTGAAAAATATCTGTATTTTTCTGTTCCTTCTTCTTGCCCATATGGTTGTAGTTATTGTCTGGTAATATCTTCAACAAGCCAACAAGCTACAGACAAATTAACTAATATTGTCTGTCAAGTTTTGATACAAGAAAAGTCACACTTTAATAGAAACCTAGTTGGTGACCTTGTGAATTCATATGTGAAATATACAGAAGAGAATAACACAGATAAAATCTGCCTTTTAAACTCAGCTTTTATAGCAAAAAATACTCCTGAGAAATATTTCCAAACACACGAAGCTCAAGAAACTGATTGAGAATAGCCAGCTTGGATTTAGGAAGGGGAAATCCCACTTGACCAACCTGATAGCCTTCTACAATGGGGAGGCTACACCGGTGGATGAGAGGAGAGCTTTGGGTGTTGTTGACCACAATTTTACTAAAGCTTTGGTCCAGCTGGAGGCAAGTCCTGAGTGCTGCATCTCAAGGCTCACTAATGGGTCCAAAGATGTTCAATAGCCTCACTGATGACCTGGACGGTGAGACAGAGAACAGCCTCGGCAAGTTCACAGAGGATACAAAACAGGAAGGAGTAGCTGGTACACCAGATAGTTGTGCCATCTTTTAGAGGAGCCTGGACAAGCCAGGGGGTGGCTGACAGGAAAAGTATGCAGTTCAAGAAGAAATGCAGGGCTCTGCACACAGGGAGGCTGTACACACATCCTCAAGCACCTGTTTATCCTGGGGGCTCATCAGCTAGAAAGCAGCTTTCCTAAGAAGGGCCTCAGTGTCCTGGGGAACAGCAATAGAAGCCAGCAGTACACCCTTGAAGCAAAAAATGTCCCCAGATGCATAAGGATCCTTTCTGTCAGATGATTCTTCCTCTCTTGTTGGTAAATATGAGTACACATCTCAAGTGCTGAGCACAGTTCTGGGCTTCTGAGTAGAAGCAAGCCATGGACTTGTTTGTGTGAGTCCAACACAGGACTGCAAAGATGATTAAGAGACTGGAGCATCTCTCATATGGACTGAGAGAGCTGGGACCATTCAGCCTGGAAAAGAGAATGTTCATGGGGGATCTCAGTGTGCACAAGCACCTGATGAAAAATTATGAAGAGGAGGGAGATTGAACTAGAAGACATCCAGTGGTCCTTTCCAAACTTATCATTTTGTGATCCTGTGAATTTATGAACTAAGTAATAATATTGTATTTTTTTTAACCTGAAGATGTCAAGTTAAGCATATATCTGCAGAAAAAATTAAAAAGCAAAAACCTTTAAAATTCCCCTGTTAGATAGATGAGGCTGAGAAGGAAGAAGGAATCAGCAGGGTTCCAGATTAGCTAAGGGTCTCCTGCCTTACCTGAAACCACCTAAAGTCTGCTTTTGTGAATATGTACAAAAGAACTAATACAATTCCTGTAGGTAAAGAGGAAAAGGGTAAGGTAAAAATGTAAGCCAAATTATATCACTGAATGGTGAAAAACTTTATGTGGAGCACCAACACTCCCTGCAGCCAGTAAATACAGGGTCACTAGTGGTGCTTATCCTATTGTAGCTCAAAAGAGGAAAGATGAAAATAGGAAGAATTTACATTGGATAAATGGGACACATTCCCAGTAAAACACCTAGCTAAGTAATTTCTTTCTCAAAATCTTGCTTTGAAAATATATAAGCCCTGTTGCCTCCAGACACTCTAAAAGAAATATTCTTTTACTTTTCAATCTCCTCCTTACTTAATCCATTCTCTACCAGTTTCAGTGTTGTACCTGTAACTGACAATATTTTTGTCTTTCTGTAGGGCTCCCCTTTCTCTGCCTCAGTTTCTCAAGTTACATGGCAAAATCACATTTTCAAATTTGACAGGAATATTAGTACTACAGTATGTTAAAGGCTAAAGGATTTAGATATTACGATACAGACTCTACAGATGATAAGTAGTTCTATCATCTGTATTTATAAATACATTAATGGAGATAATAATACAATTATTTTTAAATTCCACTTTAAAAAAAAGTGGCGATGTTGATCACTGGGGTTTGCTTTATTTCCATAGAAAAAATGGCATCTGTAGAACAAACCACTAGAAAATAGACTAAAATACTACTTTTTCTGTAACACTCTCAATTGTCTTCTGTTTCATATGTTATATTTTCAAATTCCATTTATTCTATTTGCACTCTTTCAAAATCATCCTGTCAGATTCTTCAGCTCCATTCTTTTATGTTTAAATAAATAATGTAAAATGAAATGTTTGGGGCTGGGAGACTGAGGGGTTCTGCCATCTGAATGACGTCATTGCTCTGTATTACCATATGTTCTCAAAAATGTGGAGACATATCTGAAGAACTCAAAAAAGAACTCTTAAAAAATGCTACAAACCTAAAGCTGCAGCCATCTGGAGCAAGAGCAATGCCTGCCATGAACTTACATACCTCAGACTCTGAAGGGTTTTCAAGCTGAATGAATTCACATCTGTCAGAGAATAAGGCAGACTTACGCAATGGAATGCAACATGGCACCCAGATGCAATTAAAATTATAATTAGAGAGCTTTATCTAGTGTGTTCACAGTAATCTGGGATTATTTTATTTTCTGGTAGAGACAGAAAATAAGGCCTAGTCTAGAAATGAGAGTGATCTAGTGGCTGCTGACGTGTTGTCTCTTCCCCAGGAATGGCTCCTCTTGCTTGGAATGACCCCCAGGCACAGCCAGCTGCTGCTGTTCCCAAAAAGTTATTTATGTTTTTGAAGCCCAAGAGTAGCTGTTGCAGGTTCTTAGCTATATATCTTTACCAAATAAGGTTACCTGACTTCCTGATTTCCAGCCTAAATTGCCTCTTAATGCAGGTTATATAAGAAGCAAGATGCATGCTGTTTATTAATGCAGATACCTGCTGGAAATCTGAGCCAGCCATGTACTCCCTGCCTGTTTTGTTTGACTCAGAGACCAAAACTTCACTCTATGGGTCTGAGACCTCACATGAAGAGGAAAAGCTGCCTACTCCATTCACATCCAGCATATGGACAGATTTGTCATGGAAGAGGCATAGGGTGAAGTGGATTCTGGTCTCCCCACAGCTGAACACTTAGAAATACTTTGGGGCTCTGCATGGCCATCACTGTTATAGGGGCTGCCTATGCACTGGCTCCATGCCCAAACATCCTCAAAGAGCAATTTCATTATTTTTAGTATACTTTATCATCTATGATTGTCTCTTCCTCAGAATTCTGATTTGTCATATTAAATCTCTAGATTCAACATAAATATGAAAATTAATTTGGTATAAAATTCAAAGACTAAAAAGCAGATAAAGGGACATAATTTATCTACTGTCATTTCACAGTATGGATAATTGAGATTTACTTACTATGCCACTCTAAAAGAAAGTAACAAGCAACATTAAACTCTGTTTTCTTTAGGAGCTCTTAGACATTCTAGAGTTTACATATGTAATTAAGGGATGATTTTAAATACTTCAAAGAACCTGATCACATTTCTCTACCTGAAAGAGACTTATCTTTTTGAAATCCTTGGCTTTAAAAATATAAATGCCATTATAGAAGACCAGGTCACAGCCTTACTCATCTTGACAAATTCAAGGCAAAGACGAATGATTTCTAAGAGAAAAATCTGTCATTATGGTTTGTAGTACTCAAGGGAAAGGACTGTAAATAAGCCACTGAGTAAATGTTCAGGACAATGGTATTTTTTGCAGGTGTTGTATGAAATATTTTGTAATAATTGTCATCAGAGGGCACTAAGTCCATCAGCTGTCATAATGAAATGATGATATGTTTTGAACAAAATTGTTGTCTTATAATTTTAAAACTGAGTCTCCAGGATGTGAAAAATCAGGAAATCAAAAACAAACATCTTTTTTGAATTCCCTTTCTGTTCCCAGGCAGGCCTGCATGAGATAATTGTATGAAAATACAGCCAGGATTCTACATAACACCTATAACAGATTAAGAAGAAACAAATTAATTTCACTATGTTTAGGTTTTTTTTAAGTTCCACAGGAAAATTTCTGTGATTTTCTGCTTCAGTTATTTGACTAGGAAGACTGGGGCTCTCTTATAGAAGAATCTGAGCAAGTAGAGTTGGAACAAAAAGTGTTTCCTGACAGTGTTCTCTAATGTTCCCAGTAGACTGCCAGAAAGGTCCCTGTCATGAGAAACAGTGTCCCTCAAGCTGAGTGTGTCCCCTGAGCATCTCCTCTAGCTGTCAAGCTCCAAAGCTGAGACTTCCTTAACCCGAATTTCAGACAGCTTGCTTCACTCTGGAGCTGGAACAGGTGAAGAAGATTCATGCTGCCTGTTCCTACAGCCTAAATGAGACAAGCAAGATCTTGTCAGGCAGCAGTAACCATGGGTTTGAACCCTGCATCATGCACAGGTTTGCTTTTAGCTCACGTGTCCTGTCACCTACAGTCAGGGTCCCTAAACTTCACCTGTGGCAAGTGTGAATTAGCAGGTGACAACTGTTTCCTTGGGCTGTGGTCACAGACATTTGCAATGCACTTTAAACCCCTCAATTTTTTTATTCAAGAATGTCTTGTACAATATGAAAGCAGTTTATTATTTTATAATGAACTCATGGCAAATTAAGGAGTTAAGTATAATTATTTTTTAATGAAAATTATGCTTGAGTGCATTGCTGTTATACAACTGTCATCATGAAGTAGACGAGTACTTTCAAAAGCATCTTTGGAAGTGACTCTGTTAAGAACACATGATGCTTTTAATCCATTAGCTCCTGACTTCTGATGTGAATTCCTGACTGCTTGAAGCTAGTGGTTGAAACTCCAGGCATAATCACAGACAGGCCACATTTTCACTCCTGATGTAATTTTTTCCAGTTACAATAAAAATACAAACATTTACTATTTACATGCCTTATTTTTCAGCATTTCTCTCCTTGCATCATCACTAAGCTTAAAGAAATTATTACAGAATTGATGTGGATTTTACATCTCTGTCTATTTTAGGAATATCATCTTTCAGCTAAGCATGTTTCCCACAGCAAAGAATTTACTATATGAATTATATATATTCAAGAGTAAAGAGAATGATCTCAGAACTGGAAAATATATTGAAAAGCTGAAAATGCATTGAAAAATACATTTACTTAGTGATAAATATAATTCACCATAAATAATGTTTTTTCAAAAGTCAAAAATACCAGTGCCATATTGTTTCACTAAATTATCCAAGGGGAGTGGCTGAGCCATTTCAGAACTCTAGAAGCCAAATTTGGAGATACAACTTCTGTATTGCATTATTGAATATCACTTTATGCTCTTCCAATCCATGCTAATGGCTATGATATCTCCCACAAACATGACAGAAAAAAAAAAAAAAACAACTATTACTCTGCTATTAGGAAAAAAAATCACTAAGAAGCATTTATGGGTTTTCATATCTAGTTCATACAAATTTAAAGACCAAAGTTTGTCTTCAGTGTAAGCAAGGGGATAATTTGGCCAAAACCTCATGTACAAGCAATAAAAGTGTGACTATCATTATGAAGTATTTGCTGTGTTTCTGGATCATGGGGAATTTTCTACCAGCTGAACAGAAAATAATAATCAGAGATGGATCAGAAAATTTCATGGGGAAATAATATAATGGAAAAAGAAGTTACATCTATCAGACTTTTTGTAAATAGTATACAGATTTATTTTAAATTAATAATAACTTTTTTATGTAATGATCATTTTCAAAATACAAGCATGATGAAGGGTGCACACTTACTAAAATCAGGTCAAAGGGTCTCAGCCTATCATTGAACCCCTATGTCAGTAAACACCCTTGCCCACACTCACCAATGAGTACAAGCTCAGAGCAGCCACCAGATCCTTGCCTTCTTGGCCTGTGTGGCAAATCAGGAACGCAAACTGAGAGTCTTAAGCTGAGATCAACAAGCCTTCCAAACACAGTTTGAAGGTTGCAACAATCAGTGAGATGAAGTGCTTTAAAGACAAACATCTTACTCTGCTAGGATCATTGTACATCACTGCTGATGTACAAGAGTCTAAGACTAAATATTTCTGTATATTTTGAGTTTCATAAATATAAAGTAACAAAGACTTACAGAAGCAGGTGCTTGACAGGAAAGATCAGACTATATTTTTCAGCTCTTGATTCACAGATCTTCTATCTCCAGCTGCCCAACTTCAGGTATTCCGACATATAGAACAAAAGTTGGTTGTAAAACATATCCAGCATTCCATGGGTGCATTTTATGGAGAATGTTAGGACCATGAAGCCCTTGAAGTCAACTGTTCTCATTTTTTGCCCTTTCTCAGTCCAAACATCAGATTGATCTTTTTTATTCAGAAAGCAAGTGTGCTGGTGTTTGGAAAAGCACTGAGCAGATTCTTAGCCCATTTTGATTATTAGAATTTTTCATCTGCACAGTCTCGTACTCTGGTACTTGCTTTAGAACTGGACCCAGAGATGCTGTTAATCAGCAAATTTAAGGTGACTATGAGCTTGGAGATAAGGCTTTATCCTTGAAAGGTAGAATGACAGACACATTTAAGCATAACTGTTGTTTTCAGTTGCTGTAAAGATGATGCTTCCCTGGGGAAGTGCACAGAATGCAAAGTGAACAAACCTGAGTTGGATTTTACTTAATTAAAATATAAGAGAAAATATTAATTGGAGTGGAAGTTATATTGTAATTATTTGGAGGATTTAAATTTAAAAAAAGAGTACTCACTTTTTAGAATCTAATTCTTATGTTTTTGTGTGGTAAATAAAGATGTCACATATTAAGCTAAAAATCCGGTGGGCAATTTACATTTTAATAGCTCAGAAGCAGGTTTCTGTGGAGTGCTGTAGAGGAATACATCTCTCTTTTGGGTTATCCAGGCATTTATTTTGTGCACTAGTCATCCAAAATTTTTCAGGATGTAACTTTTTCCAACAGAGTTTAAGCTTCAACAGATCCACAAAAGACAGCCATTCAAATAACTATAAAAAGAAAACATATGACTAATTAGATAAATTCGTGTCTTGAAATACTTTTTATCCATCTGAGCCAATTTTCACAATCCTTTATCCTTTAAAATAACTGTATTATTACCATTACCCAGTGATTCTATTGCAATCGGTTGCTTTGTCTTTCAGGCAAAAGGATGTTTGAGAAATTACAACAAATGCAACTAACTTTCACCATGGTTTCAGTACACCCTTTAACCTTTTCTGTATGATCTTGAAAGAGGAAAAGTATTGAATATCTGCACAAAGCCCTATGGTTCAACACACATCCAGAAAAGAGGTCCATGACCCATTCCCAAAGCTACCCACACACTGCAGTGAAGTAAGTGCACAGTCAGTAAAACCTGGGCATTAGGAAGCTGTGCTTTAACCACACCTCTGTTCTTTGCCAGCATTACCAGTTCATACACCATGATGGAAACAGAAATGCAGCCAGCAACTGCTCCTGTACCCATTTAAGCTCTCCTTGTTAACAGGCACCACTATGGACACCAGACACCCTAATCAGCTGCTGGTTTCTTTTCTAATGAAGTTGCCTACAAGCATCTGAAAAGTGGTGTCCCTGAGACTACAGCTGCAGTGGAAACAGGTGAATCACACGGATTGTCTGTCATTGAATTTGTCTATCAAGGAACAGAATGGAATTACTGCATAATCTTTGTCAGTGCTTTATATATGTTTGGCTGATATATTTCCCATTTCCTCAAACACTGGAAGCAGTATTTTCTTTATGTATTGTACTCTGTGTGCCTATCACAAGATCAGGGCTATTTTAGCACTATTTATTTCATCAGCATTACGAACAACATTTTAAATAGACCTTCAATAACCTTCTCAATATACCATCAAGGAAATTAAAAAGACTATTGTATTTCTTTGAGAAAACAAAAACCAAGAGACTAAAGTTCAAGTCTTGAAGAAAGCAGGGGATGTTTTAATTCAATGATACTTTAATACAATAAAAATAGCCTACAAGGGTATTTCAATGGTTAATATACGTCCCATGTTCTGAAGCTATAATTCCTTTTTATTACAAAGTTGTTATTACCAGAAATCAATTTAATCAATTTGTTCAGTACAGGGAATTTGTAGCCTTTTGTGTTGTGAGGAAGACACTAATAGCTCCTGAAGCAAATAATAACAAATATTTGTATTATTGTAGGTTATTGCTGGCATTTCTCAGTGGATAGATAGGTCTTACTATGCCAAGTGTTTTAGAAAAAAAAATACTAGTAGGAATTAGTCCCTTCAGTAGAAATTTAAAAACAAACAATGGTTTTGAGCAGAAAAATAATAGATCCTTATAAAATCCTACATATAAAAAGCATATTGTTGGTTACCATCAAAATTAAATGCAATGAAAATGTGAGAAGTGCAGTATAACTAAAAAAAGTTAACAAAATAATGGCAGTATCAATAGAAAATTATATGTGCACTAAGCAAGCTGAAGAGGTACCTCGTAGTTTGTGTGAGCATCATGAAATACTGCTGGACCAGCAGTTTTCTTTTTACAGATGTTTTACTTTGACCTTATTAGTTTGGCTTTTGCAATGACATAGCTGTCAAATTTACAGCAAAAATGGAAAAAGTGTTGATCCTACTATTCAGTAGTGCAGGGACATTCTTTCTTATTTTCCCTGTCAGCAGTATTTTATATCAAATTAATGATTTGGTATTTTCAGAACAACAAAAGAATTACCACAGGGGGTAAAATTGATGCATTAATATAACTTAGCATTAACACTTTTACTGGGACTCATGCTTTTAATTCAATATTGAGCTAAAGAATACTATTTTCTTAATTTCAGTTGTCTTACAATATTTGCTACAAGATACAGGTTAATTTTACTTTTTTTTTTTTTTAATTTAGGTTTTAATGGGTTTTTCCAGGAGTAAATTTTAAATGTGTTGCTTCGTGGTCTAAATTCACTTGTCCATGTCTAGTGCAGACATTTTGGTTATTATTTATTTACCTATTCTTCTCTGATACATCCTTGGGGAGCAATGACCCATACAGAGTAAGTTAATAGGGCAGGGGAGACCCACACTACTTTGCATTGATGAGTGGAGGGCAGGCAGGATGCTTTAATATATCTAAACTGTCTAGATGCCAATGTGTAAGGGAAACCAAATTTAACCCTCAGAAATTAAAGCAAAGATAGAAAAAACAAAGGAACTTGACTGCTCATTCACCTTTTAAAATGATCTTTTCCAAACAAGGTTAAGGAATACAGATTATTGAGTCCCTACTATGGCAAATAGAACTCTTGGCTGTGAATCTCTGGCTATATTTGATGATTAGTAGGAAAGATCCTGTGAGTATCTACAGGAGGATGTGCATCAAGGGCATAACACAGTATGAAAAAAATTTTTATGATGCACCAAATACTATTAAGAGAGGAGAAAATTAAAAACAATATTAAAGAAAGCTTTCCTGACTCATAAAAATCAAGTTGCCAAATTGCCTTTCAAATGCTATTTCTCTTTGATTCCTACTGCTTGAGACTCCTGACCAAAAAAAGCAAGAATGTATTTTTAAGAAATGTTTTATGAAGAGCAATCCTGCACTAGAACAGAGGCTTCCCAGTGCAGTTATTTTCTGATCCCTACTGACTGTGTGATACAAGAATATCCACAGACAGAATTTTTCTAACACCATATGCCATTAAAAACATGATTCATTTTCATCCTCTCTTTAAGCTGTCTTGAGTTTTGTTCAGCTTTTAAGATCCATGAAGTGTACATATGGAGATGCTACTTTTCAGGGGGTAAGAGCCAGGGGAGAAAGGCAACCAAAAAACACTCCATATCATTCAACTACTGATGTGCTCCACCAGACAGTTCAGCTTCTTCAGTGTAAGGCTTACTGGTGCAATGGTCAGGCAAGGTAACAGGGCTCCCTCCGGGCAGAAGAGCCACTTCCTCACTTTGCAAGAAAGGCAGGTCACCCACAAAGGTGCCACCCATGCTGTCCTGCTTCCCCCTGGCCACCCTTGTCACCTAACACATGTACCAGCACCATAAAGAGGAGCTGAAGAGACACTGAAGTCATGTCTCAGTCTTCTGGAGTCCAGCTGTGACATTTTGGTGTCTTCCACTTGTAATACTTCTAGAGGGTGGCATGGTGTTCTGTCACTGCAAGTGATTCACAGATTTAAAGCATGAAGAGCCCATCCTCAGTAACAATAAATCTTGGCTAGCAAGGTTAAGACATTAAATTAGGGGAATCTATGATTTAGAGATGCAAAAAGACTAAAACTGAAAAGCAGAAGCTTATCTCTAACCCTGGTAATTTAGCTGTAATTTCTTCTGCTGTGACCTTCCTCTGAAGTGCTTTCAATAGATACAGGGCCTCCATTAAGAGCATGACAATCACCTGATAGAAAGGATCTTTTCCAGTGGAACTAATTAGCATAAAAATCAATACTTGGATTCTGCTTAATTATCATAAATAATTCCAATGAGTCATTAATGGCAAAAGACCCTTATTTTTTGGGCATAGGGGAGTTTTTCTTGGTTTAACATACCTAAAGATTATTTTGGGTAGTTGCTTTTGCATTTGTATAACATTCTATTTAGTATAAACTCAGAAACTTCACTGTAATATTAAAAAATAAAAAGATTTTCAAAAACATTACAGTGGAAAGGAAAACTTAACCATAAAAAAAATCAAGAAAAATTAGGAGAATGAGAAAAACAAACAAACAAACAAACAAACAAAAAAACCCTAGAGGAATTAATAACAGAATTTTATGCATGAGGATAGATGAACGTAAATTCCTGTAACCTGACAATTCTTCATGCATCTCTTGGCTATTCAATCACCTCCTGCCCAGTTTTGGTCTAACACAATGCTCATGGTAAGGCCTCATCTTTGCAGAGGGCACAGCCAGATCAACTTTGATTCAATAAATGTTGTTCTGTAAATTTAAGTGATCCAGTTGAATAAATATTTGGTCAAAGTGACCAAGAAATGTATGTGAGTGTGGTAGATAAGAATATATAGAAAAATGTGAACAAATATTTCCAAGATGCAGTTATATCAGGTTTTGATAAAAGCAGATGTTAACTGGGATGTTGTATTACAACTGAATTATTTTTATGCTTTTGGGAATTATATAGTATGAGATTTAAATATACTCTGTGTGTGCTACCTACAAAAAACACAATGTAACTTTGCCTGTAAGAACAAGAAAAACTGTGAAAAACTACAAAAAGTGTATTTCAAAAAATGTAACTACATGTTTAATCTTATTTCACCATATATAAGTACAAATTAATTGTGAATTAGAAAGTCTTCTCTGAATTTTTAGAATGGAACAAATTTACTGACTACCCATTATTTTCTTTCCATGCAAACTCTCACCACGATTAAAATAAATATTTGCACTGCTGAAGAAATTCCAGATCTTTCAAACATATATTAAGAATGTTAGCAACATAAATAATTACAGCCCATTAGACTAATTATGTTATGGATATAAATATGCATGAGTACATTTATATTTTTTAATCTGAAAATCATTATTTTTGTTTAGAAAGACACTTCAGTCTACTGGCATGAAGGAATAGTAACATATTCAGCACTCCTTATATAAAGTTGTTAAGAGTTGCTGAGTTATTAGAAATGCTTCTCATCCAGTATTGTATGTTTTATTTTAGAAGAAATTTGTATTTAAAAAGTTTCATACCAGATCAATAATCTCTTCCACTAAGAAAAAAAAAAAAACAGCACTATGAACTGGTTAGAGATAGATAAACATTCATAGAAAAGCTTTGAGTTATATAATGTAAACAAATGCACTTCATTTTGTAAGTAATAGTAAAATCAGTAGTAGTAGTTGTTGTAGTAGTAGTAGTATCACAACTTTCTTTCTCCTACTAACACTAGTTTACGGTGAAACATTTCAGAATCTCAGCCCTAGGACCCCAAAAAAATGAGACTGGCATTTTCAGAAATTTGAGTGAAGCATGGGAACAATACAGTTTTTATAACCAATTTTTTAAAGTTTGCAGGTTTGAACTTGATCCAGCTCTAGAGTGTACATAAGCAATTGGAGCAGAGTGCAACTGAAATAAAAACTGGCTTTGCACCATCTGAGTATTGTAATTAATGGCTTCACATTAATTTTTACAGGACATTACAACATTGCCAAGATTATTGCTGAAGTTTGCAGAGCAGTATGGAATCTGCTGCTTTGGGACTTATGCCATTATAAGCCAAATATGGAAGGATAATTTGCTTTATATACAAAGTCCTATTCCCTTCCTCTGAAGCCCTAGTCCTGGCTGAGCAACTGGATGGTCATCTCTTTCCAGTTCAAGTATTCACTTTTCCAAAAGTACATTTTCCAAATTAAAGCTCTTGATACAGTTTCAATTGGCATCCACTGTGCAGTTGAACCATGATTTAAAACTGGGTTGACTCCAAATATATGATATGCCATTTGCGTAGCAGACAACCTTTATATGACTTACTATAATAATAAAAACACTTGCTGTATAGTTAGGTAATTAACTGTATGAAAAAACTGAGCAATTTTTCTGCTGTACTTTAATTTCTGAAAGAAATGTAAATCACCTATAAATTGGTAGCCTGTATGCAAATATTGTTTGTGTTCTGTAAATTTTCAATTTCTCTGTCTTAATTTGCATCCTTTTTATTTGTCTCATCAAAATGCACATTTTTTCATTAAAATGTTTTGAGTAATGATATAGGGATGATATTCTTCAGGGCCTATCTATTTTCAATTCTAGTCACCTGTGAATTATATATTCTTTAATACTTGAGTGAAGATATGCTATTAGTAAGATCATAATAAATATGACTTGTTATCAGAATACAAATGGAAAATAAAACTATACTCTCAAAATTATGAGACCCCTGGGATGAGTTAGCCCTTGATTTATACTAGGCCCCTGAAGACTTTAAGGCTATGACAAACCATTCTCATTACCTATGCTCTGTCTGCATTTATCTATTGCATACTTCAGGGCAAACAGTTACACATTTACAATATGCTCATTACAAAAAAAGACAGGCAGATAGAATTCCAATAGATCTTTACACAGAATCATCCATACTCAAATAAGAATTGGAATGGTCAAATTCCTTAAAAAAATATTCTTAAATTAATCTACAAAACTGCTGGCAATATTTTAGCTAGAAAAGTAAAAGTACCATTGTAGACATTGCTCATGTCAAACAGGCTCTGTCCTAAACAGCTCTGATATGGGGGGGGAAGATGAGGGAAATTACTGGTCTAAAAATTTTCCATGTGTGGAAGGAGCTTCAGAGTAGATCATCAGCACCCCAAAAGCTCACCCTTTTCTGAGGCCCTTTCCCAGTCTGTGGGGAAGCAGAGTGGTTTGCAAAGGCTTGAATGTACTATGCTGTTTTAGGCATACAGTATTTTTCTCTCTGTGTAAAAAGAGATTGTATCTTAGGGGGATTTTCCTGTATAATAAACTCTCCTCCTCCTTTTTCTTTTATTCCCTGCTATGTTTTCTAATATTTTACTCTCCAATATAGAATAAGAACAACAGAAAGGTAGAAATTAAGGGAAATTTTGCCAATTCTTACCCAATAAGATGCCTAGCAAAGTTAGCAATGCTGAGTGTGTGACTTGAAAACTGCTCTTTAATTCAACGTAAGGTGCCAGTTGCTTATCTGAAATATCTTACAAAAGGAATATTGAAAGTCTGAGCAACACGAGTAATGGGACTTTTCACGAGTTCTATGTGTAGATTATACAGAATATATTTGCACAGAAAGAGCAGGAAACTAAGAGTTGGGGGGGGTTTGAATAAACAAGTGATGGGTGGTTTTATTTCTAAAAAATAATAGCTGTAAGCAAGCATTTTGTTATCACTCTCCCTTCCATCTTTATGAGAATTCTGCATCCTAGCCTGTCCAGAAAACACTTCCTAGCCTCAAATCCTTTTTTCCACTTTTTCAGGAGAAGTTTGTTCTCATGGGACCATTTTACTCTCACTGAGTTACATCTTAATCAGCAAACAATTTACTGAATAGACTCAGTTTGAATTCTTGTTTCATCTAGTCGCACTCAATTGAGCATAGATGCCAGTGTGATCATTAAAGGCCATGGCCTTCTTCTAGCAGTTTTGTGGAAAACATCCAAAATCCACACAGTGACTGAATTTTATATTCCCCTGAAATGAGAGGTGTGCACTGTGCAATGAGATGACCTTCTGTTGCTCTCGCCCCAGTACACCGACACGTGGACATTCTCACACTTACAGCAGAAATGTTCAGGAAAACTGAGAGCTACAAACCTTGAGTAATCCCACCAGAGGTACCTGTTATCTCGCTGTGTCCCACTGTTATCTCACCAGCTGTTATCTCAGCTTGCTGGTAGCGTAAGAGACACAGTTGAAATACATGGACCCACTAAGTCAAAGGCTGCAATCTCCACAGTGGATGTAGGTAAATTTCATGTTCCTCACTCAGTGAGTTTTCACTGGGAGTTCTAAAGATAATCCAATCCAGGATGAAAGGTATGTATGCTTGTATACCTGGCACTTATTAATATAAATATCTCCTTTATTTCTTGGTGGCATTCTCAAAAGGTTTCAAGCACTTCTCTCATCCATAACTTTAAGACAGCTTTATAATATTTGCATCAATGCAAAGAAAAGTATTGTCTTGAATATATCAGTGTTTTTATATAAAACTCCAAGATATTTCAGAATCTCATCTTTAAAATGAATATTAAAAAGGCAGGGGGGGCTCAAAACTCATTTACATGTAAAAAAATATTCAGACACTGCCTTCTGATCTCACTTCAGCATAAATGGTATTGACTGAATCACAGAAGAACAGAAAAAAAAGACCAAATATAATGGAAATTAAATAAAACAATTTTGAGGCTTCTGGGTCTCCGACCACTCTGCTTGTCAGAGAGCCGAGTCCTCGAAAGCCGGATAGCGTAATGAAATCTTCCTCTATGAAGGCGGGACGGCTCACAGGCGGCTTTTTTCCAGGAGCGTTTATTGAGGAACAGCAATTCAGGGAGCGAAGGGAAAACAACCTCTCCGGGAGGGAGCTCGCTCTGAGAGCCTCGAACAGGGGGCGGAATCGGGATTATAACGGGGACAAGAGAGGGAGGGTCCAGGCATGAAGCGTTCAGTGAAGGAAGGCTTCGGGGGCAGAGTCAGGGTCGAGTGGCAGGGTTATAACCAATGAGGGTAAGGGGAAAGAGCGGCTTCAGGGAAGGAACCAATGGAGGTATAAAGAACAAAGAATTTTCTAGCACCAAGGGATGACAGACATACTGATTGATAACAGGGGAGGCAGGGAACTACACACCTGTCACCTCCCAGGGTAATTCGGGGGGACAGTTTCCCAAGTCCCCTCCCACATCTCCCCCGTTCTTGTTAATTAAATAAATATTTGCTAAAGTCTTGGTAAGCGTCTTTTTGAAGATGGTTAAGGCAACTGAAATGAGAAGGACAATTATGAAAATCCAAAAGAGTCCTTTTAAAATGGAGGCTGCCCACCCGGGAATGCCCCACTGCATCAATAGTTTGTGGACGGGGTCTACAGCCGAAGTTTCCGTTTTGATGTCCTGTACTTCGGTCCGGATCCGCTGGATGTTGGCTTGGATGGAAGTGCTCCGTGATGTTAAATTGAAGCAACACAATCCTTCGAAGTCCTCGCAGCTGTGGCCATGGGCGAGCAGCAGGAAATCAATAGCCGCTCTGTTTTGTAATGTGGCTTGCCTGGTGGTTTGCTGGTCTGCCAGTAGATCGGAGAGGGCGGCAGACGAGGCGTTGGCATGCTTACTTATCCAACACTCCAGGTGAGAAAGCTCACCGAGGGCCTTAGCTGCTGCATACCATGGTAAAAAGATGGATACAGCGACCCTCTTTGTTTTTCCCCAATCGTAAATTTCGGAGTCACAATTTTCGTCGAATTGAGCATATGATCTTTTGGTGCGTGCCAATTGTCTCTCTTTTTTCCAATCCAGAATTTGAGTTCTGTTTGGAGTGAGGGTAGCAAGCTTGCCAAGGCTGCATGGGCCTCCCTGGAGCCGAGATGGAATTCCCGACCATACTCTGTCCCCACAGATAAGAAACATCCCCCTGGGCAATGTCTTGGGATGAGTGGATGAAACCGAAATCACCTGGCTAGTATAATTGCACCAGGTTTGGCTGTTATATTTTTTACTGATAGGTGCTACATCTTTCCGGTATGTGTTTTTGGCCAAGTCAATTCCGTGCCAATTTTGACTTGGCCTTCTATAATAGAATTTGACACAATATCTAGCTGTGGAGGACCCCAGTAAGTCTAATTCTTGGGGTTCCTCTTTGCTGTTGGGCAAAATTTTGGTCCACTCATCCCAAGTATCGACCGGGTTAGGCCTCTTACCCGTGGTTCGGAGCAGGTCGGAATTGGATACCGGCCAATCATCAGCTACCAAGGGGACCCCCACCAGGCAAGTGGACAGGGGATTGTCCACGTTGCCCATGGCCAGACATAGGTTATCCTGCTGCAAGGACTTTGCCAGCGTGATCCAGACGTTTTCTTTCGGCTGTGGTACCACCCAGCCATCTGCTACATGCAGCCACAGGAGGATGGAAAGCGTGGCTGCAACCAGCTGGGCGCAGTGGGACATCTTCTGTTGTTTCTTTTGGGTGAATGATGTTCTGGCAGCCATCCTAGTACTAAAATTAAACAAAACAATATTACCAACATACATTTGGTTCCCTCCCCTCCCCCAGCTCCCCCTTTTGGGTTAAAATAAAAATAAATTTCAGGACGGAGGGGTAAAGGGATGACGGGTTAGGTATGAGGGTAGAGGGAACGGCACAGGAGGGGATGGGGTGGCGGAAGTTGTTAAGTCTTGCAGAGGTAGGTATGTCCTTGTGATGAGGACCCGGGAGACGATGTTGGGTGGTCTTCCGGTCCTCTTCTTTTTTCTCCGTCGCCACGCCACTGCATTATCTGGTGGTGATTGTGATGGGGTCGCTGGGTTGCTCCTCGCTGGGGGGTCCGTGGTAGTGCTCTCCAGGTACGGTTTGACGTATTTTCCAGGAATCCATTTGGGACCCTGGGCTGTGGAAACACAAGCGTACCCTCTCCCCCACGTTATCAGAGGGTACGGCCCTGAGATGATTTTTGATTCTGGGTCTCTGATGAGGACTGGCGGACGCTCTTTCAAAACTGCCCTGGTGTTATTGCAAAAGTGTCTGAGTGCAGGGGGATTCGGCTCCCGGTCAGAACAATTTAAGAAATTAAGAACATAAAGTGCCTTGCATAATCTTTCAACTGGTGTCATGGCCAGAGCCGAATCGTGTTGTTGTTCTAGCAGCCTTTTTAACTCTTTGTGGGAGCGTTCCACTATTGCCTGTCCTGTGGGGTTATGGGGAATGCCGGTGGAATGGGCAATTCCCCATTGTTGTAGAAATTGTGCAAATCTTGTCGAGGTGAATCCAGGCCCATTGTCCGTTTTGATGGCTTTTGGGACTCCTAATGTGGCAAATGCCATGAATAGATGTTTGATGATATCTTTTGTTTTCTCACCAGTGTGGAGTGACGCGAACACGGCCCCAGAAAATGTGTCTATGGACACATGCAGGTATTTCAGGCGGCCAAAAGGATTATAGTGAGTGATGTCTGTTTGCCACAGCTTCAATGCTGCCAACCCTCGGGGGTTTATCCCCGTTGGCAGCGGTGGAAGGGCGAAGGACTGACAGTTTGGGCATGTGGCTAGTATGGCTTTGGCTTGTTCTTTTGATATTTTAAATTGTCGGGCAAGGGCAGGTGCATTTTGATGGAAAAACGCATGGCTGAGCCTTGCCTGTGCAAAGATGTCTGGTAAGGTTAATGAAAGTGCAGGTGCAGAGTAATGAGATGTCATTGCAAGGAGGTCGGCCATCCGGTTCCCCTCTGCAATAGCTCCTGGCAGGTCTGTGTGAGCCCGGACGTGCATAATATAATAGAGTTGCTCTCGGTGGGAGATCAGCCAGATTAATTCCGTGAGCAAATCGAATAACTGTTTGTTTTGAACTTCTTTGAGCAGGGCGTGTTCTGCCCGTTCTGCTACTCCGGCAACATAAGCCGAATCTGTTACCAGATTGAAAGGTTGCTGAAATTTTTTGAATGCTCTCACGACCGCAGCAAGTTCTGCGATCTGGGGGGAACCCTCAACCAGTTGGATGTCAGACTCCCACTTCTGACTCTCCGGGTCCTTCCAAGTGATCACCGATTTGTGGGATTTTCCCGACCCATCGGTGAACACCGTGAGAGCACCTTTAATAGGTGTTTTATTTTTGAATGACTTTGGGGCCAAATATAACGTGTCTTTGAATATTTTATGTTTAGGGTAATGAATGGAAATCTGTCCAGGGTAACTGTCTAAAGCAATTTGCAAACTTTCGTTTGTCTGAAGCAGGGATTCCAATTGTTCTAAATTAAGAGGTAGGTAAATGCACGCCGGGTCACACCCTGCGAGGGTCCGGAGGCGTTGTCTGGCCTTTATTATTATCCTAGCCATCAACTCTGCAGGAGTTGAAATAGTTTTCGCTGGCTGGTGCGGGAGAAACAGCCACTCAATGATAAGGAGTGGGTCCTTCCGCCCAGCGTCCCATTGAAAAAGCAGACCATGGAAGTTTGGGCACTTACCCAGTATGGCAAGGGTGATGGGAAGGAGCCGATCCACACGGTGGGCCTGACGGGATCGTATGGCCTCAGCGACTCTCTCCAGGGCTCCTTTGGCGGCAGGTGTTAGCTCGCGAGGGGAAGCCAGGTCGCCATCTCCTCGTAGCAGGTTGAAGAGCGGCGCCAGCTCCTCCGTGGTGAGTCCCAGGAGAGGTCGGATCCACGTGATGGTACCGCAGATCTGCTGGAGATCCCGCAGGGTCCGTGGGTCGTCTTTGACGGTGACAGATTGGGGCGCGACAGTCCTTCCCGTAATGTGAAAGCCCAAATACTTCCATGGCGCTGACAGCTGGATCTTTTCTTCGGCAATTTCAAACCCTGCAGCTTTAATGGCCTTAACAGTCTTGGAAAGTGTGATCTGCAGATAAGCTTGTGTTTCAGCGCAGATCAAGACATCATCCATATAATGCAGGATGATCGCTTCAGGGAACAGCTTTCTGATCGGCGAAAGCACCTGGGACACAAAAGTTTGGCAGAGCACTGGAGAATTTTTTATTCCCTGGGGCAAAGTGGCCCATTGGTACCTCTTATAAGGCTCCGCCCTATTGATGGAAGGGACGGAGAACGCGAATCTGGGGGCATCTCCGGGATACAATGGGATGTTGAAAAAGCAGTCCTTGATGTCAATGACTGCGAGCTGCCAATCCCGGGGAAGCATGGAGGGTGAGGGAAGGCCAGGCTGCAGGGGGCCCATGTCCTCGATTACCTCATTGACCCTGCGCAGGTCTTGGAGCAGGCGCCATTTGTCTTTGCCAGGTTTTTTAATAACAAAGACAGGAGTGTTCCAGGGGCTGGTGGAGGGTATTAAATGCCCCAGGCGGACCTGCTCCTCTACTAATTCATGGAGCGCTTTTAATTTCTCCTCCACAAGGGGCCACTGGTCCACCCACACTGGAACATCGGTCTTCCAATTCAGCGGTGGGGAGGTGCGCTCCGCAGTGGCCCATACTAAAAATCCCATGCAGGGCTAGGGATATCGAGGCGGGCACCCCATTGGGACAAAACGTCCCTGCCTAATAACATGATGTTAGATGAAACAACAAAAGGCCGAATGGTGGCAATCTGTCCCTCAGGGCCCTCCACACTTACCAGGTGTTTGCTGCGCATGGAGTTGACAGCTCCTCCCACTCTGGAGATTGTGCCACAAGGGGGCACCAACTCCCAGTCGCGGGGCCACTTTGACCGGGGAATGATGGTGACGTCTGCCCCGGTGTCTGCCATCAGGTCCAGTTTGATGGACTTTCCCTGAAGCGATAAAACAGTCTCAATCATTGGTCTGGATTTGCAAACATTTTGTGTGAGGAAGACAAAATTGTCTTCCCCGGAGTCATGTCCAGCGAAATAGTCCTGTGCTGGTGGATCGGTGAGGTCGGCCACATCGAGGAGGTACATGGCAGCGAAGGGGAGCCCCTTGGTGATGGTGCAAGGTGGTTGATGGCAGACGACTGAGACGGTGACCTCGGACCCCGGCTGAAAACACACCACTTCAGGAACGACGGTAACACGGTCTGGTGTGAGCCTGCAATCTCCAAGTATTAACACTGTTACCTCACAATTACGGTAAGGGGGTTCCAGGAACCCAGCGGGAACTCTCACCAGGTCCTCATCCTGGAGAGTCACAGTGATGGAGCTTTTGAGGACCCGGTGAGTGTCTGAATTTAAGTTGCGGGTTCTACGGAAGAGGCGGAGCCCGTCGTCGTGGCTCCGCCAACCCTCCGGAACTGTCCGCTGGGCCACCGGTCCTCCCGGATGGTGGGGAGGCCTGGGCGCTGTGAGGGGCCACTTGTTGTCCTTGCGCGGCCCCTCCCCGCGCTCCGCGACCCGTTTCCCGCCTGCTGATGGTAGGGCATCGGGTTCCTGGGTATTGGTCTTGGGGAGGGTGTGTACGAGTAGTGTGGTTGCTCCGGGGGCCAGTATGGGCAGTTGGCTTGTATGTGGCCCATCTGGCCACACCCGAAGCACCGGATGGTGTTCATCGTCAACATCGCCTCCCCAATCCCCTTACTTACTGCAAGGGCGACAGTGGTCTCGGTGGAGGCGGCTTTCGTGCAGGCCTCCACCATCTGTGCGATGGTGGGTTCGGGGTCCTGAGGTAAAGTCCTTAATATCTTCTTTGTCTCGGCTGTCGCGTTGGTCATGGCCATCTTTCTCAGGAGCTCTTCCCTCGCTGCAGGATGGTCTATCTGCCGGTCGATGGCCTCCCTCAGCCGGTCCACGAATTTTATGAAAGATTCCTCTGGGCCCTGGGTAATAGCTGAAAAGTTCTGGAGCGGGGTTTTCCCATCGGGGATTTTTAACAGTGCCGCTCGGCCGGCCTCCTTGATGTCATCTAGGACCTCCGTGGGTAACAGTATTTGGTCCTCTGGCTGGCTGAACTCCCCCTCCCCTGCCAGGGCTTCTATGGCTTCCTCTCCCTCTCCAATTGCCTCTGCTAAATTGTGTTTTTTCAGAAGAGGCTTGAGGAGCTTTCTCCATTGAATGTCCCACAATAAAAGCTCGGTGGGAGTGAGCAGGGACTTGGCAATATATTTAACGTCATGCTGGACCAATGTATGGCCCGAGAAAGTGAGGTCCAATACATTCTTAAAGAAAGGAGAGTCTCGACCATAGTCTTTGGCAGCCTTCCTCAGTTCTTTAATCTCCACATATGGGAGTTGCTCCCAGTGTGGCCGCTGCCCCCTGGTCCTCACCACAGGTGCTGCGAACGGCCCCAGATCTCTTGCGAATTCCAAATCCCCATCCTTAATTGCCTCTGCCCTGATCCGGGCCCACCCACCTCCCGGCCTAGGTGTGGGCCGGGGGCTGTCGCTGTCCTCATCCTCATCGGAGGATGAGGCAGGACGAGCAAGGGCTCGGACCTTCCCCTTGGCCGGTGGGCTTCGGTGGCATGAAGCCCGGCAGGCCAAGATGGCCTGCTTCCGGCCAGGCCGACTTCCGGTTCCGGTGGCGTGGGAACCAGAAGAGGCCTGAGGGGAGGCGTGGCCAGGCTCACCCACCGGGGCGTGGCCTTCCGGCAGGGGGTTCCCTCCCACCGGGGCGTGGCCTTCCTGCAGGCCGGTCCCTCCCACCGGGGCGTGGCCTTCCTGCAGGCCGGTCCCTCCCACCGGGGGCCCACCCAGGGGTGTGGCCATGGGGGCTGGAGGGGCGGGTCCCGACGACGTAACAATCGACGCGGTGGTAGGGGCGGGACCCGACGCAGGGGCGGCACTCGACGGAGGTGGAGCCTGAGGGGGACTGGCAGGGGCCCGAAGGGAGTGAGGAGGTGGAGAGGAGGCGCCATTTTGTCCCTCGGTGGCGGGCTGCTCGGCCATGTGGCCGGCGCCATTTTGTGAGGTGTGGTGACAGAGATCAGGAATCGAATAACATGGTTTTAAACTGGGTACAGGGGTTTGAGGGCTTTGGGGAGAGGAAAGAGTCGCACTGGGATGGCCAGTCCCAGGACGAGGAGAGGACAGAGTGGGGCGGGGAGCAGCAGGGAGACGGTAGCAGCCCTGTGCCTGGTTATGGCAGGATCTGCTGCCCGACCCACCCTTAGGGGAAACCGGGTTAGGAGTGGGGGGGGCGGAATGAGGGTTAGGAGAACCGGGAACCCAACTCTCACCCTTTTGTTTAAATAAAGTGTAAATAGAATGAAAAAGTGGAAAAAAATGCCCCACAGAAAAATTCCCCTTTACTTGTAATGCGTATAACAGTTTTCCAATATTTCCCCAGAAAATAAGAGAAGAAAAATCATCCCTGGAGGTGTCAGGGAAGTTATCGAAAATAAGATTAACAAAAGCCTTAAGGTCCCTCTTTTTAAAAGAAATGTTCCCCAAAACAAGGGAGGATTTAACGTGGAGGTAAAAATCCCGCCGGGCAGGAGACAGGCGGTTGCCCATTCTCACTGCAGAAAAAAGGAAATCCCCAAAGAGACAAAGAGAGAAACGAAAAGGAAAAGAGACAGGGTCGGGTGCCAGACAGGGCACCAGGAACTCACGACAAAGAAGACCGCTGTCAAAACGAAAAAGCCTCTGAGGGGGAGAGGAAGCGCTGCAGGTCTCGTCCCGTTCGGAGTCTGCTCCCAAACTCGAAGTCGAACCAGGACGAGGTGTCTGCAGCCCGCGAGGTAGGCGATCTTCTTCAACGAAGAGCAGCCGCTCGTGGAACTGGCGGCGAACGGCGCTTTTCGTCCTCGGGCAGCCGGATCACAGAGCCGAGGCAGCCGAGGAGACGCTCTGCGGCTGACTCCTGAGAGGGGCCAGTCTGTTCGGGCGCCAGTTGCGGCTTCTGGGTCTCCGACCACTCTGCTTGTCAGAGAGCCGAGTCCTCGAAAGCCGGATAGCGTAATGAAATCTTCCTCTATGAAGGCGGGACGGCTCACAGGCGGCTTTTTTCCAGGAGCGTTTATTGAGGAACAGCAATTCAGGGAGCGAAGGGAAAACAACCACTCCGGGAGGGAGCTCGCTCTGAGAGCCTCGAACAGGGGGCGGAATCGGGATTATAACGGGGACAAGAGAGGGAGGGTCCAGGCATGAAGCGTTCAGTGAAGGAAGGCTTCGGGGGCAGAGTCAGGGTCGAGTGGCAGGGTTATAACCAATGAGGGTAAGGGGAAAGAGCGGCTTCAGGGAAGGAACCAATGGAGGTATAAAGAACAAAGAATTTTCTAGCACCAAGGGATGACAGACATACTGATTGATAACAGGGGAGGCAGGGAACTACACACCTGTCACCTCCCAGGGTAATTCGGGGGGACAGTTTCCCAAGTCCCCTCCCACACAATTTATATGAGAGAATGACAGAAAAATATTGGACTTTGGCTGGTTTTATGTTGACCTCAGAGAAGAGCCTACATATGCTTTAACCAAAAATAGAGACGCAAAGTAACAAAGAAGTAAGTTCTGTTCTTCCTAGTGATTCCAACAAAAGTAGTTCTTAGCCATTAAGAATAGAGAATATGCACTAGGTCATGTATTCCATTTCCTTACTGGGCCAAGACATTTTGGCTAATGTACAAGTCATTTAGAAAAAAATCACATTTTTTGTGCATAAGAGTATAGCTTAGTTCATTCTCAGTATGAACTAAGAGCAATATTGGAACCTATGGTAATTAAATTCATTATTTGATTATTCTACTGTTTGGCTCACAAAGATTTTGCACAGAGGCAGTTTATCAAGAAAGTGGTGCATCAGCTCACATTATGAATGCTGGTTTTGTAATGCAGGAAGCCTGTTTATTTATTTATAAGTGACAGCTTAGATTCTATCAGCTGCAGTATTGTCAGGCAGCAGCAACCCACTGACTCACAGATGCTGGGGCCAGAGTGTGTCCCAGCAGAAAGTCCTGCCCACACAATGGCCAGGAGAGAAATGAGGTTAAATCCAACACCTATGGTGTCAGATGGGGCTGTAAAATGCACCTTTTTGGAAAAGACTTCTCCCAGAATCACCAGACAAAACACTTCTGTAGACAGTCACAGTTTTCTTCCTTTCAGCATTTTGTTCCGTATTTTTCTCATCTCAGATGCTTTTACTGGAGATTTTACCCTCAGGCAATGGTCACCAATGTTTAAGGCAAGCAGCCAGCCCAATAATAGCACTTATTTTAGTGTACAGTGAGATAATAAGGTGCCAGTTCACAGTGCATTACACAGGAAAAGAGCATGTCTCCATTTTGCTCCCTGTTCACTGTTGGCTGTTAAAGGAGGTAAAATCCCAACATCACAAACAAGTGATAGAGGAAACTGCAGTCATTAGATAAAGTGTTCTGTGTACTTTCAGGCTGCAGACACAACCAGTATGGCAGACAGCATATTTTCATACTCGTAGATATTGGGCAGATATTTAAATGCACAAGAAATAGGACTAATAAGCAGGAATTTCAGGAAGTAAACAAGTAGGTTATTAAATCTGCTTATGACAGTAACTAATAATCCTCATATAGGTAAGGCATACAAATATCGTCACTGCAACTGATTATCATTTGCTCTCCCATCTTTTTTGTGTGCACTTAATAACATTTACTAGGCAAATAAAAGATGCATGAAGCCCTAAAATCACAGAATGAATTCTAATATGTCAGATTTTTTGTAGGATTATAGGATACATGAAAAATATTAATAATCCTTCATATATAACGTTCAAAAGGGGTAATCTGTATAGATTCAGAATGTGGAATTGTACAGAACATGCCTCCTCTAACTATTCTATTCACAGAACAGGGTAATTTTTCCACAGATTGTTTATACAGTACACAGAGAAGAATTTGAAGTGATTGAAGAGGCTGTCAAACACCATACTCTGCCTTCAGGATATAGATGATACCTTTAAAATGGGTGAAAGGCTAATTAATCTTGAACTCTTCATGGATGATATATAAGATAATATGCCTTAAGCCTGACAGCATTTTGGGAAGGCAGACAATTAAAAATGGAGCCATGGTTTTCTTCGCATGACAGCACACATACAAAAATTAGACAAGAGAGTTTAATATAGAGATTCATGAGAATTTGAATGCCACTTGAAATACAACTTGAAACTCAGTCTTCCCTGGGAATGTTATAGATAGCTACAGGGCAGACTGGTTGAGCTTGACAGAATCCACATCTTCAGGCCTTGAGCAGGTATTTTCATGGGGGAAAAAGCTCTTGTATGCATTTTACTGTACTATCACTTTCTAGTAATAAATTTTCTACTTTCTAACAGATGCAGCTTTCATGGCAAATTACAACTGTGTTCTTCAATTTTCTCAAAGATAGCCATCAAGATATATTCATCCCATTACGAGGCAATAGTCTTTACTGTTTCATTTATATTTGTTCAATACATGTAAACACCTATCATTATTGTTCTTATTCCTTATCATACCTAAAATGATGTGAAAGCTTCCTAAACAATTACTATATCAACACAGAAGTCCTGATTTTATCCTGAGTGAAAAAGAATTTAAAGATTTCACATCAAATAAGCCCAAACTTAGAAAAAAATACATCAGTAAAAAATAAATTGCCTTGCTTCCTAGATGAATTTTGCAGCTTGCACTGTACTAAATGACTAGATTTCTTCCTGTACCTGACCTGAGAGGTTTGATTGACAATAATCAAGTTCTTTTGTTCTACAGAAATACCTGGCAACTTTTGGAATTAGATGAGTAATAAATATAAAATGGATGAAATCTTTCGCTTTTTGTGCTTAGTGCTAGGCTATCCTCTTTAGGTACTGAACTGTAAGAAATATATGGGACATAACAAATTAGTGATATAGGCATCTTTTTCCAATTGCCTTGATGGATAGACATAATATCTGAGTGTATCAAAGCTAATCTGCATGAAATTTTACTATAACATCCTTCCTGGATGGTGGGAGAGGGCAAGGCAGAGATGACATGATTTTATCACCCAAGAGAATGAGTATTTCACATATTTTTTTTATCACATTCCCCTGGCTTGCACTATTTCATGCTGTACATAACACAACTTTAAGTGCAATCAAAAGCAACATTTTATTTGCATTGACATTTGAAAGAAACGTTTGCACTTTTTCAAATGGTATCAAGAATGATGTCTACTTCTTATTTAACCCACTGGAAGTTTGATTACTTGCACCTATCCAGATGGGTCATTGCAGGTAGCAGATGCCCTCTGTGGCTCATGCATTTTAGCATAAGTCTGTAATGTAAGTCTTCACCCTTGCTTATGTTTTCCAAAGCACCTTTTTCAATGGTTTGTTTAATTATGGCTTCATGTGAAATGGCCTGGAACAACACTTGCACACTAGAAAAAGACCTACTTTCACAAGTAATGTTTTTGATCTCAAATTTCTGTGTTTTCTTTGGGCTTGGTGTTTTTTGCAATCCAAACTTATATCACTATGACATCGTGTCCCCACTACCTCACTTTCAGCGACTCAGCATGATGCCACAGAGTAAAGGCACATGCCTCTACCAGACAAAAATAATTTATTCATCATTCACAACTCTCCAGAGTTTCAGTACAACTCAGGTGAACATAATTTTCATACAATTTCTTTAACATTTCACTGTTTGAAGGATTGACAAAGAAAGCAGACACCACATACTTCTTGAGGCAATCCATCAGATTGGCACTTGTACTATTTTTTGTACTTATCTAGATATTGGGATGTATGAGAGATGCTTGTACCACCAATATTTCTGGCACATGAACCATAATTAAACGTTTAGTTCTGGAAATGTCAGCTTAGGAAAAATAAACAAGGCTGTGTCAACACTCAATGATGCAAAGAGAAGAATGATTCAACATTGTTCTTTCATTACTGCCAGGATTTAGAAAGTGTCTATTATTATTTTATAACTTTTTTTCCAGACAAGTAGTATATTCTTGGGATAATCAATAACTCTAAAACTGAGATATAGATACTAGGAACAAACTTTTTTACAAATTAAGCCTGTGTAAACCTCTCATTCTTGCATCATGAGATAGCATTTCTCCATTATAAAGTAAAGCTGTATTTGTATTTTTCTTCACAGAACCTTACTATATACAATAGTATAACATATACCGTACAACACAGTAAAAATAGGCCTATGTTGTTATCTTCTAGTGAGTGGAAACCAATTTACTAACTTGTAGAAGAATTAGAGAAATACTCTTTTCGGAGCTCTGCCTTTGACTCGATAGCTATCATTGCATGAGGTCAATAGGTCACTGAGCTGTTGTGAGTTTAATTACTCATGGTAAAATACTTAGCAGTTTCTGAGCAGAAAAAGTCTATATAACATTCTAAGTGTTCGGGTTAACTCACCCGGGGACTGACATACAAATAGCACATAGTCCCAATTTAATCAAGTAGTTTTTGCTGTAATATAAATAACCATTAACTCAGAAGAAAGTCTGTGTCAGTGTTAAGAGAACTGAATGTTGCTTTCCAAACTGAAACTGGGGAAAGAGAAGTAAAAATTTAAAAGTTGGTGCCTGACAAAAAAAAAAAGGATTTTATAATCAGAAAAAAACTAAAAGGCTAAAAACTGGATACTCCCTCAAGGGCCATCAAGCCTAGTCTCCTGCTATGACAAAAAAATGTACATAATTAATCCCATTTTAAACTAATCAAGAAGGCCAATTAGTTTTGAGGGCTTCCTTCTCCACTGCTCCTGTTTCAAGGCTGTCCCAGAATATAACTCCTATAGTATTTGTACTTCTTTTTTCTTAGAATAAAAATATGTTTACTCAGCCCATTACTGTTATTGTCAAAGTTTTCTGTACCTTTTATCTTAAGTAGTAGCTTTCTGTGTCAATCTACTTACCCAACTGAAGGCATAAACAGGACTTTGAGGGAAAGGAATCCTACTGTCCTGTGTGACTGCCAGAGGGTCTCATGAATGGTCAGACTGGAAAATTTCCTTAACATAAGCTAAGCAGGGATTTTAAGTCTTGCTCCAAAGGTATGTCCTTTGTTGTCCCAATCATCCCACATGCTCTTTTGTGAAGTTCACTATTTTAAAACCCATAACCTGTAACTATTTTCAAGTGCACATTTAAAATAACCAATTACTTAAATCAGCTGTGACTGGATCAGGAGTAGTAGTCTGTAGCTGTAAAGGGCTGTGGCTATAAAATGTTAGGAGAGGCACCTGCCATAAAGAAAGAAGACTCTGAAGTCATCAGGCTGTCATTTAATTTTCCCTTGTAAGAGCAAACATATAATATGACATGCTTATGAATTAGAAGGCAGGGATTTATTTTTGCTGGGTTTTTTGTTTTTCTTTACCTAGAAAATTCTTGAATTATATGCATGAAAGTACGCTAGTAGTTTTGGAATATGACCATGATTTCACCAAAACCTTTTACAAAAGAACAAATACTTTCTCTGTCTCTGAACTTACACATTCTAGGAAGGCCCTTGTCTTTTTCAAAGCTCTATTACACAGAGATTCTATTATTAACTGCATCTCTCTCTCTATCACTCATTTTTAATTTACAGTAGACTTTTTATTAGCAGTTCTTAAGCACCTGACCTTGTACTAGAACATTTCATTCCATTTCTATTAATGCTGTTTTAAGGTCACCCTGATCTTCCTATGTATTATTCTCATCTTCCTGAGAATTTTGGTGTGTCTCAACTTTGACTGATTACCCGATTTTTCTATCTGGCCCCTGACATTTCAGTAGTACTTTATTGTTTCACATCATTTAGGATGATTTGGATGACTGAAAGAGTGGCAAAGAAGAGGTGGATGCATTATAGGAGCTGGTGAGAAACACTGACTTCACTGACCACCACAAAATAAGGCACAAAGGAAAACAGCTGGAATGTCACTGCTCCATATGGGCTCCAGATTCACATCAATACATTTTCAGAATTTAAATGAATTCTATTATTATTTCTTATACTATCAATGATTTTTGAGTAAAATCACTTTCAAACATTATTCAGTCCACTGAATATCTAATTTACCATTAGAACTGAACTTTCTACTTCAGAATCCTAATTTAGGTATGACAGCCAGGTGCCCACATCGTCATGGAATTATCCTGGATTCTGTGACTAGTTTCTAAGAGATAGAAATCAACCTAATCCAAACTTTTCTCCACAATGTGGCACTTTAAAAGATGAAAATGAAAAAATAATGTAAATGTATTCATCAACACTTTGGAATTTTTCTTGTGGATTATTCTATGGACTTCTTTCTAGCATATTTGAGACAGACCATCAGGATGAGAAATATAGCTTTTATGTGCAATCACAGAAAGGAGAGATTTGCCTTTCTGGAAACCATTCTCCTCCTCCTTCAAACAGATATGCAGCCTGGAAGGCTGTGGGCACTTCCTGTCGTACCAGGCACTCTGTTCCTCCATCTGCATTTGTCATACACTGTTTCTGCAGTGCATCTGTTTTTTCAAGGCCAATCCAGCATTGTTCAATACACATATATTTCTGTGTTTTGCGTCTCTCTGTGTAAAGGAGATGAACAACATCCTTCAAGAAAAATCTTAAAGAAGAATCTTAAAGGCAGTAGACTTGAATAAGAAATACAGCATTTTCTTTTCATGAGAAAATGAAAGCAACCACTCTTCCACAGAACACCCACAGAATCAGCTGAAACATTAATGAGCAAAAGGGAACACATACCAGTTCCTTTGCCTGCTTTATTGGCTCTGTTTTTCCATGAATGGCAGAAGATATAAATATTATTGTTAGCCTTGGGGCTTTCTTCAAAAATGCTTGTCTGTATCAACTCATATTGTGAAAAAGTGTCAGTAGCTGTGTTAAACCACTGCAGGCTGAAACGGAAAAATGGCACAATATTTTTTTCAACCAGTGCATGCAAGATCAAAGCTGTTACAAGGGGATGACAGGTGGCATAAATGTCCCAAGGCCCTGACTCACTAGACACATAACAGCATCCACTATAACTCTAATAAAAACAGTTCCAGTAAAAACATCATAAAGAGCAGCAAGTAGCCTGTTATATCTTTGACCTTGGGGTCATTCCACCAAGAGATCATCTGGTAGCCCAGTGAGAAATGTGTAATTGTATTTTATTCTCACACACTAGGCTAAAAGTGTCAGATATTAAAATATCAGAAAGAGATTTAAAAAGACATAATTTTATTGATTACAACAATTAAATCAATACCAAAGTATGATCTCCTTATGGAAACCCATTTTCAAAGAAATAGTATCATTTTACTCTGCTTTTGTTCTGCAATTTTTTTAATGTTCTGGTTTTAGACCTGTAGCTCTTACCTCAGTTAAAATAATTATTTAGTTACAGTTAGTAGTTAATCAAGATTAATGCATAATCTATGTGACAATTAATAATATTTTGTAGCAGGTAGTACAATGTGTCAAAGCTAGATTTCTAATAAACCACATTAATACTTGTAATTTAAAAATTAAAAAGACTATACCTCATCATTGAAGAAAGTTATGAAAATAAAATACTTTTTCCCCTCTATATTCTGTATTGTGTTTTATACAATTTATATTTGTTTTTATATGACCATAAACATATTTGAAACAAACCTGTCTAACCTAACAGTTTTTATTTGGACTACTTGCAGCATCTTGAAATATATATCAAAGCAGATGGATAAGTGGTAGTTAGGTATCTACTTTGGAAAGAAATAGAATCATGATAGGAATTAATAGAAAAAAGGATTTCAAGTATCATTACTACACAGACTAGACTTAGGTGTTAGTTCTTTAGGTTGAAGGAAAACAACTTGTCATTTCCTACATGGTACATAAAATGTAGTGATATTCACTGTGATAATGACCCAAAGGCCTTAGGAGACACACAAAAATGCAAAGTTCACACAGGAAAAAATAAGGCTAAAGCATTATTTATAGGGATGTGCTTAGGCCCTTAACCTGTAAATAAATCATACTGAGATTTTTTCATGTGAATGAAGCCTCAGATTTATTCCCTCAGAGAAAGACATGAAAGCCTGCACTGCTTTGTGAAGCAGACCTGGTACAAGAGTAGAATGGAGGCAGAATGGGGTTCATTTGAATGTTATTTAAGCACCAGCTCTGCAGTGTTTAAAGTGGTCTTTCATCAGCCCAGCTGACCTTTGAGGAACAGATACAAGCAGAGCTGCAGGGGAAGGGACTTTGCTCTGCAGGGAATAAGGGCACATGCTCCCAAACCAGGCTGTGAATTCCGACTTCATAAGAGGAAGGTAAACTGGCCACTGATTAATGGTCATTTTCAGACATACACAGTGCATAGTAAATGTTTACCTGTTGTTTTTAGAAGTAGCATAGGCATTAATTAAGCATCCCACTAAAACTTCACAACTTCAGGTACTACTTATTGAGCATGACCAGCTGGGCACTCTGATTTTGATGAAGTTATTTTGCACTACACTACAGCACAGGTTTATCACCATTCTTTGCAAGGACACTCTGCCAAGTGCCAGCAGAGTTCATGCTGGGCTGCTGTGCCATATGCACAGCTCTGTGCAGGCAGAGGCACATCCAGAGCCCCTTGCTGGGCCCACCCAGCTTGCAAACAGCGCCCTGCTCCACCTGTGCTCCCAGCCAAAAAGGTGAGTCTGGCCCAGAGCTGCCAGGAGACAGGCACCTCACTGCTCTGCAGGCAACCCAGTGACTCCCAGTCTGCAGCTGCTCTCTGGGCATGGAGATTACCCAGGCACCTTTCTTGCATAAATTTCAATGTCAGTGTGCTCAGTGTAATTTTTTTTTTTTTTCACGTGCTCTTTACACCATGGTTAAATAGGAAAATTGGTTCTATCTCTTAAAAATACAAGTGTTTCATGAACTCAAACACTCCAACTCACCCACATGATAATTTCGGACGGACACATGTTATTCTGACACCTAAGTGAGAAAGGTAAAGGTAATATTTTTCAGAGAGAGGAAAAAAAAAACCCAAAAAAACCCCCCAAACTCCTACCAAACCAGTTCCTAGACATTTCACAACTCAGTCATGTTTTGAGAATCCTAATGTTGACTGATTAAAGTGTGAGCCTCAGATTCTGCACATACATTAAGCCATCCCTAAGCCTCAGAATCAGACATCTACCATACTCAAGCTGAATTGAGAAATGCTTCCAGTGCTTTAAAATGGATGTGTATGTCTTCAGTTAGTGACTGCTTCATAATCCCAAATGGTAAATAGACTGAAAATCAAAGTCCAAAAGGGAGATATTTACTTTGTCAATTTTCATTTACAATATTTTTTTAATTCAGTTTAATCTTTTTTTTTGCCTGTTATACACACTGGTTTTCCATCAAACAAGCAAACAAATGTGAGTGCTTCTATGGAAGAGACATTGCTCTTCTTTCTCCTTTCCTCTTACAGTTAAGCAATTATCAAGTTAAAAGAACAGACAAGGAGAGGCAGCAAATCTTCTTTTCTTAAGTGAACAATTGTTCAGGACTGTCAATGTTATAGTTTATGTAAGGCAAGTAGTACTTGCCCCTAAAATAGTTTGCTGGTAGAGACTGTGTGTTACCACAGAAGCACACAGTGCCTAACATTTAAAGAAAAGCAAATCATAAGTTTAAAAATAAATCAGGCATACCATGTGTTTTACAGGTGTAAGGATTGCTGTTATAATTTCACTCAGTGCTGTGAGAACATGCCCTACCTGCTGTGTACGATATCTGCTGATCACGTTTCCCAAGAGTGGTTGTAACTTCAGTAGCTGAATTCTAAGAATTACCTGTTTATCACAGACACTACTATAATTTTATCTCTCTTGAGAGATATGATTATTTTTTTGCTTTCTACCCTTTTCTGTAATACAGCTACTTGTCCTGTATCAAATGCCTACTCGAAAAGGTAAATGCTAATGCCAAAAAATTTACATAAAGGAAAAACAAAACAATTTTTTCCTAATTGCTGGCATAAAGCAATTTGCCTTTTGAAGCAGTAAAGATAATTGGTAACAATATTGTTACAACATATTTGAATGAGTAAAGCATTGATCCTACAGGGGAGAATAATTAGCACAGCAGAAGTCATGTAGGGAATGACTTAAAAAAATTATCAGAAAGTGACTTGAATTTTAAGTAAATTATATTGTTATTTTTACTACACATATGCATAGTGTTGCCCAGATACCAAGACACTAAGTCTTGATGGCATAAGGAAGAGCACGAGCTTCAATGATTTCCTTCCTTAACAAATACTCTAATAGGTATTTTCACTGTTATCTTTCCTGAAGAGACTTTAAAGGCAATACTGAGAGGTGCAGCCTTGCATGTTGGTTTCAGCAGCGTGGCTCAGGAATCCCCCCTGCTCTGTGGCACTGAGTCTCTGGTGGCCTAAGCCAAAGGTGGAGAAAGAGGGGCAAGGACAGCGCAGGAGCTGCAGCCCCAGGGGTGGAAGCGCAGGGAAGCGGGAGCGGGTGGATGCAGGAGGAGCAGCAGGCTCATGACTGAGAGAGGAGCTGCACTATCCTGAGCTGCTGCCTGGGCTCCCAGCACGCCAGGGTGAGGAAGGGAGGCTAACACCCTCTGCCCATGTGGAGCATGCTCAAGAAGATGGAAGAAAAGAGGAAGGCAAGATCTAATTCTTCATTTAAAAACCTAGACTTAAGCCAGATGATGCGATGCTTCTGTTATACTAATTACAGCTTAAATCAAAGAAGCCAAAAGGCAGATGGGCTATTGCTATGACACAATGTAAATTTGGAGGCCCTGAAGAGCAGCCTCTGTGGGTTTGGAAAAGGCAGCAGGAAGAGGCTCCCAAAGCCCCTGCACAGCCGTGTGCCAATGGAGCGCAGCTGCTGTGGGCACACAGAGGGGCTGGCAGAGCCCAGAGGCATCAGGGATGGCCCCACACACCACAGAAGGGGAATGTGATGGCACACAGCATTCCAGGGGCTACCAGGAGGTGACCAGAAAATGCTACACCACCTTGAATGTTCATGGGTTCCCATTTGTGAGTGCAGAATTATAGAAGCTGTTTTGACTCCAAGCCTTTAAAGAAAAAAATCACTAGTACAGCTGTGTTAAATGTTTGATATTAATGATGTTACCAATGCAGGGCTTCAATAAATGTGAGAGAGGTTTGGACATTGTAGTATGAAGGTCAGCACTCATCCTCTGATTTTCACGTTAAAGGAATGTTTCCTCATGTCTGAGTCTCTGCCAAAGTAAAACTGTGCCTCTTTAAATGACAAGTAACCATGATCTATCCATAAGTTGGATAGATTCTGTCCAATTTCATTCTACTCTGAAAACTGACACAGCTTTCCCATAATGTAATTGTGATTGATAATTTATAAATAATTCATAATTAATTGTTCACTTACTTTTCTTAATTTTAAGTAATCACTGTGACAAAACCATCTAATTGAAATCAGCAATAGAATAAGACTCAAGGCTCATTGGCAGGAAATTTAGATTAATATGAAAAACATATTCTGAGTTGCTATACTTGATCATTAGGGAAAGTTGGTTAATTACCATAAAGTGATTACAACACAGGCTGAAGTATAAACTGGATTGAATCCTGTGATCATCAATGTGCTCAGGAAGCCTGTAACTAGGCTTGTCATCTCTAGAAATTATACTTTGTGAGATCTCTAACCAAAGCTGGCAGCACATCAGAGAGGAAAGACTGAAAGGAAAGAAAAAAGAAAAAGAGTAGAAATATGTCATAGCTGTCATCTCTGTTCCTCCAGACAGCCATTTTTATCCCAAAATCTGGGTAAAAATTCTGGGAAGGAGAGAGCATCACAATCACCCCCATCTCACTGAAGTCAGTGAGCTAGGACCCTCCAGCTCACACAGGTATTTGTTTTACTGCTACAAATAGTGGGAATGCCATAAGTGTGACTATTTTTGTTCTCAATTATTCAGCTGCTAAACTTCAAAACTTATCCTTGTGCTAAATAAAAAATAGAGAAGTTGTAATCTATCATGCCAATTTACAATGATGATAAAGGAATATAGCCCAAGTAAAGGATTTTTTTCTTCACTCACTGTTTGCATAAGAGCACTCATACCAGTGAAGTGGTAGGCAAAGTGGATGGAGACACTTTTAAGAAGAAATCTCAGGACAAAGTGGGTGATCACTGTTCTCAATTGGATTAAATGACTGTGAGGTATATTAAGCATAATGGGAAGAAAGTGAAACTAGTATTAAGCCTTGAGATAAAAGTACAGAGAGTATTCCTACAGTACTATTGCTCATTGAATAGGCTTGGAGGCTAGAAAAAAAATTACTTTTACATTTGAGAACTAAAAAAGCTATTTGGAATGAACCAAGACTACCTTCCTATTTCTTACTTTTAATTTTTCAGTGTTTAGGAAGTGATTCTTTCCCAGTTCCTGCAGACATTGTTGAACAAAACTCATGTATGGGAGCTGTCCTAAGGTCAGTGAAACTAATCACAATTCACATGCTTACAGCAAAATGCAAGCTTAAATGTAGCTGTTTACTGAACCACTTTGATGGATTTTATTTTGTACAAGGTGCTTGAGTTTATACAAAAAACATATTCTTGCAGCACCTAATTACAAAAAGCTTCTCTTGGAATTTACATGACAAATCCAATTTAGAAGGGGAGCAGAGTATCTCTAGGTCTGCAATTCTTTAATTATCCCCCTAAAAAATAATTTTAAAGACACATTACAATACATTATTAAATGAATACGCACTGCACCGATGAGAGCAATTTCTGTTCACACAAAGCTTTCCCCCTTCATTCATTAACTTGTTACATAATGCACATCAAACTTTTAAGCTATCACATAGTCTCAGGCCAAAGAGGTGCTTTCCTCTAAAACCAAACTAATTTGTCTGGTTATCCATTCTTTATTAACCATCTGGCTAGCCAGTTCTTCCTTCGGGCTTAGTGCTGCTCCTAACAGCTCACAGTCCCTATGCTAAGGTTGCCACAGAATCATCGGGAGATAAGAAAACTACTTTTAGACATCTTGACCAATCTTCCTTCCGGCACACATTCGGATTTTATGTTAGAGCACAGCAGCACCCTTTTTCCATTCCTTATTTCCCCTCTCAAATTAGGTCAAGTAGCTGGGATCAACTATGAGACCCCCTCACATCTCATTGCTGGGGAAGTGGGCTCTCAGTCTGGTGTGTGGGGGACACTCCCTCCCTCATCCACCTACCTAAGGTTTCACTGGGATTGCTGTACTTCTCCAAGTCATACCTTTCTGGCAAAAAAAAAAAAAATTAAAAAATAAGCCACAGCACTGGAAAAAATCAGAGGTTTGCTCTGTGGCCATTTAAGACGCAGACAAACCAGCTTGCCTGAAGTGAGAGGCTTTTACAGTTACCCACTAGCTACCTATGGGAAAACGGCATTGCTGGCACATTTATTGAGTGGTTTAAACTTACTTCCATGTTTAAATTAAAGCTGCACATAAGCATAATGTTTCACAAGTTGCTTGAGAGAGTAGTATGGGAATTAGAAGCTTAATGTCATTACCACAGTGAGTGCCCTTCTCTGCTCCACTTGCAAATGCAGATATATAGGAGCTTTTTCCAGTTTATGAGGAGACTGTGCAAAACAGATTTACAGAGAAGAACTTTGTCACATACTGAATTCTGTTGCCTCTAGAGCTTCTTTAATGTTAGTATCAGTTGCTTTCAAAACTTAATAGATTAAATATTCCCTTCCCTGACCAATTTGCATCTTTGAAATTTCATGCAATTAAATTTCATCTAACTTCTTGCTCTTCCATGATGATGAGTTATGAACTGCAAAATTTAGAGGCAGGGTTAAAAAAAATGCCTTCAGAGCAACATCAATACATGAATGAGTGTACATCTTAGTTCCATTACTCTTTTCCTGGTGGCAAGCAGAATTTTCAGAGAAAAATTACTAGTGGATAATAAATGGGATGCCTGGTGGTCCTACAACAACACTACATTATATTACCAAGCTAAATTAAGGTCACCTTGATATAAAATTGATATGGGAAGGGATGAAGAAAGGAAAGTAAAAGGAAGACTGAATGATGCATAAATCTGGGGAATAGAGTTATACAATTAAACTAGGCTTCTTTTTAGAAATGGAGAGACAAGAAAAGTAAGATATGGAAAACCATGAAGACAATAAGAAATAGAAACATAACTTTGGGTACCTAATTCACACAATATGACTGAGATGTTCATTTAATGAATCCCTGTCTTGAAGTTACTTAATAATAAGATCCACAAACTGAAGTCATTACAAAAAGACGCCTCTATACAATTACAGATAAACTGTAGTTTAATAACTAAAATGCACACGCTAAATCATTGCTTTGAGAATGTTATTAAGAAAGAGCAAAACAAAAACCAATTCCAATAAGAATTTTCTTGACAACTGTGAAAAGGTCTCTGCTAATCATGCAGCTGATGAATAATAAGAAAGCTAATCTGAAAATGAATTCGTGAAAAAAATATTTTTGTAGAAGCTGATAACTATAAACAAATACAATTAACCAAAATGAAATAACCCCAGTCATTTAATTTAATTTAATCACTAGGTTCCTCCTGAGACACAGCCCAGCTCAGCAAATGGTAGTAGGACAGTAGGAAACCCAAAACACACTGTTACCCCAGCCCAAACTCTGAGCCTCACTAGCAAAGCTGGTGCTGGGCTCACCTGGAGGATAAGGGGAGCTAAGGTGTGGATGGCTGCTCTGACACCACAGCTGCACAAGTGTCAGCACTGCCTGAGTACACAGGCAGCTTCAACAAAGTGAAACCAGGCAGGGCTAAACTGCCTAGAAAAGGCAACACTCCTGGAAAAGCTGACATTGCAGAGAGCTCCCTGGAAAGCCTTTGCTTTGTTGTCCTCCTCTGCAAACTGAGCCTCATATCCTTTTTGCACCCTTCTGTGTCATTCCTTGTGCTGACCTAGAGGCAGAGGAACAGAGGTAAAGTAAATCAGAATTTATCTTTATGCTCAGTCTCTATTAAGTAAGGACTGCAAAGTTACAAAAGGGTGAAAGAAAAGTATATACAGACAAGCTTCACATCCTGGAGTTTTCTGTCTCCCTTAAAAATTTTGGATGATGTTGTATTTCCAGCATTTGCTTGATCATGATGATATGGAATGAGAGCAGCTGAAATTTCATAGTGTATTCATTTAAATGAATGAAAAATTGACATATAAAATATACATTTCCATCTGAATTCCTAATCTATACAATTTGGCAAAAAAATCATTTAGAAATAAAGTGGTGTTTATGTTTGTCCCTAGACCTTTAGAACTTCAAAAAGATGTGGGGTTTTTTCCTGGATTTTTGTTTGTTTACTAGTTGGCTTGGGTTTTTTTACTTTTTGCTCATTTTTTTTTACCAGCGGTGGGGTGGCATGATGTTCCTCCTTGTTGATGTCAAGTTTAAGATTTTTAACTGTCATTGTAAAAAGGTTAAAATTTATGTTAAGGGAAGGCATTCCAGAGTATTTATTTGCTATTCTTCAAGAGTGACTAATTGTTCCTAATTTGAAATTATTTTTGTGGATCATGCAAGTTGAAAGGAAAAACACCAGATGTAAAAGAAGACAGAAAAAGGCTTATGCTTTGTTATATCATATGGCTAACAGTACTGTTAATCTGGAAGAGAATTGATGAAGCATTTTATACCAGGATGTTTTCTTTGAGATAACAGGTCTCTCCACAGATTCAGTCTTCAGTGTCTAGAAACCACCACCTTATTATAAATAAGAAAAAGGAATAACAGTTGTCTAATTTGTGTGCATAAAACTGATTATATATAGCAGAGGATGATGAATAGCGCAGAATAGATTATATTCTGCCATACTTTCAGCATGGTTCAGACAATTTTCATTTTGGAAGTTTCAGCATAATAGATAAAAACCTGAGGATAACAGTTTTTGTAGTTCTGAGTTCTCAAAGCATGGATCTAACACAATGTCATCTCTTTAAATTTAATCTCAAAATCCTAAATTTTATCCTTAAGAAGGATTTTTCCTTGCAGCAGGCCAGGCCAGCTAGGGTGTGTTGCTTCTTCCTTACCTCTGTCTCAGCAGACTGGTGGGTGAGCAGCTGAGTATGGCTGTAGGAGATGCCAGAGTCCAGTCCACAAACACACCTGTGTGGTGTGTACTCTGGTGGTTTTAGGCAATGCCAAATTTAAATACCTGTATAAGAACTTCTCTGAAATCCACTCCTGCAGGAACTAATAGATCATGAATAACTGAGGCATAATTGAGAAAAGAAGGTATTTCATGAGTTTTACTACATGTTAATATAATTCTGTTAAAGCCTTAGTAGTTTGCCCTTTTAGAGCCTGTGTCAGATTTTTTACTCCTTAAATTCCTCAAAAGGAAAGAAGAAAGAGGAGCTTCACTTCTACTTGCAAAGTACCACCAAAATTTCACCTCACATGCAAATTTTACTTATTTTTTCCTTTTTTTCTTCCTAAACTGCAAAGTAAGAGCTGTTTATATAAGAAGTGCAGTGTTTCTATTTCTGTAGAGCAGACAATAGTAATAGCACTAATATTTTATGCCATTTGAAAAACTTTTCTGCCATTTGAAAATTTGAAAATTCTGCCATTTGAAATACTTTTCTGCCATTTAAAAATTTCAGGCTGTTCTCCATTTATTCTTCTCAGTGTGGTTTACAGACCTTTCTCCCTCAGAATCTCATAGGGATTTAGTATATCTAGCCATGCAACCCCTGTGAGATAAGAAAGCTTCACAATTATGTTATAAACATAACTCCACTGTTATGTAATAAATGTGAATTTGCATTAGAGAAGGATTATAGGCTAAAAACATTCAAGTGCTTAGGTATCCTCAACACTGCATTGAAAGCAACAGGCTTTTCATCTGGGACACACATAAAAAACCAAAGCCATAATATTTCATTCTCAGCTATTAATCAGGAATGTTAGGGACAGTAACCCACACAGACTGGTTCTTTAATACACACAGTCCAAAACCCCTTCCAGAAAATCTTTGCTTTCAAAGATTCTTATTAACATTGAAAAGATACTCTTGCCAGTGAAATATACCAAGGCTGTATTATCTAATGAAACATACCTTCATTTGTTGTTTCACCCCATCTAAAAACAGTGGAGGAAAGAGTTGAAACTGCACTTGCAAGGTAAGACACCCAGAAGAATGCTACTGTATATAAAACTGGTGGGAGGCTGGGAGTAAATAATGTCATGGCCTTGATGGTACCAACACAAGTCTTAGACATTACTTGAATGCTATTGCATGGAGCCTTCCAGGGAAATCAGGCATAAGGTGCTGTCTTCCTAGACCCTAGCTGGAATCAAAGCTACAATAGTACAGATTAGACTTGTAGAACAGAATCACACAAAACAGTCATTTAGTCTTTGATGTCTCAGCCCTAAACCTTAATGGAGACATACAAAACATCTTTATAGTGTAACTCTTTGCAATGCACCCAGATACCAAGTATCAGGAATCCGATATAGGTGCAGGGTTTGTGACAAATAATACTCTTTCTCCACAATAACCTCATGATGTTTCAAAGTGTGGAAATAAAATTACCTGCCCTGCAATGAAAATCCTTACAACGTTTTATCCTGGTGATGTCCAATGTATCCCATGGACACTATACCAGTTCTCTCAGGCTAATCAATGGATGTCTCTATCGAGTGATTTGTAACTATCTTAGTCTCTCCATAGCATTGAAGATTGCTGCTTCTATTTCATACTGGAAAAAAGTCATATGCACAGAAGCTTTTTGGTGTTTCAAAATTCTAGCTAGACTGCAACAACACTTTTGCAGAGATCTTTGTATCTAGCTTTGTCAAATACATGCCATAATAAACTAACATCTACCAATAACAGAGTTGGAGAAACAACCACCAACATAATATTGACCTTTTATAGACACAGAGTTTTGTATCAGTTTTGGGATGAGTTTGCAGTGAGTGGAAGCACGTAAAAGAGTATTCTAGGAGCCCTTACTACATAAGATGTCTACCATATGGCTCTTCTCATTGTGTGAAGTGTGAGCAAATGATTCAGGCTTTCTCTGCCAGTTCTTTGTTAGCAGGTCTGTGTCAAATCACAAAAAAATCCCAGTAAAGAACTCAATTTAAGTCTCCTCAATTAGCACTTTAACTACCACACCTTCCTTTCTCTTTAATGATATAATAAAATATTTAAAGTGATTAACTCAACCATATCTATTTAATTAAGAGATTACAGTTATTTTTAATAACTGTAATCAATTTATTGTAAACAATATATTTGGAAGATAATAAGGATAATTAAATTTGCTCACTTTATATATACACTTGATAGAAGGGGCTCATTTGAATTTCTTTTTATAGTTCTTTTAAAAGTGCACAAAATTTTTAAGTTCAAAAAATTCTAAAAAATTCCAGAAAATTATGAATTTGAAAAGACCATGTCAATGATTCTTGCAAGTGCTATTATGATAGGTCTGAGATCACAAAAAATGTGATAATTCTGTCAACCCCACAGTTTAACTCTTACTACAGTGGTGTTTCAGATGCTGTACTGGTAAAACACGTAACTTTTCCAAATCTCAAATACTGGCTGCCTATTCCATTTCCAGATGATAAAAAATTGTCAGGATACTCCAGATGGTTTTGTTACCAATGTGAGGGACATGGATAGCCTGGAGTATTGGGCTAACAGGAATCCTGCAGCTGAGCAAGGAGAAATGTGAATTCCTGCACCTATGGGGTAACCCCATGCACCATGCTGGGAGCTGACCAGCTGAAAATCATGTAGGCAGAAAAGGTCCCGGGGTCAGTTCCACTTAAATAAAAGAAAAAACATTTTACATTGTAGGTGATCAAACACTGGAATTGGTTTCACAGAGAGGTGTGGAGTCTCCAACCTTGCAGATAGTCAAAGCACTAGTAGTCATAGTCCAAAGCATCTGCTCTAGAGAACCCTTCTCTGGGCAAGAGAGTTGCACTAGAAAAGCTCCATAAATTGCTTCCAAGGTCATTTATTCTGAGGCACACCATTTGGAAGCTCAGAAAAAACTGAGGCTTTACTGGAGTTCTGAATTCTGTCAAAATAACCTGTAGATGCTCATTCTTCTAGACATTTCATGCAAACTCAGGTGAGCAAAGACCTAAATTAAAAAATAAATCATTCAGTCACTTTAAAATTACAGGAAAAGGAGTTACCCAGACCAAAGGATAAAGTGAGTTGTGGTTATATGTAAAATATCAAAACTCAGAGAATAGTGAGTTCTTCACCATAGAACTAAATAATGTAAACAGGTAACAAGTGATATATATTCACAAAGTATTTGTTCTTTTTGTCCATTTCTCCTTCAGGAGATTTGGCTAGGTTCACTATATTTTCACTGCTCTAAGTGTACACCTCCTGTGTTGGATTGGTGTGGCAGGGTTCTGGTACAAGGGGGCTGCAGGAGCAGTTTCTGTGTGAAGATGCCAGAAGCTTCCTCCATGTGTGACAGGGCCAAAGCCAGCTGGATCCAAAACTGATCCACTGCTGGCCAAGGCCAGACCCACCAGTGACAGTGGTGCCTCTGTGGGAACAGAATTAAGAAGGGAAAAAGTTATTGCATGGAAGTGATTGCAGCCAGAGAAGAGAGGAGTGATAATATGTGAGAGCAACCCCTCTGCAGACACTGAGGTCAGTAAAGAATGAGGGGCAGGAGGTGCTCCAGGCACTGGAGCTGAGATTTCCCCTGCAGCCTATAGTGGAGGACATGGTGAGGCAACTGCCCTCCTGCAGCCCATGGATGCAGAGATCCCCTGTGGCCCATGGAGACTCCACACCAGAGCAGGGGAATGCCTGAAGGAGGCTGGTACCCCATGGGAAGACCATTCTGCAGCAGGCTGCTGGCAGGAGCCCATGGACAGAGGAGCCCACAGGGAGCAGGTTTGTTGACAGACCTTGTGACCTGTAGGGGCTCCATGCTGGAGCAAGCTGTCCCTGAGTAATTGCACCTTTTGGATGGGAGAGCTAGAGCAGTTTGTGAAGAACTGCAGCCAGTTGGAAGGACTCATATTGGAGAAGTTCATGGAGGATGGTCTCATTAGGAGGGACTCCATGCTGGAGCAGAGGAAAAGTATGAGAAGTCATGTCCCTAAGGAGCAGCAGAACCAGCATGTGATGAGCCCAAAGCCCCATTCCCCATTCCTCTGCAATACTGATGGGGAAGAGGCAGAGAATTCAGGAATAAATTAAAGTCCAGGAAAAGGGTCGGGGAAGGTATTTTTAGGTTTAAGTTTGTTCCTCAGTATTCTGCTTTGACTTGATTGTTAATTAATTAATTCCTCAAGTCAAGTCTTTTTTTGCCCATGATGTAACTGGGGAGTAATCTCTCCCTGTCCTTATCTCAATGCAGGACACCTCTTTTATTCATAACTGGTCAAGGTCTGCATCTGACACACTCAAATGCTGATGAGATACTGCTGTTCAAACATTGAGCTATTTTATAAATTCACATCCTTATTATCATTACATAGCCCTTTCAAAAGATCAGCCTTCAGGAATGATCCAGCAGTTAAAGCAATACTCCCTGGTCAGTGATCTTCCTGGGCAGAGCAAATCTTTACTCACCTTTCTGCTTCTCATGCTGGAGGTTAAAGACAAAAAGGAGTCAAGGGCTTTGAACCTTGCTGCTCTGTTTCTATTGGTTCTTGTAAGATGAAGAAGAGAAAATCCATATTTTTGATGTTTAAATTCTGTTTCTGAACTGGGAAATAAGGGCTGCATGTAAGCAATGCTGGATAATAAAAATAAGCAGATATTGATCAGCAGAAAAGTTTTAGGTAGCTCATTATACTTCAAGTAAGGAACTAATCTTGATTGTTAAGAGTATTCATTACACATTTCTACAAGCACAACAAGCATGACAGTTGTTAAGATGTGTCTTCATAACTGTTAAGCTTCACCCCTTCTTATTTTTTTTATTATTAAAGCACTGCAATGAACTTCCCCAGAGCTACCTCAGCTGTCTGCCACATCCCTTGAGGATGGTATTTTGGCAGAGCACAATAAGAAGGAGAAGCACGTACCTGCAGCAGTGACTTATGTCCCTGACTCTCAGAAGAACACAAATCTCTTGCTTCAGTGTTCCTGGGGAGCTGCTCCCAGCTGGCAGCAGGTCAGGATGAGGCGCTTCATAGATGCAGAGCATCTTTCATCAGAATTAGACTGTATCAAATCACTTTGCAGAACAGGCTCAAAAGTATATCTTAATGCAGTAGAATGTTTGTAAAGAAACTCATATTACTTTTCAACTCAGAGCACTGCTTTGTTGGACTTTTTTGCCTCACAACCCATTTGAGAAGTGAGCAAAGTGACTATGACAGAGATACTTGGCATGAGGTTGGGTGAAAAGCAACACAGTTTATACCACTCAAAGCTTTTTCCTCAGAGTTACAGTAACTGATTCAGGAGAGAAACGAATCTGCTTGTGGAATAAATCTGTGTAGAATCAACTGGGATAAAAAATGAGATAAGCCTTGATTTCCTGACAAAATTGACTCCCACTTGTATTGTTTTGGAGCTGAAAATGTGCTTGGTTGAGCACATTTTCCAAGTTCACTTTAACAGGATAGCTGCTTCCATAGCTGCAAGCACAAGAAGTGAGGCACTTTCTACAATGTCTTAAATTAAATTCATATCATTCCCTACTTCTGCCTACTTAATTAAACCTATTCTTCATATAATTCCCAGAGCGCCTTTCACTTCTAAACACAGAAATACTTATGCTGTCTCCAAGCAATTGGCCTTGATGCTATTAATTTGCAGGACATAAAACAACAGACCATGTAAGTAAGAATACTAATCACTTCAGCAATTAATTTTAGTTTTTGAGCTTCCATCAGAAAAAAAAAAACAACCCAACAACTGTCTTCTATGTAGCTTTTTGAAAAATGTATTTTATGACTTTACATCTCACTTTGAAGGAAAGCAAGTCAAAGCCTTCAGTTAATATCATTGACTTCTGACCGATATATCTGAAGGACTTTATTTACTGTTTGGTTTATATGTTATTTAAATATTTCTAGTCTGCAGCAGAGGTATAAAGCTACCATTTATTCATCATTCATTTAGTTGTTGGAGTGCACACAACTCTACACACTATCTAGTTCAAGTTAATTTTAGAAATAATGTTTGATAACTATTTGGAGATAGAATAAGAAAGTAAATTAGTGTGTACAAGTCTGCACAAGCTGCTACCAAAGCAGCCTAAATCCTCTTAGTTTTACTAAGGTGACTAGGAAGTTAGACAATGGAAAAGTCAGAGATCCTAGATACAGGTAGTTCTGTGAGAAACAGACCTTTTTTACAGGCAAATATCAGGCAAATAAATTTGCACACAAAGTAACCTTGAGTCTAAAATAATATGGATAAAAATGCTAGAATATTGGATTACCTCATATAGATTAAGATCATTGCACCATTGTAAAAGACAGTAAAATCAGGATTCAGCACCAGGATGCTGTCCCCAGGTGTTGAGTGTACATCCATGCAAGGGATTCTGTCTGTTGTGTCCAAAAGCTCTTTTAAGAACAGATTAAATACAGATTTTTCTGCTCTAAAAAGTTAACTATTTATTACTAGTCTTCAAAATGAGCTTAAATAGTGTATTTAAACAAATATATTTATTTTTTCATTATTTATATGTATACCATATATTTTATATTTATGCATCATACAGATGTTTTGTGTTGTATCTGAATTGCTTCTCTTCCATTACTCATGTTATAGACTATTAAACTTTTCTTATTCATTGCTGTGAGATTTTGGTCCATTTGAGATCTTTAGTATTCTACTATAAATGTCAAGTGATCTACAGAGAGCTACAGATCACAGAATCACAGAATAGTCTGGTTTGTAAGGGACTCAGAAGAATAATCAAGTCCAGCTCTTAAGTGAATTGAACCCATGACCATGGCGTTATTAGCACTGTGGTTTAATATATGGCCCTCTATAAATAAATTTTATTTCTAGATCAAATTCTATTTGTAGCACCTATTCTAAATCACTCAAAACTAGATCTAAGAATGGAAAATGCCTTGACTTGTTCCCTTCATCAGTGGCCCAGTCTCCAAGATTCTTTAAGTCATCAGTGTTTAGATGTCAGAATAAAATACATTTCTCTCTAAAGAGTGTGGTAAAACCCATATCAGGCTCAACATAACCTCTTATCTTCATTTCACACATCAACTGCCACTCCATTTTGACATATGGAGTACCATAACTTCCTAAAAAATATATAGTTATTAAATATACAGCAGCTGACCCTAATCTCATTCCCCAAGCTGGGATGATGGGGTTGCATAGAAAATAAAATTTAAAAGTCCTACGGCAGATTTTAGCAGAAAAGTTTAAAATTTTATAGGGTTATTAGGTGCTGGAAATATCCTGAGATAAAGTGAAAGGACAAAATCAATTGTCTTTTACATAATGACAGAAACTGAAATAATATCAGAACTTCTTTTAATCATGTTTCTGCTACCCACACCCTCAGCTACTGAGTGTCCTTGTAAGGCTCTTTGGAAAAATCCCAAGCAGTATGTTTGATTAATTAAGGTTACATCACAGCACCACCTGTCAAAAGAGCATTGTGCTCTTTTGTTTGTAGACTGCCTTATCTGCATGAAAGCACTGCCTGGAAGAAGTGTCTTGAGAATGTGCAAGACAGAGATTTACTAATTCCAGAAACAAAAGCATGCTGGAAACTAGATAGCACAGGTGACAGATAACTCGTAGGTATAAAGTGACTCAAAATGAGGAGTCAGTTGTGTAAAAGGTTGCCACATATAAATTTAACTATCGGGATACATGGATTTTAGGGCTAGAAAGGACTATTTCTTTGGTACTGTTTAGCTTGACCCAGTGTGTACCAAGATCTCAGTAAGATCTGTAATTTGTGCTTAGTTAGACTACGAGGTCGAGGAGATTATTTTGTCCTGATCTGGGGATATCAAGAGAAGAAAAAAATCATGATTTTCTATGGAAGCTTGTACCAAAGATTAATAATCCCCAGAATTAAAAAAAAAAAATTAAAAAAAAAAAAATATGTGGGAACCCTGGCCTTATTCTGGGTTCACATGTGGTGGTGAAATTTCTCCTCCAGCCCATGATTCCAAAGAAAAACTCTGCAGGCTCTTGTTGTTCAGTCTCAAGACGATTTATTGTGAGTTATCTAACAGATTCTGTTCTCGGGCTGCGGCCCTTTGGTCAGCGGCCCAGGCAGAGACACACACACACCCTGACACCCTGACTGTCCAGTGTCATCTTCTCTCCCCCCACCCAGGGCTGCTATCTTTTATATAATATATTACGTATTACATGTTTACAATTATTCTCCAATAGCTACTACCTATATTACAAAGTGCTTTTCTACTCTAAACCAATCCATAAGTGCCAGCATCACCAAGAACATGGAGGCAAGGAAAAGGAAGGAGGAAGAACAGGATCAGCCCACTTTCCTCCATCTTAGAACTTCTGACCCCCCCATGTACAAAGTGAAAACCCCCCTGTACATGTGCTAAAACCCCCCTGTACAATACTAAAAATATTTCCCCTCTGTTTTGTAACTACTTTTACTATACTATCTAACCCTTTGTGACTGCTTGTTCCACCTCCAAAGTTGGTAATTCATTCCATGGCTCAAACTCAAAATCACAGCTGTTTCCAGCTGCCTGCCAGGGTCTAAAATGCTTCTGATCAAGGCCTAGAACCTCTAAAAATGTCTGAGAGACATTTTGAGTTCCCACAAAAAAAAAAAAAAACAAACAAAAAAAACCCACAAAACAAAAAAAAAAGTGATGCATATAGACAATTTAAATTTGTCTATCTTCCAATCATTTGTTTACAACATACCTCTTGCCAAGTCTGTTGAAAAGCTCCTTAGTGCAAATAATAAAAATTTTTAGAACACAAATCAAAAAACCCCATCACTTTTGAGATCCAGAGGGCTCTTTTACTCCATGACATATTTTTGAATCATCTTCACAGTTTCTGATTGCATCATTATAATCCTTTGAAACTATGGATACAAGAACTGTGTGCAATATCCTGGTCATACGACCATAAATATACCCACACCTATTGGCAAAATAACATATTATGCTACAGACTTCCTTACACACCAACTCTTTTTGCTATCAGGGCACTCAGAGAACTGTCATGCAGCTGCATGCCCACACTGCTCCCTTTTCTGATTGGCATTCCTTTGGACTATACCCAAGCTGGTCCCTCAGACTGGATGTTTCTCAATGGCATATTGAGAAACTGATTTTAAAAGCATGTTCTTCATCTGAGCTAGGCACTTTACATAAGTGGTTTCAAAGTCACTGCTTTCATGGACAGGGTCTCTAAACTTGTGGGCTGAATTCCTTGTCCTTAAATATGACTTGTCTATGGTTCTAGTAGAACACCTGGTCACAAATTCACAGTAACCATCAGCCTCTTTTAATTATTATTTCTGGTTTTTCTGTGTCTTTTATGAGTTTTATTAGTAATCACTTTATAATTAATTTTTTTATTATTTATGTAAATCATGCAAAACATCAAGCAGAGTACTAATTCTGCAAGAATCACACTTTGGATTTTCACAAGAAAGGAGAACATGTTAAAACTTGTACTGCTGCAGTCTGCCTGTCTCCAGCCAGCCAGCCAGCTGCAGGAACAGCCTTGAGTGATCTCATGTAAGACCAGCCTAGTATGACAGAGGAGGGGGGTGGCAGAATCATCAGGGAGTTAATGATAATCATCTCAAGTAAGGAAATCCCGAGCTGCCTCAAGACAGAACCATTTCAGCTGGCAATGGACTCTTAGGGATTTGTCACTCAGGGGAAATGGCAGACCTCTGCTTTGGCCATTTGTCCTCGGGCTGCCCACATTACAGGGAAGAGAGAAAAAGTGACAAAAGGATGCACACTGTTGAGGAACATATGTTGTAAAGAAAATATCTTTGCTACTACTAAAACTCAGTAAGGCAAAGAAATCATCATCTTTTCTTCACATCTGCATTATGAAAGCCATTTAAAGAACAGATAATTTATTCAGATAAATAAAAATATTCTTTCAAGGAATGAAAGAATGGAAAATTTATCTTCATATTATTAAACAACCAGATTTCCATGGGTGTCTCCAAACACTTTGAAAAATAAAGGTAGGAGTATCATGTCAAATTAATTCCAGGTATGTTCATAGGTTGGACCTTAACCTATGAATATCAGGTGTAGGGTGTGTTTCCCATGAGCCATGTAAATAAAGTACTCCATTCCTCCCATAAGACTGAACCAGCACCCCTTTCCACTCAGAATCAAGGCTTTTATGTCACACAGCCCATCTGCCAGATTTTGTCAGCAGGAATAAAGGGCTGCAACCAGTGGGAAGGTGAGGACAGCTGAAAGGAGCACCAGGCAGGAACAAATGTGTGCAGTAAACAGCTCTGTGAGAAGACAGCAGCAGGAGGATGAAACAGTTGCAGCCACAATAGGAATTCAAATGAAGGAATTCAATAGGTGGAATAATGTCAATGGTACCAGAATGCTTTTCTATGTCAGAAGCAGGCAATTTTCTTTAAAAAGCAAGAGACAGCACAGACTCAAAATCCAAAAACTTCCGGTCTCTCTGGATTCTTTCCTGTACTTTTCCAACATACAGAAACTATTAATTTATTTTACACATCATTCTCCATTTCTCACAGCTATGTTTCTGTGTTTTACGGGGCCATCTTGCCAAGATAAATTCCTCATCATAGAACATTTTTTTAAGGAAATGGCACTTACAAGAGACTAAAAGTAATTTCTATTGATAAACAGCAGTGGGAGTTTAAAAGCTCTGAAAAAAGGCAGTACCTTTTAAAACTACTTCTCACTTTATCAGCTGGCAAAGAAATCTGAATTTCACATGAGTTTCTCCCACTGTGGCTGCTGGGAAGGAAAAGTAAGGACTCCAAATATTTTGCACTTAGTGAAATAGCATGCAAGTTATGGCCCAAGACTAAGACTATAACATAAAATAGCAATTCTTAACTTAGACTTTCTAATTATTTTTATATTGGCTATTATCTGACCATTGTGGCAATGGAATATCAAATATATTGATCCAATTTTCCCCCAGAGGTGGGCTACACAAATCAGCTATCCTGGTTGCACTCAAAGTTCATTCACAAAATAAATGTATTTGGTATGGCCATATTTGTATATAACTCCATTTTATTTCAAATTAAGCTTAGTGCAATTGTTTACAAATGTACTCAAAAAGCAGACAGGTGTATTTTCAAAAAATTATAGAAGGATGTAGTTCTTTTTGCACAGCCTGCTTAGGCTGTGCAATGATGTGCATCTAAAACACTGGTTTTTTCCTCCCTTTTCTTAGCTTTGCTTCACCTCTCCATGGAGCCTATAGCTTGTAAATTATTGCTTTGCCTTTATTTAAAATAATAAAGTTTGTTTATCGGGTAAAAGCAGATGCTAAAACTAGATTCTCCAATTATCACATAAAATGGATCCATACATATTTATGACTTTATCAGGTAATAACAGGTACTGAATATTTATCCCTCCAGTCACAATGGCTACACATTACAAATTTATGACTGCACAGTATCTACTGTGCAGTCTTTTTCCAGTAGGCTCAAATGGACAAATCTCACTTATCTCTCCTGGGGCAGTGATGCTTTTTGAATTTGCTTTGACTACATTCAGTTTGTAATCACAACTGCTATGCCATTGTGGTGCCCTCAAAAAAACATATACAGATTAATACCCAGCAAATTTCAGATTTTGCTGCCAAGGACCTCTGTATGTCAGGATGTTAATAAACATACAAATTAAAATTATTAAACAGAAAAGTGATACTTCCAAATCAAATGAAGTCATTTTTCAGGTGACCTTGAGATATGGCACTTGAAGCATCTCATACATTTTCCATGATGATGACCTGAGATGAAATCCTTATAGCAAACAATAAAATCCAAAACTTTCTGTCCCTGGATAAGTACAGGACTATTTATGTTTCAGTGAATATAAAAATAGCTTCCTCCCCCCTTACTGAAAGGCAAAACTTCACAATATGAAACTAGGTAAGTGTCTAAGCCAACAGGTCACTGCATAAAGAACTGGAAGCACGGCATGCGCATACTTTGTCAGAATATTGTAATCACACAGTACAGTACCTTTATAATACAAAACAGTTCAACTTTCTAGGTTCTTATAGAGCACACTCTTGCTAGCACACAGTGTACGTGAGGTTATGGAAAAATCTGACAACAAAATTCCAAATCAGAAAATTGTTTAAGTAGGAGGCTGACAGGGCAAAGCAGACAGCAAGTACTAAGGTAAAGTATCTGACATTGTTAGCCTGTTCTCAGCATCTCCACAGTCTCACTGCCTCTCAATCCAAACCCAGAGCAAGGGTCTTGGACCATTTCAGTCTCATATCACAGCTGGATATATTGTTTTGAGTATAGTGCCTGTAATAAAGCCTAGCTCCCCATAGCTTTGTGCCCTTTGATCCTTTATTTCTTACCTTCAGCTTCCTTTTTCCCCTCCCTCTACTTTCTTGTGTCACTTCAGTGAGGAAGACTCAGCACATTGCGCAGCTGAGAGCTGTAAATCTACTGAGTAGCCAACACATCTGTGCTGATTAACCATCTGGCCACCACCAAATAACACTGCCCTGCTCTGTGTGCCTGCCTTTTGTAGCAAGGCTTCTGTTTCCATTTGTTACCATAACTTCCCCTTATACTAAAGCCATGCTCAGGCTGAAATTTTCTGTGCTTCTGCTTCAATGGGCATCTGCACAGCTCCACCTGAAGGTACAGGAGTGGGGTTTTGGGTTCTCCTGATTTAGTACAAAACAAATGGAGCCTAGTCCCACATTTGTTAAACTGTTCAGCCATAATTTTAATGTATCCTTCTGACTGAAAAAAAGAAAATATAAATAATAGTCCTTAGTTCACAAAACATAATATATATATATATATTTTTTTAGTGGAAAGGATAGTCTGGTGACAGAAGCAGTAAGAAATTCCTGGTCCTGTCTTCAAAGCATAGTTTGAACAAGACTCATAAATCAAGAAATACATAATACATTTCATTCACAGAGGTATGAGACTAGAAACTGATCTTTAAATGAGTGCCATGAATTTACATACTTGTAATTCAGCAGGCCTTAGAAATATAATACATGATGAAATAATTAAAGAAAAAAAATATGGTTAGCACTGACTGTTTCCTGTTCCTAACAGGAACATTTTCCACATTGTTTCAGCAAAGGCTGGCAATATTTGAAAACAGGCAGGACAAAATTGGCAGACAATTAATAGCCTCAGCATCAGAGAGAAACTAGGGAAGTCATTAACACTAGCAGTCACCAGTATTGTTTTAATAGATTCGTTTTCATTTGACACTATGAACCATGAGCTTTCTTTCCCATTGTAAAGAAAAGGTGAGTCATACTTAGAGTAAACAGCTCACTCAGAATTGAAGAAGAATGCCAGCTTTCTATCTGTATATTTCAACTGCAAAATTAAACCCCTCAATTAATTAAATATCTCTATCCACAGAAAGTGTCCTTTGCATGGTATCCATTGCTCTAAAGCATAGATTTTTTTTTTTTTTTCATCTAGAAAGTGATCAAAAATAAAAGCTAAATCAGCTTTAAAATGCCTAGGAATACCTGGACATATACTCAAAATGCAATGATATATCCAGCCATGTCTGTCTCAAGGCTTTCAGTTATCCTCCTTCAATCTAGAAGAATTATTCCAGTTTTTCTAAATCAGGATTTATCAGCAGTGGATCATGATTTTTTTCTTCAGAAATCAAAAGGGAATTCTGGTACAAAGACCGTTGAACCTCAGCCATTATCCTAATCTCTGTTCAAGATACATTGTATTATGCTATAGTACAGAAATCCTTGGCTTTCCTTCAAGAATGTAACATCTCAGCTTTTGAAAGACTATTAAAGTGATTATGTGTGCATATTTAAATGTGAAGCATGCGATCATCAGTCCTGCAGAGATCACTGGGATTAACAAGGCATCTTTTTTAATTGAACAAGGCAACCCTGTGAATGAACTCAGCATCTTTTTGCAGTCTACCACCTTCAAAATGCCATACCATCTGCTTCTTTTATTGTTTTTACAAAGTGATATGTGACATTTTTGCAGTGCGTAGGATATTATGAAAGGGAGATTACAATAGTCTTTTTAATTAATCAGGATACAAGTATTTTTGAATGTGGGTATAATGAGAGAGGTATTTCAGATGAGAACTTGTCTGTGAAAAGAGTGCGGTAAAAATGGGAAGAAAAATGTCAAAGCCAGTTTTCATACACAATGGGTATTGATGGCTTTTCCCCTTTGCTATATCTGATGGTAATGTCTCCTTTTCTTGGTTTTAAAGAAGAATGAGCAAATTTTAGGAAACACATGACTGTCCCACCACCAGATGCATGCAATTTTTTTTTATATTACTTGGCTATTCCTATCCTGTAGTAAAAAACTGGGTGCAGGTAAATAGGAGGAAGTTTGTATTTGAACAATAGAACTCTAAACTTCAAAGCAAAATTGAGAGATTGACCTTTTGTTGCTGAATGTCAAAGTTATTTGTTCAAATCAAAGTTGATATCTAAATGTCGTCTTCATAATATGACTGTAATAAACAAGCAGATATAAATTAAACTAGCATTGTCTTATTATCAGTCAATAACAATAGTCATTTTACTCAAACTAGTTTAACACTGCTCTAAAAATGTATTCACTGTGAAAGGGAATGAGACTTGTTTCAGGCAATGGGTGCTCAATCTTTTGTTAGAATGACAATTTAGGGAGCTTACTGTTTTCATTTTATGCATAATAACTTTCCATCAGAGCACACAGAAAGTCACAGGCTTGCAACCAGCCCTCATCCCAGCTTTAAACCTACAGATGCAGGGGAAATCTCTTACAGCTCCAAGGGGATAACTCCCCAAAGTCAAACACTAATTTTCAGGAAGTCAGATCATCAGGGTCACAACGGATAAGACAGTTTTAACTCTCTGCCCAATAAAGCATGTTCTGAGGAGTATACTCACTTTCACAGATTGCATATTTTCCAATAAGTCATTTAATAAAATAGATATTGACATGATAGCAAGAATGATAGTGAAGAAGGACTTTATGATTTGCACAGCCAGGTCCAATGATGCTATTTAGAATTTTGCAACACATAAAAGTGTACCATCATGTCAGACACCTCAGAAAACTATACAGTAGTAATTTTCTTATTCATGTACATAATCCAGGAGTTTAATTAATAATGGTCATGTTAAAATGCTAGTAAATAAAGCTTAGAAATAAAATACACATTGGTCCATGAAGATATGATTAAAATCACTTCACTTACAATATGCCCTAAAATTCATGGGCTTGTATTTTATACCAGATCTTGGCAGAGTAATTAAAGACTAATCAAGCCTTTATCAATAATTAACATTGTTAGTAAGTCTGTATGATATGAAAAATATGAAAATCAGTTGAGCGTTTTCAGCATTGGGGATGATGGGTGGGTTTTCCTTCTCTTGGAAGGAATTTAATAAAGATACATGTGAAAGCAGGAGCATCATTATACTTACTGGAAATCAAAGAAAGATAATGAATGGAATAAGAGGTTAGAAATTGGGAGGTATCAATTTATCTTCCTCATTATGCTCCATTAAGTGAATCCATGCTATCAAATAAAAATTATTTTGTGCATAAATGTAAAATTTTTCTTTCCAGTTTGAAATTATGAACTTCAAACATTTGTATGTGCTCTTCATCACCAATACATTTATGACAATAGCCTGAATTTTCATGTCTTTTTAACTCAATTTGGACTGAAGCCCCAGAAAATATTTAGTGTGAATTAAGTTTTTCTAATGAAGAAATTTGAGAATTTTCCAGTAAAAGATTTTTTTTTCCTATAAAATTAAGATATATCAGCAGTGAACATGAAGTTTTTGCAAACTTTTTCTAAGTCACAGGCATGTGTCCATCAGAGACCATCTTAATTTTTTATCATCTTGCCATGCACTGTTTGGGTTCCCAGACTGAGTCTGTTGTTTCAGAAAGCAGATTAATCCATTCTTGGGAATTTACAGGTTTTGAGTTGACTTCCTCCAAAAAGGGGCATATAAAGGGAAGCAAATACCATCTGAGATCCCAAAACTAGCAGCCCCTATAAGAACTTTCTGCAGTCCACCTTTGGGTTTCTGGTTGTTTAGCACAACATCAGTTCTATGTCCTGAGTATTTCAGGTCCAAGCAGAACTTCATTTACAAAAATATCTGAATCTTACCAAACCCTCAAGATCAGACCCCAAGCCAGGAACACCTTGAACAAAAGAAGTAATCAATCTTTTCTAGAAGAAAACAGACAAGTCACAAACCCAACAGATAAACTTAAGCAGATTCTCATTATAAATGTGATATCACAATAATATCTTCATTTCCATTGCAGGGAAATAATTTAAGCTCTTTATATTTCATCCAGATCTTTCCTGTAAGCAACCCATACTGAAAAGACTCTAATCCAAAATCTACATGTCATGTTCCAAACTTTATGTTTTGGGCATGTAAATTATGACTAGACAGTCCAGCATGTATCTGTGCATCTTTAGGAGGAGCAGGGCTGGCTTCAAGAAAAAAAAAAGGACACTGTAGATGCTTGTACTAAACTCTGTCAGACAGACTAAAAGTAACAAAACTGCCAGTGGTTAAGAAACAATCCTAGAAAGATAATCTTGAAAACACAGAGTGGGTGTGAAGGGATAGTGGCCTTTCAGAGGCTCACCTGTTGGTTCTCTTCAGGAATGCATGAATACAAAAAATGCTTCTTGCAGCTTCAGATGCTACAACATATTTTATTTCAGCTTCCAGCACAAGAAGTATAAACACTGTTCTTTCCTCACATCACCAGGGAATGAATTCTGCCATTTGGGAAAGGAGAAAACAGAAAGCCATGATCCCTTTTCCCCATAGTATGAGAACTAAAATGACACTGAATATATGCATTTCATCTAAAGCAACAAACAGTATCTACATCACTGTCTCCAGATGTTTTGGGGAGCTATTGCATTTCAGATCTTTTTACAGATAAAGCAGGTCCATAATTTTAATGGTAGAACACTGTGACATCTTAAATAATAGAAAGAGTCTCAAAATATTTAGCAGTTTGCCATTATGAGAGCAGCTTTATTCTTTAAATTCGCCCCTTTTATTCTATTTAGCTATGAGAAAATGATTCATGTTCCTCTTTACTTATTCTTTCCTGTGGTTTTCATTATTATTTTCTAAATCTATAATGCTTTATTTACTCTATTTCATGGTTCAGAGCCTTTTTGCAGTTTCTTCTTTCAGTGTACTTTGCAGAAAAGCCACTGGAATAGTCCTATGGTTCTTTTTTCCCCTGTCAATTACTGATAATACACTGATTGTACTATTTTTGAAGAGAAGAAACTGTATTTTTATTATTAAATATTGTTCTTTAGCACAGATACAATCAACTATAAAATCAAATCTCCACTGGGGCCACAATTTTGCTTTTTTCTAGGAGGTATACTCTGGCTTTTCTTCTATATTTTGTTTACACATGCAACCTAATTTGGGTAATGCAAGTGAGTTATAACAGTAATTATAGCTTTCTAACAACTACTAGACTCTGAAATAATATTACATAAGCATAGATATATTCAGTGTGGTGTATCTCCTGAAGTAACATTCTAGAATTTGTAGTATAGAATTTGGGTTTTAGTGCCTCTTTTTTCCTTGCCCTTTCCTAAAGGAAAATATACAGTATTCTTCTCTCAAGATTAACAGCTAATCAAAAAGCTAAATGACGAATGTTGCAGCAGTATCAGAAGAAGTTCTGCTAAAATTGTAATGTGATGGTAGTCATAAATTATCTCTCAAAGTGGCAGGTATGTCTCAGTGTAGGACCTATAGCAAATTTACCAAACTCAGAAGAGTTTCTTAGGAAGTAATATTGGAAAGAACTATGCTAAAAGCTTCTGTTTTAAGCTTTAATGCACCAAATATTTAGAAGAAAAAATTTTTAAAAATATCATATGGGAAGTGAAGTAGATGTAGCATGGAAACTCACAGAATTCACAGAATGACTAGATTGGAAGAGACCTTCAAGATCATCAAGTCCAACCCATGCCCCAGCACCTCAATTAAACCATGTGAAAGTGATGGAAATTACAGCTGAAGGAGAGTTTTGGTTTTGTAGGATTTGTGCTTCCAGTTGGGTTTTAGGCAAACAGGACCAAATTTGCATGCCTATCAAAATTTTGATTATGTCAAAATAAATACCTAGTATAAAAATTTCTAAAATTCATGAAGTTTTGCTAATTTAAACTAAATTAAGACTATGACAAAGCAGTAGGATGCAATGTGGAAAGCTACTGACATATTTTTGGAGAGGAAGGATAGTATCAAGACTAGAAGGCACATATCCAAAAAAGTTGATGCTGGATAATGTGCAAGGAATGCGAAATGAAGCTTCATAGAGAAAAGATTACCGATAAAGACCTGAAAATATGTCTTAGGAAATAAATTTTATCTAACCTTCAGCCTAAGCAAGACAAGAGTCTTTTACAAATATAAGCAAGTAAAAAGCAAATAAAAGTTTGAGTAGTTACTACTGGATTCCCTGCTTTAAATCAACATAGCAAATCATCTAAATATCTAAATCATCTAATCATCTAAACACTGAAGGGTTTACTTTTTCATTATGAAAAAGCCAGAAATGAAGGCAATTAAATTGTGTTAGTAAAAACATTTGTGCATTTTCATGCATAAAGAGAATAATTTAAATCATATATGTTTGTCAAATTTCTTTGTTGTTGTTTCAGAAATGTTTCTGAATGCCAAATGTAAGCCTGTATTATTCTACTCAGGTTGCTTTAAGCTGATTAGATGGTCTAATATTACCTACTTAAATGAGATAATGACTAAGAGATTAATCTAAGGTGAGGCAATATACCATAGATCAGAAAGGAAAAGGCTGTGAGATGATTGCATGTTACCAGTGCAATAAAATCAAGAGAAAAAAAGTACATACCACTAGAGGTTTGCCAATTGGAGTGGAAGTTAAATTAGAGATAATTTGATGAAATATTTATTACTGACTGCAAGATATGGCTTTTGCATTTTCCCAAATGGGGCTCCTTTGAAAGGTGTATTGATTAAACCATGTGCATTATCACGCTCATGTTCACAGCAAAACCAAATAACTTATCAACATTTTTATATAATTATAAAACACCTACATCTTTTGATATGATACACTCATGAACGTGTGTTATTTATAAATGCCAAGCTTTAGTGCCTTACAAGTAAAAAATGTCACTATGGAAAGGAAAATATACACTAATGCATATTGTCAGCATTTACAATAGCACTTCATTTAGTAGCAAATAAAGTATTTTGCAAGTAGTATTTTCTGTGTATTTTGGGTATAATAAGAAGAATATTGACTCAGTTGCTGGTGTAACTGCATCTTATTTTAGCAAGGCTCATGTTCATTTTCCTAAGATACTGTTTTACACCATAGACAGAGTTAGCTTCTGACACTCTTTTCCTTAAACAGTTATGTGAACAGATTTGCTGAAGGAGGTGAGAAGGTCAAAGCTGTATTAAGACCCCCATTTCTGCAGTATCTGAGTATTGCACCAGGTGAATGCATCTACATTCACAAGTCCTTTGCACTGCTCTTCAGCATTTCCATGTGACCTGGGGCACAGTAAGCCAGAAAAACACCGATTTCAGTTTTGTATCTCTGCTATGCATTTGTGTTATAGGAAAAATACAAATTGGAGATTTAATGGAATCCACATATTTTTTGAACCTGATGTGAAAACCCTATGAGTTTATGATGAACCCCTGAAAGTGGCATAACCTGAGCTGTGACCATTATATCTCCTCAGTCATAATCACTTTCACCTGTGACACAGCATTACCTACTCCCTAGTGTTGCTTGCATTTGAAGTGTTACTATCTGTTAATGGGTGTGAATTTCATCTTATTAGAACTACTTGTATGTTTATTTCAATTATCCTAAAATCTGATCATAATGGGCACTGAACAAACATGTAATCTGTGTGCAAGATAGTAAGAAAGAAAGAACTGGAAACAAGAGGCTTGTGCTGGGCTCAGCCTAAGGATGTAGTGAGAAGATAGAGGATAGTGGAGAGACATATATAGATGCTTATGAGAAATCTTCAGGGAGCTCCTCCAAAGCAGGAAAAAAGTGCAGAAAATCTGCTACAGTGCTTGTTTGAAAACTTGGCAAGTGGATGCTGGATGAGCAATAAAAAGAAAACTCATCCCACACACAAGGCCTAGGATGCTAAGAGCTGCAGAATCCAATCACTTTGTGTTTGAGATAACAAAGAACTAGAAATAGAAATGGGGCGTAGAGGTCAGAGGATTGGAGGAGAACAAAAACAGTCTAGCAGAAAGTTCAAGTAGACATGTAGCAGAATTCTTTGTGAATATTCCTGTAACAAAACCACATGTGCCGACACTGAAGAAAAGCCATGAGTGATGAGGTCCAGGACACTTTAAATTTTGTAGTTATGTTGGAGAGTAGATAACTAATGACACAACTCTATGAAATTGTGTAGGCAGACAAGAATAATCCATGCTGGTTATAAATGGGATGCAGAATAGAAAATACTTAGTAAACTGGATATCGAAATCCATGCATGTTGAGGAAGTTGATATTATTGCACTGCTGATTATCTAATACTAATGAATGCAGTTGGGAGAGATGTTTAAGGACTGGACTGTCTTCAAAAAGGTTAAGAAGCAGGACCTGGAGAACTACAGGTTGGTCAACTTGACCTTGATCTCTGGCAAGGTAATGGAGCAACTAATTCTGGAAATCATTTCTAGCCACATGAAAGACAAGGAAGTGAGTAGGAGCAGTCAGCATGGATTCATCAAGTGTAGGTTATGCTTGACCAGTCTGATAGACTTCTACAATGAAATTACTGGCTTGATAGATGAGGGGAGAACAGTGGTTATTCCCTTCCTAGACCACAGTATGGCTTTTCCGACAGTGAGTCCAATATTATCCCCACAAAAAACTCTCCTTGAGCTGGGGGCTGGGCCAGGTGACATCCAAAGGTCCCTTTTAACCTCAACAATGTTGTGTCTGGTAAGTCAAGATACTTTGATAAAGGACAAGATATAATGTCTGGAGCATAGTTCTTAACATCTTCTGAAATTAGGCCACATTTGATTTGGATAAAACTGAAACCACAGCTGTCTGAAAAATGCTCTATACATCATACACAAAAAAAAAGAAAAAAAAGTATAACCTCAGTCCCAAAAATCTACCATACACATCTCTAAACTTGAAAGGTTTTATCTAAGAGTCTAATAAATAAACATAATTTTTGTGCAAAACAAAAGCAATTCTTTCTGAATTTTTTCTTCTTTTTCTAGCTTATTTATGAGTGTTTTTTAGAAAACATTACAAAAATGTTACAAAAATTACAAAAATGAGAACTGTACAAAATAATACAATGATTAAATGCAACCTCAGTACTAATTAACTCCTGAATGGATTCTGCTGCATACCATGTTTCATCAGGTTTGAAAGGCTTTAGTCAGAACACTGAATATTTTCAAAGGAGAAATTTCATTTTATCCATTTGTAAGCTCATTTATGCACTCGAGACTCACAACTGTGGTAATGAATACCCCAAGGTAAAAAAGGGGGTTTTGTGTCCCACAAAAATATCTGAGTTAATGAAAAAGTTTCTCAACACAAATAAGAGCATCAAATCTGTTGATTTTCTTCTAAAATATTTAGAATGTCTTAAAAATACTCATCTCTAAAAAAAAAAAGTATGATTTTAATTAATCTTCCTGAAGTAGTACAACATTTCTAAATAACTCAAAAGTTCCATCAAATACTAATAAGCACATATATATATTTGAATCTTAACCTTCTTGCTCATTTCTGCTATTTTATTGGCATTTCAAGGCATTAATCAACAAATTTTCTCATTGAAAATATCTGTCATGTTTCTTCCTCTCATGTTGTCCTTTCCATCCACATAGTTGTCCCATTCTTTGCATAATACTGAATGATTTCTGATGCACTTCAGTATGGGATCAAAATCTTCACTAATTTACAGAACATAATTTTATTTCTACTGTACAATGAATGACTGTACATTGCAAAGCAATGAGTCTGGGTTAAAGATGAAACTCTACTTGTGTTCATAAAACAGCCATTGGTGTTTGGTTCTTTGTTCAGAGAGGTATATAAACCCAAGTTTCTTTGCAAATATAAGAAGACTTTAAATATATGAACTAGCATTGAATAATAAAACTGAAACATAGATTTATAATGTAATTGTATTACAAGTTGTAGTTCAGTGATCTGGATCTGTGTGGCACTCATCTTCAAAACTTCTCTGCTGTTTCTTAGGTGCACTAACTTCTAAAAGCTGTGTTTCATAGGTATAATATCAATGTTATTTTATGGGCCATAGAACTACACTCTATGTAAAACTTCCTTTTATCTGTAAGGGTTAACAGATGTTTTAACAGAGCCCAGCAGGTGGACAGCTGTGACTCTGAGAGTTGATATCCTCCAGTGTTGCATTCATAACAATTTGAAACACAACCTATTAATATCTATAACATGTTCATAGTCATTTTCTTACAAAGGATTATTACCTATTGACCAACATTTTTTTTTTCCCAGATAGAGAATGTGATAATTTGGCTATAACTATCTGTCTACACTCTTCTGAAATATGCTCCCATTTACTTACTTTTTGCTTCTTATGCTGGAGATGTTTAATTTCTTAGGTATTATTTTTATTTTCTCTGGTGTTTCTCACTGCATAAGGCCTGCATATTTAGCAGAATAGTGTTGAACAGCATTTGGCATGCATATGGTTTATGTTAGAGCAGAATTAGTCAGAGCAGACTGAATAGATCAGAAAACAAGAACCATTCAGCTTTTTTACATGTACAGGGTAATTAGTAGGCAATGTGGCAAAACAGAGGTTTGATTACACTCAGCCAGTGGGAATAAGCAAGACTAAGCACTTGAGAGAGAGCCAGGACTCTGCTTCCACCATTGTATTCTTACTGGAAGAATGTGCAGAGGCATATATAGAGCAATTAACAAGATTCACAGGAAAAGTTACAATTCAGAGTTAATATCTTTGAGACATAATGTGTCTTCAGCTACTTATAGATTTTTCCTTGTTAAATATGACTTCTTATTCATGTCAATGTTTAAAATTTGAAGCTATTCCTATGGATATCTTCTTGCACACCTGGTATTTTAACCTTTGACTTAACTCCAGATGCGGAGAAAAAAAAGGTCAGAGTACAGTCTAACTACCTCCTTGTATTTTAAAATTTCTTTGCCTCCCAATTTTTGATAGAAGAACTACATCAGGATCTTTCAGCTAACTCCATCATCATCCAGGAGACTATATGGGAGATGGTTTTTCCATTTCAGAGTACACCTTCAAACTGGCAAGATGCCATATCATTATACCACTCTTTGAAGTGATGACAGTGTAATTCTGCAGAAAGACAATACTCCATTACTCAGATTTTCAGAACAGTATCAGTGAAACTGCTGCTTCCCCCACACAATTGTTCCAAGGGAATCTCTTTAAACCAGCTAAACTCGTCATCTCAGGACTGATTTAGTTATTGATTTTAGCCTTTTCCAAGTAAGGTATATTATGTCCAGAGTAGCAGCCAAGACAGAGGTTATAACAATCAGTTCCAAAACTGAATATCTGAGAGTTTCTAATGATATGACCACTGGCATTCAGAAAAGCACCAAGAATGTTGTCTCCATGTAATTCCCAGTATGGAGCTAAGAAGCCTATATAAGACAAAGTCCTCAGACATTCCTCCTTCTAGCAGGTATCCCTGCCTATGCCAAGGGTGTTAGGAGCAGATGATCTTTATGGCTCCTTCCCACCCAAACTATTCTATGATTTTATGACACTTGAGACACCATGATTTTGTCATGATTTTGACACCAGCCAATGCCATTTCAGCCAGCCATGGCCTCTAGTCTGCCTGTCTTCACCCTCAGTATCAACTGTATCAACACTGCTCACAGCTGCTGGGTGACCAGCACCATGGCATGTTTGTTGGGCCATAGCCACGTATCAGCATTGCTGTTGTAATCCTTTAACACTGGTATGGCTGTGGTTGAGAAATCTGAGCACACCTTCTATAACCATCAGCAGAGATACAACAAGCCATCATATTGTGGGCTAAAGTGGTAATTTAAAGATTTATTGTTTTCTACTCAGGGTCACCCCATCACCAGACCAGAAACTCACCCCCATATATGCTACTGCCTATTACTGCTGACACATACTGGTCTTACTCAGCTTATGAGGACTTTTCAATTAACAGCACTCAGAGAGGTTGTCTTTTTTTTTCCCTCAACAAGTCTGCATCTGACCCCCTTAGCCACCCTGTTCAGTTAGATTTTTCCAGACAGCTTTCTTCCCTTCCTAGTCATCTGCCTATACTTTTTGCTGCAGATGGGTCTCTAAAGCTTTACATCCCTAATTGCACCTGGAGTTAATTCCTTTCCTGCTACACAGTGCTTATTGATCCATCACTCCACAAAATGGTAGTTCTAGCCTAGACTGTATTAATCTACTGTGTTTACGACTATGTCAAGATCTATAATATCTATTATTTCTCTGTCTTTTAGTAGCCAAATTATTATGTCAAATAAGAAAATTAGATAGATTTTTCAATAACAAATCAATGCTTGCTTTTACGTATTTTCCATACATTTGTAGGTTGCTTAGTAGTTTGTTCAAGTATCTCCTAAATGAACAAAACAAAAATAGATGTGCTTCTAATTTCCAGAGACCTCTAACACTGCTTCTCATCTAACCACCCAAACTGGGAGAAGTTCCACACTACAGCTACTTTAGCTTTCAAGGATCTCACCAATTTTCCACTAGCTCCCCCAGAAGTCACTAGAAGTTTTGGCAAGATTCTTAAGTATTCAAGAGTGAATTTTATCAAGGCTTTGCTAATTTCAAGTTATTTAATGACTGTATTGTTTATACATAAATTACTGATCCAGTTGCATATATCATAGGACATATTTAGATATTGTTTTGAGATTAATGGAAAGATGAATTACTTGTGAAAGTGAGTAAAAGCTTTAAAGCTGTCCTTTGAGTACACTGCTGTTGCCCTGAGAGACCAGCTCTGGGTAGACACCTGTGGGAGCACAGCGGGAGGAGGGGACAGGTGGCGGCCGCTTTTCCCCTTCGGCTCTGCGAGGCTCAGTTCTAGTGTGGGAACAGACGAAATGGTGACACGGGGCTCGGGTGGAGACACGTGTTTATTGTGGGAGCGTGTTCCTGAGACGCTGGGGCACCGACCAGGGGTCGGTTATACCCCGGGGCTGGGGGGGGAACCTGAGCTGCGTCCAATGGGACGGGAGGCAGGGGACAGGAGCAGGGAAACCCCGGGGATAGCGATGGGAAAGGCGGGGGAGGAGGGACCGGACCACATGGCGAGGGGAAAGGACAAGGGAACAAAGGGTCAAGACAAGGGACCACAGGGGGAGGGCGGAGGGGGAATGGGGGAGGAAGAAGAGAAAGTTACAAATCCCACAGCTCATCGTTTGAATTTACATAAGGGAAAGGGAGTTCTGAGGTAAAAACAAATTAACAACGTTACAAATTACTGAGAAAACGTTAAGTCAAAAGACATCAGAAAGTGATACACCAATCATAGTTACAATGAACGGGGCAAAATTATTTTCCACTTTACAATTTAAGATAAAGGGTATAAAATTATCATGAAACATTCTGTATCGAGGATGAAAGCAGGATTCATGATGCGATGCTTGTGGTTTTTCAAATTCTAGCAGAGCAGAAGCAGGCAGTGAACAGCGATGTGGTTTCTCCAATTTGATTATTTGATTGCGAAGTTGGAATAATATTGTGGACAGCAATTAGAGAGGATGCTCTTTCCTTCTATAAGATATAACTTAATCCAAGAAGTTATTTCCAAATTATTACAAGCAATGGGGAAAACTTGTATTGAAATAATAAGGGAACTTTGGGTAAGGTACATTTAGGAGATGGCATACAGGGGTGAACCTGGGCACCACTGTTTCAGGGGAAAGTAAACCCTGGAGCCCTCATCCGGGTTTCCAGCTCCACTCCCTTCGAAGGGCCCCCCCCCCACAGCAAAGGGGAAAGCTCTCTTACAAAGGAAGGTCCTCTAATGGAGGGGCCCCTCTGGTGATCCCTCCCATCAGAGGGGGAGCCAGAAGAAGGACTGAGGGATTAATCCAACCTCACCTCCCCCCCAATAGGGGCTGTCCTTGCTGCAGGATGGTGCAGGGACTTTGAGGCTGGCGGGAAAACCTGGGCGGAAGAGAAGGATCAAGGCAGGAAAATGGGATCCCTGTAGCGTGGCCAGCACAATCTTGGGAGGGGGTGCCGGGTGCACTGCATCTCGCCCGGGGAGGCACAGCCAATACCACTCCTAAGGGAGGATAACAGTGTCTGGCAGGGTGCTTGGGGCGGCTCGGCTGCTGCCATCCCCAAGGGAGAAGGTTTGGGGAAGTCCGTGGGGAAAAGGGAAGCGGGGGCTTCACAGAAGCCGAGGGGGAAATCTACAGGAGAGGGGCCTGACGTGGCTGGAAGCCGACGAAATGCGTGGATGTGAAGGGCCTCTCTTAGGATGTTAACAATTCTCCCATAGCTGATGTGTCGCTGTCTAGAATTCTGTCCCATTGGTGTCCTTTTGACCCCCCCTGCCCCCATAGCTCAGAATAGGGAGGAGAGGGTAGAAAAGGCAGCTTTCAGAGAAAGAGAAGGAACTATCTATTATGAGTTACCCCAAAAAAGACGGAGCGAGGTTGCGTCCTCCTCAGAAAAGAAAAAGCCTCCCGGCTGCCAGGGACATACAAGGCTACAGTCCTCGTCTGAGCGCGGACGGTGGTTAAAACTCAGAAAAGAAAAAAGGTAGCCCAGCCGCCTGCCAGGGTCCCACACCCTGCTCTGACCCAACTTACCCTCCGGGCTTGGGTGGTGAAATCTCTTTCTCTCTCCTCGGTGGTGGAAAATCGCACTGAACTGGGCATGTATTCTTTCACCGTTTGGCTCTCCCAGAAGCCTGGGTGTTCCCATTAACCAGAGCTTGTCCCTGAATCTCTGGGTTCGGCCACTGTCAGCCTCTGGTCTCCATTCAAATGCCACTTTTTGACGGGCCACTTTTTGAGCTCAGTCCATCAAGCCTTTGCCAAACTCTCCTCTTTGTCCTCGAGTAAGTTTACCCGGCTCCCGGCCCCTGCAGTCTGGCTGTCCCTGCAATGCGGCTGCTCCCGGGCGGGTTAGGGAGCACGCTGGCAAGGACGGAGAGGGTCCTGGAGTTTTGGGTTTGTTTTCCTCCTGGCGCGTCACTCCTCTTAGCATCTGCAGAGCTCTTATGGTGGCAGAATTCCTTTTTCTACCCCCTTTCACAAATTGATGGGAATAGCCATCTTCTGCTACCATTTGTTGCCGTGTGAGACCAGCTCTGGACAGATGCCAGTGCGAGCATGGTGGGAGCAGGGGAGAGGTGGCGCCGCTTTTTCCCCTTTGGCTCTGCGAGGCTCAGTTCTAGCGTGGGAACAGACGAGAGGGCAACACGGGTGCAGACACGTGTTTATTGTGGGAGCGCGTTCCCGAGACATCGGGGCACTGACCGAGGGTCAGTTATACCCCGTGCCGGGGCAGGGGGAACCTGAGCCACGGCCTGTGGGAACAGGGTGGGAGGCAGGGGCAGGGAAACCCCGGAGACCCCGGGGAGGCAGGAGCAGGGATGGGAAAGGCCGGGGGGGGCAGGGACAGACCGCATGGCAAGGGGGAGTGATAAGGGAACAAAGGATCGGGACAAGGGACTGCGGGGGGAGGAGGAAGGGGAATGGAGGGGGAAGAAGAGAAAGTTATAAATCCCAAACACTGCCTTCTACAACTACTCCAGATCCCTGTGTGTTAACTCCCTCAAGGAAAAATACCTGTACTGAGAATTATTTGATAAATACTTTCTTCTTCTACACTGAAAATTTATCCTTATAAAATGTTTTATATTGTTGATTTTTAAAGATTAATTCTTTTGATAACAGCATTTACCCTGAATTCCTGAGCTGCTTACCCAGTAATAAAGCACAATATTTTGTCCTTTAGAAATTATAGCACTTGGCTTTTTAGAGGAAAACATAAGCATAGTAGTGAAACAAATATTTACTGTAGAGACCTATGTAGCACTATAAATATTCTAATAACACTGTTGGAGACCAACTTTTAATAAAAAGAAATTTTCTATCTTTAAAGAGGTTCCTTCAAGAATTCTTACCTATCTATCCCATCTACTTCTGTCCTTGAAGATCATTATGCCTTTAAAATATCAAAAGTTGATTTCCATTAAAGAAATTGTGAGCTTTTAAATTTTCAGTTTTAATATTATTGATGTTTTCCACTGCTACAGTGCAGTGCAGGAATTTTTTAAAATACATGTACCTGAAAGCATACGGTTCTTACAAGATATTTTTTACTAAAAGACCATCCCAGATATATCATAAAGATCTGTTTCTCTTTCTCTGGTTTTAAATGTTCTTCTAGTTTCCTTCCAATATTATAAATATCAAAAATATCTTCACCATAGTTTTAGATTATGCTGCAGAATTAACATTGTGACTTACACAGAGGTTTGTGTGCATTAGGATTTTTCCGTCTTTGCCTCAAAGTTTCTCATACCTCAAATCTCTGAAAATTTTGACAAAATAATAATTTGATCTTACATTTTACTCTGAGAAATTACTTGGAATATTTTTTTTTGTGGTGTATGTAGTTTTGTTTTAGTGAAATCTACAACTTTCACAGGCATCACAGATTTTTAGGTTTATTTGCTGGCAACATTTAGTAGATGGTATTTCTTCAATAAACATTTGAAATTCATTTTATGTTATAGGATCAAATGATGTTCCTTTATAGAAAAAAATCTTTATGATCAACAAATGCATCTGGGATGGTCCTAACATAGTAAGACGCATCTTGTAAGAACTGCGTGCTTTCAGGTACATGTATTCAAAACAAATCCTGCACTGTCACAGTGGAAAACTTCACTTATTAGAAGCACATCTTGTTTTGGCACAGCATGAATGAATCTCTTTTGTTGGCTATAGAACAATTTAATTACCCTTAGCAGTGAAAGCTGAATTTTCTTGATTAGTACTACTGAAGGTACCTTTGAGGAAAACAGAAGTAACTTGGCACTGACTGCATTTGGAGTAGAACTATAGATGGAACATTTTTCAGCATAAATATAATTCCTTTTTTTAACTTTCTTTCCGTTGTTGTCACATAAAATTAAGCCAAATTCTTGATGAGCAGAGTTAAAACTGATTTGTTAAATTTCAGAAAAATCTTTTGGAGCTATTAAATGAGGAAAATTTCAGAGAAGATGGTAATGTAGTCTTTGGACTGCCTAGGAGAAAAATTCTCCATTTCTTAATCAATGTATTTATTACAAGATCTTAAACTCAGGACAAAAACTTCAGTATTAAATCATCAGAATCACAGTTTGTAGGTGCTTTACGTATTACATTATTATGTTAATTGGCATCTTCACTAGCAGTATTATTAAGAATGAGAGGAAAGCTAATGTCTTTATAAGCAACTTGATGGGTAAAGATATGGGTGTTAACATCTTTAAAATGGGTCTTAATATCTCTACTAGCTTTGGGCAGCAGGTTGGTTGCCCAGAGCCTAGACAGCCTGGTTCCTGAAACAAACAATGGTCTGCGCAAGCCTGAGTTTCTGAGCTGTGGGGTAAAAGAGTAGGTTCAAGGTGGGAATATGTGGTAGGTTCAGGAAGGCTGTACCTTCCTAGTGCCTCAGCCAATGAGGAAAGGAAGAGGGCAACATGCAGCTGGGAATTTGGGATAAAAGGAGCCTGAGCCCTCTGAAACTGCAAGAGAGAAAACTCCGCGGGTGTGTGCCCCGAGGGACTCTCTCCCTTTATTCTAATAAAGTTGCAGGACACCTCTGTCTCTTTTTTGGACATAAACCTCCGGCATTTATGGATTTTTCCATAAGAGATGGAAAACATCCATCTTATCCAAGAACATCTGAAGTAAGCTTTGATAACATTACTTCCAGCACAGACACAGATGACTGAAGGCATGAACAGACCTCTTTAATTTAAGACATGGTCCAGACTCTTATGGTGTGAAGCCTATAGGCACCTTTTTTTGTTTACGTGAAAAAATACAATACAGAAAGTCACAGAAAATAGGTTTGTCTTTGGGATGGTTTCAAATAAAACCCCAGGACATGTAGACTGCTAGTTTTCACTCACTTGAACTGAAAAAGTTTAACAGAAGTTATATGAATCCTCAGGGGTTAGACCATGCTAGTCTACAAAGAAAAGAATGAGAAAATACAGAAAAAGAAGCAAATACAAATCTAATAAACTAAAGCCACAAATATTTAAGAAGTCTTTTTGCTGTATTTTTAAAGTATTTTTTCTGTACAAAAAGCTGTCTACCATTTTAGACTTTCTCAAGCAAGGAGAACTGCAGCACACTTTAGCATTTAAACTAACTCTGCAGATTTGCTGTGTGTACTAATTATCTTCTCTCACAGACCCATAAAGCTGGCAAAGGAGTATGTGAGTACAGTAGATTAGCTATTATTCCATATAAGAAAACATGTTAAATTACTCATAAAACGTTTCTGAAGCAAGAATAAAAATAAAAGTATTTCCAGTATCATAGTACATATGTGAATTTATTTATGTGCAGAAACATTTTTACTCTGAGAACTTGTTCCTATAGGATACCTTAGTCATTATTCACCAATAGGTTGGTACTGGAAATTCCAGCTAGTTTTAATGTTAGATAATCTCTATTAAAGTGCAGGACTTTATGTTTTTACATAGTTGCTATGCTACAGAGATCGAGATCTTTGGTTTAAGGAAGAAAAAAACCCATGTCACATGTGAACTGTTAAAAGTTTCATTCCTGACTCTCCTGATTCAGACCTTACTGAATCTATCAGGCTGCTAGCTTTTGCTGAGCTGACCCCCAGAACCAGACTCCAGCTGTGTCTATGTGGCTGCAAGGAGCTGGACATGAGGTGTGGGGCTGCAGTCTGCGCTGAGCCCCAGCATGTGGGGCTTGCAGGGCATGCAGCCCAGCCCATGCAGGGCTGCATGGGTGGGGTCATGGGCAGAGCCCACCCCATACTGCCCACTGAGCCTCTCGTTCACACTGACATTCCTCTGAAAAGCTGTTTGGTTGTGTTTCAGGCAGTTGCGCCTTTTATAAGATGTGGGCAGACTGCAGGTCCTAACTATAATACTAACTGAAATATTTCTGTATTTATGACTAAATATATATATGAATGCCTTTTTTGACAGGGTTGTAAAGCACTATACATTGTAGGACTAAAAACCAATCCCAGAATATTGGTTTTCAAACACATTTTGCACATCCTGAAAAATCCAGTAGTAATAATAATATGCTATGGTAGTGACACCAGATATATATCACTCGTTATTTCTCTTTCAAACTTATTTCATAAGAACATTTTTATGAAAGTCATTCTTCTAACCCCACAACTACAAGTCATATTTAATGTCTTCACCGTTGTGAAAAAGAAAAAATTGGTTTATGATCTGAAGAAATATCAGTTTTATAAAAGCTATACAAGAATATTTCTTAACAAATTTGCTTTAAAGGTCCACTGAAATGAATCAAGTATCCAGATTCATGGCAATTATTTCAATGAGTATATTTATAGCTATCCAGCATAAAGAAGATAAATTAGTTCCTTCAGCCTACAAAAGTTGCATATTTATCTAGTACTTATTACTGTAATAAAACACTAATTTAATTCAATTGGCAGCCCTGGTAGGATGACTTCATAGCGTGATTTTTCAAAGCACAAAGGATTTTTGAAATATTTTTTTATTATTATTATTTTCTTGTTAAAAACATATGGCTCTTCAGACCACAGCATATGATGTTTTGAGATCAAAATTGCAGTGAACTTAGTCTTTATGTTTTAGTTCCCATCTAACCAGTTTTCCAAAACTACATGACAGTCAGTTTCCTATGTGTTAACTATAAAACAGAGAACAGTATTCTTTTTTTCTCCTTGGGAAGAAAATGCATCAGAGTCTACAGATATATACATTACGTGCACTATGAATAAATAACTTCCATATTCTCTAAGGCCATAGAGAAACATGGGCTAATTCATTAACTCTGTAAGTTAATAATCATATGCCTTCACTGGTTGCAAAGATGAGAAATACACACAGACCAATTTCTGTGTATGTATAAAATTAACATCAGCATGAGAACTGCATAAGGAAGGGGGTATTTTTAAACATGAAAAAGAAATTAGCTCATTGTTCTATGTATAATATATAATGATTACACATAGAGATGACCGTACTTTACAGAAACTGAAGTCTTAATTTCAGTATTAATGTCCTAGAAAAACAAATCTATATGTATAAAATGTATAACACTTTTTATCAAAAGGGCCATTAATCTTTTTTAGAGAGGAAATATATCCACTGTCTCTGGGAAATAAAATAAATTTGTTTTAATGTTTTCATTCTAATTTTTTGTGATAAAGACCACTGCATTTTGAATTGTAAGTGGTGTAATATGAAATACATAAACCCCTAGAAGTATAAAACATAAAAATAGCTTTGTGTTGTTGCATTTCTTAAAGAGCATGTTTTCTAGTTAAATGGTACATTTATAAGCAAGTGAGCACTTAGCCATCTTAATCCATTTGCATTCTGTTGAGATAAGTTATCAGTAGCTCAGTAATTGAATTTCTTTCTAATTCATATGGAACCTGCCTGCAGGGGACACATTAACTGCTAGGCCCAAAATTACATAAACTTTTCAATGTTCCACTAGAAATCAAACAACAGCAAGCCAAAACAAACACACAACAAAGCTTTGAGACAACTGAATTTTAAAGTGTTTTCAGGGTGAGGGAGGAGTGAAAGTCACAAGTTCATTCTTGAGATTCAACTTATCCAGTTTACCAAACTGGTTTACAAGGTGCTTAAAATATATGTCAGTGTCAGTATACACAAAATGCTGACAGTATTCTAAACCAGAGGTAATTATTCTATAGACCTGAAAAACAGAAATACTCGAATGGAGTGATGAGTCTGGAATACCACCCTTCGCTTTGTGGTTTGCTTTCCTAACAGCCAATAAAATTGAGTCATTGAACATCTTCTGTCAGGAGCAGATATGTAAAAGGATACATGTGTATACAGACACAGTTCCACAGAAAATGCATGTTTCTACAGTATTAAGCCTTGTTATTTTTTTAAGTGTAGCTATGTAAAACATCTTTGGCAGATAAACCATAGACAAACCATGTTAGAGTCTCATCTATACCGAGTGTTGCTGACATGTCTCTAGCCAGTACTTTGGCATCAGTTAATGCTATTTGTGGATCCTGCCTTTGAGAAAAATAATCAGTGGAACTGTAAAAGAAACATGAGTCCAACTCCTCCTTTTCTGCTCTTCTCTACACCCACACCCAGGACTCCATCAGCAGCACACTGCACCAAGGAGAAGCCATAATGCTAAGGTGAACAACCAAAAGCTACTACTGCCACTTTAATTCTGTTTTTATCACTTATCCTCATAGATTCATAGAATGGTTTGGGTTGGGAGGGACCTTAAAGATAATTTATTTCCAAACCACACTGCCATTGGCAGGGACACCTACCACTGCACCAGGTTGCTCAAAGCCCCATCCAACCTGGCCTTCAGCACTTCCAGCAATGGGGTAACCATAACCTCTCTGGGCAATCTGTTCCAGTGCCTCACCATACTCACAGAAAATAATTTCTTCTTAATATTTAATCTAAACCTACTCTCTTTCAGTTTGATGCCATTTTGCCTTGTTCTGTCACTACTGCTCTTGTAGATAGTCTTTACATCTTTCTTGTAGCTCCGTTCAGGTACTGAAAGAATGCCATTACATCACCTCAAAACCTTCTCTTTTCCAGGCAGAACAAACCCAATTCTCTCAGCCTTTCTTCATAGGTGGATTATCTTGGTGGCCTCCTCTGGCCACCTCTAGGCCCATGTCCTTCCTGTGCTGGGGACCCAGAGCTGGATGCAGCAGTGCAGGTGGAGTCTCACCAGAGTGGGGCAGAATCCCATCCCTGATCCCTCTACTGCTTTGGATGCAGCCCAGGATGTGTTTGGCTTTCTGCAAGTGCACATGGCCAAGGTCATGTTCAGCCTCTCATCTATCAGCACCCCCTGTTTGCCTTCCCTTGGCTGCTCTTAACCTGTTCAACCCCCAGCCTTTGTTGGTACCAGGAGTTGTCTCAACCTAGGTGCAAAACTTCACACTTGGCCTTGTAAAACCTCATGGATTCCCATGGGCTCACTTCTGGAGCTTGTCCAGGTCCCTCTGGATGTTACCCTGTCATTCAGGAGTGTCAACAGCACCGCCTACCTTGGTGTCATCTGCACATTTGGTGAGGGTGCACTCAATCCCTTTGTCTATGTCATGAATGACTACATGAAATACCACTGGTCCCAGTTTTGACCACCGAGGGACATCACTTATCACTAGTGTCCATCGTGACTTTGCACTCTTGAGCATTACTCTCTGGATGCAACAGTCCAACCAACTCCTTATCCATCTAACGTCAAATCCATCTCTGTGCAATTTAGAGAGAGGGATGTTATGGGGGACAGTGACAAAGGCACTACAGAGTCCAGGTTAATGACATCTGTAGCCCTTCCCTCGTCCACTGATAGAGTCACTCTACCATAGAAGGTTACTGGGTTGGTCAGACAGGACTTGCCCTTGGTAAAGCTGTGTTGGATGTCTCAAATCACTTCCCTGTCCTTCATGTGCCTTAGCATAGCTAGGTCAGTATTTCCCAGGGTCCTCCTTTCTACCCTTTTTAAAGATGGGTACAATGTTCCCCTTTTTCCATTCGCCTGGGACTTCACCTGACTGCCATGACTTTTCAAGATTCTAGGATGCATCTCATTGGGTCCCATAGATTTATGCACATTCAGGTTCTTCAGGTGGTCATAAACTTGAACTACACTTAAGAGCAAAGACTCCACATGGATCCCAGCATTCTCCTGCAGTTTTCCTGGTTCTAAAAATTTGTTCTGCCCACTACAATCCCTTGCTCTGCTACGGAACACACCAGAACACTGGAATACACGGAATACCAGAGCAGTTCACCTCATTGAGTGAAGGTTCATCCTTGCACTACAAGGGATTTAACTAACTTTATTCCTCCAGTGATGGCAATTCAACTTGTTTGAGACTGAGCACAGGATGCTACTGCTGCTGATTTCAAACCCAATGGATGGCTTGAACATGATCATGCTCAGATGGCTTCCTATGGTTTACAAAGCTCACTTGGACCCACACTGGAATTAGGCTTTTAACTCTCAATGGCTTATTCCTGGTATTTCCATTTGTTAAGATTTAGTGACAAAATGCCACATTTGGGTTCACCAACCTAGAACTGGAAGTGACTACTGAGAAAATTTAGAAGCTACATTAATGAGCGTTCTTCAACATAAAGAGTCAGAATAGAAAGCAAAAGGCCTATTTCTTGGCTTTGGCAGCTCCTTTAAGCCTACTGAGCACCAGGAAGAATAGGTGGAGAAATTGTGATCTTAACACATTTCCCAAATGAAATTTGACTGGACTTGATCAATACTTTCACATCAGTAAGCTATATTGCTTCCAGCAGAACAAAGCAACTTCCCTTAAATATATGGTACTGTCAACATTTAAATGTTATGGATCAGAGATGTGGCTATATCACTCTAGCATACATCATGACCACCTGTCAACTTCAATTTTTCTCATTTGCAGTTATCTACAGTTAATAGCAGTTAAAAACAGTGGAGTCCCACTCCTGCTATTCTCTGCAAATTCCTGGCTGAGGTACCTGGAAGTAATTCTCAGCCTGTGCTACTATTGAATAGTGCTGTGATGCAGATAGTGTACACACCCCTGCATCAACTGCAAAAGGGATTAGAGATTTAAAGATGCAGATTTTTTAGTAAAATCTTTCTCCCTACTTCCTCTGCTATCTCAAGGACTTTTGTCATACATAACAAAACGAAATCTCCTCATATTTTGTAATAAATGTAGTGAAAAGTCATGGCTTTTCAAGAGCCCTAATGCATGACACCCATCTTTATTTTTTATCCCAGTAAACATTTGCAAATAGGAATGTGTGAGATATGATTCTATATTTTTTTCCTAATCAATACAGGTGGTAAGCACAGATTTTTAGATGTCAAATGCTGGCTTCACTACGAAGCTGCTAGTGCCACTTTCACTATTGCAAACAATGTTCAATGGACAAGTCAGTTTCAGTGAGAATAAACTGCAAAGGAAAGTATGGGGGGTATGGAAAGTTCCAACACAAACAATCATAATCAATTAAAGAAAAATGCTTTTGAAACTTTAAGTACATGGTTCCTATGAATATATTTTCTTGAATGTAAATATTTTGTTTTACCACTTCTGTTAAAAACAGAGCTGGAGAACACTGAACCTCAAGTTTCTAAGACAGCAGCATTTTCTGTCTGTGAATGTAGACTTGAAAACAAATGCTTCTAAAAATTGTATTTCCATGGCCTCTACAGAGTAAATAGGTTGAGCCATTGACCCTTCTTCAATATTTTAACTATATATTTGATGATATGGTTTTATTTTTCCAGTTCACTGTAACCCAAAATAAACAGTACATTAAGAAATGAAAGATGAAGTGTATCCTTTAGAGTAGCAAAGAGCCTTGGTACTAATCATTATTGCAGCAGAAATGTGAGATAAATGCAAATTGATGTAAAGGATAGAGAAGCCTACAGAGATCTAACATATCAGTAAACCAAATTAAAGCAGTTAACTATATATTGATGAGCTTGTTTGTCAGTTATTGTTGAAGCATTGTAGATGAAGGATCACTGAATAAGTTTCTATATCTGGGAATTGGAAAATGAAGCTTGTGGATTTTTATTGCCAGTGATACAAATTTAGTGCTTTAAAATTGATAAATTACACTGCTTTTTTCTTTATAATTTCTTTAGTGGCAAAGTCCATAGCTCAGGCTGATCCACTTTAATGAATGGATTCTGCATGACTACAAAGGACCCTAATTCTTTTTTAGACTGATTGCCTGAGCATTACTCATTATACTTGTTTGTTCAGTGTGGCTTTGTTTTCACATCATTTGAATTACCATTCACTTATATTGCTGCTAGAGTTAATCTACTTAATCTAATAGGTTGCAGATCCATTTGAAATTAATATCCACCTATTTCTAGCCTTACAATTTTCCTCTGAATTCTTAGGGGGAATAAAAGAGAGAATTGTGAAGGGGGAGAGAGATATTTTCAGGTCAGCTGTTTTAGTCTGAATAAAGTTGGAGACTAAGGGATTTGGATCAATATGACCCTACTGAATATCAGTACTGGTCCTCTTCTTGTTTACATTGACAAAAGCAATAAAGACTGGCAAAACTGGCAAGAGAAAAGCCTGAGAATTTTAACTTTATAAAGGATTTTAGAATATATCTAGGGGAATGAAAGGACAGGAATTGACGTAAGGGAGCAATGAGAGCCTGGCATAACATCACCCATAAGAAAGTGTAACTGGCAGATTGCCAAACTCTGCTGGGTGGAAAACCGTTAATATCACTACATGTGCAGCCTTTCTAGTTTGAAGCTCAGGGATTCTTATTAGGGTTGTGGATCACCCAAGACAGAACTACATGCACAGCACAGCGTTGCAAGAAATTATACAGAAAGATCTCTCCAACTTTAAATGTCTGTGCAATTCTGTGGTAGAGATTAAATAGCACAACAGAAATTGGGAAAATTATGCACTTGTCAGGCTTTGGCTTGGAAGTAAATGATGAATTATTAGAAAAAGATACTATGAAAAAGTTCTTCATATCTTTGCCTAAGGTTTCAATGAGGAAAAGGTAAGAACATAAAAGATGTATTTTCTTCAGAACTTTAAAATGGGCTTTTTCAAATTTAAATACCAAATACATGCCATGGAAGTTGCTTCTGTGGACTTAAGTGGTGACAGATTAAAGGAAGATGTAGGGAAATGAACAATAGGCAGTGAATTCTTTCATAGTGTAATAAGCAACAGTAAAATTAGATTAATTAATTTTGTCATCTATAAAGATTCTGCAAAGAGCACTACATATTTTTATGCTAATATAAACAGGCATAATTGAATACTTACATCCAAATTCACCAATCAGCTTAGCCAAATACTCATTAGTTCAAGACACATGAGTAATGTCCAAAATTATCCCACTGTCAGAATCTAAAAAGACTTAATTATGGTTAGGATTAATATCCTGTGAGAGCAACAGTATGTGTATGTGTTTATGTAAGTCCTGTTGTTCTATGCAATAGAACGAAACAAGCAAAAGAAAACTAGAATTAAAGATTTCAGAGGAAATCAAAATCTAATCAGAAAAAATAGTAATTAGAAATTGATTTGCAAGTGTAGAAAATAGTTTTTTAATGCTTAGGGATAAAGGTAATATTAAGAGGGATGATTAGAGACATAGCAAAGGTGAGGTAATTTCAGTAACTTAGAGTATAAACAACTGGGTAGTTCTTTGTGAGAAAACATATGACTCAACTTGCAAAGGGAGAATGCACTTTATACAGCAAGGATTTTGATGTAGAGCAATATTATGAATAAGTCTAAAATCCCACCTCAATCCTCAGGATATGAAAGTAGATGTTGACTATTTCTTCAGGGAATTCTTAAAAGAGGAAGAAATAAATAGAGTCAAACAAAACCTTTTAAACAAATGACCTCCATAATGTAGAGTTTCAGAAAAATTTCCTGAGGTCATGGTAGGAGAAAGTCCTACTATTGCTTTTGAGAAAAGTGAAATGTAGCTATTGTGAAATGTCCAATCTCTTTGTATTTTACAGAGTTTCAACCTTACACTTTTTCAAGACACTTGCATAGCTAGTTTGGGAAAGTACCAGTTAGATTCCATACAGACAGCTGACCTAGAATCAAGTGTTTTCAGTTCCCCAAGAACCTGATAGAAAACGTGAAGCTATGTAAAACATATTTTCTCAAAACCTAAAAAAAAAAAAAAAAAAAAAAAAGCTTATGTTTACAGATTGTAAAACAGCCTCCAGGTTGAAATGACATAAATTTAGAGCATAGTAAAATTACTAGAAAGAACTTATGTCAATATAAAAAAAGATCTCTTCCACTTCCTCTTAAAGTGATTTTGGATTAAGCACATTATCTGTACTTTTCTTAGTATACCCTCACACAGAAATGTAAGACTATTGCTATCAGCTTGTTAGGCAGTTAAAATTCGAAAAGATCGTGTTTTCTGGTAACAATTTGATATGAGAACAAAGAAACTAATGGATATAAATGACTTTTTACTTACTTTGAAAGTAAAAGTTCCTTTTCATGAAGATTATTTTTTATCTGAAACATGTGAAAAAAATATAACTTCAGCTATAAAAACTTTCTGGTTTATGCTGGCATGAAAAAGAGCAAGTAAATAAAAGGTAAGAAAAGCTCCTGAAACAGTTATAAAAATGACATATTAAGGAGAATTTTATAATAAGGAAATAAGTACAGGTGGAGAAAAAAGGCAAAAGAGAATTTAAGTGGGAGAGGTATGTATTTAAAAACTCAGAGGAGAAACACACATTGTAAATTAATTTCTTAGAAACATGGTTTAGTGGCAGACCCAGCCGTGTCAGATTTATGGTTGCACTTGATGATTTTGGAAGCCTTTTCCAACTTTAATTATTCTCTGATTCCATGATTTTATACAAAACAGTATCTAATAGCTCTGAACATGCACTAGTGTAAACAGCTCTGAATGTGCACCAGTGTAAATCATATTACAATAAGTTAAAGCAAGTTAGCCATGGTATTTTCTGTTAAGATTACCCACCTGAATCAGTTACAATGTGATGGACAGGTTACACCTGCATTAACATATCTCTCTAGTCATTAAAAGGAAATAATTTCACCCAAAATACTAAGAGTAAACTAACAATATTTTCCAGTGTCACAACAAAATACTGTAACCAAGTAATGATTCTTTATAAGGGTCTTTCTTTTTAAGTAACATCTTTTTAAGTAACATCATTTTTAGTAGATGTTACATCATGTAGTCAAGATAATAATGTATCCATACACACCAAAGGAGTAATTTCTGCATCAAGTGAACTACTAGTGACCTTAAGGTTAGTGTGCACAGTGCTCATTGCAGGATACCAGGAGCCTTGGAAGCACAAAGCACAAGCACAGGTTGAAACCTGAAGGGCTGAGACTGAGCACAGATGGTCACATCTTGATCAGAGTGCAGCCTGGACAGGGACTGGGCTTACAGCAGAACAGAAGTAATGCCCGTGGCTCAATTGTGCTCATGAAGTCATTAGCACGTACTCAGAAGGCTGTGATTCCTGAATAGCAGGGAGAGAATACAGGAATCTCCAGCTCAAGGAAGCTATATGGATTGCAGAATGGGGAAGGGAACAGGAACTTTTTTAAATTATTTGTCATTGCCTGTCCAGAGATCACATGACCTAGTCACACCTAGGAGTGTGTATCAGACTATGAAAACTTTCCATGACTGATCATCTACAACAAAACCTACTGCTTGTGTTGGTTACAAACATTATAATCAGATATCCTGAGCAGATCTCTCTGCTAACCTGTACTGTGCTATTATATATGCAAGTATTGTCTTCTAATTGAAGGGAAATGCAGTTTCACTTTTGGACTAAGGACTCGATTGTATTTGACCTGTCTGGTCATTAACTTTTGAGGACTGGCTGTAAAGCACAGATGCAATGGTCAGGTTGCAATTTTTCCTTCTATTTTTGAGATGCTAGCTTTCAGTCCTCCGATAATCTGAAGGTATTGAAGACTGAAAACTCCAGCCTGTTATTTCGCTGGAAATAAGTAATTACTTTCTAAAGCTGCTTGGTAAAAATCACTTTAAGACAACATAGAAGTAGTTTCCTACTCTAATGTTGAAGTATATTGTATTATAAGCTCAACTGTAGCTTGTCCTTAAAACTCTCCTTAAAAAGTTTATTTCTACTTCAGATACTGCCTCCTTGAACAGTGACAGCAAAACTCATTTTGCCAGCATTTGAGGTTATTTGGAAAAGCTATTTTTGATACAGAGAGCTCAAGAAAAGGTGCTGCTCATCTTGTTCAAAATTTCCTCCAAAACTTCTTTAACCTGGTCTATCTCAAAAGCAGCTTTTCCAGCAGTAACTGGAAAAGAAGGTTATTTGAAATATGTGTTGACATTTAGCATAAATGGGCGTTCTTCAGAGGAAAGAAGATTTGTATAAGAAGTTACTAAGTAGTAAACCAGAAACATCATTTATCAAACACCAATTTAGCATATCAGTACTTGAACTTCCAAGCTCAAGCAGAGAGGCAACATGTCAGAGCAATGCCTCATCTCTCACTGTGAGCTATGTGTAATCCCTCTAGCTTTCCAAAAGCCTGATTTATTTGATTACCTAGACTACATACATGTTTTGTACCAGGAAATGATAGTTCATTTATGTACCATTAAGAAAGGCACTTAGACCCTGCAGGAAAGCATCCCTTAAAATGCTATTTATTGGTGCTATAAAGGAATAGAGGATAGACAATCCTAAGTGCATTCATATGTCCAGTGAGGGCATGGCATGCTGTGCAGAACAATCTCATTTCAGTCTTTTGTGTCCTTATAGGATTTTCTTTAAAGAAAAAATTCTAGCTGTCATTTCTACTACCAAACAAAAAGCATTTCACTTGATAACTTGTTGCTGCATAACAACCAGCCTACAGACCAAGTTCATCCTGTGGCCAGGAGGGACATGCAAAGTCCAACACTGGCTTGCTGTCCACGCAGTACATTCATCAGAGCACAGCACAGGGCTGCACCTGCACAGACTCACTGGCAGGGATCATCAACTCCTCACTGAACAAAGGTCTCCACGCAGGACTACAGCAATACAAATTAATCATTTTGAGTGAAAAGAGAAAGGAGGATGTGGTCTTCACTGACTTGACCAAAGCTAGACAACTAGCCTTTGAAAAGTCCAAGCTAGAAAATCAGTTCCTTGATTTGCATTTTACAGGAATATAGCAGAAATATTTTTTTTTTTGAGTTTTTTGACATCTAAATAAAATGATATGCTTACAGGGGTGTAAAACAAAAAGTCAAACCACAATCAAACAAAATAACCTAAAAAAAACCCAAAAGACCAAACCAAAAAAAAAAAAAACAAACCCCAAAAAACCAACCACAACCAACAAAGTCTTTGCCTTCAAAAGAAAACTCCAGAGTACTTAGATTACCATTTTTTGTTATATTACCTTAGTCAAGTTGATTCATGCTTAGTTAGCTGGACTTAAATAGGAACACAAACTATACTCCAGGCAGGTACCAGCAGAGTATTTCTTTTTTATTTATTCCACTTTGATCTGCTGATTGAAAAAAAAAAAAATCTCATAATAACAGTTTGACTTCAATTTTATACTTGATAGGTCACATATTTTTTTGTGATACATTATCTGCTTGGGAAGGTGAGATTTTCATAGTTCTGATCTGGTCTTCTCAATTCTTAAAGTCAGAAAATACTGAATAATTTTATATACTGTAGAATGGCTCAAATCATTGACTTAAGAGGCTCCTGTTTAGCTGTGCAACACTGACATAAAAAGTGTCTTCTTGATTTTCTTGCGGAAACATATTTATGGTAGAGAGACTTTATACAGCTTTACAGTTTATGAATTACTGCACTGTTTCCATGGATACTTCTCAATGCAGGCACAAGTAGAATCATTAAAGTGAAACTTGAAATTCTACAATAACATCATAACTAGACCTTTTCATATTCTGACACCCCCATATTAAATTTGAATAAACTACTTGAAATGGAAAGGAAGTTTCCAGAATGCTAAAATTAAAGCAGATTTTAAATAAAGCTATCCTTCTCCTCATCTTCAAGCAACTAACTAGCTTTAACTTATGGTCTGTACAATCGTGAAATAAGGTTCTACCTAGGAAAGATTATTCACTAAGGTAGAACTGTGTTATTGTACACCTGTGATTTTTTTTTATATACCTGGTAAATGTACTTTGTCTTATTTGGCATTAGTTATGTAACTACATACACACTGAGCAGCTGAGCTGAATATTTCACTGGTTCAGAATCATTCTTTGCTGCTATAAAATTTTCCTCATCACTTCCCTCTAGAGCTGTCAGTGCTGTGAAGGAGCACAGCCAGCAGAGCTTTTAAGAGCGTGATGCAATGTGCTGTTCTCTGACACGGAGAACAGCTCTGACTGGCCCCATGCAGGGTGGCTTTTCCAGCTGTTGAGGTTATAAATATCTCAGTCTCTCCTCTGTCTTCCTGCTTGCTAACAGAAGTTATTCACAAATGAGAAGGATGTCCCATATGTGTGGGAAGGGGGTTGTTTTCATCTTTCTGCTGCCAGTCCTGGACACCAACCCCACACTCTAAGACTCAGCTAGTTTTTACCTCTTCCACTGCCTCCACCGTGCAGTCCATGTTTTGCACCCAGATACATGTACACAAACTCTGTATGGTCATGGTATCTAAATACTTTTGTTGTCAGAAGTGAGCTTTTGTAGAGGAAAAAGTCTGGAGAACATAAGGAATTATGACTGCACGTTAAGGCAACAGTGAGCTGACCTGAAAAATATAAAGTGCTGCAAATGAAGGGATGGGCGCTTAAGAGGATGATTGATAAGCTGCTATATAATATAATAATGAGGAACATGTGTATTATCTGCCAGTGAATTACCTTGGATCCACATAAAGACACAAGTCCTATTGAATAATGAGGATTCGTATGATGGAAAACATTATTTATATAGCATTTGAAGATGTCTCATGTGAACTGAATGCCAAAGTACTGCTTTACCACCTAGAGCCTGAATATCTCTGACTCTTGACTAAATCAGTTAATAAGTCAATACAAGTATGAATGTTTTATAGCAGGCAACAACCTTCAGGAAATAAATGGCCCAAGATAAAGACCTGTCAAAATTAACTGATTAGAGATGCTTAGGCACAAGGAATCCATGGATTCATTTCTTGGAGTTTGGTCTGCTGGAGAGCCAGGCTTTACCAAATGTTTTTTTTTTGACATTGGTCTGTAATGTTTTCCTTCTATTTGCCATTATAGCTGAATAAAGTTGTGCTTGCATATAAAATTCAGTCTTCAGCTGTAGTCTGTACAATGCCCAGCTATCATTATGAATTTGGGGAGAGACAGGATCTGTTTAGAGTAATGCACCACATCCCAGAGAAAAATATAGAATACTTTTCAAAGGAAAGCTTGTACAAGATTAAAAAATCATGTTTTTTAATCAGGAGTTCATCTTTAGTTTTCTCTTCTTCTGGTTTTCTTTCTTTTTTTTTTTTTTTTCTCCTCTTCCTTATCAAACAAACTTGATAATAACTCCGAGTCTCTTGCTGGACTGTCAATGATACAAATATTTCTCTTCACTACTGACTTGATTGATTAGCCTCCATTCTGTTTTTATTAAGTCTCTAAACTGAGAGTACACTGGCTGCCTTTTCTCTGAGCATGAGGTAATGTGTTAGGAGCAGACTTGGGGCACTTAGCCCTGCATATGCTGGGTCAGGCATGCATCAAACTGCCTGGCTATATTGACTGCCACAGCACCATAATGACCTACTGTAACTGCTTACATGTCTCACAGCCTCACTGGAGATAAGTGCATACAAGGTGTGCTATTTTTTATTTCTGCTCTCCAGCAAGCACAGGCCTGACACTGCTGCGACCCATATCTTTAATTTCCAGTGGTACATCCCCTCCTAAAACTAATAGAACTTGCTAGCTTGGATAATACTAATGGCAAGACACAATCAAAACATGGCTGCAGCACTCTGGAATAAATAAGATCTGTAAGAATCATGGTCAGTTTTCAAAAAGTGTCTTTCCTTGAGAAAGAAATCAGTATAAAAACATCTAAGGGGGAGAAAAACAACAAACAATACCATGCTGCTAATGCTACTCTTCCCCTTCTCAATAATAAATTAAAACCTAAGTTATTGCTTTAAAAAGTACTCCCAGTTCACCCTCTGCAGTATTTCCTGTAACTTGTAACACATTTTGAATATTTCTTTCTCTCTGATACTTTTTTTCTGCTTTCAGTTACTTTGTCACTTTCTGAGATCCTCAGTATCCTGTGCAAAAGTTTGATCAAGTATCTGTTGAGCATCTACTCCCTTCCACAAACCAGAGCTGAAACTGTTTTGTTCTCAGGTGTTTTCAACAGTCCACAACTTCTCAGTTATAAATTCAAAGAAAAGCTATTCAATCAGTTAGTACAAAAAACACACAGACGCTCTAACATCTTTTTCTCTCTTTCACACGTCTGCTGTTTTCTGAGAGAAAACTAAAGCTTTGAAGAAACAAATTTGAAACTAAATAGTAGAAGTAGTTACAGATTAATATAGAATGTCATTGGCCTTTATTGCTTTCTTAATTTTTTATATAATACTTATGTCACCAATATAATGACTTAGAAACTTGAGATTGTACCTGAAGATCCCAACTGATCTACTGATTTTCACCGAAAGATGTCACATTCCTAGACAGTGTATCTGTTTGTGTGCATCTGTACATAGGGGCTGTTAAAGGTTTCATTTGTTAAGACTTACATATATAGAAAATTGGATCTTCTCCTGCATCACTGGGCATTGTGGTACTGGCATTAACAGACTCTACATGACAAGGCATCAGCATTTATAGTAAGATGACTGTGAAAAGGTAAGTTTACCCATTATCCCTTTTAGAAACTATAAATATTATGTGATGCAAGATAAAATCAAATCTCTCAGTGAATGAAACTGAAATATACAGATTTCAGTACCTCCTGAAGTGGAGGTAAATAAATAAACAACACTTGACAACTTCACTGCTGGTAGAATTATCCTGCTTTTCACAAAGCATCTTCCTGTCATTGCTAGGATAGCAATGGACCATGCAACCTTGCCTTCAGGCAAGTCCAATCTGGGAATCTCCCTTTCAGCAGAAACAACCCATATGTAGCTCTCATAAACATACAGATTTCAAAGTTCCAAAATGTTGAATGAGGACTATGATTTTCAGGGGATCCTGTGTAGTTTTGGACCCTGAGATAATATGAAGTACAATGTAGGTTCAAGTGCCCTCTGAGAGCTTAAGAAAATTCCATCCAACAGGCTCTGGGAAGCCTTTCAAAAGCTTCACTTGATCATGATAATGTCTACCTCAAAGTTCATGCAAAATAAGGTGTCAATAACACCTCTCAAAAATTTAAAGGAACAGTAGTTAATAGCAATTATGCTTCCATTATTATAATAATTTCAAAAGGCCAAATTTGCAGTGTTTACTCCAATTTTGCTGTAATCATGACATCTGTAAATAATAATTAGGAACTGAGCTTAGACCTGAATATCGCATCATCTTTCTTTACAATTTAACAATGCAATTATATTCTAATATATGTACTATATTCAAACTGTGCTCTGCTTTAGATAATACACTTGATAAAGACAAGATCATTAATACAATCCTCTCCTCTAAGCCACTAGCTGGTCTTAAAAAACAGAGGTTGGAAAGCATTGAGTATTTTTAACTTCAGATATGCCAAACCAAGATTTCACTCTCTTTTTCACAACTTTATCTTAGAGGTCAGGCTCCTGGTTCAGCTAAACTGAATGTTTTTCTACTACTATCAGCAGCATCATTTTTCCAGACATTATGAATGGGTGCAAAAAAAAATGTTCCATATATTCTTATTCTTTTAGAATGTGATGTTTCCAAGGTAACTGTACCCAGGAGATCTACTAATAGCAAAAAGTGGAAAATAATGTAACTTCTATTTTAAAATCACTTTTCTAAAGGGAAGAGGAATTGTATTCCCATAAACTTTTTCCTTTGTAACTCTGTCAAAGAGTTAACTCTCTTTAACAAAATCAAAGAATTCAAAATTTAATGCTGAGGCTCTATATATAATCATGTTGGCAACAGATAGAGAGATATGGGGATGTACTGTATTATAGTGTTAAGAGTTAGTTCAGAAGAAAAAACTGGGTAAAACCTAGTTATGTTTTATGGATGGTCAAAATGTGTCAGATAAAATGAGATCCAGCACTAAATTCTGTCCAGATGTCAAACCAAACTGGCACACTTTTATTTTTTTTTTTTTTTTTTTTTTTTTCATGACGTTTAGTTGTTATTTTTTGTTAGGAATGGTTTGAAAAGTGCTAGAGAATACTTCAGTAAAATATTGCAAACCAAGATGGAAAATAGAATATGTTTAGGAATCTGTCACTCAGTCTTATGAAGTTTTTGTTAGATGGTCTCATGAGAGCTTAAGACTATCACATCATGCAAGATTTCCAGCAGGGTTAACTCTCCTATGATACCCACAGGCACATAAAAAGTAAATAAATTGCAAATTCAATTACTTATACAAACATTTACTCAATTGCTTTAGGGAAATGTGACTTTTTATGCATACAGTCACAGTGTTCATCTTATAGTATAAGTATTTAAATGCAGCCTAATACAAACACTAGGTTTTGTTAAAATGGCAGAGGTCCTCAGATCTGAGGTTTTTGAGGAGCCCATGCTAGTAAGCAACCTAACTTATTGGTACAAAAAAGAATCACATTTTTTAGTGACATGCTAACAGAGGATTAAAACGAAGTATGCACTGCAAAAGATTTTCTAGTAATTTCTATGACAATGGCTGACCACAACTAAAAAACTAAAAAAAAAAAAAAAAAAAGAGAGAAAAATAATTACTACTATCTGTAAAAGTAAAGCAGAAGAAATCCAAAAACAGAATTCTTAGAAGTGCACTGGACTGCATGTGGGGTTTTTTTGCACATAAGTGCTGTGAGGAGTAAATGAATTTTAGCAGAAAGTAGAAAATTGTCTACTGCTCTTATATTGCTTGATTCATCTGATTATCTGATACACAAATACATAAGTATAGTAAAATAAGATATTATAGTTGCTAGATATTCCCACAATTGTTGTCTGAAATATCTAAAACTAATACTAAAATAAGTTGGAATCACATTTTTATTTCAGCTAGATACATGAAAACATAGCCTGAGGTTTATAGGAGTTTTATGTGCCTATTACTTAACAAGAAGAAGTATTAAGTTGTTAAAGGAGACACTTAACAGCTAAAACAACATTATGCTTTAATTTTACTTATTCCCACTTCACCTTGATTAACTGCTGCTTACTGTTATGCGAGGCTTTTCAAGAGAGATCTTCATGGCAGGCAAACAGGAGCCAAGGACCAGCCAGTGTCAGGTCGCCAGTTACCTTAACAATGGCAAACTGCAGCTCAGAATTCTTTGTAACACAGCAGGGGAAAACAAGCCCTGTTTTGATGCCAGCCCTTGCCATGTTTCTGCACCATGACATATTGCTGTGCTCACTTACTCAGCACTGCTGCATTAAATGCAGAGCAGTAGGCTTGCCATTTAAAAACATGAACAAACTTCTGAGTCTAAGCCACTGTGCAACAAGAATTCTTTTTTCAGCCAAGGCATTACAAAGAACATGCTGCAGTTAAGAAAAATACAACATGCAGCATCAAATTCAGAAGGCTTCAACACATACCACTGCAGAAGGCTTCAACTATCTGCCTTTCTTATACTTCAGCCCAGCCTTTTATACCCTCATGTCCCTGCACTGCCCCTGTGTGCCCTCTGCTCTCCTTGGTGGTTGCTCAGTGCCCCTGGGCACTCCCTGGCTCATTGCTGCCAGTGCTGCTCCCCTGCTGCTCACAGCTGCACCCACTGGGGATGAGGCTCAGCAGCCACACTCCCAGTCACCACAAACTGTGTGCCTACATGAACAGCCTAAGCAGAAACTATCACCAAGCTAGAGAGAAAATGAGGCATTTCATACAAAAGGAATTGAAAGGTACACTGCGTTTAACTCATAAAGATCCTTCTTGACAGACTAGATTTTACTACTTTTACCCTAATTCCCTGGAGTCTGACTATGGATGACGCAGATCTTTCCAAGATTAAGGAATAAAAGTAGTGCAGCAAAAGTTAAAGAAAATTATACAGTATTGCACTTTTGAATTATAGTGGCTTTCAGTGTAAAAACCCTAAGAAAATAACAAATTCAGTCGGACATGATACACAGGAGGAAAATTTATTTGTTCACAAGCTAGAGGGCTAAATGTTCACATCCCAGATTCTTATGAAAACAATGGTGTTGCAAAAACAATGTGCAAGGACACATGATCAGAGCAGCAGTGAGAAGGAGGGTTAGAATGTTAGATGCTCTTTGTTGTGGTCTAAAGGGACCACAATATGATTTGTATTAACATCACAGGCTAGCAGGAGAATTAAACCCATTTTTAAATAACCAAATAAATTAATTTAAAAGGAAGTTAAAAATCATTGATTAATTGGTAGCCTTTGATTTTAAGTATAAGAAAAATGAGTTAAAAGACAGATGGCAGAAGAGTAAAAGGAAGCAGGAGAGAAAAAATGCAGGAAGAAGAACTAACTGACTTGAGATTGGAGCTGGACCTTTACATATTTATCCAGCAAACTGCTATGTTCATACTTATCCCATGAGGTGATGTGTGCCAAATAAAAAACATAAACTGATGTACAGAAATTCCTCAGGGCATCTCTCATCAGGGATGCTGAATCTCTGTGATCAGCATGCTCCATGACCAGGATGTGACCACTGTAGCTGGCAATCACCTCCACAGGCAACTGACACATCAGCTTGCAGTCATTCTCCTTGCTCTCAGATTAGGGGAAAAGGGAGCTCTTGCTACACACAGCTATAACCCATACATGGTTTCACTCATTCTATGGGGTTCCCTGTTTTCTCTCTCCTCCTTTCAAAGCCTGGCTCCAAAAGAGAACAGCATCTCAGCAAGTCCCCTCAGGATTTCCCCACCAAACCATGATGCCATTGTGCATGTTCATAATTTCTCTGAAGAGTAAGAACTGTTTGAGATTAATGTATCAGAAAATCACAAATAACACCATATTATTACATTATTTAAATATCATTATATCTAGATTTCTTTCTCATTTTAACTCAAAGGAATAAAACTCATAGTCCTTTACCCATACAGACACTTGCATTTTTTTCCTGAGTTGCTGTATTTAATTTTGGAACTAAGAGAGTTCCTAATTCCTACCACTCTTCCAAAATCTATCTTAAAATCCTCCACCACTTGTTCATTTTACTTCCTCTATCCCCCTTGAAATTCTTCTCGGTCTTCTCTAATCCAAACAATTAGCAGCTATTCATTATCAATTCTCTCATCAGAGATAATGCACTTTCCAGATAATTAATATCAACCTTAACACCTTAAAATCCATCAAGCTCTAAAAAGGTTGTATGCAAATAATTTAAATTACTGAAGCCATCATACTGCCTTAACATACGCTAGAAAAAGAATCAGTTGGAAACTACAATTTCTCTTTTAATAGCAGTATTTTGCAAACGGGATTGGATCTCAATCCAAGAATTAAAATCCAAATCTTTGAAGAGTAACCCTGAAAGCATACAGGTGACCATAAGCACACACTATTAAAACAATGGGTTTCCATGTAATTATATTTTTAGTAAAAAACTGCAAAGAACAAAGATCTCCAGCAGTAATTTTGTCCAGAATCATAATAAATAGAGCAAGCAGAGCCCCCAAGAGGCCATATAGATCATTCTGTTGCTTCTTGTGTTTTGCAACTCTTTTGCATGCTCAAAACTCAACTCTTGTGTTTCCTCATCCTCTTTTTTTTTTCTCCCTTGGTTAACTAGTGAGTTAACCAGACAGTCTATTCACTGTTTATACTCTCTGCTCTTCCCCACACACTCTGTGGTGTGTTGCCTCAAACTGGCTCCACTCTTGATGATATCTCTATCTCCCACAGCTGGATAGAGAAGAAAACCATTTTTTGTCACAGACATTGCTTTAGTTGTGCCCATTGCTTATTACAGTAGAATGATACTGCTGACTTAGTCAAACTAGCTAGAAACTTCATGTCCTTTCCCTCAAAACTTGCCACTTGTTCTCCAAAAAGAACTTCTGTAGCTGATAACCACTGCTTAAATGGGAGAATGCACTTATCCATATTACATTAATACAGTGTCATCAATTATTTTTTCTTATGATTTTCCAAGAATATTTCAAATTCAAGCCCTGTCCTCTAATGTGTTTACACCTTTAGCAAGCATAATCTTTATTCAATTATTTATGTCTTTCTTATGGGCCTAAAAATGCTCTGGAAATACCAATTCTTTTGAGTACAGTCAAGCAATGAGTTTTACCTTCTAATAGTTTAACATAGAATATGCTTCCCTACCTTATTTATGAAGATGTTAAAAGAGACAGACGTCTCTTACTGCATTGAAGATGAATGACTTCTATGGCTTTGTACTAACAACAAGGCCTCTTAATCTGTCAAAAAGGAAATTAACTAGTTTATAACAAATCTGTGTTGTCTGGTACTGGTTTCTTTGCAACCATCCAGGTGCTTGCAAATACTCTGATTATTTTTAAACATTGAATATGAGTGGTTTGATCTAGAATTTTTGACCTTGGCTGTCCCTTCCACCCCTGTGTTTCTCTCCTCGAGTATTGGAATACTTCCACCCTCCATCTTTGGAAGATAAAATCCTTCAAGACAACAGCTACGAGTTTTGAAAAGGCATTAAGTCATTCCTTTCAGCTGATCATGCCCAACGTATGACATGTCATCTGCCTTCCCATTGCCATGTCTTACACTTTGCTAATTGCCACTGCCATAAAAATTAAAGGTATTTTCTAGGTTATGCACATTTTAAACTCTGAATCTACCAATATCTGTTCTTAATGGATTTTTGATTTTGAGAAACAAAACTAAGTAATGGACTTTGAGATTAATTCTGCTCTTTCCATTTAACATTAATTACTCCCCTTACTGTCTTCCTGCATATTCAATAAAAGAGGTACTCAGAGACATGGAATAAGACAAAGGAGGCTGAATTTTCTAATCTTTAGATCAATTTAGGGCCATGAAAAATATTTGAGGGTTTGGTTTTTTGTTTTTCTGAGAAGAGTTACTGCAGTAGTTTCTCCCTTTTTTAGGGATGAAGCACAGTTAGAAGAATTATCCAAACAGAGCCATTATGCCTAATATGCTAAGACATTTTTGAGGCTGACAGGGGCCTTATGGTTCTCTCCTTCCTGATTTCCTGACCAAAAGGAGATCAGCCTTTGCACCTTCCACCACGTTCCTGACAATCATCACTACAACCTCACATTCTTTTTTTTTCCCCAGTAATGATTCCAAAAGACATTGGAAGGAAATAACTGCTGGCATGACTGGATACTTAGTAAAGCAGAACTGGGGGACGATGTACTACAAAGACTCTTGCACTGGAACCTAAACCTGGATCCTTGGCCCTTAAAGTTATATGGCCTGTGACACACCAGTGCCATTTAGTTTTACTTAAAGAGAAAAATATCAAGTACAGTAAACTTATGAACAGGGACAAAGATGATATTGCACTGCAATGTCAGAAAATGCTTTTAAAAACATCTGATATCCATGAAAAATTCAAAGAGCAAGCTTATAATTTAGGGTTCGTTTTCAGTGAATAGAGAATTTGAGGTGGTGTGCAAAGTAACGGCTGAGTCTGTGGAAATCATTATGCAAAAAACTACACTAGCCATTTTTTCTTTGGTATTTATGATCACAGAATCATAGACTTGTAGAATGGGTTGGGCTGGAAGGGAGCATAATGATCAACTCCTCTGTCATGCACAGGGACACCTTCCACTAGACCAGGTTGCTCAAAGTCCCATCCAACCTGGTGAACATTTCCAGGGATGGGACACCCACAGCTTCACTGGGCAACCAGTCCCCATGCCTCATCACACCCACAGTAAAAAATTCTTTCCCAGACCTACTCTGAGCCCTCTCTTGTCCATTTGCAGCCATTCCACCTTGTCTATCACTACATGCTCACGTTTAAAGGCCTTCACCAGCTTTTTTGAGGGCACTCTCTAGGTATTGGAAGTCTGCTAGGATAATCTCTGAATGCATTTATTATATGCAAATAATCACTTTCTAGTTTACTTGAAGAGTTATTTATGGTCTCTGCATTTACTGCTCCCTTTGGATATTTAATGCTTTTTGATTATGGTGTGGAAGTGGTCCTTTAGCCATATAGATTTTCCTTACTGAATGGATGACTGAAACATGTAATCTGAATTTTCTAACCTTCAAGCAAAACAGAAGCTTTTAAAATTAAAAAAAAAAAAAGACAAAAAACCCAAGACAAGTGATACAAATTTAGATTATTCTAAGATTTTTTGCCATTGCTGTGATACAAAAACAAAACACAGCTGATCTGCATTAACATGAATTAGTAAATCCTTATTAGTTTTAATAAAACCCCTCTCTATGTCTCATAGAGTTACCTGCCAAGTACTAACAGTACTCTTACATTCCTGAGACATGCAAGAGATATGTATTTTGGTATGTATGTGCCATGTATGTAGAATTTATGAACATCATTTGGGATTTCAGAAAGCTAATTTCAAAAGCAGAAGGATGAATAATCAAGATTTAAAAAGCACAATCTGTGCTTCTTGCACTTTGGATTGTATCCTGATTTCTAAACTACATCTAAACTACAAGAGAACTTCACCCTGCCAGAGGACCTCAAACATTTCACTATTTTTTAAAATTTTACAGAAGTGTGGATGATACCTTCTAGCATTCTAACATTCTCATGTTTAAAATTGTATACAAAATACATTTTCAAAGGAGTATTTTTAATAAAACCAGAGGAGAAAAACCTATAGAGTCTTCTACATTACACTTACACCTACCTGTCCTTTATATTTTCTTTTGATATGGTATAAACTAGTAGTCCTGTAATTTTATATCTTTTAGCTTGGAGAGTCAGATCCAGTGAAGTTAGAATTATTAATTCTTACCAAAATTCTTTTTAAATCCATCATTAAATCCATAATGTAAAATCAAACTCACATAATATCATTGTTGGAGGGACTGGATCGAAGGCAGCATCCTGTCAGAAGTTATAAAAAAGGTTAAGTGTGATAGTAAAATAGGAGAGCAATAGAGAAAAAAAGACTGAAAAGGGAAAATGAACATTATTGTTACTGCAAGATCTGAAAAATACTGTGAGGTTTAGAAGGTTTCTATGACCTGTAAATCTTTTCAATAAAAATAAAGTGAGTAGGGCACACTTGTTAACCTGTTAGCTACACATATTATGTGGTGCAGAAGTGTGAAACAACAAGAAATGAAATTTGTCTGTATTATCCTTTCAGGTTCCACCGAGGAACAAAGAGCCACAGAGGTAATACAGAGTATGGTAAAGATAGTTTACAGCAGTATATTACAGTTACAGATCATGCCACTGTCATTTAAAATGAAAGTATTAAAAGTCTAAACTTTAAAATGCTACACGGCCTGTAAAATACATGAGTTGCCTTTTCTGCAGACAGCAGAGATACTTTTCACTTTTTTGTAATACATAGCTCTGGCCTCACACAGGTTAATTACAACTTCTGAGGCCAGATAGCAAACACTTATTTTAAAATATTACTGTAATCTTTTCTGCTTGCCATAGAACTTATCCATCAGCTGAAAAGCTGCCTTATTTTTTAAGGAACTCTTTCAATCCATGTTGAAGTCAAAGTCAGACTGGCAATAAAAAGAAAAAAAAAGACTAGCTTGGGATCTTAGTAACATTTTAACCTTTGGTACCATCACAGTTGATGATGTGCTTCAAGGGTCTAGACTTAACATTGATTTCATTTTCCTCTCCTTTGAAAGAAGTGAGCAGGTAAAAGGTATCTTCTGACATGTTTGCCTAAAGTGTAAGGACTATTGCTGACAGCTTCATTCTTGAAGCACAATAGAATGCCTTGACTGCAGGAATAAAGCCTACCTGTGCATTACTTATTTGGAGTGAGCCTGAGGCTAAGGAGCAAACTTCTATAAGCTCTAAGAAACGACTCTAATCCTACTAACATCTATTTTCTAAAATAAAGACATTCTGCTAAAACCTTGCCTCTGGGAGCATGTGCTTTCAGAAATGCATACATTAAAAAAACAGGCCCCTGTCAAAACAAATCCTTCCTCTAAAAATGAGGCCGTCCAAACTATCACATTATCTGGGTAAAGACAGGAGAGAATGTGGAATTAGTAAAAAGCATCGGATTCCTCATTCATTACACCTACATTACACTTACATTCTAAAAAGGTAGAAGTTTGGAAGTGGAGGGAAGAGCAGAATAAGCAGTCAAGGAACAGAGGACAATGGGTAACAGACACAAAGTGCTGTGCCTTGTTTGGGAGGCATGGGATGAGTAAGTGTGAAGGGTGAGAGTAAAAATCCACAGAGCTGAAAGGAGTGGGATAAATGCTGACGGAGGTGGGCAAAAGGTATGAAAATTATTTGTATGGTAAATTAGATCTGCCCTCATAAGCCAGAGATAAGCATTGCCCAATTACACTGCCTCCCCTTACGTGACACCCTGAGACTTTGCTTCAGGTAGTGAAACATGTCCATGAGTTCAGGTTAAAAATATCTCCCCAATGCATTGTTGAATCCTGAAGTGTTTCCTTTATGGTAAGTGACTAATAGGCATAAAAGCATTTAATGAAAAAATATTAACAGTGCATAAATAGTGCATCAAAAAGCTATTGCAGAACTCTACAAGTGAGGAGTTAGCAGTATCATTAAGGGTTTCTTTAATGCAGTGTGACTTTGGAATAGGGTTGTAAAAATATTAAAAGGCAAATTATCTGCGACAAGTATTTGGTGATTTTCATTTCAGAAAAAAATTACACTATGTGTACAACACACAAGCTATTGTTAAACTATTTATAACAACAGACAATTCGATAAAGTAACTCAAAAGATCTGGAAAGAACAAGAAATCATAACTGAACTGCAAGTACTTGAAATGTGCAAAAGCTGCAAGCTCCCAAATTCCCTTAACTTCTTAGCTAAGTGATACCATAGCCAAATGTTTCATCAATCTGCAAGGTCCATATTTATCACCTTTATTGTAGAAGTCTGCCTTTCCTTTGTACATCAAACCACAGGAGAGGCAAGGCCTAGGACATAGTAAGACATAATGAAATGATTCAGAGATGATGAAATCATATACAAGATTTTTTAAAAAATTCTCTGAGAGTGATTCGAAACATACCAAAGAACCAGTCCAAATCTAACAGTCCTCAGACTGGAAATTTGAACAGTTTGTGAAGAATGAGAAAGTAAAGCTTAAAATCCTTATCAATATCACAATTAACAAACCAGCTAAAATGTTCTTTTCTTTTTGCAGTTAAGTTGCTGCAGTCAAGGCTAATGGCATGCTGTGTAGAGAATGCTTTAGAGTATGATTTTTGAAAGATTTTTAATTTTCATTTACAAGAATGCAACTTCTACACACAAAGAGAGAATGAAGGGACATTTCTTAAAAAATGTAAATTAATATAATTTACACATTTTCTTTCTCCAAAATAGAAGCTAAAAAACTGTTGCATAAATTAAACATGTAAATATAAAATAATTAAAAAGGCTAGTTCATACCCAGTCATATCAGTCTGAAATAGGATGCTTATGTTACTGCTACTTTCTGCAGACAAAGAAAAAGTCATTCTTTTCTCCCATTAAAAGCTCTATGGGAGGAATGAAAGACTTGGGAGTGAGAGGAGTTTTTGAATATTTTTCTATTAATTAGAATTAAATAAAACAAATTTTCTTACCTGAGATCTATTCAAAGACGAAAAAAAAATCTGCACATATTATTAGTACTACCATCTAATTCTCAAGTGTCATTTCTACACACTAACTAAAATACTGTATGCAATGCAGTAGGATGTATGACAGAACTGGAGAAGTTTCCTCTAACTGCAAGCTGGAAAAGCCTAAGGCTCATGAGCTTAGCTTAATACACAAATACATTTGCATATTTGTAAAAAGACTTGTCCAAATTTATTGAGACGCTGGTCTTCTACTCACTGAAAGAGGATACCACGAGCACATATATCCAGACACTAAAACAGAATACATCTAAAACAGAAGCAACACAATTAATATCAATAATTTTAGGTAGCATCTTGCCTCAAAAAGTCCAAGTATATATGGCATAGAATCACAGAATCATTTAGGTTAGAAAGACCCCTTAAGATCAACAAGTTTAGCCATTAACCCAGGACCACCAAGTCCAACACCTAGCCATGTTGCTAAGTGCCATTTCAATACCTCAGGAGACGGTGACTCAGCCACTTCTCTGGGCAGCCTGTTCCACTGCTTTGAAAATGTCTCAGTGAAGAAATTGTTTATAATATCCAATCTAAACCTCCTCTGGCCCAACTTAAGGCTATTTCCCCTTATCCTATCACTTGCTACCTGGGAAGAGAAATCTACAGCCACCCCAATACAACCACATTTCAGGCAGCTGTAGAGAGTGGTAAGGGCCCTTCTGCGACTCCTTTTCTCCAGGCTAAATAACCCCAGTTACCCCAGCCACTCCTCACACGGCTTGTGGTCTAGATGCTAAGCACCATATAACATTTCCATTTGCTTCAATCCAGAAAGTCTGAGGGACAGGAGAAGAGAAGTAAATGGGTAATGAGGAAGAATAAAAGATAAATAAAGATAATGATAATATAAAGAAACCTAAGGTAAGCAGGGACAGGTCCTCATGAAAAAGAGGTCATAGAAGCAAAAGAAATCAGAGACAAAAAGTACTTTTTAATATGCAACACTGAATTGCTTAGGGCAATAATCTCAATGTGCATTATTATCAGGTTTCTTCCTCATATACCTTATTTTGTAGACTATTAGTATTTTCAATTTTTAAATAAGAGCTAGGATAGTAATGAGCCTGATCCAAATCTTACTGAAGTAAAGCTCTCTGTCAAGGTGGAACCAATCTATGTGATTTGTAGGATGCTGACACTCTCAACTGGGTCTTCAGATTGAGAAAAATTTGCCTCTCTAAATATCATGGGTGTAATGTTTATACTTAAAAAGGAGGAATTTATCAGGCCTTATTTCAGATAAAATAGTGTCTGTGCAACAGACTGTGGTGAGGCCATCACTTCTCTTAATAACACATCCATGAACACCTAATAGACTTTGCCTATTTTTGAACATACAAGTTTGAAAAAAAAAAAAAAAAAACACAAGAAAAAAAAAACCAGCAACAACTAAATTATTGCTTTTCCATCTAATCCCAATCCAGTCAGTTTAAACAGAAAAATTATTAAAGCAGCATATCAAAATCTCTGATCTATTAATAGCTGTTCTATAAAATCTTCGCCAATACACTTCCATCATTAAACCACAAAAAGTTTACCCCTGAATTTCCTTCAAATGGCAATCTGGTCTCTGAACATGCTTCTCTGTAAGAATATAATCTGAACAGCGAGTTCAGATTATATTTTTACAAACCAATATGTCTTGGGGAATTTACCAGAGACCTATATAAGTAATCTGAAATGCAAGGCATGACAAGAAATAACCTGCAGAGTGCAGTCAGAAAAAACCAAGATCATCAGTAGCAGTGAGTTCCTGTCAGTCATTCTTGTCTACAGCTCCTGCAGGAGAGAGAATATTTGCTCAGATTGGCGCATTTATTTGCCCGCTGTGCTTGTTCTGCTATCCACCTGACAACGTGCGCAGAATGAGCGGCACAGGCAGATGCTGAGGAGCGCCAGCGCGGGGACGAGATGAGGGCTGTCGGTATTACCCTTCCAAATGGCCCGCCTGCCGAGCGCTGCGATTTCGTTCCTCCCGCCCGTGTCACGCTTCGGTAAGCGGCGCTCTCCGCAGCCCTGCGCTGCCGGGAGCCAGGCCCGTTCCCTGGCTCTGGAGGCAGCGCCGGCTCCGGCCCCGGGGGCTGCTGCCTCCCTCCAGCCGCTCTGGGGCTCAGGAGACAAATCCTTTGCTCCTCGCTGCGCCATCGACAACGCCTCTGAGGCAAGCGAATGGTCGCAATACACCCAGCCTGCAATTCCCACCAGGGTTTTGACAGCAGGCCAGCGGGAGCAATACACCACCTGCAGCTAAAGCAAAGGAGTTTGCTCTCTTTACATTTATAATTTATATAACGACAGAAAAATTGAACTGTATGATCAAACAGGTAATAGAAAACCTGCTAGTTTAGATACACAGTGATATACCGATTTCTTTTCTTTTTTCCCAGTTTAACATTCAGTAGTTGGATTAGCTTTTCCAAAACTTAACCAGTGCTCTGAGATGAGAGAAAAGTTCTCAAATGATGTGTCTTTGGAGAACAGTCATTCCTAGATGAACATACACAAATATTTCATCTAATGCCTAAACCTGATTCTACACTGTACTGTGTAAATCTTCCCTTCCCTTCCCTTCCCTTCCCTTCCCTTCCCTTCCCTTCCCTTCCCTTCCCTTCCCTTCCCTTCCCTTCCCTTCCCTTCCCTTCCCTTCCCTTCCCTTCCCTTCCCTTCCCTTCCCTTCCCTTCCCTTCCCTTCCCTTCCCTTCCCTTCCCTTCCCTTCCCTTCCCTCCCCTCCCCTCCCCTCCCCTCCCCTCCCCTCCCCTCCCCTCCCCTCCCCTCCCCTTCCTTTCCCTTCCCTTCCCTTCCCTTCCCTTCCCTTCCCTTCCCTTCCCTTCCCTTCCCTTCCCTTCCCTTCCCTTCCCTTCCCTTCCCTTCCCTTCCCTTCCCTTCCCTTCCCTTCCCTTCCCTTCCCTTCCCTTCCCTTCCCTTCCCTTCCCTTCCCTTCCCTTCCCTTCCCTTCCCTTCCCTTCCCTTCCCTTCCCTTCCCTTCCCTTCCCTTCCCTTCCCTTCCCTTCCCACACTAGAACAAAGTTGCTGGTGCAAGGTCAGGTAGAGGAGGCAGAGCTCTTGCTTGTGACTTTTCCTTGCTAGAAAAGGTTTCTGCAGGGTTTAGGGTATTTCAGTAAAGAAACTACCTTAAAAAGCATGCATTGACTTCTTCATTTGCCTTCCTTTGAGACAGTTCCCCAGGCCTATACCTGAGAATAAGGTTTCCAAAAAAATGTCGTGGAATGGTAGAAAGGTTTTGGTTGGCAGGGATCTTAAAGACTTCTAATTCCTGCCCCACTCCTGTGAACTGTGATACCTTCTATTAGACCAGGTTGATCAAAGCCCTATCCAACCTGGCCTTAAACATTTCCAAGGACAGGGTAACAGTAATTTCTCCATTTCAATGCCTCATTACCTTAATAGTAAAGAAATTCCTCTTAATATCTGATCTAAATACTTGCCCCCTTACAGTTTTCCAGCAATTACCCCTTGTCCTATCACTGCATGGCCTTGTAAAAAGTTCTTCTTCAATATCAATGTCATTATCACAATGTAATTTATAGTTATTAATTCAGTATTTCTGAATGATAAACAGCATCACAAAACCTGGTGATTCCTAAACCTATGAGGAATCTGTACTTGTTCTGTGTGGTCAGCTTTGTAACCCCTTCATGCTAATAAGCAGTAGGAAAAGCACCACTGGAAAAGCATTTTGAATAAGTAATGATCATTAATTTGTACTTTCCTAATAGGGAGCTGGAAACTGCCCACAGCACTAGAACCTTGCGCAGATATGAGTCAAATTTATGAACAGAAGATGGTACAGAAAATGCTACAAAATAAATTCTAAGAAAGCAACAAGTTCACTTTAACAATAACTCAGCTAGCCCTTATACAGTCTCCATGCTTACAATCTTCCTTAATTCCTTTGCTTCAGCCATGTATATTTATGCAACAACACAGTCTTTCACAGAAAGTTGATTTAAATAGGAGGAAAAATGGAATGCAATGAATAGATACAGGTACTTCATTCAGGCTCTTGGAGTTGATAAAAAATTCAGAGATACTGCTTGATACAGTACCATGAATATCCACTGTAATGGCTCTGTATAATTATGGTCCCCTCAATAAATATGAGATGCACTATAAAATTTACACCATAAGAATGTCTTAGCCCTTGCCTTTCTATAGTTTATGAGCACCACCCTTTAAGACCAAATAGCAGTTACTGACTGTGGGTGGATTAAAGCTTAAGCACTTTTTTTTAATATGAATGATAAAAGACTAATTTTTTTTCGTTTACATTGAAATGTTAAAATGCTAGTAAAATCATAAAATGTATTAAAATAGGGCATTTCATGAATAACAGAATCACAGCATCACAAAAAGGCAAGAAAATAATGCCTTCATTTTCCACATTCTGTTATAAAATCTATAAACTCTAAGCCTTCAGGGAGTATTAGATATCATTTACAGTATGAAAAGCATGAGTTTCAGATAAGGAAATTAATCAGCATGAGTCTTGTAGATCTGTTAACTACAGATAATAGTTACTGAAAGTTTTTAGGACCCAAAAATCAATAAATTAAATTTCCTCTCCCTTTGCAACATCTCCAGACTTTGTAAGACATAGCAGGACTCTCTTGAATGATTACTTGGGTCATTGTAAAAAAGCGACACTCCAATAAGCTGTTCAAATTGAAGAGTTTAAATTTAAACTTTACTACCAATTTGAATCAGTTGTAATTAATTTATATATTTAAAAGCCCTACCCCCTCACCACCTCTGTCAACACAAAACAACCACCTCTGTATACTAGTGTCTATTCAATCAAATACCCTTTATTCAATCAAATATCTATCAGTCTGTCTGTCTACCTATCACCATTAACCCTAAAAACAGCATATCAATTTTACTGGCCAGCTTTCAGACACTGACACAATTGCCAGGTATGTGCAGGCCTTCCTTGCCCATTGAAGCTGGGGCAGGTGATGCCACAGCCAGCAGGATCTTTGTGTGGGCAGACTGCAGAGGTCCTCATGTCCTTGTCACCAGGATGCTCATGTCACTTAGGGCCAACTTCCAGGTCTCTGGCTCTGGAAGACACTGCTGAGAGCCCAGAAAGTGAAAACAGGATACCAGAGTTTTTATCATCTCTGCTTCAGGGTCAGATCCAAGCAGCTTCAACCTGTGAGATCACATTTTCTAGCAGCTCTGACCGTAGCACTAGCATAAAGCAAGCTCTTGCACTTTAACATCTGAATATCAAACCAATAACTCAGGCTGTGGACTCATGCACTTAATTCAGAGTGATCTTGCTCATTTTTATTCCCCAGATGCTTCACTTTTCACACAGATGTACTGTCCTGTCACTTCAGTGGCCTAAAATTATTTATTATCTTGAAAACTGGAGTTATAAAATACAGTCATTCACCCTAAAGGAAAAAATTCATAGCATTTTTAGCAAGAAAGAGATCCATTCCCCTCATTTGGAGTCTATTTCACACATTATGTTCCACACTGGGCCTTGGCAGGATGAGATATGCCTGTGCTGCTGGAGATGCTGTCTTTCAGATAATGAGACATAAAGCCAAAATTGTCACTTACATCACTAAAATACCTCATAGCACTTCTTTAGATGCGTTTCCAGAACATAGAAAGAATTATACCATGAAAAAGAAGAACCAAATAAATACTCTTCTAAACTATAAAATTATTCTTATTAGTCTGCAGTAGTGGAAAACTACTATAGAGTGAGTAACTTGGATAACTCAAAGATAAGGCTCTGAAATAAAAATAAGTAAGAAAAAGAGCTTTGATTTTCAGTTGCTTCCACAGTAAAAACAGTGAACAGAACTTAGTGTAAATTTCATTAATTTCTCAAAGGGAAATTGAATTAGCCAAACAGAACCCTCAGTAGACTCTGACTTAAAAACTAACTAAAGACTCATAATGAGCTCTAGTAGGAGGTATGATGAAGTCAGCTGTTAAGGTAACCTGGTAAGCAGATGAAATTCTAATTTAATAAAATATTTTTTTTTCCAGAAGTAACAGAACACAAGACAGAGAGATGCCCACCAAATGGTACAGTCATTGAAAAGCACAGAGAAATATTATTGCACATCATTTTTGTCCCTTACATTTCTGAATTGACATTAGCAGATTTATTGATATAAGACAGGGCTGCCTACAGCTGCCAGAAAGTTGTCATCAGTCCATAATGTCTGGAATTAAGTGGTCCAGCTATACATTTTTTTCTCAACACTGTATAGTCTCCCATGACACAGGTTTTCTAGAGTAATTGCCTGTGGATACCAGAGTCTGTTGGAAGGAGCAGTCTCTCTTTACTTAAGGGGTCCCTATCATGGGACAAGACTGGACTGTTGTTCCAGATAGCAAAGAGGTCATTTCACAGTAATAGCAATGTCACACAGGCAAAAATAAGCATTAACAGCAAGATTTCCACAGAAGAACAGCATCCTATATAGCATCACAAATGGTATTGAGAAAATAGTACTGTCTCTGCTGTAAAAAAATGCTCATACTCCAATTTTCTCAGGTTTTTTACATTTTTTAATAAATTCAGGTTGATATATTAATCTGGTGTCTCCTATTTATTCTCCTTGCCTTCTAATAGGAGCAAATATCTTTTTCAGTCAAAAAGTACACTAAGCACTTTACTCTGTGATAGCACAAAGTCTTAAAAACATTTAATCACACAAACAAGTTGAGCATTGAATTTATACAAAGCAATGTATATACAAATATTTCTAAATATTCTGTTAGATGCATGAAGAGCCTGACAGGTTTCTCTGAACATTTTGTGATGCTAGTAGAAATGCATTCTTGACAAGACTGTAAAATGACATAAACATGTAACTACATATTGCAGTGACTACCATCATAAAATCATCACTTAGTGTGAAACAGAAAGATTTCACAGATTTTTTACAAGGTTACATCAAAATGCAACTGCTGAATACCAGGTCTACTAGCTACAGTTTTCCTTCTGTTACATTTATGATAGCAAATCCTGATAAAAAATTTTGGGGTTTGTGGTAAACTGTGTAAGCTAATGGAAACAAGTATGAAGCCTTTAATGAGAAGATCTGAACATCTGCTGACTTAACACAGTCTAGACATAGGTTGTAGCATTCTCTCAATTTTCTAGAACATCCACACTTGGCAGCAGTAGTTCACAGAATGCTTGCTGTGCTCCTATGCCAGACAGGGAGCCAACAGAACAGAGGAGTTACTTCTGAACTTACATTTAAATTCCTAAATGCTCATGAGAAAACCTAGAACATTTTCCCTAGTGGAAAACTATTATTATTTCTGATGTCTACTGTTTTTTTATGAAAACATAAAGTCCTTTCCTGCTCTTCTCTCAGTTGTGAATACTGCAGCATCACAAGAAATAAATTTATATAAAATAATTTTCTGACAGAAGGCTTCATCTTAGAAAATGGATTCCATGATGGCTTTGACAAGCATTTACTAAAAGCAACTGTACAGTAACGTCACACACAGTACTTACCATCCTAGCTGTATGAAAAGTACAGGCACACAGGCAGTCTCTAAGTGCACTTAGCAAGACTTCTGGAAACATATAACTCAAAAGCTACTGTGGAAATCTTGTAGGATTCATATATTCACTTTAGATTTGCAGATCTGTCTCAGATCATTAACAGTGCATCCAGTCATCAAGGCTTGGGCCCATATTTTCAAATCACCAGAAATTTATTTTTGTTACCACATCAAGCCATCTCCTCAGATAGCGTAAATTATTACAGTGCATTTAAAGTCATACATGCATGACAGTCTGGATATGTGCAGTGTACCTGCTGTACTATGTGTATGCTATTACTACCACAGGTACAAAGCACACTTCCCTGCTTTATCAGGTCTTATTTGAACGCACAATAATGTTTTTAATTGGATATTCTACAGGGACTGTGGCAGCTAAACAGTCCACTGTTGTGTGAGGATGCTCTTTACATCACTATTCATGGAGTCACTGAATTTATATCTAAACACACACCCTTTGGATTTGGCTATTAATTCCAGACATTTTTACAGTGAAGAATCTTCACACAAAAAAAAAAAAAAAAAAAGGCCAAGGCACCTGGAAGGTCTGCCTGTTAGGAATGATGGAGATATCAGTAGATCTTACTCGTGGGATGGATTGGGGTCATGAGCATGCCAATTATGCACAGACGCTCTGGCATAATCTTTGGCTCCTTTAAGTCTCTTCTGTCCATGGTGTTCACTGAAGATGTGTTGCAGCTGGTGCACAGGGAACTGGAGATCATCGCTGTGACACTGACGTTTGCTGAGAGATTTAGCTATTTTACCTCACAAATGGAGACACTGATGATTTGGGAAATGAGATGAAGACTGAACATAAAATTAGCATCATAGTGACAAAGGAACATGTTAGGAATATTTCAGAAGTCACTGAAGTTGCTAATTTGTGGTAACATATCTCCTTTTGCTATTATACTGGAACAAATACAGGATCACTATTTGTAAATTAATATTTGGGAAAAGAGAAGTATGAGTCATATTTGAATTTATGCATTGTGGGAGATAGCTAAAGGTGAAATATGTATATAACAATGTTGTCATTTCTTTGTTCCTCGTGAAAGGGCATTTTGTCCATGTACACCCCTGCTATTTACTGTATTTGCAGACTGTTCTTTATTTCTTGCCCTCTCACTGTCTCCATCTCTACCATCATTGCTACATATTTCTGAAAATCTATACAACAGTGTCCAATTAATATGTATGGTTTTCTACTGAAGGTGAGTAACTCTACTGATTGTTTGAAAGAATGTAAAAAATATAAAGCAAAGCCTTTCTACCCTGTTGCCTACTGACAAAGTACAGGCACAACCTTTTTTGTGCATCAGTCTTCATCCTTTAGAAGACCCACCAAAGTCACTTAGGACTACATATATAAGTCCTAAAGTGAGATGTGATCAATCCAAGGGAAAAAGTGGGAAAAGGAACACATTTCTGAAGCTTGCTCCATCATCAATCTCAATGGAAATGATTGTCAAATCTGACAAAACTGGGGGAGACATTTTTACCATGGGAACAGGCAGAACATGACAGATGGCAAGGTATGAGAGTCTTTTAGTGAGAGACTGTCTTAGTACTGACAGATTCCATGACTGAATGTGTTGTGAGGAACAGCCAGCTTGAGCAGTCAGCTTGAGGGAACTGCACTGTGTTTTGCCTGCTAAAATAGTCTATTTGTCTTTTTTTGTGTGTGCACGTCTCAACCAAATCAAAGCTATGAAGTAGTATATGGGATAAGCAGGAATATTCTGAGCAGCTGATCCACCATGGAAAATTCTGGATCTGCAAGTTATTTAACCACTACTGAAAAATTATTATGCTTCCCAGGACAGTCCTTTAAGTGATAAAAAACACTCATCAGCATCAATAAGCTGCAACCACTTAGCACAAGTGAGCAGATGAATTTTTTTTCTTGGAAATTAATAACTTGTTTTTGAATTCTTATCAGTTAGCAACAGAGAGCCCCACAACATGAAGGAATTATTACAATGCCAAAACTTCACCATAATCACCACCAAGCATCATTAATCTGCTAAATCTTCAGAATGCAAAAAGATCAGTAATTGTGTTTAAAATTTTTTAGCTATATGAGTAGCAAATGACCTCTAGGTCACACTTTCAGAGGATGACCAAAGAGATTATGAACTCTGTTTTACAACAGAGTTTCATTTTAATCAGACAGATTAAAATTAATTAATAGGATTAACTCATCACCACCAGGAAATTTATGTTCAGGGGAAGGATGGACACAAAGTATACCTTATGAATTATAAACCTATAGTTCACTACAGTCTTTACTTAACTTGGTCTTTCAAAGCATCATTTGTAAGTGCTTAATACAAAAGTGAAGGACTAATTGCAAACGTAGGACTAACATTTCAACAAGCCACACATGTACAGTCTAAATGAAACTGTTCATGAATGTGGCAACAATTTAGCCATGTTTATCACTTGACCTCATCCTCTAAGGTATGTAAATAAAATATGCCTCAATTTATATAAAATTTGAGCAATCTGGTTAGCTGGATGTCCTTTTCCAATTTTTAGTTTGCATTCTGTAATTAAATGTTACTGCCCATCTAGCAAAAATGCCTCTTCTATTAAGTTCAAAATTGCCAGAATTTCTCCCACATATTCTATATAATTTACAGAAATTTGGCTATATTACATGTCTCTTTGTATATACGCTTCATATGTACCTCTCACTCTCAAAATTGTATACACTGAAAAAAACAAAGTGAATTGCTAGTAAAAGAAAGTACATCATCAGAGCAAATGGAACTAAATATTCCTATTTTGTTTCAGAGAATTTATAAAAGTTGTTCAGACACCTATACTTGGAATTGCCAACACTATTTCACAATAACTCAGTCACAGAGCAGTGTCAGAACAGTCCAACTGCTGCTTGTGTTCACAGGCCTCACCATTTTTCTCTATCCCTATTTTTTTTTTTCTTTTCCTACAAGAGAAGAGTCTGGTATTAATACAGAAAGTCAGAACAGCACGAATTTTACACACATCCTTCATGTTATTCAAACAGGTTTCTTTCTCCTATGGTTGTCCATGCTAAGTGCTCACTAGCTATGCTATTTAACAGTCCAACAGTTTGCTTTAGTTTGCTAATCCATATTATCTTCCACAAGATGCCTACAGGATCCCATTACATACACCTTCCAGAGAACATCCCTGGCTAGCCCATCAGGCCAAGATTCTAATGTCTGTGCTGTAGCATTACAGTAATCATCTACAGAAAGTATTAGAATACAGATCAATACTGGATCTTACAGAACTCTTACATGGTGATCAACATGACAATGTAACGTGTAGAGATCAGAAGACTTTTAAGCATAACATCATCTTCATTAGGTATTTTTACCTGTTAAGAGAGCAAAACAATTTAGGTTTGGAATCTAATCTTCAAATATAAATAATTTTAGATGTAAAAGGAAAAACAAAACTGTAGTTGAAAATAATGTAGAAGAAAAACAGAGATAGAATATTATCAATTAAAGGTAACTTAAGTTATGCAAATACACACATTCTGAACTTCATGGTATCCAAGAAAAAAGGCCTGAAGTTACCCCTTCCTCATCAGAAAAACGATTCCATCATCATACTTGATGAAAGGACAAAATATGGTCAAAAGTGGTCATGGGCTCTTGATCTGTCCTCATATTGGTCCAGATTCACAAAGGAGAAAGAAAATCAGCAGGGTAAGTGCACTTCATCTTGGAAGGACAGAGAGAGAGCTACAGAAAAAGAAGGAGAGTTACCTGGGTTCTTCCACTCACTATGGTCAGGATGTAAAGAAAGAGTTTTCTGCTTCCCACAGCAGCAGTCATGAGCTGTTTGCAGGGTGTGTCAGGTGGGTCAATCAGCCTTTTGTTTTTTCATCCTGGAAGCACAAGCTACTTTGCCCATCTATGGGCTTTTCAGATTCATCGTTTGCCATTCTGAATCATGGCACATACCTGAGCACAGGTAATGACTTGCTTGTTAGCCTCAACCTTCTCACAGTGGAAGGAGGCAGGAAGAAAGAAGAAAAAAACAAAAACAAGGGGAAAAAATCCCAGCTACAGTTTAGAAAATGTGCTAGAGTTAAGTCATAAAGCATGAATAGAAAAGGTATATTACAAGTCATTACTCATTAATAGGAATGAATGTATTATTTGGGTTTATTTTCCAAGCAAACTGAGGTGAAACCTGCATAACAGAGGGGTAATTGTCAGAGGATAGATGAATAAAGCATCTAAGCTCAGAGAAGAACTTGCTGAAGAAGGTAAATGTCACTGATGCTGTGTTCCGAGCAAACATCTGCTATTGAGCGCTTGGTGTTCGGCCTGAAGGCCTGCTTTTGTTTTCTCAGGCTCCCTAAAGCTCGGGCCGAGGTGGGCAGGGATCCAGGGCAGCCTGAAGCACGGAGCTGTCGGATGCAATGCACTGACTGGGCTGTCAGCTCTCTCCCAAGGAAACTCGCAGGGATGGAGGCAGGGCTGGCTGCCGTGGCAGAGCTGTGCTGGAACGGATCCCGCAGCAGGGGCTGAACGGGTGGGAAGGGAGGGAAGGGAGGGAAGGGTGGGAAGGGTGGGAAGGGAGGGAAGGGAGGGAAGGGTGGGAAGGGAGGGAAGGGAGGGAAGGGAGGGAGGCTCGGCCCAGCACTGCCTGGGACCGCGGCACCCCAGGGGAGCCATTGTCCCAGGCCTTTCTACAGCCCTGCTTAGGAGCATGCATCTTCACAACAGCTGTGACAATTCACTGTCCTCTGCCCCGGCCGAGGGATAATGGAGGGCCAAAGGAAGTTTTCTGAGGCACCAATGAAGGCATATAAGCAGAGAGAATCTAGGTATTAAAGGTACATGGAATTTGTCTCCTGGGAGGTAAGTTCTGCCTTGCTTTAGGACGGGCCACACTGTCTCCATCATTAAGATAGAGCTGCCTTGCAGGAGGAAAGGGGGAGCCTGAGTGGTGAAGAACAGGCTGACAGGGCACACCAGAGGATCCACCTGGAAGCAACCTGCTAATTCCTGCAGAAGAACACGCAGCAAGAGCAGAGAGAGCATGAAAAACCATCTGAGTCCTGAGAGAAGTCAGGGAGTAGCTGTGCTTCAAGCATCCCTTCTGCCTGCTTCACAGGAATGCTGCCTTGCATTCCCAGTGTCTTGCTCAGTGCAAGCCACCGATTTGTCCTTAGCTCCTAAGAAGGACTCTGGGGTTTTGAAGGGGTGTATCTTTCAGCCTTTGCATCCAGGTCCAGCTCCCAAAACTATCAGCAGCAGGGAGACGAACTGTGTCTCTCACCAATACTGCTGTTCTGCATGCAGGGGAGGGCAAAGCTGGATCCCTATTCATGACTGGCAAGCAGCTCAACAGATCTGCCAAACACTGTCCTCAGGTAGCACTCAGTTACAGAATAGCTATTAAATTATATAATACTTCTTTATCAAAAGGTAGCAAAATTATTATTCTGAATATATAAAGAATTCATTATAACATGTCACTTTCTACAGTCTTTTTTTCCTTTTTTGCAACAGGAATGAAAATGAAACAAAAATGCTAGTTTCATGTTCTTTTCTTCACAATACTTTATAATTAAAAAATGAATATCAAATGCAATTTAATTTAATGCAATTGTTGCAAATTGCACTGTAAATGCTTTAAAATTAAATAATCACACCTAAATGTCATATGATTACTTACATTTCTCATCTAACAAATTTATACCACATTCCTTAAGTATATCCTCTCATACTAACTCCAAAATGCACATATTTACCTAACTATTCACTTTTATTTACCTTCTGCTTTGAAATTATTAATTAAAGTAAAAACAAATATTGGACATTGGAATAATGATTTCAGAAAAAAAAAGTGCTATTTTCAGACTTTAAATCCAGAACTTCAGAGAGGTGCTTTTATTCCTAATTGAAATATTGTTGTAAAATTGATATAAAAATAAGAGGAACAGTATTCCCTTTTTTAATCCTTGAAACCAATAGTGGCAAGAGTGGAAGAGTACCACTGTATTTAAGAAAATGCATATTTTACTGGCAGTAGACATCCAGGTAAGCACAAAATAGACCTTGCAACTTTAAACAAATGTAGACAATCACTGCAAGAGGGATCACAGCCATTACATATTCTGCTCTATAAATCATGGCACAATCACCCATGTCCTAAATGAATTTCTGAACACACAGACTCTTACTTTACAAGTAATCTATTGCATTTTGATAGTTGTACATGGTGGTTCATTTTTTTACATCATTTCTAGCTCTCTGTGAAAACTCATCTGTGCTTCTTCTGTGTAGAAAAACAAAAACTGTAATCAGACTGCTATTTCTGTCAATACCCTCTCAAAACTATGAGAGAGATCTTACAAATTTTTGAGTTTCATTCAAAACTCATATTCATTAGAATAAATGAGTAAAAACAATAACAGAAAAGAGAATTTTAAAAGGTTAACTGATACAAGAAAAATATTAAAAATTAACCCTTCTGTCTGCCTTTGTGTGGTACTGGAATATGAAATGGCAAGTTGTAAATGCAACGCTTGTGCACAGCACATGTTTGTCCCTCCTGCCACCAGATGAGCTATCAGAGGAATAAGGCAGAGAAGTTCTATTTCACTCATGCAGAACCTTGCTCATTAGTCATAAAAAAACCATCTAAATGCATCTCCAACACCAAATACAGGCATACATATGGGCTATGAGGCAGCATAAACACATACTTACTTTCTATTCTCCTCATAATTTAGTAGCCTCTATGACTCAAATCACTCAGAGGCTAGCATATACAAATAGCTAATTTGAGGAGTTTGGCTTTGAACTTGAGAGAATTTTACTTGGTTTGGCTAGATATTCCAAGTAGAGAAGAAGAACTATACACATCAGTATAACAGCAAATGTGCATTATTGAAAATTTAAATAGTACTGTTGGGACTCCTCACTGATTAAACTTAGCAGATTGATACCTCCTCAAATTTGAATCTTGATCTATCGCTCAGGCCTTTATGATGTCAAGAATGCTGAGGTAAGCTCAGCACTTTTATGCTTTTATTTTCAAAAAACTTTTTATTTTATAATCCTTTGTAAAAAGACAGGTGCAGAGACTAACATTTATATTATCTACCTTCTGAACAGATTTACTAAGACAGCAAAAATAAGCTTACTAATGTTCTGCTTTTACAACTTCTATCAGAACATTATTGCATAAATTACAAAATGTAATGCTGAACAGCCTTCCAGAATCAAAAAGGAAAACAAATCAATAGCAAGTAAACGAACTACCTCCTCATGTATGTATATACATGTAAATAAATGCATACTGTTTATGCTACTCTAAAGATCAATAACAAATTTAGCACACATGAATAGTGGAATATGTATGTAATAACAACACTGTCAAAGGGAAATGATTGATCACATATACATAGACTAAAATCCAAGCACAGTATTTTGAAATATCACAAAATTATAACAGCATCCTGAGGTCTACTCTGGCTTGATATAAGTAAATTAAATATCAAAAATAATACTCTCAATGTACACAAATATAGTACTGTGGGACTGGACAACTTGGATCAATTTAATATACTAATGAATGCACTAATAAAGCTAACCTTTCAGAAAAAGTAGTAAAAAAATTTAAAACTTCTTAAAATGAACATAGGTGTTAAATGCTAATCTTATAAATCCCTAAAAATCATTATTGGTGGATTTAGAGCAGGTCTTTAGATCAGGCTTACAAATTATCCTGGCATCCTTCCTTCCCCCACTTTCCTCCCTAGTTAGTCTTGTCATTGTGTTGACAATGACAGCACACCTTGCTACTCTCCTTCCAAGGAGAGTAATCATTCCCTGTTGTGTCAGTAAATTGCACATTTCTTTTTTATAAACCTAGCATGCTTTACACCTTCTCATTTTATCTCTGACTCCATCGCAAAAGTCTCCTTACAGCTTAGCAAAACTCCAGCACAATCTAGGAGCAAAGGAGTACACACTCAGTCCTGTGTCACTGCAGACACTGTCACTGTGACAGACACCTCTGCATCAAACACTGCCCTGAATGCAGTGAGCTCACTGCCCAAAAAAGGAAAAGAGTCTAGGGGAGGAGAGGTGCAGAGTCTGACAGATCTCTGCTCAGGCTGCCCTGCTTCCCTGACTGAGGAGAAGGAATCTGGGTTTTTCTGCCTCCTGTCCTAGAGGATTTCCCCAGCTCAGATAATCCTTTACATGCCATGGCTACTGCCCAGTGATGGGGGCAGAAAATGTTCCTGTATGACCCACGTGAAGAAGTTTATTTTATCAATATTCTTGCACCAGTAGCTTTGTCTCAGCCATCGCTCTGACCAAACCTATGACTTCATGTTAGGTGATCTCCCAGATATCCTTCCTCATGCAAATCTTACTGGCAAGCACAGTTAAAGAAAAAAAATATTCACAGAGTTTTGCTATAACTCTGTTAATATCCATCTCCACTTTCATCAACATCTGCTGCTTATTTCTATTTTGACTGATTCACTGAATGCTTTTCTGAAAGGTACATAAAAGCACAAGTATGAAGCAGAACCTTCATAAAGAGAGTTTAAAATATAATCTCTTTTCTTTATCAAGGACTTTCAAAAAATCTAACAGTTCTCCATCATATATTCAATTACTTTATAAAGAGCTATTACAGGGCCAGCAATATCATGGCTACAATTGCTCTGAGTCAGAAACTGAAGTTGCATCTGCTATAATGAATAAAAAAGATGGATCTACAGGGAACTGTCATCATAATCAAAAGGAAATATACATTTCTTTGCAAGGTCATAACTAGATAAAATCATCATCAGTGCAAACTTTAATACTGGAAGAAAAGATTTCCTTTTATAGCTTATCTGAGGAAGACTATAGAAAATGAAGTAAAGTTTCTTAAAGTTCTTCATAGTATCTCTAAAGGTTTTCATTTTTGAGATGACCCATTAACCAACAGATGTACCACTATGTAATTTGAGATGAAAACTAGGCAGGTGTGATGAACAAAATTATAAACACCATTCAAAAACTGTAAAGTTTATTAAAAGTGACCAATCTCATATCTATAACAATAACAGTTTTCATTCATTAGTTCAATGGAAATACTCTATGTAGTATTTGAAAAACAGATTAATTGTGTCTGGACCAAGGGGGATGTCTTTGACATAACTTTAAAATGCACAGGCTATATTTTTATTTCTTAAGCAATTCCTAATGGTTATCTCCCATACTTTAATGTAGTGTTCGGTGTCATAGGCTAGGAAAGTATTTTTTACTCTACAAATCACAGAAAAAACTGTCTGTGTTTAAACATGACAGTTAGAAGATACTTCTTGAAATGTCTGAGCTAATTACAGAAGGGCTATTGTTTCCTGACCATGAATACAGGACACTTAGTTATTTCATTTGTCCCTTGAGTAGGAAACTTTCTTACCAAACTTCTCTACAAAAACAGGAGCACTTTTTAACAGATAATTTCAGTGACACATATTGTTTCTCATAGCAGAAAGAAAACCATGACAACACCTCAAGGGTTATTTGACACCATATGGGTGAAATTTTTAACTGTAATTTAATATTACTCACCTATTACAAAACTTACCCTCCATAAACTAAGACCAAGCTAAGGTAAGCTTAAGCTAAGATAAAAACAAGCCAGTAAATAAATCAGCACCACAAATAAACCATCATCACTGTTCCTTGAACTATCCAGAAGATCAGTATAGCCCCTAGAGTCCCTCACTTTATTCAAACAGAATTTTATAATACAGTTAACATACTCAAAATGAATGTCCATGACCAATTCATCTAACAAAAGGACTTTTCCAAGAGTATATCAAATCACATGACCTATTGCTAAATACTAATTTTTTTGCTTCACTCTGTAACTAAGAAGTAAATTTATTCTCCTAGGTTTATGATACTTTCCTTTCTTCTTTTTCTGGAGATATTTTGCATTCATATTATTACAAGTGAACCTTTCTTGAGATGGAAACCAAATCTAGATTATTTTAATAATACTCTGAAACAAGACAGAACTGTAACATGTTTTACACATTTTGCAACAAAATTATATATATATGGAAGATTTCAATTTAAATTTGAGACATTTACTTATTTACTTAGTATATTACATCTATTTCTACTACATTTTATTTGTGTGTCTTTCATTCTTTTTAATAATATATTCTTTAAAAGAAACAGTCTTCTTACAGTCAGGTAGGAAACTACCATGAAAACTTAACTGTGCCTTCAAACCCTCATGATGTTTTTTCTGATGCATGTTAAGCAATTTCAGGGAAAAAGTCAAGCAAAATAAATAATAAATAATAAATAAGCCTAAACAATGTGTAAAAATAGGTTGATGTAGTCATAATAAAAAAGTACTAAGCATTTATGAGTGATGTATTATGTAATAGATAGTTCTGCAGGGGAAATTCCTCTCTGATTTACAAATCCAGTTCAACTTTACAGTAATTTTGATAATTTCATCAATTTTCATTCTCCAGAATGATTCCTCTGCACATTTGTGAAACAGCAGATCATCACCTTAATTGTCCTAACAGCTCATCAGATTTACTGTCAAATTCACAATAATGACGAATCCTCTCATCCACCAGATCACTGTCTCTGTCTTTAGCTAAATCACTGGCACTCCCAACATCTGGCATATTCAGGCTATATAAAACACAGTGACCTTCTCTTGGAAAATAACTTTCTAATTATCTGGGTGCCAACATGTGCCAAGGCATCAGTGGATAGGTAATTTGCTTATTTTGACTGTTCATAAGTCTGAGGAGGTGAATACAAACCAGCTGTTACTGCATTTCTTTGATTTTCTATTTCCAGCATTGGGTTTTGATGAAAATTAGTCCAATCACTCTAAAGAAAGATAAATCTGTATTTTCTTCTGCTTCAGAATAAGAATCACATTCAGCCAAATACTGTGTTAAATACAGTGGGGTTGGAAAACAAATCACTGGAGAAAAAAATTTAGAGTGGAGAGGGGCATAACATAGGAAAGTGGATTTGTGTTGTTGGGTTTGGTGTTTCTCTAGAGAAGGTGGTGTGAAGTTTTTTGAGGGGTGGAGAGATGTTGCTTTTTATTACCTTTCAAATACATTTAATGTATTTATAGTCTATGTTAAATTTTGCAGCTTCTTAGTGTTGGAAAGGGAAGAGTATAAATAAGTATTTAGAAGAGATGTAAATAAATATTTAGAAGAGATGTAAAGTACAAAAAGATAAAATTAGGCAAAAGCTGAGATAAGCACAAAATAAAAAAGGAAAGATGGAAACCTCACACAGAATATGGACATTGAGATAGGAAAGATTCAGGCTGAAAACCTAGCATTCACTGACAAAAGGGCAACAGCCAAGTTTTCAATCATCAAATCAAGGTAAATTCCCACTTAGAAGTGAAAATCCAGCTTGGATTCCTCTGCTTGAATAGGAGAGCAAAAGGATAGTAACTATCATTGAAACACAACACAGCCTGAAGGTCTTTCTAATTGATTAAGAACACCCAGAACTGTGCAAGAAGGAGAGAGAGCTTGTTCATTCACATCTGCTTAGATCTAGAGCAGCAAGTTCTCTGTCAGATCTGCTGACATCTGATGATTCCTCTCTCTGCGAGAACACAGGGCTTTATACAGAAAAAAGCTGGGAAGGGGGAAACCTGATAGTGACTCCACATAAGCCCCTCCTCCTTGAAACTCCCTGAAAGCAGGATTTCACAGCAATTACAAGCAACTTCCAGCAAAGACGAGAGTCTGCAATAACACTTGCAGTATGTTCTATCTGCAGCATAGCATTTGCTTTCAGGGAGGATTTTTAGAGTCTGTAGTAGAAGCCTAGCAAGAATTTAGGCTTTTGTGCAGGAATGCACTTGAGTTCATACTAACTCTTACTGAATTTAGCAGTTCTTAAGCTTGTACTGAGCATTTAATGAGCTGGGTGGTATTCAAAATGTGTTAAATATGGTTGAAGTACATCACTGAAACAAGATTGCTGTAAAATGGTTTTGTTTAGTTTGGGGGTCCTCTGAATACAAGTAGTTTGCAAACTATGGAAACAGACACTGCAATAATTAATCCTACATATGATCAAGAAATGCCAACAATCTTTCAAATATATTTGCTCTGAATATTAAAGGATTTCATAGCAACAGATTCAAAAATAAATGTACCTGAATTATTTATTTTTATTATTAAATTATTTATAAGCCATGGGAATCACCTACCCAAGCAATAAGCACTCTCTGTGTAAATAATTTACATTTTAAAAATTGTTACAAAATGTGTGATGACTTGTTTATGCAAAACCTGATGTGGGATCATTGTTAGGATGGCATAAACGAAAGCCATTACCCACACAGGAAAATCAGCTGCTTCGCAAAGTTCATACTTACAAGCCAGAAAAAAATTCAAATATCAATGTTCCCATAACAAAAAAGAACAGGTTTTGTTTATATACTTTCTATGCTTGCAGAAGTGCACATATGTGACTATAAATAAACATATCTCTTTATATGTGCAAGGAGGTTGATTTGCCTATTAGCACATTTTGACATGACTGATATTCTGAATCAATGTTAATATTGTTCTCCTTGATACAAGACTCACTTGGATATTGAATCTCTTACATGCTTTTTCCCTTTAATTTTCAAAACATCTCTCTCCAGAATCCCTTCAGGATATTCCTCTGAACCTCCTTTTTAAATGTGTGAAGAACTTCAAAGTCCTGCTAGTGATTTATGGATAGCATGATGGACTGGGGTCAGTTCACAACTAAGTTCCCAAGGCAAAAAATTAGATGATGGAAAAGACAATATAAAATGCTTCCTTGCTCAAAAGTTCACACAGAGACAGGGTCTGCATGCCTTGTTCATGCAGGCAGTCCCCTTTGAACCCAGACCTCTCATTGCCTTTAGATTTTCATAGTCATTCGCACCAAGGTGGATAAATGTCAAAGATGCCAGACCTTTAACCCAGCAGCAATTTATCACACTGGGTTCACTGAGCCTCCTGTCAGACATGGTTCAACGGAGACGGTTTGCAGTTCTAATCAAATACAATTATAATCAGATTCAATATAATCAGACAAAGCCAGAGCAGACCCAAAGCTAACTGGCCAGCTGTCTGTGCAGCTCACTTCCTGAAGCGCTCCTCACTGTTTAGGTGCAGGGTGATGCAGTAGCTGATGCACCACAGGGAGTGCCTTGACAGAGCTATCCATCCACTCCACACGTCAACCACTTAATCCCATCTGGCAAAGCACAGGACAGACCACTGAGGGAACATCACAGTCTTCTTAACAAAGGCTCCTGTTGCTGTCCAAGATGAGTGCAGAGCAGGCTTACAGGCACAGTGGATTCAGGCTGTCCATAAAGAGAGCAGCTCAGTCTCCCTAGTGCTCCCATCTGCCCGTCACTGCTGGAGCCAGCCATCTCAGGCAAGTGAAGGTTTTGTTCCTGTATAACTAATGACATCAAGATTTTCTTGGGTTAATTGTTCCACTTTTGCAGTTCAAAACCCAAACCCAGGTTTTTGATATAGCACATTTGTGGAGCAAACTTGATAAAGAATGTCACATGTGATTCATTTGACTCAAAATCCTACATCGATCCAAATGTAGGATTTAGGAGTACTTGTCCCTGCCATCACTTTTGTCTACCACAAAAATATTCTTTTGAGCTATACAAAAATATTAATGAAACTTTAAATTATATTTCTAAACCTATATCATATACCTAAATCTGCTTGACAGAGCTGAAAATCAAGCCACCTATTTAAAGTGTAAAATAAATTATTCAGAGAGAACATCTGCAAAATTATAACCTATTTTTTCTTTCCTATCTTCTGCTTTTAATTATTCCTCCCACTACCATTTTGACTTCTTTTCTATCTTCATGTTTTCCAAACATCCAGTATTAATAACAAATAATTACACCATATATTTATCCTAGAATAATAAAAAATTGTTGATATCAATTATATATAAAATGTGTGCTCTAGGGTAAGAAATATATATTCATTTCTATATTGATCCACACAAGTGAGTGAATTGGCTAAGTAAAATGAAAGAAAATAAAAATGTAGGCAAAGAAGTGTGTATGCATACACAACAGCCATTGTCATCCTGAAAGCTTGGCACAAAGGTCCAGACTCTGCCCAGAAGAACATCTTGCTACCAGTAATTTTCTTAACTTATCAACATGATCATCAATGATGATCATGTTTTTAAATGTAAATTATGCTTAGGTCCAAATAGTGATTTAATGACATAAAACTCAGTATTAATGCTATAATTACTTCTTTCACTGTGTGCTGATAAGCAAATATTCATCAGGGAATGCTCACAGCATCTTGTCAGCTTCTCATGCCACAAAGCAAGCTATGAAAATACCAATGTATAAAAGAACCTTAAAGAGAGATTTATTAAAACTCATCCATAATTTTCATGGCTTTTCTGAGATTGTGACTGATCCTCTTACATTAACACAGTTGCCTTCTGATCAGCATTGCTTTTAATTGAAAGTGTCTCTAGCTTATTATTCTAAAGAGATATTTGGGAGGACTGTAGAATGAGAAGCACAATTAGAAAACAGCTGCTGTTTAGCATTTGCCATAAAACTTCAAGATTCCTAGTAGGTGTTCTTTAGAAAAAAGTCAATTAGTAATTTAGAGCAGAACAGAACTCATCACAATTTCTGTCCTCAGTAGCACCAGGGGACTTCTTTTTGATTAGAATACTTGCAGTGGGGACTTCCTTTGTATCCTTCATAATGGAGTTTACGTTGTAAAGACTTTCTTTTTTTTTTCAACACTACAAAACTCAGAGCACTGATAGACAGCTCTGCCTCTCATCTTTATCTCAAAGGACACAGATAAAGTCTGTTGTCAAATTAGTCAGTAAGGATGGAAGATAATCCCTAGCAGAGAGGCTGTTAGGCAGATCAAAGATGAAAGTGTCTAAACACAGGGCTCACCTAAGTAATTAATTGTGTTCATGAAGAAGTGCTGAACCACTAGCACAGGCCCACCATCCTAGGATATTGATCTCCAGGAAACAAACTATATCCTATCTGGCAATTGCCCAGAGATTACTTCTTAATATCTCAGCTAGGTATCCAGGGGAGCAGAAAAGCACAGGGAGTACACACAGAATATATATCTAGTCACCGCAAACAGCAGCCCCAGTGGTTCCACCAGTGTCAAATTCAATCAGATTACAAAACAGCTGCCACTTGCATTCAGGTGAGATGTATTTAAAGACATTTACCATTCCCCAGGTACTTCTTCTTGGCCAGGAGAAATCTAAGAGTAAAATTCTCTGATTACTCATTACTGTTGAGCAACAAAGTATGACAATGCAGAAACATGAAATCTGACATTAATAAACAAGAGGATCAGATTTTTAGGCAAAAGATACTAGGCACACTGGCCTCTACACTATAGGCTGATAGAAAATGACACTGTTTGCAAATATTATTAAATCAAGCATATTATGCTAATCAATTAAAAGGGCTGCTGCAGTACATTTGCAAACTAGAGGCTGTTAATTTGCAGTGGTAGGAATACAAAGACACTGATCTGATTTCTGCCTGCTCTAAAGAAACTTTGGTTAATTATATACTAAGATTTGACATATACCTAACATGCAATAAAACAGTTGACAGCATGCACTCTTATTCAGTATACTTGTAACATCATACAGCAAAGTGTTTAAAGATACTTAGTTGGTTTCACCAAACTATGACTGACTGTCATAGGTCACTTTAGATCACTGCAAGCTGTGATCTAAATCTTCCCATGGTTTCCTATTGCAGCTTTACATTCAAGCTGATGAACAAAGATGCAGGTTAGGACAGGGGCCCACTGCAATGCTCAGAGGGCTCTCACTTAAGGGCCCTACACTGAAGGACACCAGCCATAGAGACTCACCACTGCTCACTGCTCACACTGCCCCAAGTGCTGGGCACAGTGAGGAATGGTCATGCTCAACACTGTGGATAGAGATCAGGCTACTCAGCGAACACCTGACACCCTCTCATTCTTCCATCACTGATTATTAGGCCCTTATATCCCTGGTATAACGTCTAGAAGGGATGAGAAGAGTCATTCTAAGTTAGCTCCTTCTCTTTGTCTTGGCAAAGACAATAGAGGTTTGCTTTCAGTGCTTGATCATCTTTGAGACACACCGTATCCCACTGAGCTTATTTCAATATTTCCTGTTAAACACATACATGAGGCTGCAAGAGAACACCATGAGCTGACATGCTGTGCAATCAAATAACAGCTTCAATGCAATACAGAGAGGGCTTCTTTCCCAAAAATTGTGTTACAGAGAATCTCACATGAATTTTTATTTGTATTGGTTTTTTGTTTGTTTTTTTTTAATAGATAGAATGCTGAATTAATAATTTGCTGTTGAATATTTGGAGGCTACTTCACTTGCAAATAAACTAATTTTTTTACATATTTAAAAATTGTAAATAATAAGGAATATCATATGGGTTTTTCATCTACTAGCTGAGCAAGGCACATTCAGGTAAGAATGCAACCAAAAAAGATGGCTAAATAGTAATATTGCTCTTTTATTTATTTACTCAGTACTTACTATCCTTGCCTGTGATTTAATTTGCAATGATATTAATGAGGCATATATTAAAAAATTACCAGCAGCTCTGCAGGAGATTGCCTAATATGAATTGATAATGTAAGGAGTTAATAATATCTGTCCACAGTATTGCTAGGGCACACTGAACCATGCACACTTTCATTCATTTGTAGTCAGAAGTTCTAACCCCTGTGAAACTTTCAAAATGCTTAAATAGCAATAGTAAGGCATAAATACCCCAATCTAATTGAGGGGAGAAGACAGGTCTCCAGTTTGACAGTTGCTGCTGCAGTAGAAGAATTTGGTTATCTTATATTCAGCAATTCATCTTGTATCAGATTTTTTTCTGTTATTTTTCTATAAGCTTTGCTTAAAAGAATTGGAAAAAAATCAAGAGTTATCAGCTGAATAAAGTAACATTTATCACTCTGAGAAACTGAGTATGAACAGCTAGTAAAGTATCTTTATAAAATAATGCTACCAAAAGCACTTTATGTACTGCTGCATAAGAATGTAACATTTTGAAAATATTTCTATGCCACAGCACAATTTTATTTCATGAGACTCAACTCCTGCAGAATAAAAAGAACCATGTTAACATCAGAAATGCATGCATGTGGATTTTAGGAAAACAAGCTTGTCATGTTTTTTGATTTTCTCAGATTTAGGTTGCTTTCTAATATCCCAATTTTATTTTCCTTATCTGAGATATAAATTTGCTTGTGAAGGAAATCAAAAGCCAAATTAGAAGTATAACCAGAGTAACTAGATTTTCAGCTGCATAAGCACTTTCTGTACTTTTTATACGCATTGCCTTGTTTCCATGGTTGAAGAAGGGGAACATTGTAGGAAGAATCATAGCTTTAATGAAAAGCATCTACATTATGAAGAAAACTCAACAGCCCTTCATCCTGATGAGGTGTAATGTTTACCTTTGTCCTGGCTTCTGGACCTATTTAGTATGCAAAAGCTGAAACAAGTGGAACAAGTCAAAGAAGTAGAACAAGTTGAAAAACTGCAGCTATCTTCAGGTAGAAACATCCACCACAAAAGCAATCCAGCAAGATCTAGAACCATAAAGAATAAGCATGACTCCTGAATGACACCTTTGGAGTGTAACATGCTACAGATTTAGTCCCAGTCACATAGCATGGTAAATACAAATAAAGAAATACAAATAAATACTAGATACATTATGCCAAAAAGTGTGTTTTCTTTCTTTCAAAAATAATTTTAAAAAAGGCTTATGGAGAATGCCTTTATAGGAGAGATAATTTCAACAATTTAATGCAGCACTGCCAGAAATTACATCTCCACTGATTGTGAAGGTTTTATGGAAGCATAACCACAGAAAAATGGAATTAAATTAACTCTATTTATAAGTACTGTCAGACTGTCAGGACTGACAATCATTTCAAGACTGCTGGTTAATTAAAATACCACTACTCATACAGAGAACTATATTCTAGTTAAGTCTTTATGACTCTTATTCAACCCTCTTTCACAAAATTGTCAAATTCTTGAATTTCTGTTCTGCTTAAAATTCTTCTTTCCTATTTCTGTTATAAATAATATTTATTTCCATTTTTGTTTGAATTTTCTTGACAGGAAGGGCAGGGAGAATTAGTGGAGGCTTTCTTTGCAATAATGGAAAAATCTTTGTACACTTTCACCCATCTGAATAGAAAAAAAAGAAGAACTCCAAAACAACTTTGACTATTCCCACTGCAGTTCTTTCAAATGTTTAATAACAGGTTTATCTCCTTGTTTAAAATCAATGCTTAAAGGAATATCTTCCAGGAAACATTCCAGAAGTACAAGAAGGTCTTTGGTTTGGAAAACATGTTATGTTATATAATATGATTTATACTATGAAATATCTGGGTGGAGAATAATCAATGCAGATTAAGTTTTTCTAGTAATAGCTCTAGTAAATTGGGTAGTTCTGCTTTGAAATATTATTTGTTTCACATTATTTTTTGTCATCTTTATGTTGTCTCACAGCTGCTTGTATTTTGTCATTTTCACATTTTGCTGTTTCATATTGATATGAGATTTGATACTAAGTATTGTAAAATAGCACTCTGTAAGTTAATTACATCAATATTTAAAAAGTAAGATGTTAAAAACTGTATTTATTGCCTCTTCATGTGCTATGACGTGCCAGAGAAGCTCACTCTGGTTGTCCTGCTTACTTTTCAATATGCTGCTAAGCAAACTTCTATTTACTTGAGCTTATAGAGTAACCATATGTTAATTACTTCTCAATTACCTGTGAAACGGTTTTTCTTAATGCATCATATTACAATCCCATTAAAGCAGGTGCACACTCTGTAAGTTAAAAAGCCCAAGTTGAAAGTATGGGTTTTCAAGCAGGATCTATAATCCATCATTTCACCAAAAAAGGCTCTCAGAAAAAAAAATCACATTATATTTTGCCTGAATACAAAAGTCAAAAAGTTGTATACATCATTTTTTTAGCTTATTGGTCCAACATAATGGAATCTTCTGCAGTAAAAAAATCTTCTGGTAATATTGCTGTTCAACTTGCTGCACAAGAACAACAGAGTATAGAGTATGAGTGGTCTGTGATCATTAATTGCCTCAGCACCTTGCTCTGGAAGATTACCACAGACAGAGGATTTTAATTAACTGAACAAGAAACTTTCCCATATTCACATGGGGCTACACTAGCACCTCTTGTCAAGGAAGGAGTGGGAATTCCTGGCTTCTCTACCCTTTTCCCTTGGGCACAGCACACCTAGGAATTCACACCAAGCTCCATTGCTGTAAATCATCTGCTTTATGGCTAACACAAAAAAGATCAAACAGCTTGTAATTTTAAATAAAACTGGAAGCTGTGTACAATAATCAGTTCTTTGAAGCACTTGAATATATATGAAAAATGTATGAAGAACAAACTGAGAGAGAATTTGTGCAAAGAAACTGCTTCCTGAGTTAAAGCATGATCTTTGAATTATCTCAAGATGACTATGACTTTAATTTGTTCTGTGATCTCTTTCTTTGGGTTCTATGGATCTGAAAGTGGAATTATGTAATTCTTCCATAATTTAGTTATTTAGCACAAGCTTCTGTCTCTGTCATTGACTGTGGCATCAGGGTCCAGGTAAAAAGGCAAGTAGTAAAAAAACTTGGGTTTACTGCATCTTAAATAAGAAAAGGGTTTTTTTGGGAGAGTGTTGCAAACACGCAATTTTGGAAGAATTGGAGCCCCATCATTGACAAGGGCAAAAGGTTTCACCATTAATGCAGGTGTGGGGTTAATCATTATTACTTTTTACCCTACATGGAAATAAGGAGAGTTATGAGTTTCTGCAACAGAGCACCATCTTCTAGATATTTGTGCAGCCATCTCGGCTTTGATGTAAGCTTTTATAAAAAAGATTATTTTGTTTGAATGCTGCATGTAACTTTCTTGGCAAAGTTTCTGAAGATCCTTAAGACTCCTTTCTGTCATGCCTAAACTTCAGAGTAAAAACCAATGTGCTTGTTGCTGGGATTCTTTTTGACCATTAAATTTACATTTTTTAAGTTAGGTGAAAGAAGAGAGGGAAAATGTTAATATTCAAGGCTTGGGAAGCAGAATGGAAGTATCCCCAGGTGCAGGCAATTCATGCTTGAAGGCAACGTAACTATTTTTGGTTCTTTCTTGGAAGTTCCATCTCACAAATGTATTCAGAATACAAAGACTGAGTAGTCAAAAGGATAAAAGCTGTGCTACCTTTGTCTGTTTGGAGGCCACAACACTACAAGAGCCCACTTCAGAAGCCAAGTACTTATCTAAAACAATAGAAAATGTCATAAACAAAGCAGTCCTTGAAGAGACAGAAGAGGTTTGTGTTCAGATGTTGAGAGAAAACATGAAAATTTAGCCCTGGATTTTTCTCTCCTAGGAGTTGAATCTCCAATGTTTTCCTGGAGTTCATATGAACAAATAAATATAAGTTTTGCTACACTTGAGTAAGTAATGTTGCAGAGCTGTGATAGGAAAATAAGGGCTGAAAGAAGCAGATTATTTAAAAGCTGAAATTTCTGTTCAGCTTGCATTTTCCACATCTGTTGTTTCCTTCTTATTCCCCAGCTCAAATATAGTGAAAAGTTGCTCAGATGAGCAGGCAAGAATTACTTAGACACACAGCATAGATTAAAATGGCAAACTGCCACGGTCTTTAGCACAGAGGCACAGTACTGTTATCCTACCAGGCCTAAATTGAATCCAAGGTTGGTTTATAGGATAACACAGCTAAGGAGAAAGGGTGAAACCAAAATATTTTTGTCCACTCAGCTTAAGTGTTGTGCCAAGAGATAGGAGTTTTTTCCCCTAGGATCAAAGGTCTGGCCTTTATACAAAGCTCACCCATGCAGAAACCTTGTGAGAGGCGAATCCTGGCACACTGATGAAAGGCTTGACGTCTTTTACTTTACTTCTGACACTGGACCTCACCTCCTCAGCCCTCCACTTCAGACGAGCAGTGATAGATATGAAAGAGCATGTTTTTTTCCCTGATGCTATTAAAAGAGCCAAGTTGGACAACTCTGGCCTATCTAGCTGGAATTGTTACCACAGAGGATCATTCTTCTTCAAATCACTATCTTCTAGGCCAGCTTATACGAGGGCTAATAAAAGAATACTTAATGGATCTCTAAGAAAGGATGGAGTTCATTCCCTCTCTCCTACCTAACAGGAGGAGGGCAGCAATGAGTCTCAATAGTTCTGAGGAAAAAATACATTCATTTTAGTGATAACTCAAGCACCAGCACACCCTAAAATCCCACTGCCTACTCATGGATGCAATAAAAGAGAGAGATAGCCATATTACAAAGGTCGGCATAACCTTTTTTTCACATTATTACACTACTGCAGATAAAGAACCACTAAAAAACATGTACAAGAGAGCTGTGCGTGAGGCTACAAGGTTTGATAAAGACGAGGTTGCTGAAACTGAAGTAGTCTTCTAGAATACCTAGCTTTTAAAAAATTGGGAAAACTTGCAATAGTCACTGAGTGATGTGAGTGAATATATCTAGAGTGTAGAAAGTGTTGGTAGAGAAAGCAATGTTAAGAATTGTTAGTCCACTATGTAGACACTACTGAGGATGGAAAAAATCCTTAAAAAGTGTTTGTAAGAAATGTTTATTTTTTCCACACTAAATATCATCTCCTAATAGAATAAAGTGTCTGATGCTTCATGGAAAACCTCTCTGTGGAATAATTTTATTCAGACTGCTAAATATCATGCAATTTAACCTCTACACATACAGACTATATTACAAACATCAATAACTTGTTGCTTGGAAATAGTACAATATATGAAATCTGGGTTTGAGGTTTTAGTTTTATAAAACAAAGCCAGTGGAATCACACAACTTTTGCTTCTTAAGTAAATACCTAAGTAACAGATATCTGAATAAAATTATATATGCTTGTTTAGTACAATTCTGATACAGTCCAAACCTGGTCTCAATCATGTTTGAGTGTTAGACATGAGCCATGGCATTTCAATCACTTCGGATTTGGTTTATGCTGCCTATTAGCAGGGGTAATCTGGCATTTGACAGCAGATGATGGGGCAATTTTGAATTTCCATAAAGGCTAAATTTGACATTTTTAAATGTACACTGTCCTTGGTTAATCACTGACTTAACAAGGTGTCAGGGTTTCTATCTCTGGAATAAAACTGCATTATCTAAAGGTGGCCAAATATAGCCCATAAAGTTATTATTTAAAAAAAAATTCCTTTTAAATAGGTAGATATATCTACCTGCCTGGCTTAGTTGCATTATGATACTAAACATTTTCTGAAACAACAATCTTTCTAAAGGATTATCTCTTTTTATTTGCATTTCTTTTTATTCATCACCTCAGCCTGCTTCTTACTGCAAGGAAGAAAATGCTTTTTCCATCTAAAGAGACCCTTTACTGTTTGTGATGGACTTAACACCTCTGTCCTTTCTCTGAGGAAAGTCTTCCCCTCAAAAGTTTTGCAGTCAATGGAATAGGGCCATTAGCTTCTTTCTTTAAGTTTCATTTGGGGCTTTATTTTTGGTTGTTTGGGGTTTTTTGGGTTTGTTTGTTTTTGTCAGAATCAGACTAATGACATGTACTTCTTCCAGTTCCTGTGGCTTCACTGTAGTGTCTGAAATTTAATTTTCCCTGCTTGGCATACTAAATAAATTAGCTGGTTGAAGCATAGCACATGAAAGTTTTATATTCTCTCCAAGAATAAAAGTCCATTCATTTAGACCAGTAAGAACTAAAAGGCTCATCACTAGCCTCATTTTCAGGACATATCTCAAGGCACTAGGGACCAGTGCAGTCACCAGGGCCCTAAATTTTGGCTCTGTGACTGCAACCCAAGGGAGGGTAGGCATTAGAGAAACTTTTTCAGAAGGCTTCTGGTCAGATTATCCCTGAGAGTTGTTTAACTCCTTTCTCCTTTGCATCACTTCAGTGGTCATTGTGATAGTTCTTTAACTTCCACTTAGACTAGCCAAATAATTTAACTGCTGTTAATATTAAAAGCTGTTCAATGGCATGGCAATGTGCATGCTGAGAATACAATATGGAATCAGCAGGGCAGATATGTTTGATATGTAAGTATTCTACCACAGCTCAAGATGCATCTCTACCTTTTCCAAGAAGCACCTCATTCCCATGCAAAGGGCAGTCTGCTGGAGTTCTGATTGAACTTGTTGCAGATATTATCCCTTCTCACAGCCATAATGATACCAGATTCAAGGCAGTGAATTGCTCTATGCCTGCAAAATCACACCTGAGTAAACTAAAGTAGAACTTCTGCTTAACATTGTCTCTAACATGAAACTGCAGACAAGGACCAGTTGAAAAAAATATTATCATTAACTTTTCTTATCACTAACTCTTCAACATTCACCACCCACCCCTTCACCTGCCCCCAGAATGTCCGTATTGAGGCAAATGGAAGACACAATGTGTATGGTGTTTAGGGTCCAGAGTACAAGTCTTATGAGGAGCAGTTGAGGGGGTTGGGGCTGTTTAGCCTGAAAAAAAGGAGCCTGAAGGGAAACCTCTTGGAATATGGTCATAATGAAATGGTTGTTGTCTCTTTTCCCAGGTACCAAGTGACAGGATGAGAGGAAACAGCCTCTAGTTTCACAAGGAGAAGTTTGGAGTGCATATTAGGAAAATTCACTTTGCCAAAAGGGTTGTCAAGAACTGGAACAGGCTGCTTAGGGAAGTGGTTGAGTCACCATCCCTTGAGGTATTTAAAAGACTTGTAGATGTGGCACTTATCAACCTAGTTTTTGGCAGTGCTGGGTTAATGGTTGGACTTGTTGATCTTACGGGTCTTTTCCCACCAAAGTGATTCTGTGAGTCTGTATATTCCCTGAGGATTTGAAGAGCACCAGGTATGGGCATCACAAATACATGCTTGTCCCTGAACTCCAGCACTACAGAAAACACGTGTGGACTTAGTCAACGTGCACACGAACACCTCAGCTATTCCACTTCTGCTTCAGAGAAAAGAACCACAGAAAAACTTGGGACAGATCTCTGGAGAATGTAAACTGAGCAACTTGGCACTTAATCAGTCTGTCTAGGATCCTACCAGGTAAAGACTTGTTCACAGCCTCTTTGGCAGTGTGTTTCAGGGCTTGGCCCTCCCATGGTTCTCAGCACTTCTGTGAAATTACGTTCTTTGCTACAAAGATTCAAAAATAAATACATGAAAAATAACTGGGGACTTCATCTGTGCATACAGCTAATTTGACCCCAGACACAATATGGCTGTAACCTTATACATTATATATTATGCCTAAAGTAGTTACAGTAATACCATAGAAATAATAAATCAGTTCTGAAAAACTATTTTGTCACATACACTACTCTGTGCATATTTTAAAGCTCAGATTTTTTAGAAAAAACTAAACACTTTTTCTGCTACCCCTTTGTGATCTCTTGACTACAGCTCTTTAGATTCAGTAATATGTAATTTTCAAGGCTTTAGATAAAAAATAGTTTTCCTGATATTTTTCTGAAATATGCTGTGAAATATGTTTGCAACAGATTGTATTAGCCATAGAGACTTTTAAACCTCTGCTCACAAATTAATTTTCTGAAGACAGTCACAATCATTAACAAAATAATGCATGCTTATCCTTCAATGTAAGACTTCATGCCTAAACACTGCCCTTTTTGCATGGCAGCTTTTAATTGCAGAAAGTAGTTCACTGAATTAGTTTTCATTATTTAGATACTGTGGTGTTGTGGGTTTTATGGAGATTTGCGATGGTCTGTTGTGTAAATTAGGATTCTATTGTTAGATAACTTCTGTTGGCATGCTCCTCGTACCCCCTATTTCTCCCCCTCAGAATGGTTTCCCCCGAGTTGTTTACCCCAAAGTTTTCCCACCACTTGCCTGCCAATCTCTTTGTCCCACCCCTTGTGTCTCAAAATAGCCCTGCCAATCCAAGTTGTACTACCTCCTTTTCCTGTCAGTCACTGTAACCACCCCCAGTTCTTTCTCCAAGGCTCGTTGTCAGTCACCCCTGCTTATGTTGTTGGTTGGTCCAGGAAAGGTTTTCCCCTCCCTATGCTTTCCCCATTGGTCCTAATCTGTGATGTAATCCTAATGTATTCCACTCCTATTGGTTGCCTTATGTTCACACCCCCTCACACCTACACCCTTTATAAGCCCTAGCCGGACCCCACTTTCGGAGACATCTGTCCCTGTCCCGCCTTGGGAGAGCAAATCCTCCTTAGACCTCATACAGGTGTCCGCTTCCTTTGTCCCTTTGCCTTGGATCCTAGTATTGCCTTCGTGCCACCATCACCCACGCCGCTGCACTCGCTGTCACCTGGTGGTCTCATTAGAGAGCCAGGGGCAGCCACACCCGCAGCCCCTTCCAGTCACCGTAGGGAACTGCTAGCCAGCACAGAGTTCCTGTGACTGCTGAGAAGGTGCCACAGTCACTCTCTGCAGGAGAGACGTTTTTCTTTTCTTCTTCTCATGCTGTTTTTCTTGCTAAAGGTAAGTTCCATACAGGTTCAGAGTAATTTTCACGTTAACCAAGAGCAATTACAATCTTTTTTTTCCTCTGTATCTATCTTCATATGATGGTTCAGTCCCACAGTTGTCACTTACTCCAGCCTACCTGTTACGAGATATGAGGACAAATTATGTAAAACACAATCTTTTTCCTCTCAATCTTAGAATTAAGGACAATCTAGTTTGAAGACCAGACCAAGTTTAGACTTCACTTCCCATTAAAGTGAAGATAACCAAGTTCATGAATGTTCCCCCATATTTCAGTTTATGATGATCATGATTTCACAAAGTGACTTAGACACTTTTTTAGCTGGAGGACTACTTCTTAATGTCACAGCTCTTCCATCTTTTAATTGTGGTAGTAGCACTGAAACCCAAAAGAACAGCTGAACACCAGCACACAACAAAAAGATAATAAAGATATAAAAAAATAAAATAGAGAAAAACTAGAAACTAAAATACAATATGATACTCTGGACTGAGTGCCTCCAGTGCTTATGTGTTAAATAATACAGTCCATGAAAACCACAGAATTCTGTGGATTTTGTGAATACATTTTTGGAGACTTGGGATGTTGCTTTAGTGATTTCACTTTGTACAATTACTTGAAATTTTGCAGAATGTCCAGTAATCTTCAAAGGTTCTGATTTATTTTTGTGATGGAGAAGACTGATGATTTCACACTGCACAATCAGATAAGTTCTGGTTTAGTAATAAGAATAAGATTTTGTTATTTCTGTTCTTTTTACAATACCGTTTATCCTTATATCACCACTTAAACGAGTATTTATTTAACACTGAATTCCCATCTTTCATTGAGATGTACAAGAAGAAGACATGCCTTAATTAAAAGGAGGATAGACTGATGTGAAAGTGGTGGGCCTCTGATCGTTAGTGAGGAGGGATATGAATTGCACTCATTAAAATAGAATGTTGATAAGGACAGGCTATAAATCTGAAAATGGGTTGCCCCGGAGATGGGTTTTAGAAATAATTTTGCACGTAAACCAAGGACCTGACAATAAAAAGAGTGACATCATTGCTTTACACAGTGTACAAGAGGAAGAAATGTTTCTTTAGAAAGCTAAAGACAAAAGTCACTTTCTTTATGGGAAATATATGCCTAGATTTAGAAATATCTGCATTTCAAACATTATCAGGGAAAGCAATTATCATTAAACAGGTAATACACTTTGATTACAACATGACTATGACAAGAAAGAAAACGACAGGCTATGAGAAAGAAATGATTGCTGAAATATGAAATTTTAGAAAGGGTAACTTTCAGAAATAGTGCTTGTTATATTTGAAAACTGAGTTAAGCTCATTTTGCATGAAACAAAGGCTCAAAATGAAAGTTTATAGAATAACCCCTTGTTAGGCATTCTTTTATTGATTCAGAATTGAGTGGCACTATTAGGAGAGCTGTAAAACAAAGCCTCTTAAAGAAGTTCTTCCTAAAGGTGCAAGTGATGTAACGATCCTCAACCAGACAAACTGGCATTTTAGTCTAGACTGAGAGGATAGTGTAAAATTACAACTTAACACAGCCCTAACCAAGATGGACAAGAGAACAAGCCTCTCTCCCTGTACACTCTGGAGGATCATAGAGCTGGTAATGCAGACAGACAAGCAGAGAGATTCAGAACAGTTTTGCTGTGAAAAGCAAAGCTTCAGAAACTCTGTAATATAAAAAGCAGGAATTCACAGAATTAAGAAAACAGAAACAGGGAAGAACTGAGAGTAGAGCAAAGGAGGTCATAATACAAAGGAATGTGGCAGCCAGATAAGTAATTTGTTGTTGCCAGTGGCAGAGAAGGGAGGCAAGCATCGAAGAGGAGAGTGAGGGTGGATCCAGCTAGCATGCTGGTCGTGACAAAACATTCCAGCACCCCAAATAAAATGTTTCTCTTTAAGAAGACTTTTTCCGCACAGCCTCATAAGGGAAGAAGAAAGTGACAAAGAAAATAAATGTGCTCCAGTAAAAGGAAAAAAAAAAAAGAACAGGAAACATGAGAAAAAATAAAACTGCAATAACATGTACTGCATTCAGCTTAAAATCTTGTAAAAAATAATCAATAAAATCAATAGTTAGTTTAATGGCCCCCATAACTACTGATCACACAACTTGAAGAATTCTAGTAAAGATGATGATAGTAATAGCAGTAGCATTACAAACCTGAAATAATGGAGGTGATGTTTTTCTGTTGTAGTGAAAAGTAACACCTACTATTTCTGCTTAGCAGAATTGATTCCATCAAAGATCATTTCTTCCATTGAGCCAGTTATTATGTAGTCATAATAATTTTACAAACACTAAATATCAAAGCATATTATTAAGGAAACCCACTCCCTTCTGCAGTACTGCTGAAGATGTAATCCAGAAAGGATAAAGTAGTACTATCCATTTGCCTCCATATTACTAGAACAAGCTTCTCTCTCTTGGAATGTTTTATGTATGTAAATACATGGTAATTTTTGATTCAAAGAATGTATTCTTTTACTCTAAATTTGCCAGTAATATTACTGTGAATTTAAAAAAACATTATCCCAAACAGTTACTGGGATAAATAATTGCTGTTTTGAAATACATGCATACACCAGAGTTGCATAATAGAATAATGAGCCAATTACTACTCTTCAAAACATGCAAATACAGCTGCACAATCAATACTTTTCTGGGTCTTTACAATTACCCATGCTGACAATGTGGTCAGTGTAAATATGTCTGCTTATCTGCCATTAAGTTTATTCCTTCTGACTAAGACAGTTTGGAAATGTTTGGTTCATAGTGAATGAAGAATGAAAATTCCTTGGTTATGGTTATAAGAATTGAGATTCCCAATGTTCATGGTCAAACTTTAACCTGCAGAGAATACCATAAAAGTTGCCAAACAAAAAGAGAAGAATCCTTCAAAAAATTCACACAACTACTTACAAAAACTCACAGAACCAGAAGAATGATACTACACCAGAAACAAAACTTTCTCCGTAATCAAGCACAACACGTTGTGCTAAAAGAGCATGTTAACCATACATTACACCTGACCAGTAGGCTGAAGACTTTAGGGGGGTTACCTATGGCAGGAAGAGGTGGTGTAAATATCCTGAAGAAAAGACTGAGATCGAAGTTCTACTTGAATTACCTGGAGTTATGATTCACTCCAGGTAAAGCAGACTTGATCCTTTTCTGCAGACACATTTCTTGTCCAACAACCTGTCTGGATATTGTTCAACAATCTCATAATCAGGAACACTTCTCACTTCTACATTAAGTCTCAGAAAGAAGATTACTTACTGCTGTAAGTAGATACAATAAAGAAAGAATCTTGCAGAGATAATAAAGAGCCAAATTGGGAGCTCTGTATTTTGGGAAAAAGATTACGTGGAAATACGCATATATAAAAACTGTTCTAATTTTATCATACTTTAGTTTCTACAGCGGTATTTGGAAAACATCAATAAAGCTCATTAAATCATTTTCTCATAAAGTCAGTAGTAGTTAAAAAGTATTTTAAATATATGATGAGCTGTGTAGGTCAGCAGAAATTCACTTTTCCACTGGAATAAATGCGATCTATGTGTAGAAGTGCTGAGCAATATTTCCATTTAACCCAGATGAATACATGTATTCTTCATAAACTTGCAAATTCTTGGAAGGAAAAATAAGAAAAGAAAGAACATCTGAATTATTTCAGGGTAAAACGCAACTGCTATCACCAAAGGGATAGTCAAAATATTCAGTAATTGTAACTTTTTCCAATCTAGGACATTTTGTCCTGAAAAGGTGGCACACAAACTACAATAAAATACAGAAATCACACTTAAAAAATCAGCAACCATTAAAAAATTATTTTGAGAGACATCTGTAACAACAAAAGCATAGTTCAGGGAGGAGAGCCCAAGTAGACTGCGAATAAAGATAAATACTTCCATGACCAGCCTTGCAATTTTGCATCTCTATAAGTTGTTCCCCAGCCAATCCTTTAGGAATGGCTTGTGAAAGTTGTGGGCTGCCTTATGCAAATCACAGCTTCATCTGTTTTCCAGTGTGCTTCCCACATATTCACCACCATGGGTTGTTCACTCTGCCTTTGTTACTTAGCACTACAACTACAGAGCCAATTATTCCTTTCATTTTATGAAGATATCTGTTCATATCCATGTTCTGCTGTTTACCTACCTCTCCTCTGCACAGGAAGTGGGAGGCAACCATGCCAGCCAAACAGATGCACAGGAGATTGCATTTCATTGTTCAGGCTAGTTCACAAATTTCTCAGTAGCTTTGGCATTATGAGTTAATACATTTTATATCAATTATTATGGAGCATCACAAACTCTCTATGTAGCTGCATCTCACCAGAATTCGGGATTGTATTGCTGTTCTACTATAGAAGACTTGGTCATTTTCTCAAAGCAGCATGCTTTTAAGCTCTACAAATGCATTTCAAGTTTCTTAGAGAAATAGTTTAAATTTAGCTGATTAAAGAAAGAGGTAGATAATAAACATTCTTGGTAGATAAATGATTTCCACACAATTAAAAATGTGTGCTCTAATGAAAAATTATTTAATCACATAATATAAAATACTCATTGCTGTTTTACTTTCATTTGCTTGTTTCCTTGAGAAAAATACTACTAATTTTTCCTGGGTCTCAAATTTCTCTGCACTTAAAAATTTACCCCATCTTGTCAACATGCTCTCATTCGTCCAGTTTTTCTCAAGTGTAGTTGATTGCAAATCATACCTTTCCCTGCAGTGCTGAGCTTGGCAAAAAGTACATCCATTAACCAGGTGGCTAAGAATATTTGCAATTTCTTTTGTTTCTGTTGACAGCTTCTTACCAGTTTTTCTGTCAGAAACTCTTTGCACAGTACTCTTTGTTCGCACTTTTGATTCCTCCTTTAAATTCTGGTATTATTGGTTTTCTGACAGCTAATCTCCATTTCCGTTAAGTGCAAGTATCCATCCATTTCCTGTCAGAGAATTCTCCTCCACAACTTGTTTGTTTAGCATCTTCTAATACATCAAAAACTGAATTATATTTTTTCAACCCCTGACTTTGTCTATGCTTTGGATAACTTCTTTTACAAACTGGTGATGAAAAGCTGTTTTGGATTTTTGGCTAACTCCCTGATTCAGCAGCTCCTAATGTGTAGCCTGCAAACCAAAGAGAGGAAGAAACATCCTTCCATGTGCTGAGGGTGCTCACCAAACAGTCCAGCAGGAAAACACAATCAGACAGTAGCAGATTTTCAAATTGCAGACATATTGTTTACCCTGCACAGCATTGCAGGTGTCCCAGGAGAGGCAAATTTAAAAAAAAATTTGAAAGAAGACAGAAGCAGAACTGGGAATATGATTCTAATTTATTGAACTCCTGTTCACTTTTCTAGCTATCAGCAAGCATTTCTCCAACTCTTTTGCCTCTGCTAAAGCTTTCAAAAGTACTCCTGTGCAGAGATCCAAGAAATTACACAGAAATTTTATCTGCTAAAGTTTTGCTCTGATAGAGGACTGGGCACAAGCATCAAATTTATTCTTGAAGGGATGAGACCACAACAACTATAACTGCCATTCAGTATGAAACAGTACATTGTTATAAATACTCTTTTAGTAGCACATCAGGTCATTTGCTGCGTCTCATTCTTCTGTGAGTCTTTTTGTGCGTAAAAAATCCCAGCACTGAGCTAAACATACTGTGCTTTTACCATCTGGAACTATAGCAGGAAGGCTACTTCAGTGTATCCTGTCCTACTAAACATCTTAGGTGATACCCTGATTTGTTTGAAGCAAATGAGGTCTGTCTTTCATCAACCATTTTATATTCTCCAACGTCTAACAGTGAAGAAAAAAAAAAGTGGTACTAACACTTTGTTGATATTTGATATCTCTCTTTGTTGATATATTCATCTACACTAAGTTCATGTTGTTCATCTTTCTAGGAAAAATAATAAATGACTGATCACAGACTTTCAGTTATTTTTTGGCCAATGATTAACAGAGACTGATGTTTGCCTCTTTTTAATACTGCCATTTAATAATCCCTTCCCTCTTTTAAAGATGCTTTTTTATCTTGTTATTTCATTACATACTTTTTAATGCAAAAATAAGTGTGGAATATTAACATTAACAAATACTTTGAGTTGAAGTTACTGCAGAAACTTCAACTTATTTTCTCTAATTTATGCATTCTTAACATCCTCTTTCTGTTATTTTATAAACAAGTAAATAACAGAAATTATCATTATTTCTATATTCAAGCACTCAAAAATATGGTAGGAAATCTGAACACACACACATCTCTTGAGATAAACTGAATTTCTCATTACATACTTAGTATGCAAAGTTAAACTATTTTGCTGAAAGCCAGATTAAGACAATGGTTTCTATTATTGCTGACACATTTTATTTCAACTCTAGTTTCTTAAAAGAGTAGAGAAAATTTCCTCTTATCAGCCTTTACCAGAAGTGAAGTGTTACACTGTGGGGGGCATGCCACACTTTCACTTTTTTTTTTTTTTTTTTTTTTTTAGAAACAGAAGGGTAAAAACACAAGAGGATGTGGTACATTATTCAAGAAGAGACATGGGCAAAGCTTCTTGGGACTTTCAGACTCCTTTGGCATCCAAGCCAAAGCAAGCTAGCCAAGCTAGCAAGGTTTTATCTGAAATGTGCTCCTCAAACACAAAACTGTTTGCTAGGTCCTGGTCAAAAGCAAACTTAAGCATATAGATAACAAGGACAGGTTGGATGGAGCTCTGAGCAACCTGGTCTAGTGGGAGGTGTCCTTACCCATGGAAGGGGGTTTGGAACTAGACTATCTTTAAAGTGCTGTCCAACCCAAACTGTTCTATGATTCTATGACTCAAAATTCAATGGGATTACCCTAAATTTTAGAAGGTGTACAAAACACTTAAATACCATGGCATCTAGTGTGAAGGAAGAACTGTGTCAGCGTGTGCTTTCACAGTGATAGCATGGTGGGACTCCCATCCTAATTTTCTTGGTGTTCAAGCCATAAAAATTCCTATGCCATTTCTAATACTTAACCAGCTAATACTGAATTAATTCATACAGTATAAAAGGAATGAAAAATATTCACCTGTTTGCCAAAACAAAGTTTAAATTTGCGTATCTTGAGATGTAAAAAAACCTGAAGGAATTTGTAAGTGATGACCTCCAGTGATATAACAGCTGCTAAAGAGTGTATCTTCCCTATTATTCTTATGAGGTCATTAACAAGAGAGAAATTAAAGCTAAACAAGAATGTAAGGAAAAGATGGAAATTAATGAATAAGGAAAAAAAAATGGGCTTGCTAGAATATGTGGTGCTCATTTCTATGTTCACATAAAGGGAAAAGAAGCAAAAATAATAGAAAGAGGGAAAAAAGGAGCATAATCAACAGCTTTTCTGTGTTTATTTTCTTATTTTGCAAAATAAAACCTTTTCACTAGTGTTTTCTAGATTTTACACAGTCTCAGAAAAATAATAAAAAACAGGTATAAAATACCTGAAAGAAATAGGGAAAATTCTAAAAAAAGACAATTTACCAGCATCACTGGATAATCAGTTTCTGAAATTGCATGATAATCTTGTTCCAGGCCCATAAGAAGTTTAAAAAAATAAATGTCATGTCTCCTAAGTATTTAACCCACTGTATTAGATCTGTTCTAGTAAATATCTGGGAGTTCTATTAATCTGGAGGAAAAAAAAAACCTCAAAGACCATTGATATAATTTTCTGTTTTCAGTTGACCATTATTTTGTACTTGCATCGGAAGAAAAGTTGCCATGGTGGCAAATTACATTATTATGAATTTAATAATTGCAGACTAGAATGATAGAAATCTCCCCAAATTTTAGCTATGTTCAAAACTATTTACTAACTCTTTATTATCATAGCTCTGAGAAAAACAGTTGAAACACTGTCTTTACTTTATGGATTTTCTTGAATATATTACTTTCTAAGATATTATTCTTCATCCTTTTAGTCAGCTTATAAAGCTTTCACCTATTGCAGTGGCATGCTTTGTGAACATTTCCATGATAACCAGAGCAGAAGAAGTTTATTTCAAAGGTACTTACGTGATTTTTGCACCTCAGTGAAATTTTAATTTTCAAAAGAAGTTTAAAGACTAGGGTAAAAAAAAAGAGATTTCTGAACAATTTGAAGCACACAGAGTTCATTCATTAAACCAGAATTGTTCTCACAAGCAATCATGCGGAAAAGGGAAAAAAGCTTTAATTTTCAAAAACTTATAATAATGGTCAGCAGTATTAACTTCTTATGCTTTATGGTGCCACCCATTTCCAGGGATCATACTGAAAACTAATTTTTGTCTTTCATAGTACAATAATTATAGGAGCACATTTTATGTTTGCTTTGGTATAAAGGGCTTCCCTCTTCAAGTGTACCAGTGAACTAAATAAAGTTGACATTCCAATACCTTGTGTATTACTTTAATGACAACATTTCATTAGTGTAATTGCAGCAATACAACATAAAGGGGAAAAAAAAGTTAATTACAAAATGACCTATGTTTCTGATTCTAGCCTTCTTTGTTTCCACCAAGGTACACTTGAAAAGCCTGTTCTTCATTTTAGTAAACTGTTTGAATTCACAAGACTGGATCTACCGTATCTGAACTGTTGAAAAATAACAAGGGTAACAGTAATAGATTGATTTTAATGGTATAATCAAGATCTTCAGCACAAGAAGAATTCTGCTTCATACTTTTTTGAATTGCATACTTCATATACAGTGAAATCTCATTCAGTCAAAATGATACTGATTTTGCAGAGGGCCATATATATGAGTTCATGAGTGAAGAGGTATCAGACACCATTTTCAGTCAAGTGATGATGAGGGCAATCCAGCCCAAAACTGTCTATTACAAACTTCCTACAACTTCTTGGACAGTTTTCAGAAAAAAGAATATCTCATCATTAAGGATGTGCTTCAGAACAGGTGTATTATCAGGAGAGAAGTAGGTTTCAAATTCAGAGTATGACAGGGATGGTGACACATGCAGCAGTGTGCCATTGATGAAGGAAGGCAAATTAACACTGTCCAGATAAAGAACATCCCTTAGGTGAATGTAAAATGCAAAATTTTACATTAATCTTATAAATTCCTTCAGTCAGGAAGTTTGGTTCATAAAAAGACTTTAGCAGGTAGTCATAAATTGCTGGGTTTATAGCTCCTTTCAATAAATTGATATAAAATTTATTTGAAAATACTGTGGAGCAGGAGAACTTTCAGTTAAAACTTTCAGTTTTCCCATTTAGGAATTTAATACTAAAAAAAATTAATTATAATTTCTCAACAGAAAGAGCATGGCTGTTTATGGTATGAGGAGAGGTTCATTCCTCAACCCCATATATTTTTTTCAAAATATTTCTTAAACAAAAGGTTTTGAAAGGGCTCATTGTTTGGAGAAGCATCTCTGGCACAAATCACTGCAGAAAAAGAGCTTGTCAAGAAGAGATGGGCATTTCCAAGATGATCCATACATTTGGTAAATAGCAAATGTTAAATTTCATATAAAACAGTTGATTTTAGTCTGCTTCTTTTTCAGTTACAGTATATCATAATTTAAATGAAAAAAGTAGAGAGAAAAATATTATCCCATTTTTCATTTGCTTCTTTAGAAATTGAGAGGGGAGGAGAAACAATTTTCCATGCCACTTTGAGAAGTTATTGCCATTTTTGCATAATAACAATCATTATCTCTCAGTCTGGTGGTCAAATAAGCTTTGTTGATACATATGATTTTACTGCTTTTAAGTATAAAACCTTTCTAAGAATATTTAATAGAACTCTTATAGAGATTTATTGCATGCACAGCATATTTACAGGCAAAAGGCAAATTATTTACTTTTCAACCTGCTAGCTGCTACCTATTTCTGAAAGAATACTTTTGAGCATATTTTCTTTCTCTCTTACCTAACTGGAAGTGTATGGAAAAAAAGAAACTAATCATACATAGGCACATTCTAATCTTGCACATACGGCCTTATACGTGTTCCTCCCTTTGACATAATGTAGAAAATTAATTTCAGACTAATAGTCCAATACAAATACTGAAGACAAACAGTGGAAAATGCCTGATTATGTATCATATATGAAGACCTTTACAGTTTTTCACAGGTGTTATTATTTCTCTGTCCTCATTGATATTCAATATTGATGCGACTCAGACGTGAAATTAGGTATGTAATCAAGTAATCCATCTAGTGACTTTCATACTATACACTTGGTTGACTCTACTTGTACTTTTCCTTATCTCATGGCAGACAGAAAGAGGCAGAACCACAAAACAGAGCAACTTGTCATGTTTACCCACACCTTGTTTTGAGGAAGCATTTGTAAAGAGCTTATAGAAGTTTAATGATGCCTTAATCTCTGAAGTTCAAACAATAAGCTGTTGCATAAGCTATTGTGTCAACAGGTTGTTTACAACCACAGGTATTCTTGTAAAAGGACAATCAGAATGTCATTACAAAACATATTACAAAACATGAGATGAATTTAATACATAGTAGCTGCTCTTTCAGTATAAAATTACCCTTCTTTTTTTTTTTTTTTTTTTGGAGTCATTTCACTCCTTTATGTGGATATAGTAAAGCCACTCACATGGTAATTTAATCAAGAGATTTCAGCATAGCACAAAATATAATCCTACAAAAAGAGCCAAATTTCAGATCCGTAGAGCTATGTTACTTTGGCATTTTACATGGGTTTCTCAGCTCAGGAGAAACACTGCTACACTTGTTACTGTTGCTCAAATTACTCATTCCTATTTGGTACCCATTAGACCTTTAGACTTGCAGAAATGTATGCCCAATATGAAGCAGCAACAACATCCTGGATGTCTGTTTAACACCAGCACTCTTCTGAAAGACTGGTGCGGGGTGCATAGGAAGCCAGTATGCTGCAGAGCCCCATTTGCTTTTTTATGTGTTCTTTGTCTGCTCTCAGCTTCCTCAAAAATTCTGAGACAGTGATGCTTTCAGTCTATGGAAGGTCACAGGCCTATCAGAATGTTACCTTTCACAGGTGCAACATCTGGCATGCAGTAAAGGAAACCCCACCTACAGCTCTGCCAGAGCATGAGGACAGCAGGGACACACTCTTCTCATTTAGCCTTAATGTTCATTCTGGGGTTTTTTTTTAAGCAATATCCTTCATATGTTATCTACTGTACATGTGGGAGATAAATCTGCTTTTTTTGGTTTTTTTGTTTCAAGGTACAGGTCAGCTCACCCTGAAGTACATGAAGAACAGTTGTGAGGCATTCCTCAACAAGAGCATGTGCTTAATCTGCAAACTGCAATGCTGGGATTTCAAGAAATGCAGACCCAGAGCAGAGTCCCCAAATAAATGTTGCGGACAACACTTATGTGTAAATCTTTTATCACTGAGTCAGGGAAGACAGACATGTACTCAAAGGAAAAAAAAATTCTAACCAACTGGAAAAAAAAACCAGGCTTCATTCTTGAAACAAGAGCCCTCAGGGAACTTATCATAATGCTTCCAATCTCTTGGTCCTTTTTCATAGCACAAAATCATAAAACAAGAATTTATGTTCTTAAGCTAGTGAGCCAATGAAATGAGAGGACATGAAGAAAGAGTGTTGACAAATTATTTTGGCAGCAAGCTAATTCCTTCAGAACTCTCTTTTGTGCTGAACTGAGTCTAGAGAGAAAACTCACTGATTTGAAATTTTAGTCTGTGCATTCTAGAGTTTTATGCATATTTGGAAGGTCCCCAGGGGAAAGCTTTCTGCAAATTCAGAAAGCATTTCTAATTAATTAAAAAAGCTTTTGTTTCTATGTTCTTACTGAATTTTTTGTGGCATTTTCATGCTAAGGCTTCTTGAATTATATATAGAAGACATTAATCAGAGGAAACTGAGGAGGATTTTCAATATTCCAAATGTGAGCACTGTCACCTCTCTTTAGACAGCCAGACTTCTAGCCTAGTTTTTAAAATGTGGAGCATCCAGAAGTTTCAAATTAATTCCAAAGAACTGCCTTTCTAGAGTCCTGCAACCCATTGTTCACAGCTGCAGATGCCGAGGAAAGCAGGAGTGAAGCACAGCCCAAACAGGAGGAGTTGTCTCCTCCTGCATGCCTTCAAGGTGGTCAGCATTTGCAGTTCAATTGTATTTTCACTTCAGAAAGCAAATTCCCACGTAGGACTGATCCTGTTTTACTGAGTCCCAAAGGAATGAAAGAATGGAACTTTAGGGGAAGAGTCGTTCAAGCATATTCCTACATGCAATCTCCTCTAATATCATATGTGTATCCTCTCTTTTATTTTTTTTCAGCTTTCTCAAGGATTTAATTTCCATTTACAGGCATTGTACCAGATATTTTCTTTACATTTACTAAGCTGATTGAAGGACAACTTTTTTAACTGTGTCTATTGCATTTCAGCTCCACCCAACCTATGAAACAGCATAAACAATGAAAGTCCCATCAAATTATACCACTGAAAGTTACATTACATAAAATAAAACAAAATGATGCATACTCCAGAGACCTAACTGTAAACATATTTGACAAAAACAATGAAACTATCTGAGCAATAACTAATGATAAAAAAAATCTTAAAGAAAAGAATGAACAGAACATTACAGAAATAAGGGAGTACAGCCATGCCTGAGATAAAATAGCTACCCATGCTATTTGACAACATAAATGCAATTATTTCAGAGGAAAGAATACTCTAAGCCAAGAGAATTATGAGACAAAACTGATGGACAAGGAGAGAGGATTCACACTTCATGTTTCCACTCACATAACTTTATAAACAGTATGTGTTGCAGGAAAAATGTAATAAAAGAGGGAAGCAGTAAGTCATTTTTCAGTCTATAGTTTCATTACTAAATTATTTCTCTCTCACTCCCTCCTCCAGAATGATCAGGTATCTTCAATGGCAAAGAGGATGTAAAATGCTAAAACTAAAAATACTTGCAGCTTTCTAGAGATGTTCTGTGACTACATGCTGTGGAATTTGTAATTTTCTCTTCTTCCCCCCTCCATTCCCCCCCCGCTTGTCCTGACCCTTTGTTCCCTTGTCCTTTCCCCTCGCCACACAGTCTGTCCCTGCCCCCCCGCCTTTCCCATCGCTGTCCCCGGGATTTCCCTGCCCCTCTCCCCTGCCTCCCGTCCCATTGGCCACAGCTCAGGTTCCCCCTGCCCCGGCACGGGGTATAACCGACCCCCAGTCAGTGTCCCGGGGTCTCGGGGACACGCTCCCACAATAAACACGTGTCTGCACCCGAGCCCCATGTTGCCATTTCGTCTGTTCCCGCGCTAGAACTGAGCCTCGCAGAGCTGGAGAGGAAAAGCAACCACCAGCTCTCCCCCGCTCCCGTCATGTCCCGCCAGCGTCTGCCCAGAGCCGGTCTCACATGGCAACAAATGGTAGCAGCGGATGGCTATTCCCATCAATTTGTGAAAGGGGGGATAGGGAAAGGAACTTTTCCACCGTAAGAGCTCTGCAGACGCTAAGAGGAGTTGACGCGCCAGGCGGAAAACAAACCCGAAACTCCAGGACCCTCTTCGTCCTCATCAGCATGCTCTCTACCTGCCCGAGAGCGGCCATGCTGCGGGGACAGCCGAACAGCAGGGGCCAGGAGCCAGGTAGACTTACCTGAGGAACAAAGAGGAGAGTCTGGCAGAGGCTCGATGGACTGAGCTCGAAGAGTGGCCTGTCAAGGGATGGCATTAGAATGGAGACCATAGGCTGACAGTGGCCGAACCCAGGGATTCAGGGGATGAACTCTGGGTTAACAGGAACACCCAGGTCTCTGGGAGAGCCAAACCGCAAGAGAATAAGTTCTCAGTTTAGCACGATTTTCCACCACCAAGGAGAGAGATAGAGATTTCATCGCCCGAGCCCAGAGGGTAAGTTGGGTCAGAGAAGGGTGTGGGACCCTGGCAGGCGGCTGGGCTACCTTTTTTCTTTTCTGAGTTTTAACCACCGTCCGCGCTCAGACGGGGACTGTAGCCTTGTATGTCCCTGGTGGCCGGGAGACTTTTTCTTTTCCGAGGAGGACGCAACCTCGCTCGGTCTTTTTTGGGGTAACTCATACTGGAAAGCTCCTTCTCTTTCTCAGAAAGCTGCTTTTTCTACCCTCTCCTCCCTATTCTGAGCTATGGGGGCAGGGGGGGTCAAAAGGACACCAATGGGACAGAATTCTAAACAGCGACACGTCAGCTATGGGAGAATTGTTAACATCCTAAGAGAGGCCCTTCCCATCCACGCATCAGGCCCCTGTCCTGTAGATTTCCCCCTCAGCTTCTGCGAAGCCCCCGCTTCCCTTTTCCCCACAGACTTCCCCAAACCTTCTCCATTGGGGATGGCAGCAGCCAAGCCGCCCCAAGCGCCCTGCCAGACACTGTTATCCTCCCTTAGGGGCGGCATTGGCCGTGCCTCCCCGGGCGAGATGCAGTGCACCCGGCACCCCCTCCCAAGATTGTGCTGGCCACGCTACAGGGATCCCATTTTCCCGCCTTGATCCTTCTCTTCCACCCAGGTTTTCCTGCCAGCCCCACCCCTGCCCAATGGCCCTACACCATCCTGCAGCAAGGCCAGCCTCTATTGGCAGGGAGGTGAGGTTGGATTAATCCCTCAGTCCTTCTTCTGGCTCCCCCTCTGATGGGAGGGATCACCAGAGGGGCCCCTCCATTAGAGGACCTTCCTTTGTAAGAGAGCTTTCCCCTTTGCTGTGGGGGGGGGGCCCTTCGAAGGGAGTGGAGCTGGAAACCCGGATGAGGGCTCCAGGGTTTACTTTCCCCTGAAACAGTGGTGACCAGGTTCACCCCTGTATGCCATCTCCTAAATGTACCTTGCCCAAAGTTCCCTTATTATTTCAATACAAGTTTTCCCCATTGCTTGTAATAATTTGGAAATAACTTTTTGGATTGAGTTATATCTTACAGAAGGAAAGATCATCCTCTCTAATTACTGCCCACAATGCTATGCCAACTTCACAATCAAATAATCAAATTGGAGAAACCACATCGCTGTTTGCTGCCTGTTTCTGCTCTGCTAGAATGCGAAAAACCACAAGCATCACATCATGAATCCTGCTTTCATCCTTGATACAGAATGAGTTTATGATAATTTTGTACCCTTTATCTTAGATTGTAATGTGGAAAAGATTTTTGCCCCATTCATTGTAAATATGATGGGTGTATCACTTTCTGATGTCTCTCGACTTAACGTTTTCTCAGTAATTTGTAACATTGCTAATTTGTTTTTACCTCAGAACTCCCTTTCCTTTATGTAAATTCAAAAGGTTGAGCTGTGGGATTTGTAACGTTCTCTTCTTCCTCCCCCCATTCCCCCTCCCCCCGCGGTCCCTTGTCCTGACCCTGCATTCTCTTGTCCTTCCCCTTCGCCACGCGGTCCGGTCCCTGCCCCCCCCGCCTTTCCCATTGCTGTTCCTGGGGTCTCCGGGGTCTCCCTGCCCCTCTCCCCTGCCTCCTGTCCCATTGTCCGTGGCTCATGTTCCCCCATGCCCCCGGCACGGGGTATAACCAACCCCCGGTCGGTGTCCCGGTGTCTCGGGGACACGCTCCCACAATAAACACGTGTCTGCACCCGAGCCCCGTGCCGCCATTTCGTCTGTTCCCACACTAGAACTGAGCCTCGCAGAGCCGAAGGGGAAAAGCGGCCCCGCCTCTCCCCTCCTCCCGCACTGCTCCCACAGGCATCCGCCTGGAGCCAGTCTTGCACGGCAACCACATGCACTTTAATGAACATAAGGAAGGGGTTCTTAAGATGTACCACCATGGCACATGTGTAACACCTAGTTCAGGAAAAGCTCTCTGGATGCATTTCAGTAAGCTGTTTTCTGTGCTAACAAGTTTGTTCTCTAAAAGAACATACCTAAATGAATATCACAGAAGATGTTTCAGCCATTGAAAAATAAATCCGGTTTCAGAGGCGCAATATGATACAATAATATCATAACAGCAGTAGGAAGTTCAAACAAGTGAAGATTGTCTTGTTTCTCACACCAGCCTCCATCCAATAGTACTGTATGCTTATTTCTATTCCAAAATTGTGAGCTCTCAAGATAACATTTTATATCCCAGTCCAGATGAACAATCATGGGAAATGTTTTCATTTTTTAGGAAACAAGTTTGATCCCTAGCCTGAGATATCTATGCTTGTCACTTGATTAAAAATCCATGGTAGCTGGTTTTGCTATTTCAAACTCCTGAACTGGTCTTCTCAGTTTAAATACATATTTCTAAAAGTGTACTATAATAAAGATGGCAGAAGAGCTAGGTTAATACGCATAGTAAACAGTTTAATTTATTTACTAGATTAAAGAATTTTATCTGGTTTCTGAAACAGCTCATTCAAAACTTAACATTTCAGTTCTAGAAGTGACATCATATTGGTTTGTTATAACAGTAGTAATATTTCATGCCTGCTGATGTCACTTTCATGAAACACCCTTAGTCCAACATCATAATGGCTACTTGAAAGGTCATGCAGTGATGTGCATGTGAGGTTATGGCTGCTGAGTTTCATACAAGATGAAACTCACTGAGGGGATAACAATTTGCACAACTCATACAATTTTTATGAGACAGTTGTTATACCAGAATGAAATATATTTCTTCCAGCAAGATTTTGTTTATCTGGGAACCTATGGATGAGCAACATACACAATACAAACTCTAAAAAGTGACTTTTTCTACACACTGCAACTGTTTTACATTAAAATGCTTCAGAAATAAATCACTCGTACTATACCTAAGCTAGAAGTACATCTGATGGTAGGAAATACCTTATCTGGCCAATCACAGCTGAAAGGCTGAAATGTGAGCTACCATCACTCAGTTACACCTTTTTAAGTAGCTCAGCCTTCATAGAAGAGACTGACCAAAATTCCACACATTCATTTTGAATCAAAATAAAAGCACTTCACATTAATTTCTTAGATATTTTTTTTCTGCATGTGCATTAGATTTGTTAAAATACAAATTTTTTTAATGCTCTTTTTTGAAAAACTATACTCTTTAATAGTTGTGGTTGTATTTAAAAATTGAACTACCAAAAAAATTTCCATTGCTCTGTAGCTAGGAATACACATGCATGATTCTTTTTTGACTTTTAAGCCAAAACAAATCTGGAAATGTAGGACAAATAGATGGTTTTCGCTTCTAGTTCTGATCTGTATTATTCTACTATATTTTGGCTTTATCTCACATTGAGAGGATTTCAGTCAGAATGGAAGACAGAAGATGCTAGTTGCTTTTCCTCTCCAATTAAACCCATTAATCCTGAAGTCCTTAAAATACACAGCAAAAGAAGATGCAACTTATACATTATGTAAGGCAGGGGTGTATCAGTCTCTCAATTAAAAATTAAGGAAGCTGAGAGGAGATATCTTAAGAGACTTTATCAAGGTCACACTAAGTAAGGAAGAGCCTGCCAGTAGATTCTCCCAACCCAGAAAAATAGACAATATTTTTTCTATTTACAAATTTTATAAACTTACTTACATATATATCCATGTATCTGTGCATGTTTTCAAAATATCTTGTATTTCTTTTAATACCAGAACAATTCCATATTTTCAGCTGTAATGTTAGAGAAATAAGCTGTTTTCAGGCTGATGAACAAACTGGGTTTGAATGCTGAACTTATTAAGGACTTAGGTGAATTTCACAAACCACCCAACATAGGCAGTCTGAAACTAAAATTTGCAGGCTGGTCCAGTGCATTGCATGCTCCACATGTGTCAATGCTGACACAGGAGGAACATTATGCCTAACACACCATCTCCCACACAATTAATTAATCATAGATGGTATCTTCAACTTTCCTTCATTTATTTCTGATATTTAGCACCTTTGGAGAAAGGTACCATAAGAAGTTACCAAGTATTTTATTTATTTACAAACAACAGGTGCAATTACCAAAGCTTGCTTCTTAAATGTAGGCCATAATAAAAGGCAAAGCTAATTACTGATTAATATAAAAGCATAAGATAGAAACAATGTATGATTGAGGTCATACATTGCAATGATTAATGACTGTTTTCCAGAAAACATTCACTGAAAAATTACTTGTAAAATTATGTTCCTCTAAGAATTAATTAATCTAAAAGCTTTAAGAAAATATAAAAGCACAATAATCAGGAAGTTAGGTAAGCAGTTTGCTCTAATTTGTAAAAAAGAAAATTTGTATAATTGATTAGTCTGAGAGCAATTACAGAGCTGGCAAAGCCTTCAAACAACAACCAGCTTAAGAACAGCATACTAGTAATTGGTTTTTATTCATCTTCCCAGTACACTTATTTGCAAAAAAAACCAGCCAGAATTGCTGTGCCATTTTTTTGATATATGAAGGAAACAATACTATGCATGTGCAAAAATGTGGTCTGTTGTCGTGGTTTGACACGGAAAAAGAATTTTTCTCAGAAGGAAGAGGTCAATTTGGATATTGACCAATTGAAGGTGGACACGCCTCTGAGAACACAGAGGGTTAAAAGCAGAATTCCCAGGGGAACTCGCTCTCTTTGGTTCCGGTCAGCCGCAGTGCAGCCTCTCCCCTGCCCGGCCGTGGCTGGTGGGGAGGGGAAGGCCCATGGCCTGACTGAGGTGGGCCAAGGGTGGAGGGGCTGGAACCGGGCTGGCCCCTGCAGATGGAAGGGTGGAGAAATCTGGGATGTCTCCGTTCCCCCAGAGTCGAGAGAGAGAGAGAGAGAGAGAGGAAGAGACAACAGCAGTTTTTGTGAGCGTTACACCATGGGGAAGGAGAAGAGCGGGGGGAGCCACAAGTTGCCGAGCTGCCCGTGGGAGCCGGAGAATCCAGGCAGAGAGCCAGCCAGGGAGTCGGGACTTTTAACCCTTCCCTGAGAAATGAAAGCTTTGTGAAACTTTTATCCTCCTCGGTTTGAAAGAGAGGAAGAGAGACAGCTTGGACTCTGGGATGTTGGAAGGAGGAATTCTAGGTGGGAGGAGATGTCGGAGTGGTTTTTTGGCTGGACATTTTCCTTGGTAGCCACAGACTGAACCAATTTTATCCTCCAAGAGAGACTGTATTTTAGGAGGATGCCAGTGAGCCAAGAGACCTGCTTCAGCTGGGAAAAGACAGAAGTGGAGCGAACAGAGAAAAGTTAGGGGGTTTGTGGTGGTGCCCCCTGTCTTCAGAGAAGAAGAAGAGAAGATCTCTGTTCTTGGACCCTCAGCCCCAGGGGAAAATGGGGGGGACTGCGGTCCCAAAAATGAAAAACTGAACTGTTGTTTTTTCCCTCTTGGCAGAGCATCCTTGAAAGGAAAAATCCTAAAAGCAGTCTGTCCATCCATGCATTGGTGGTGAGAGCACTGTGCATGGAAAGGAGAAGGGTCACCATGGCAAACTTTTTATCCAGGCAGTGCCATGTGTGACATGGAAACACGGGATATGGCAGCTGTGTTTCTTGGGGGATCTGTGGCACAGGAGAGGCTCCTCTCTCCCTCAATGGACTGAGTATTGATTATCTGGAGGTTGGGAAGTTAATTGGGGTTGAGGTTGTATCTCGCTGTGGTTTGTTGGAGTTGGGTGGTGGGAGGAGGAATGTTTGAAAGGTTTTAATTTTGAATTTTGTGGGGTTTTTTTTCTTTTTTTCTTTATAGTAGTATAGTAGTAGTAGCTTAATAAAGTTTTTTCCCTTGTTATTAAGCTTGGGCCTACTCTGCTGTTTCCTGATCGCATTTCACAGCATTCAATTGAGAGGTTGCATTTTCATGGGGGCACTGGCATTGTGCCAGTGTTAAACCATGACATCTGTGCACATCCCACTGTCAGTCTGCTGCCTGTGACTAATGGCAAAAGATAATTTCAACCACATCAGTCAAACAGACTTGCATTCCAGCTTGGTTTATAGGCCATATGAAGAAGACCTCAGACAATGTTCTGCATCAAACTCTTTTTAATGTTTCAGAAATCATCCTCCTATTTGTGATCTTCAGAAGTGTCATGAGAGGGAGTTAGGGATATTTTTTTCTTCTAGACATTACAGTGATGGCCACACGTCAGAGTGAATGCTTGTGAGGAGCAAGCCATTAAATCATCCACAACTAAATCTGCAATGCCGCTGTCTACCATGTGTGGGAGACTAGAAAGAAAATTTACCTGTGATGCTACATAAAATACTTCATGGGCCACATCTGGCCTACAGCATCTCATTTGTGAATTTACACCAAAATAGATAGCTTGAAGCCTTCTGTTGGAGGATGTGAGGGTGTTTTGCAGCAGTGACTGCTGCTTAATAAGTGCATGTTTCACCTTTGTGTGCTATGGAAAGCGCTACAGATGATCAAAGCCAGAGTGAGATTTTGAGGTGAAGAAACATTGAATAACTGAGAACAGAAAATAACGTCATTTGAAATGTGAGTTGCTCATTCGGGGTCACTGCTATAACAGGGCACCAAATACACCATAGCAGAACATCCAGAATATCAAAAGTGTCAAAGGCAGCATTTTTCATGTAGTATAAAGTATATAGTTTATGAATACTACATCCTTTTGCATCAGCAAACCTCATAACTAAAAATGACAAAGGACGTATAAGTGATGTGACCTCTGACCAGTAACATGGGAATATTACTATTTAAGATCTTGCTGACTCAGTTCAGTTCAGAGTTAGCTCTAAACATGTGCTTTAATATCTTTTGACTTTCAGTACCTGCTTAAATTTAAGTTTGTATATACATAATTTTTTCTCAGTCAGGATTTGGTATAATATATCAATAGTAAGCAGATGTAGGTGAAAAACAGAAAAAAATATTGGGGGTAAAAATTGAAGTGAATTTTTTTCTATCCACAGAAATTAAGAACTTAAAGAAAAATCAGTTGTAGTTTTTCAAATAAATACATCTGTATTATACCTGCACTATAATACCTTTGGACTTTTATCTACCCTTTGAAGAATTGCAGGAGAAAACCAATTAGAAGAAACTCTAAGCTACTGCATATGCATAGTACACCTTAAAGTACAAAGCAAGGTCCTTAGAAGGAGGAGCTTTCAAAGCTAAAGAGAGGCTACTAAGCAAGCTTGGAGATGGTACATGGAGAAGAACGTGTTTTTATATGGATTTGGGTGGAGCATTATTCTGGTCAGACTATTAGAGAATGAATTTTACAAGCAAAAAAATCATTCAGACAAAGACAACATTCAAAATATATTTCTAGATATATAAAAGTATTTGGAAGAAAATAATATGGAAATACTGCTAAGAAGAAATTATCATTACACATACCCATGGTGGGTAAGAGAAGCAGAAGGTTGCACTGGGTCTGTCTGGGATGGAGTTCATTTTCTGCATCGGAGCCCTGGTGATACAATGTTTTGGACTTGTGGCTAAAACAGAGTGGGTAACACTGAAGTTCTGACTATTGAGAAGTAGTTGCATGACTCAAAACTTTCTCAGTTGCTTTGTTGGTCTCTGCCAGCAAGTAGGCTAGGGGTGGGCAAGAATTTGAGAGGGAACACAGCTGGTGCAGCTGGCTCAAGCTGGCGAAAAGAGTTCATGCCAATATATCATCATGTTCAGCAGTAAAAATGGCAAGTTTTTCTTCCAAAGTAGCTGTTGCTCAGAGATTGCTTGTTGGTCAAACCCAAAACACACAACTGCAAACAATTATCAAAAAACCCCTGCAGAACGGCACCAAAACACCCCCAGAATACTATCTTCTTCCTTCCACTATACTGATTATCAATGAGGAACATGTGCTACAGGGAAAATATTTCTCTATATTTAAGACCAAGATATTCATAAATATTCTTAAGAAAAGCTTTACTTCAAATTTGAGATCGCTTTAATTAGATAACCAGTTTTATTTAGCATAGCAGCTGATCACTAGGAGAAAACTTTTCTGCATACAAAAATAAATTCTATGAAAATACTGTGTTAATTTAAAATATAACACAATGGACACATGTATATGTATCATATACAAAACACATATAAACACAACATAGAAATATTTGTGTACACACAAAACAGGTTTCGAAAGACTAGGTTCTCTGCTGCTGTTTATATAATCAGGTGTGTTGAAGTGACTATTTTTAGGTAATAGAAGTAATAGTTTCATTAAAAATGAAAGGAAACACTAAATTTAATATTTAGTTGTTAAACAAATTTAAAAGTCATGTCATTCTTAACATTAGAGTGGCTCGAGTCAGACTAACTGCAAATACTGAAAGCCTCAGTCAGGGAATGTGTACTTTTAATTGGAAACTGCTGTAAGGAATCAACTTTCTCATGGAGACATAGTGATGATATGTTTGTTGAGTTTTTTTTTTTAATTGTGTTAGCACAAAATACAACTTACTTGCAAACTTATGAACTGACAGTGAGGACAATTTTATTCTGTTTAATAAATAATTTCAAGTTTTCACCTCTTGTTGTCTTGCCCCAGGTTATTAACATTACTTTTTACTTCTGAAAGTCAAAATCCTATGACTCAGAGGCAAGCTGTTTTTACCTTCTCTCGCCTTGTTTACACAAATAGATATCTCATGCCAAAGTGTAGAGTCCATACAGGTCAGACTTAAAACTAAATTTGGGGAAAAAATGCCAAACTTATATTCACTTCAACTGCCTTTGGTGCCAATTAGCAATTGTTGATTAGCAATTGGAAATGCAAGTTTTAAGATAGATACACTTGGTTTTTCCCTCAGACAAGCATTCAAATTAATTTTGTCTGTTAAAACAGATTAAATAGCTCATGAAAGTCATTGATAGACTACATTCATAACTTAGCAGATATATTAGAAGATATTTTGAGTAGTACTGTCATGCAAAAAGGAGCTAGAAAATATATATCTATTATATAGAGACATGCTAGTGTCCAGGAGCTGAGAGCTATATATATACACTTACACATATTTGTACATACATATTTGTGCATGAACATTGTAACAAAGTATCAATGGCCTCATTAACATTTTACTGTTGCACTTGCCCTATTCAACATTACTAATGGTAAAATCATCCTGAAGGAGTTGGTCCCTATGTTCCATAATTCATTTTCTTCTTTAATTCTGCAATAGAATTCTGTTTTCCTGGATTTTACAGTTATACATATCTAGTGAGTTTCCAATGCTGTGAAACATTAGTTTAAAAATATGGAGACATCTTTGGCAAAGAAAAAAAGGAAAAAGTTATCTAGACCCACTATTGCTAAAGTTCATTGCTTTGCTATTATCTATAAAATATTCATGTACATCTAATTGTTCCAAAATTTTAGGTTAATCCTATTGCCTGGTCTTTGTCTCATAACAGCATTGCAGTCACCCAAATTCAGACTACATGCCACTCACTGTGCTTAGAACTGCTTCATGACTCAGTTGCAAACAAACAAAAAAGCTACTTGTAAGTAACTTTCTAAGTCATATTCTATGCTCAGATGCACCTGATGCTGCCATTACTAAGCACACAAGATGAGAACATGATGATGTCAACAGTTTCCCTTTTGGGGATTTGTTGACACTGTTTTCTGGCATTTTTTTCACCCAGTGACAAGAAATTTTTAAAGCATTGTCTTAAGTACGACCTTACAGATTCCATCCTTTAAGGAATCAATGTCAATTTTCCTTCAGCTTGCTGACTTGAGGCCCATATTTCCTCTTGTTTATCCTTTATCAGTGTCATAAATAAATCACTATAATGTTCAAACTTTTCAACCTGATAAAATACAGTTTCATTATATGACCTTTCTCGTAGCATGTTAACTGATTCTGATATATAGTGTCCCATGATATCACCATTTCTTGGCCATTTATTTTAAAGTCTAATTCTTACCAGTTACTTCCCTTTGTAGCTTCAAGAGCAGTTAGAAGCTCAAGTTACTGGTTTTCTAGATTATTCCTACATCATTCCATATCCTTCCAAATAGTTTACTCAGAATGGTCTCCAGAAGCATTGGGTTTTCTTACACATATGAAAAAACACCTGAATAATAAAAAAAAAAATACATTCAAGATTTTTCACACAAGTTTTCTCCTAGAAACAACAATTAGCATTTATTAGGGATGGTGGAAAATTGAAAAATTCAGGAGAAATATTTTTTTCTTCCTCTTTATTGCTTGGATACAGGAACTTAGCTCATAGGACCAATGTAAGTAAGATGAGAATACAGATTTTGTTCATTATTCTCTACTACAGGCATAAATATATGACTCAAATTTAATAATTATCATTCCGTGTACTCCTTTCATTTTGCAACCAACTAAAAACAAAACCCCTAAAATATATACTACCCCTAAGAAATACAGGCACTCCTAACATCTTAACTTTTCAACAGCAGAATTTTACTAGGACATTTTCTACACAAGGCAACCCTAATTCAATAATCTAATTTTTTCAGTTAACATTTTAAATCAACAGTGGGCAGGATAGTGAAAGAGGTAGTCTGAGAAGAGATCTGCTGCTAGAATAACTGTGCAAAATCATGTCTGAGTGAAGGACACTAAGTGTGAAGGAAATTTAGGCTAATATTTCAGAACTAAGTGCAGGGAATCCTGTAGTCCAGGACAGCTTGGATGAATGGAGACAAGATATCTCTGAAGGCTGCTCTTAGAATATCAGGTTTATTATAGATGGAGAAAGGTCCTGCTTGGAGCTGCCAGACACAGCACGTGGCAAGGCCTGAGGGAATGGGGGAGGGGAGGGACAAGGGGTAGAGAGGATGCTCCAGGAGAGGGTGGAAGTTCCAAGGGGTGGGGGTTCCAAGAGAGCATCTGGCCATTCAGAGACCCCTTATCACCACCTTCAAGGTGGGCTGGGCCAATGGGGTCACAGACACTTGATGTTTCAGGGGAGGGTTGCAGGTGTGGGATGAACCATACATTTTGGGGGTTGAGATGGAACAATCCATTTGACTTTTGGACTTATATGTAGGTAAGGGTATTGTCCAACCAGCAGGGGGGATTGTTTTCATCCTGGCTGTACTATTGTAAATCTTTTGTGAGGCAATTATATTTGTTCATCCTTCCCAACACTAAGGAAAAAGGGGGAGAGGGATAATATATTAATCATTTTACAAAACTGTTATTACAATCATATGGCAAATGCTGTAAGTCAACACAATCACACAAAAGGCATTTGACTCAGTAACAGAAAGGAAAATATGGCAAAGCCTGAATATACTGAATAATATTCTGGATAATTCATTCATTGACACCTCATTTATTATTAATTTTTTAAAAAATTCTCTAGCAGCACCAACTTTTAAGTTTGCCACAATTCAGTTCACTGGGGTTGAAGAGGCGTGCTGTGACCAGGCTATGATTTGATTATTAATGTTGTACAGGTTCCAAACTGTTTTTCAGAATGCCAAAATTCAAAGAAAACATTATAGGAGCTTACCTGTGAACTCAAAGCTGTCTTTTGCTTACAACACCAGGCAATCATGAAATCAGCTCTATGCCACATACACTGCACCTCTTCCCATCTTGCTGCGGACGACTTGCTGACAGCTTGTTGTAACATGCACAGTACATGTATTAGCCCTTCCATCATTAAAGTCTGTAAGTTCTTCAAAAGAAGATGATGCACTTCTTTATACTTAATTTACTGGACTAGAAAATATATCTAACATTATTACAATTTGTTCATATTTTGTCAGAATTTTTAAAGAATATCAATTTATTTGTTCATTTGGTTTAGTGGACCTTTCATTGTATTTAACCCCAATTTATTTTAACAGCTGAGAGAAACTCATGGAAAAACAAAAAAAGCAAAAAATACCCCCTCTCAGCCACCATTTGAGATCAGTTATTATATAATTCTTGTAAATTCTGAACAACAAATTAAGATTAGATATATGAAAAATATTTTTATATTAAACCAGATATTATAAGATATAGTCTTCATTAATTTATAATACTCCATAAATATTAGAGCATGTCTTTTCAGTCTCCTCCAAGAAACAAATATATGCTTCTATAATTGTGGAGATAATAAAACCAGTTAGATATGGTTTACAAACAAGACTTTTGCATTAGGAGTTTTGTGACAGAATGTGAGGAAATTAAAAATGCTGAATTATAGCTGCTTAACTGCAAAATTATTCATCTATCTGCTTTTGTTCTGAAGAGCCATTGTAAATACTGCATTTGACTGTGCATTTCTGTGTGCCAGAATGTACTAAACAAATTCTATAAGGCTTCTGTAGATGAAAGAGATTGAGATGAAACAGCTTCTCACACACAATCTGGTCCTTTTGATTACATTTATAGAACCTCCAGTCATTCCACAACCCCACCAGTTCTTTGCTATGGCTTTCAAGCTGTGACAATTTAGGTAAGTGAAACATTAAATAGCTCATTGTAAGTCCACTTCTGCACCATAGGAATTGATGGCAGCGTTGCCATTGATTTCAATGGGAGTTGGATTACAGCTTGGAACACATCACGTGTACATTCATCAGAAACATTTAAAATTCAAAGACTTTCCAAATTTCTTCAAATCAGTTATACTGAACCAATCTTACTACAAATTGGGAAGAGGTGGCAGGCCAGTTTTTAGAGTACTACAGAAGGCTATCAAAATAAACTAAGAGTAAAAGCTATTCACTTGTTCTGCCATTTTTATCCAAATATCTTGCTATGGCTTCTGTGACAAGAAATCATCAGGAAGTAAAAATCCCTTTCCAACAAATTTAACATAATAGACTAAAAAGAGCAGGGACAAAAAAAAAAAAATTAAATTTTCTTCCAAGACAGGCAAAATATTTATCTGGCAGAAACTGATCTACTATGAAGAAGTTACCATGCACATAATTCAAGATTCCAGGTTACAACAAATTGCACAAGCAAGCAGCTTTAGTAATTTAGTGTAAAAGATAGTAATTCAATGTCATCAGAATGAGACATATCCCAAGTGGGTATACTTCTCTCTTACATCAGACCAAAGAGGCAAAGCCCAACCAGCCTATGATAAAATAGACAGATTCTCAAAAAAAAAAACAAAACAACTCTTCCAGAAAGAGGCTTTATACCTCTGTGTTATTCTCAACAGCTCTGCTACCTGCCAAGCAGTTTTTTATTATATATGAGAAAGACCTTAATTCCAGATACCTTTCATTATGTCCTAACACTACCATCCTGCATAGGTAAGGAACTTATTTGTTACTTTTTAAGAGGAAGTAGTGTTGCATGGCAAATTTGTGTCACTGCCAAATATCAAACAAAAGCCCCTGTAAAGCTCAGAAAAAAAATAGGAAAACTTTGTGATAAATGAATTGTCATAATTTTCAATCGCTTATTTTCAACCCTATTCAAGACAAGGAAACTGACTTGAATTCCTGAAAAATTTGAGGAACAGAAGATGTTTAGAAGTTCCTGCCATATCTGCCAACTTCTATATGAGCTTTTATACTAAGTGAGCTGCAATCAATTCATTAAAAAACAATTTAACAGCTTAGACAAGGGCAGGAAAGCAAGCAGTGGAAGTAATTTCAAGAGAAAGAACATGACATATGGACCTTTTTTCATTTGACCTGGAAAGGTAAGGAAATGGCTAATATTAGAGTCCCTTGTGAGGTATTGTTTTATTATGTTCAAATAAAACAGAATATTACCTTGTCTAGTGTTTTGTAAAGGATCTGGTAGGTATTCAAAGGTTTCACTTCATTTTTTTGGGTGACAGAAATATTCAGAAATAAGCCTCAAGTATTATTTTTAAGTCTTGTCAAGCAATTTGGCTGATCTTGTAAAATTTTAGAGCCCAGAGTTTTACCGGCTCCATCTCAGCCCCGGTGCTTGAGCACGTACTCTGACTATGCCAGGATAAGAGATGAAAGTGCACTTTAGTTTCCTGCAGCAGAAAACCCAGATATGTGAAAGAGCAGCAAGTTTCTGTGCACCTCCCTGCAGTCCTGCCTTTCCAGGTTTACCAGAAAATGAGGCATTACTGTGTCAACGTGCCTGTCCTTAAGCATAGACACAGCCATTTTTCTCAAACTGTCTAAAGCAAAGTCAGAGGTACCAACATTGACCCAAACTACATTTAAAGCAGTCTAAAACTGAATCACAAACTTAATGTATCTTTACTATATAGCACAGGTTTAAGCTTCTGCTTAGATTTTAGCCAAAATTTCCAAAATTAGTTATATTAGAGAATGTACATTTTGGAAAAACTGCAGAATACATCTGGCCTTGAAATGCTGAATATGTTTTACTTATATAGTTTAAAGCCTCATTTTTAAATTAACTTAGTTCAACCAACACTTTCAGTCAAGCAAGTGCCACAGCATCTTACTTTCTTATAGATACTCATGCAGTATACTTCATTTGAAGGGTGAAAGTATATTGCTAAGCATTATACCTCCTGAAACAAATCCCTTTTGGTCAGTACAATTGCCAAATCATAGCAACAGACAAAAAAAAAAAAAAAGTTTAGATTTACATATTTGTGTGTGTACATGCATGAAAACAAAAAAAAAACCACAATCAGTTTAGAGGAAAGCATTATGGCGACATTCAAATGTCAGTTTACCACTTTTCAAGGCTAAAGATTTCTTGGGCATAATTTTCAAATAATCACTAAGGACTTGAAAACTTGCACAGCCCTGGTTGTATTTGAAGCACTCTATTAAAACTGCAGTTAACTCAAAATTGTGCAACAGAAAAACAAAGCAGTCATTTAATGTTCAATATGAACGCTTATCAAATTTTTGCAACATTGATTGAGCTGTTACCGTCATTTTAAGGTAATGCAAGTTCACTAATCTGCTCTGATGACAGTGGAGGCTGATGCAGGCACTTGAGGCTGGAAAATAAGAGGAATTGTTGCAGGAATACAATATTGCTGTTCTGGAATCACCACAATAAAACAAGAACATGAAGACAAAACAATTAAGAAAAGTTTTTACTTCCCCCCAAAACACAATAATTAGTTTTTTTTGGGCTATGTCTAATAGAGCATACGTCATTTGGTATACTGCTGTGAATGGCAATGATCAATGTTTATAGAGATTTATTCTTCCCAAAGTCTTCAAAATACACTCAAAGCTTGACAGATAAGATGATGATGATAATAAACCATTTATCAAATTGAAATACAGTCACCTCTGGGGTGAGCTGTGATATTAATATTTCTTCTCTGTGTTCACTGTACCCCTTAGAGAGTAGCATTATCTGATTGGACTGCAGCTACAAAATTGCTTCAAGATCCCTACCAACAACTGGGAGAATTTCTCCTGATTTAAAGGGGCTAAAAACAAAGGTATTCATGCTGCTCTAAATCTGAGTGTCTGCATTGGAGATAAGACAGATTTTTCAGCATAGCAGGATACTACAGCAGGAATGTAGCATGTCTGGAAGAAAAGGTTGTATCACTCTACTACACTGCTAACACTGAGACAGGTGCTGACCAACCTCATCAGAGTTCATTAAAGCTTTTTTAACCTTGCTAGATTAATTTCTAAGTTTAATTGTCTCTTCAAAATGAGAGCATGATTTCTAGTCTTACAGACTCTACACAGGTTTTATTTGGCTGCCATTTTTTCTAAACAAATTAATGCCCATTGAATGCAGTAATTTTAACGTCTTATGAGGTTTAAACTAGTTCCTTATGGAAATGGGAAAAAAGGTTTATTGCTCAATTTCTTCATATTAAAAATATATATATTTCTTCTACGAGTACACAGCATAAAGCACTATTTCAAGCACATTAATTAACTAAAAGAAATGCATCTCATCACATAGAAGGCCTAATAGCCAAGGGGACTTTTCATTATATATATATATATATATGAATAATATATATATATATGAATATATAAAAGGAAGAGTAAATCTTGATAATAATACTTTTCCCATCACAGAAATAAAGCTCATCTTTTTGAAGCATTGGTATTAGCAATACATCATCCACTCCTTAATTACTCTATTAAAAAATTAGAATGTTGATACCACGTGCCTTAAAAACTGTACAATTGTAAGAACAAAAATGGCTCAATCATTCCTGAAAATCCAAATTTTACACCAAGGAAATTAGTGAACAAGTCACTTTCTTCTAAATAATATTTCAGCAGGAAGAAACATTATTAACTCTATTAACATCCCTTTAGAAACAGAAATTTAAAGCAAACCAATAATATTTAAGTCTAGAGTTTTCTCTGATGGAAAACCTCAGTGCCATAGGATACATCAGCTAGCAACATTTCACAGAACCATTTGTGCACTTTGCTCATTGTAACTCATGACCACTCGCCCCTACACTGACACTCAAACATGGGCAAACAAATTACGCAGAGGAGAACATCACCGCTTTCTCCCAGTAAACATCACATGTCACATCCCAAGAGTTCCATTAATGAGTCAAGTTTAGAAATAATTCAATTACATAGCTGAGAATTAGATAGACTTCTTTTATCGCCTTACTACTTGTAGATAGTTTGTGGAAAAGCAGAATTACTGGCAAAAGTGCAATGGAACCGTGTAACAGATGTGCCTCCCAGGTGCAATAAGGCTTAGTGCTAAATGCTGTCCAGAATGGCTAAAATACCACACTCCCTCCCATAAAGGGCACAAGTCTCCACCTCCTTTTCCTCCACTAACAAAATCTTGCTGAGTTACCTAAAACAATATGCAATTAGTTATGCTTTTGTTAAGCACAAAACACTAACATATATCCTGTTTATGCTTTTTATATATTGCAATTTTCCACAAACTAATATGCCAATGCAAGAAAAATACACTGTGCATAATGACACATCCTTGCATATCAAATAACTAGCAAAATAAAAAGCTCAACTCATCACTCTCTTCAGATGTGCTATTCATTGCTTGAAACTATGTAATTGCCAAGTTAAAGTCCAGATTTTATCTGGGTCAGATTCACTTTATCTAAAAATAAAACTTTATTCTCTGAAAACTTTCCAACTAGAGCAGGCATTCCCTTAAGCCTATAAAATAAAAATAATATCAGCATCAGAGATACTAAAATATGAACATAGAAATAGAACACTGAAAGGATTGGGTCTGCTTAAATTTGGATTATAAATTCTACAAATGTAATTCCAAGTTCTTACTTTAAAGCAATATTACTATAGTGGATATGTCTCCTTAGAAACAGTCAGCTTTCATTCACCTTTAGTGGGAACATTAATACTGTAATTTCTTACCACTTTGCAGCTTTGAAGAATGACAAAAATGAAATACAGAGGCAATTATTTTAGCTTCTACTGGAATACCAGTTCTCTTTTATGTGAACTTTAAAAATTCCAGTCTGACATATCTAGAAATTTCTTTTAATCTCTTTTTATATTGGCAATGCTAACCACACGCTTCTCAGTGATTGCTTTTTTTAGTGCAATCCTTAATGTTTTACCTAATCTGCTGAAAAAGCTACCTACAATGGTCTCAGTTTGCTTCTCCTACATACAAGCTCCAAATATCTGATATTGTTCCTTTCTCTTTTTGCCCATTCCAACATTTGGAGTCACTCAACAGCAAGAGGAAGGGGTTTTTGGTGGTGAGAGGACGTGTCTCAGACACTGAATGTGGATGCCCTTCCTCTCCACCATCATCTTCTCTTCCCTGGAGTGAATTCCCTCCTATTTTTCCATATGTGAAAGGGTAAAAAAGATGGTCAATGCTACTAAGGAGACTGTAAAATGTGCATTCAGTAACCAGAAAGTGCTCAGATAACCCAACCAATTAAAGCCAACCAGTCAGAAGTCAGCTATACCATAATACCCTGCTCAAGGACTGTATATCCCACTTCTCCCAGAAGTATTGCCTGTAAAAGTCCAGGTATCTACTACAGTCCTCTTTCACAGTACTTTTCAGCTTTTATATCAGGTAATTTGCACAGTTAATACAAGGTGATAAAATGCCAGTTGCAGAGGAAGGCAGACTGGAAACAATCTCTATTTTTATGAAATAAACTAACATCAAGGATTTCCAATACTTTTATTAAATAATTACCTGATCCAAGAGCATTTGATCAGACCAGAAGAATAGTTGGATTTGTGCTGACAGGAACAAAAAGAAAATAAAGTTACACAGTCCACTCCTACTGTTGTACATCAGTGATGTCCATAAATAACCATGACTGTCAATTTTTTTTTCTGCTTTAGGCTTCTTCTGGCAAGTCACAATAATAATAGCTTCTCAAACCAGAAGGGAAAAAAAAAAGCACATCTAGACATATCATTATTACGGTGGTCTTCTCTGCAATCCAGGATTACAGGATTTCAAATGACATAGTTTAAGACATTAATTCAATACAAAAATAAAACTACCCTGTTAAAAAACTAGAAATCAAATTTTTTAAGCATTTTGGAAGTTGCTTTGCACAGCAGCTGAATGGAGCCTAGATTTGAGAGTTTATTTTCCCATGTCTTGCAAGGCAACAGTGATTTCCAACCTATGTGATCTTTCTCTGATATAATAAGAAAAGAAGTATACATAGATTCTTTACCATATGAGACAAGAAGAGTCAGCTCCAAAACTCATCAACCTCTTTTCCACATTTAGATCCTATTTCTCTGGGTAGGATGCTAATTTTTCCCTACTGGTAAGGAGTTGTATCTCATGCAATCAAAACAGCATCCTTGATAAAGGTCATTCTCTGTATAATGTCTATAATTTCCTTTCTAAATTTCCCCAGTGTTTTAATCTTATCACACTAGGTAGAAAGTAACTCAATGACTCATATTGCACATACCCCAAGAAGGAAGATAAACATTCAAAGATCTGCTATGTCAATACCTTTTACATCAAAAATTGACCAATTCTTCTGTTCCATTTCCACACATTTTTTTGCTTTCCGTAATTTACTTCTCACGTTGTTCATTACCAGCTTTACTTGGTGTTCTTTTGATCTTTTGCCACAATTTGTTCCTTAGCTTCTCATTAGCTGCTTTTTAAAACACAGGCAGCAGCCACTGGAAGCCATTACCATCCCAGGCTGCCTTTCCCTCTTCTTGCTAGAGATATTTCCATTTTTATATCATGCTTACAAAGTGATGAGTACTAGCTGATGTCTTTTTACCTAACTTCAGGGTGGGGAGGAGAGTAATAAAGATGTCTGCCCAGTCAACAAAGATCTGCTGGAAACACACACCTCTTCCTAAAGGAACTTAACCGAATCAAACATCATCTATGCGCATGCCAAATACAGGAAAGTAGAAAGACTAAACCAGTAAAGCACAAAGCCTAGAGGTCATTTTTCTGAACAAAGAAAAAAGCCAAATAGGAACAAGAAAGCACAGGTTTCCACACCCCAGACTGAGGCAATTATGGAAATGCCAGTGGCCATCTATTTTAGCTAGATGGAAACCCCTCTATGCTCTCATGTGACTCCACCTGGAGTGCTGCAGCCAATTCTGCTCTCCCCAACACAGGAAGGACATCAGCCTGTTGCAGTGAGTCCAGAGGAGACCACCAATTTGATTAGAGAGACAGAGCACCTCTCCTATGAGGAAAAGCTGAGAGTACTGGGATTGTTCAGCCTGGAGAAGAGAAGGCTTGATGGTGAACTAACTGCACCCACAGGGCATCTACAAGAAGGCTTGGGGGGACTTTTCACAAGGGGCAATGGCTTCAAACTGAAAGAGGGTAGGTTTAGATTAACAATTAAGAAGAAATTATTTACTGTGAGGGTGGTGAGGCACTGAAACAGGTTGCTGAGAGCACATGACTGATCCCTGGAAGTGTTGAAGACCAAGATAGGTGGAGGTCTGGCATAGGGAAAGGTCCTAATGAAATCAGCATCCTACCCCATGGGACAGCAGATTGTGAACTAGATGACCTTTAAGGTCCCTTCTAACCTGAGCTATTCTGTGACTATGAATTCACACTGCCTATTTCATTGCTTCTCAGCTACTGCCCAGTCTAAAATGCTGAGAATAGAATCTCCAACACCCATTGTATCATTTATTTAATAAGACATAGTGTTCTCTTACATGAGTTAAGAAATTGGAAGGAGTAAGGGGGCCAAAGCAGGGCAGGAGGTGTAGATAAAAGAGGGTTGGAGTTTGGTTTCTTTTCCCCCTCCTGCAGGATTTGTAATTTTCTCTTCTTCCCCCTCCATTCCCTCTTCCCCCTTCCCACGTGGTGCTTTATCCTGACCCTGCATTCCCTTACCACTCCCCCTCGCCACGGGGTCGGTCCCTGCCCCCCGCCCCCCCCACCTTTCCCCTCGCCGCTCCTGCCTCCCCGGGATCTCCGGGGTTTCCCTGCCGCCCATCCTATCCCCACTGGCCACTGCTCATGTTCCCCCCCCCAGCCCCGGGGTATAACCGATCCCCGGTCGGTGCCCCAGCGTCTCAGGGACACGCTCCTACAATAAACACGTGTTTGCACCTGAGCCCCGTGTCATCATTTGTGGTGGTGTGTTTTCGGTTCCTATTTGGTTATATTTGCTCAGTTATATTTGTTATTGGTATGTTTTGTAATATTTGGTTCATCCCAGTTCCCCCCCACATTGTAATGGTTCTTTCCCTAGTTTTCCCGCCATTGTCCTCCCTTCCCGCCTCTCCAGTATCTGTCCATCACCCTGGAAGGGGCAAAGTCTTTTCCCTTTACCCCTCCCAGGTGTCTTGTCTGTCACTCGGTGTTCCTTGCCCCCCATCTAGAAGCTTCTACCCAGGGCACCGAGTGGTTGGACGAGGACCTGGGACCCCTCCCCTACCTTTCCCCTATTGGTGGTCCCCCTCTCCTGGCACACCCCTGCTAGCCCCTGATTGGAGGTTGTTTTCCCTTCCCCCTGCCCTGTAAAATCCCATGCCAAGTTCAGTTCTGTGCCAGCTCCGGCTAGCACCACCTTCCGTGTTGTCACGTTGTGGATTTGCTTTGGTTTGCTGTTCTGCCCCGTTGGGCTAATAAATACCAGAGCTTGCTCCCGGAGCTGGACCTTCTGTGTCTTTTTCCTGGACTCCTGCAACTGTCCGCGCTCGTGGAACCCACGAAGGCCCTGGCCAAAGTTGCCTTGCAGTCCAGCGGCTAGAGCCTTAGCCTGCCCGCCTCGCGATCGGCTGCGGCTAGCTAGGGCTGCCTAGGGAAGATCGGTCGGAGTCTTCTGGAGCGAGGCAGCGGCAATCATTTCGTCTGTTCCCGCACTAGGACTGAGCCTCGCAGAGCTGAAGGGGAAAAGCGGCCCTGCCTCTCCCCTCCTCACACCATGCTCCCACAGGTGTCTGCCCGGAGCCAGTCTCACATGGGACCAAATCCCCTTGGGGATGGCAGCAGCCGAGCCGCCCCAAGCGCCCTGCCAGACACTGTTATCCTCCCTTAGGAGTGGCATTGGCCGTGCCTCCCCGGGCGAGATGCAGTGCACCCGGCACCCCCTCCCAAGATTGCACTGGCTACGCTACAGGGATCCCATTTTCCTGCCTTGATCCTTCTCTTCTGCCCAGGTTTTCCCGCCAGCCTCAATGTCCCTGCACCATCCTGCAGCAAGGACAGCCCCTATTGGGGGGGAGGTGAGGTTGGATTAATCCCTCAGTCCTTCTTCTGGCTCCCCCTCTGATGGGAGGGATCACCAGAGGGGCCCCTCCATTAGAGGACCTTCCTTTGTAAGAGAGCTTTCCCCTTTGCTGTGGGGGGGGGCCCTTCGAAGGGAGTGGAGCTGGAAACCCGGATGAGGGCTCCAGGGTTTACTTTCCCCTGAAACAGTGGTGACCAGGTTCACCACTGTATGCCATCTCCTAAATGTACCTTGCCCAAAGTTCCCTTATCATTTCAATACAAGTTTTCCCCATTGCTTGTGATAATTTGGAAATAGCTTTTTGGATTGAGTTATATCTTATAGAAGGAAAGATCATCCTCTCTAATTGCTGCCCACAATGCTATGCCAACTTCACAATCAAATAATCAAATTGGAGAAACCACGTCGCTGCTTGTGCTCTGCTAGAATTCGAAAAACCACAAGCATCACATCATGAATCCTGCTTTCATCCTCAATGCAGAATGTGTTTATGATAATTTTGTACCCTTTATCTTAGATTGTAATGTGGAAATGATTTTTTGCATTGTAACTATGATTGGTGTATCACTTTCTGATGTCTCTCAACTTAATGTTTTCTCAGTAATTTGTAACGTTGCTAATTTGTTTTTACCTCAGAACTCCCTTTCCTTTATGTAAATTCAAAAGACTGAGTTGCAGGATTTGTAATATTCTCTTCTTCCTCCCCTCATTCCCCCTCCCTCCTTCCCGCACATTCCCCCTTTGTCCTGCAACCCAGCCCGCCCCTTCCCCCTCGCCATGCAGTCCTTTGTCCTGACCCCTGCCTTTCCCCTTGCCACGCAGTCTGTCCCTGTTCCCCCTCCCACCCCCCACCCCCCCCGCCACCTTTCCCATCGCTGTTCCTGCCTTCCTGGTGTCTCTGGGGCTTCCCCTGCCTCCCGTCCTATCCCCATTGTCCGTGGCTCAGGTTTCCCCCGCCCCGGGCACGGGGTATAACCAGCCCCCGGTCGGTGTCCTGGTGACTCGGGAACACGCTCCCACAATAAACACGTGTCTGCACCCGAGCCCTGTGTCGCCATTTCGTCCGTTCCTGCGCTAGAACTGAGCCTTGCAGAGCCGAAGGGGAAAAGCGGCCCCACCTCTCCCCTCCTCCTGCCGTGCTCCTGCAGGCATCCGCCTGGAGCCAGTCTCGCACGGCAACACCCTCCCCCCTGATAATTTAGGTTTCATTTGTCAAATTTGCTCCATCCTACTTCCATACTAGCAGTACTATGCTAACTCTTTTTTATTTTGGGGCAGTTGAGATTGAATTACGCCTTGAAGGTATTTTATGTATCTTCTGCAGAGCTTTTCCTATTAATGTAGCAGCACCCAAAGACACATTTTCACTATGCATTTTCACCTTAGAGAAAAAATAGGAGACAATCCTCTCTACCCTGTAAACTTAGTCCCTAGAAATATAGGAGCACAAAGAACAGTATGGACTCTTGCTTCTTGTATCCAGCAATTGATACAAGATGCTTAATCCAAGGATATGGATGAGGTTAGGTAGAAGTTACCTGGAAGATGGCAAGGCAAGGAATGACAAAGGAGATGATCAGCAGTTCATTTGGTACAAAGATTCTGGATCAGTAAATTGGTATAAATGGCAACTGCAGAAAGAAAGCTTGAGGTATTTTGCCATGGCTCATAAGCAGGAGATCAGAGTGGGAAAAACCAGTTTTGTCCCGCTGCTCAGTTGAAGGCACAGTAATAAATAACAGCTGTAGCTGGATATGATGTCTCCATCTTCTGATTATATTGAAAGCAGGGACAATAAAGCAGGAAAAATTAGATGCTGCTTTGGCTTTGCATATGATAGTGGCCTTTGTCAGAGGCAAAGTATCAGCATAGCTGGATCTCTGGGTTTTATTTTCCTATCTAATGAAAAAAAGTAGCATGAAGACATATCTCCTCAATATCTTATTTTCTTGTTTTTTTCTTTTTTTCTCCTCCCTTACTAAAGCTAGAAATAGCATAAGGCAGGGAGACGCATGGTATTTGAGATTCCTCAAAAACGAAATTTGACAAGAGAGTTTGTTTAAAAATATAAGCTGGAAGATTTACACCAGATAAAAGAATATGAAACCTTCCAGTAGAAAACTAATCTCAGATACAAAAAATTAAACAGGTTGAAAAGTAATTTGTCATTGTCTGCCAATGAAGTTATGCTTATTTCCTCCTACCACTGTCTTCAAAGTGTGAGATGAAACCACAACGGGATATTTAACTTTGAATGTTTCTTTCTGTCACTGAGATTTAAAATCACATTCAGAAGTTAAAGGAAAGTTGTGATTTTCCTTACAGAAAGAAAGAGTCTCCTTTCAATAACTTTTTTGAATATTTTTGAAATCCAAGTTTGCATCCTAGAGCTAACATTTACCATGTACTAGATAAATAAGATCATAAAAAGAACTTTACATGTCCTTTGAAGCATTCTAGTGGTAGATATTAGGAAGACTAAAACATGTAATTGAATCCTTTACATTAAGCTGGAAGTTCACATTTTACATCTGGTTTATGTAGAGAAGACAATAATATTGCTTACAACTACATCTGAGAAAAAAACCCAAGTAGTTATAAAGATAACAGAAGTTCTTTTCCCAAAGTAATATCCTGTATAAATGTACAGGATATATATGTATGTCCTATGTACACATGACTTATATACATATATCCCTATATGTATATATAGAATTTATAGAATTTATGTGCAATCCTTTCAGATACTCATATACTCACGTGTACATTTGGTAAATTACAGTATTCCAACAATGCTCAGTATGCTGGAGACAGGACACCAGGTCTAGCAAATCCCAGTTTCATCCACAATGACAAGGCTTTTTCCACTTCAAAATTATAATCTTCCTTCATGACTTTTCTTGTTCAAACCTCTAAACTAAATTTTTCTTAATGTTTTGGTAAGAAGTGTTTTCCAAAAGCTTTGAAAAAAACACTAAATTTTTCTGTAAGCAAAATTATCTTCATTTGATTTAGGAAAAGTTTTCATACTACTTACAATTTGTAGAAGGCATTTACAAACCTTGCATACCATCTTTAAAATTTTGCACTTCTAGTGAGATAGATTATATTACAGAAAAAAAATAGTTCAATAATTGCAACTTGTTTTTTCTTAAAAGTAAAAATCCCCAAGGAATTACTCATTTTTCCCTTAAATTCATCTATCCAGTTTCGACACGTACATATGTTCTACCTGCAGGATTTGTTAAAATTTTGAAAATTTGTCAACACTCTAGAATGAAAACAACCCTCAAACACTGTTATAACCATGGAATCTATCAATTACAAATCTCCCCTTAAAATTATTTTTTGAAGTGACATCAGAGTTCATTAATAGGCAACTCATGGGAAAAGGAGCTTTATCATGATTGTTTTTAATTATTTCTAAGTAACAGAATAGTTCTGAAGCCTGCAATTACTCTATGTTTCAACATGTTCATAAACTTAAGCAGAATAAGCATTTAGGAAGCAGAATTTCCATTCTTCACTACTTGAACCAACTGACTTATAAGAGTTTCCTATTCTTCAGTCTAATAGAGGACAAAAGGTATGTTTAAATCATTTTACTAAAGTGTGGGAACTCAAAATGTCTCTCAGACATTTTTAGAGGTTCCAGGCCTTGGTCAGAAGCATTCTAGACCCTGGCAGACAGCTGAAAAACAGCTGTGATTTTGAGTTTGAGCCATGGAATGAATTACCAACTTTGGCGGTGGAACAAGCTATCACAGAAGGTTAGATAGTATAGTAAAAGTAGTTACAAAGTAGAGGGGAAATTTTTTTAGTATTGTACAGGGGGGTTTTAACACATGTACAGGGGGGTTTTCACTTTGTACATGGGGGCCAGAAGTTCTAAGATGGAGGAAAGTGGGCTGATCCTGTTCTTCCTCTTTCTTTTTCCTTACCTCCATGTTCTTGGTGATGTTGGCACTCACAGATTGGTTTAGAATAGAAAAACACTTGGCAACGTAGGTAGTAGGTATTGGGGAATAATTGTAAACATGTTATACGTAATATATCTTATAAAAGATAGCAGCAGCCCTGGGCGGGGAGAGAGATGAAGAAGACAGCAGATAGAGAGGATGTCAGTGTGTGTGTGTGCCTCTACCCAGGCCTCTGACCAAATAGCCGCAGTCCAAGAACATAATCTGTTAGATAACTAGCAATAAACTGCCTTGAGACCGAACAGCTAAGCCTGCGGAGTTTTTCTTTGGAAGCACGGGTTGGAGGAGGAATTTCACCACCACATGAGACCCCAAAGCAAGGCCGGGGTTCTCACACAAAAGTATAATTTCTCTTTCCTAGAACAACTCAGAGGACTTACTCAAGCTGAAACTCTGATTTTTTTTTTCTTTTTAGACTTCGGATTGCACATGTTCTACCCTTTTTGGCCAGAAAACACTATTGCTGGGTCTCTCAGACAAAGGCTGCTCAGGCTTGAAAGTCACAACCTACCCATTTGCTCTTGAATAGTTCAGGAAGAATGAACATCCTTCACGCTTCTGGGTTTTCTCAGGGACCACATAACAGCTAAAGCAAGTGACAGGAAAACTTTTTTTAAAATAAATATAGTCATCACACTTTTGTTGCAAAGATTGATGAAAAATAAACCAAAAAGCTGCTTAGGAAGTTCTGAAAATGTTTCATGATCATGCGGATTTCTTTAGGTTGCTACACACACAATAGTCCTTGACAACTTCTTACTCTGTCTTTTCTATGCCTTCTAAAATGATTGATAAAAAAGTTCTTACTTTGTTCAGTCCAAATCTTGGCCCCATGACTGAAAGAAAATATTATTTACAAAGGCAGCAGACACATTGCCTTTCTGTTCAACTCACTGATACTACTGGCATTTCATCCCAGTATCATTTGTACTAAACAGTTTTAAGAAACAGTAAATTACTACAAAACCATCAAAAGAAGCATTTATGTTCCTTTTCCTCACCTGCTAATTGAGTGTGATTCAAGCCTCCAAAAAACCAAGTGTTGTGTCGCAAAGCATTAGTTGCTAAGCATTATGCTGTTGAAAGAGTTTCCTGCATTTTAACCAAAGCATTCAGTTGTCCATCTAAAACTATCTCTAAACAGAGGAGGGTTGACTATAAGCCACATCCCTCAGGCACAGATCCATCAGGAACAACTGACAGCCTAAAATATATGAATGGAAATTCATGGGGCAGCACTGAGAGAAGTCTGATGTGATTCCACAGGTATTTTCTAAAACTCTAAAAGATAACATCTGAGGAACAGTACATAAAAGAGTCAAGACATAAAATCCCATTAGATAAGTTATACTCCACAAAATCCTGCACTGCTTTTAAGTTTTATCCTCAGCTATAGAGAATCATGGCATAGAACCACAGAATCACATTCAGGCACTACCCTTTCAGCTATGAAAAAAGACCAGACTACAGTTTCTGTACCTAGACAGGTTTATTGAAAGATTAATGTAAGATCTCTGCAAGCACACTGATTTCTCTAATGGTGAACAAGTTTTAAGGTCAGATTATTGGTGTGCCCTTGGGGAAGCCAGATTCACTGTTCCTTTCTTCTGGGCTCTTCCTAGATGCCATGCAGACCAGCCTCACAGAGAAAAGTGTTCTACACCTGTCAATAAGAATATGTCAAAGTGGGACATGTTCCCACTTTGAATACCCTCTCATGTTGTCTGAGCACAGACCCATATTCATCAATCACATCTGAAGAGCTGTTGGGAGTCCACTAGTGCCCATTAGGAATCAAAATTAGAAGAATGTCTAAACTCATGTTGACCAGAAGACACTCAAGCTCATTGAGGGCTCCATTCACAGTCAGCTGTTGTCTGGTACCAGGCCAGTTTAAATTTACAACTTGCTTAGGGACACTAACTTAGCATTTTTTGGGTTCATACTTCACTAACATAAATAGTCCATGACTATGCTACCAATAACCTCTTATGTTTGTGTCTAGAGTGAAAAATAGACACATATCACAGTCTATCATATCATATAGGTCTCTTTAGAAAGGAGCTCTCATTCAGCCAATTGCAAGGCTCTCTATTTCAAATTGTCCTTGAGACTAGAAAAGGGGCTGTAAAACTTCCAAGCATGTTTGTACTTTGGTGCTATCTGCTCCCAGAATCTGGGCTTTTTACTTATGTTACTTAGCTTCATCTGTTGACCTCACCTCCTTGCTCAGTACCTTGAAGTTTAATTAAGAGCCACAGTAAATTATATAGCATCTTGCAGTTATTTTACAGAAGGCAAGTTGAAAAAGTTTGAGAATAATCGATAGAAATTAAAAAGCATCTTGTTTCTTGCTTTGGTTATCTTGTTTTGACAGTGCCTCCAGCATTTGCAGGTTTAATTTCTCTTTCAAGCTAGAGGTGTGGAGCAAAATGCCAAAGAAAAATATTTTGTCCAGATTCAGCTAGTAATTTTCAGCTAATTACAGTGCTCAATGTTCAGCCTGAAGTTTTCTACATAATTAGTTGTTTAGGATAGCTGCCTTTTTTTAGTAAGTATTCCAATTCCAACTCATCTCTGTTAAAATAACCCACTCAAACCACACAGAGAACAATATTTCCTGGATCAGAGCAAACAGATTTATTTAATATAACCTAGTAGTCCTATAGCTTTCCTCAAAATCTAGGTAAATAAACTTAACAAGTTATTCTGAGTTAGAGAACAGCTCCCTATGACAAAGCATGGCATTAAAACAGTTATTCTATTTACTTATTTTACAATGTGTTATCAGCACCAGAGAGGCAGTCACAGTTCTTCTATCAGGTGCTTCTACATTAACATCTGGTGTACAAGCACAGTTAATTTTGTTCTGATGTGCTACAGCCCGAGGCTCCACCACATTGCTGTTAACCAGCAGCCAGGTCTGCACCATCTTCTAGGCCCTGGTCACAGACACAGGTGCCCAGAGACAGCAGCCCCTGGAGAACCTAGCAGCTTTTCCACAGAGCACAGTGGATCCCAGTGCCCCATTTCAGATGTGGTTTCAAACGCAGCATCCCACTGATATATTGAAGTTCACACTGCATGAATCCAGGTACAAAGACCAGGCCAATCTGTTCCTTAAAAGATCCTTTCCAAAGCTCTGAAACCATGCACTCACTCTGCTTGCTAGCAAGCCAATGTTTATTATCCTTCCAGAATGACATGGCAGAACTTGAGCTCTGGGTCTCCATGCTGATACTTTCATTTTCCATGTGTATAGTGAGGAGAGTGTACTGGTATGCATGCAGATACAAATAACCTTCCACATATTCAAACTTTAGCAGCGTTTTAGCGCAGAGCAACAGGAAGAATATGTGTGGATCAGCATAGCACAGGGAGAAACATTTTTTTTCATTTTGTACAATACCATTTATACAGCCAAAGTCCCCTGTTCAACCAAACTCAAGAACTTCGGCAGGCTTTGAGCTCTTTCAAATAAATACTTTAACACGGAAATAAAAATTTTCAACTACATGTGTTTTGTATGTTTTGAAAAACAACAACTCAAAATTTAAAATATTTCAATTATTCAGGACTTAAAACTAACCAGCTGAGCAGAAACAAATTTGCACACTGCTTCATGTACCCTACCAAATGTACCTTCCACCATCTAAGAGGGCTGCTAAAATTTCAGCTAAACCTAAATAAGAATAATGTGAAAAAGTGTATGGCTCATATATACCAACTATATAGAATAGATGGAATCAAACCAGAAACTTTAGAAATCCAATCATATATCATAAAACAAGAGGAATATTATCAAACTTTAGTAACTGTCTTTTTTATATCTAGCCTTGGACACTAAGAAGATCCAAGAAAATCTTAGCCATCAACTATAGTAAAATCTACACTTTACCTATGGATTAATTATGGAGTGCTATATATCACTTAAAGCAGGGAATATGCCTTAAAGGATTAAGTTTTGCACTTTGTCAAAACACTGAACTCACTACCACAACCAGAAGAGTGTTTAAAAAAAGCCAGAAGTGCAGCAGTTACCCAATTCTAAGTCTCATTTTATCAAATTAAGAGCCTAGTGCTGCACCACTGATTTAATGAACACTTTCACCTTTTACATTAATGGCATCTCTTCAACTCCCTGAAGACACAATAATATATTATGGATTCACAATCAAGAAATGCATTGTGACTACAAATTCTATTTCATATATCTCTCTGCACATAATTAAGATTTAAATTCCTTGCACTGTATTTGAGCTATAAGCAACCCTCCAATGGTTTTTAAATGAGCTTTAATGATTGACCCACATGAGGATTTTGAATACTAACACTATCAATATAAACAGTTCTATAAAATATGCCAGCTCCACAGATTTATTCCTCAGAATATAATGTTATTGCTATCATTGCAAAGAGTACATCACCCTATTGGCAGAGGTAGGTAGGGTAGCACCCACTAGAAAAAGCAAACATTATATTGAAAACAGAATTGCAAGGCTCATTAGTATTTCCTGCTAATATACCACTAAGGCTGGAGTCCAGCAGCCTTTCTTGTTTACTTCATCTTAAAAACATTCACCCCAAGAGATGCATATCAAATACCACTGAACATCCAAGTAATATTTGCATAGGACTCTAGCCTGCCCATGCTGTAGGGCAGCCATCCCTTTTCTACCTAGTGGCATATTGCCCACAAGAACTGTTCCCTACAGCAGTAACAGCCTGTGCTAGGTTAAGCATCAGCACCCAGATTCTCACTGCTGTCACTTAGGTAACAGTAACACCAAAACAGCACAAACAAAATCCCAAATTCCTTTCACAATGGCTATGACAAAACACAAAAATGTATTTGCAGTAAAAGCTTGTGAAAACAAAAAATGAATATACACTGGAATAAATTTAATTCACAATTATATTTTTACCAATTCAGCTCTACCCTAACCAAGGGTCATACTGCACTTCTTCTCCAAAAGGCAGCAAACAAGGTCCTGGGCAGAGCTGCCACCTAGAAGACCCCAGGCAAACTTGAGGAAGGGTACAAAGGGAGGATGAAGTTCAGTCAGGGCAAATGTAAAGCCCTGCACCTAGGAAAGAAGAGCCAGTCCAGTCAGGCACTCTGCCTGGGGAGTAGCTCTTTGGAGAAATCCCTAGGGGCTGCCAAGCCTTCTAAACATATTGGACATACCAGGAGTTTACTGGGTTCTCCAGTCATCCCAGCCTCCACACAGCCCCACCCCTCAGGCTTCAGGGCTGACTGCCCAGGAATTCCAGCCTTGGCAAAGGCTGCTGCATGCACCCCTCCTGCTGCACCAGCCCTTCTTCAGAGCAAGGGCATGCAGACACCCCAGACCCTGAGAGCCTAATGGCTGTCCCCACACAGCAGATACCTGTGTGCTCTGTAACCCTGTTCAAGGCCTGAACCAAATTTCTGAATGAAATTCATTCTGGGTAGATGACCATCAGTGACTTCTACAATGCCAATTTTATGATCAACATACTTCCCCCTCAAATGATTTACAACAGAGTTGAGTAATACGAGTACAACTTTCACTAGCCCAGTGCTTTGGATTTTATCATCAAGAACACAACTGATACAATGATTGATATAAAACAACATCCAAAAGCATGCAATACCCAAAAATGACATTTATAGAACATAAGGGAAACAGAAGTGTGAGACTTTGAATAAAGTATATTCTCATGTATTTAAAGAATTACAGAGCTTGCCTTTCAAAGAGTAATTTACAGAAAACATATTGAAGTCTTTGTTTTAAAAGCAAGATGCCAAAAAAAATATGTATGTGAGTAGTATAAATAAGGCTTTTTGACTTTTCTTCACTAGGAAAGGAAATTGCTCCCTGAAAGCACAATGGAGGCAAAAAAGATGCCATCACAACAATTTAAATTGTATTCTTTACAACCACTGCACGTCTAAAAGATCATTTTGCTTTTTTGCAATACTTTCCTCATTAGCTTTTATATGCTGGCTATCTAGCACATTAAAAAAACATATAAAAATATATGTGGAGCCTTGAGTTGATTTTAAAATCAATAGCAGCCTTTGGCATCAGTGAAGATGAATAGTCTGAGAAAGAGCCAAGCCTTTATCTTTAATTTGACACTCAAAATTTCTAACCAATGTTACTTTTGGGCAGTGCTGACACATTTTTGGCAGCAAGACAGCATTACTTGAAGAACCACTGTTGCCATTGTGTCCTGCACATCAGAGAGGCAGGAGTTGGACAGGACATAGAAGCAACCAGTGTTTGGGACCTGGTTATACCAAAAACCCTGAAACACATCACTATTCTCCACAGAAATACATATTCTATTTGTGTTTTAATAGCTCTTTATGACTTACTCTTCTTTATAAAAAAAATGGGTTTTTTTCTGAGAGCACTTGCATACAACCAGGAGTTCAATTTTCATAGAAACCAAATTGAAGTGTAGGGAATGCAGCTCTCCCAGAAAAATCAATATTCAGTCACCAGGATGCTTAGCTTTACATTGGGCTGAATGCAATATGAGCTGGGCAAAAGTGCACAACTTGCAAGTTTCCAGGAATATATGTGTAGGTCAGAGATTAGTTCAGAACATACTTCATAAACCTGAGAATATATTTGATTAAAGTGCTTTAGATGTATTCTTTGAAGTATATATTTAGATGTATACTTAGAAGTATTCTTTGTTTAGAAGGTGATGTTTAAGATTTTTCTTCATGCTCTGTATCACACTAAAATTAACATATACATAATTTAAATATTTTTCCACATCCCTAAGGGCATATCAGCACTTTCCTGCTTCATCTTACTAAAAAAACTTTCTTCAAAAAAGCATCTGAAATCCTCAATAAATTATTTTGCAGCATTTCAGATACAGAATCCAACCTCAAAGATCCAGTCCAGAAAACAATGCATAGAGTCACAACAATTTTTACTCCACTCTCCAACAACAATCTTCAGTTTTCTATACTGAAATGTACACAAACTCCAGACTGTGCTCCTGCATGCTCAGTAGGAGCTCAGTAGACTGCAGTCTCCAGTAGTGGAGAAAACAGAAGCAGCAGCTTAAGTAGCATTCATAGTGATGACAAGAAGATTTTCTGCATAATTACACTGGTGCCAATCTCTGCTATACTCAGAATTAATAATATTCCCTGCAGGGGAGGGAGGGTGCAACGTCTGTGAAAAATTAACAGGATTTACATCTGCATTACACAATATATTGTTTCCTGTGGAGAAGACACACACAATCTTTTGTTGGGGGTGGAGGCTTGAGCAGGGGCAGAAGGCTTTCCAATTTTTGTCATCATACTTTTTTTCCCCCCAATATTTTACTTGGCTTTCTTGTCCATGACAATTAGTGAAAAGTTACATTTTGTGATCAAAAACACTAATATAGCAGAAAAATTATGCTATAGCTATCAACAGTATAATTACTACATATAATTCAGAATACTCTTTCTGGCACAGAGGATAATAAAATTATTTTCCTGTTCCCCACACTGGATGGAAGCAGGCTTATTTACACAAATGGAAATACATATCATTTGTTAGACAAGAATTACAAATATTCTCTTAAACAGTAATATGTTATTTTCCTGTAAAGGTAAAGCCAAGTAGATCATAACTACAAGACAGTTTCTGCTAATGAAGACTAGAAGAGGCCTCTTAGATCATGAACACAATTTCTGTGCTGTGAAAGTCAATTATAATAAATTCTCTAGATTTATGAGGGCTCTTGTGGAGAAAGAAGTTGAGACTTATTTTTCTCCCACTCCCATCAAGGTATGCACAAAAATACTTTCCTTTTACAGCTAGACTGTATCCTAAATTGTGGACTGGTTCCATTGTCTCCTTACACAAAGTTGTCTTACTTGTCTACTTGCTTCTCTCTTTTCCTATTATTCAACCCTTCTGCATATTAACAAAGAGCAATGGCATGCCTAGATATGCTCAATTTTGCTAAAATAAACAAAATCAAAAAATTCTGTGTCCTAAGATGCCTTCAGAAATGGTGGATGAAAACCAGCTTTGACTGCAATTTCAAGACTGTACACCTTACTGCAAAGACTTACCTTTTTCTTCTGGCATTAGTATTGCAATGTCTTATAGCTGCACTTTATATTGTTAAATTGTTAATATAGTCCTTTTCCTAAACACCAGTGATCTGCAAAGCCAACAGTCCTTCTGGACACCAACAGCCTTGTGCCCTGATCTGATTTTTCAGCTCAGGTCATCTATAAAGAAAGGCAAGACTCAAAGGCACTACAAGGCTAGTGTTGCAGAAGAGTCACTGTAACAGACCTCCACAGTCTTCATGAATATCTCTCTGCATTAACTAATCTAGAGACTCTGTCACACATGTACAGCCCAGGATGCAAGAGGTTAGATATCAGCACTGCAGAAAGAGAACTGCAGCCCCTTGGCTGCTGGGGGCCTCAATAGAAAGATACTAAGCTGTTAGAGAGAGTCAAGAGGAGGGCAACAAAGATGGTGAAGGGCCTTGAGGGGAAGCCATAGGAGAAGCATCTGACATAACTTGGTCTGTTAAGCCTGGAGGAAACTCATTACAATTACAATTTTGTCATAAGAAGAAGGCAGAAGGACAGGCACTGATCTCTCCTCTGTGGTGACCAGTGACAGGACCTAAGGGAATAGCCTGAAGCTCTTTTAGGGCAGGTTTAAGCTGGATATTAGGTTCTTCATCCAGAGGGCAGCTGGGCACTGGAGCAGCTCCCCAAAGAAGAGATTACAGCAAGAGTTCAGGGAATGTTTGGACAAGGCTCTCAGGTACATGGTGTGACTCTTGAGACTGTCCTGTGTAGGGTCAGGAGTGGGATTCTGATGATCCTTGTGGGTCACTACCAGCTCCGGATATTTTGTGATTCATATTTGTCAAAAATTAGACAGAAGCATGAAACATTTCCCAATGCTACTGATTTTTAATTAGCAATCCAAGACAAAACTTTTTTTTTTTTCCCTTGTGGCTCTTTTAAATCCCTGGGGCAAAGTCTATTATCCCAAATGGATTTTTTACAGTAATGCTAAATTGAGCATACCAAATTTGTAGTACACTAATTTAGCTCAATTTGATAAGTGTTTTCAATCAGCAAGCCTCAAAGCACTTGAAGGAGAAGCACAGGGCTACTCAAAATGAGTTTAACTCTGTAGGACTCAGATTTGAGAACAATTCACAAACTGAATTTCTCCTGTCAGGGTTATTGCTCTCATGTAAGGGCATCACTAATGAGTGAACATGAAAGCTAGTCCAGATCAAACTACAAATACACATAGTCTGGAACACTGGGAACAAGAGAGTTCCCAGCACAAAGCCTAGAAATTCATCTCTCACACCTCTAATTTTTTTTGTCATCTGGTGGGAGTGAAAGTTAAAAGCAAATGTGAAACAGAGGTATTGTTAATTAATTAGTCACACTACTTACTGAAGCTGTCTGAAGCTGAGTACATTTTATCTGAAATATTTTGAACCAGATCAAAAAGCTACATACTCTTTCTCACTGCAAAGTAAAAATAAGCAAGTTGATCAGGGATTGCAACTAGACGGTTCCAAAGGCCCTTTCCAGCCTACACCCAGGATGATTTATAATGAATGGTTGAATAAAAATCTAGCAACTTACATACAAAAGGTGGATTTGACATTTAGGGCCCTGATTTCAGTTGCAGCTTTTCATATCAACTGCTTGAAGAAAAAAGGGGAAAAAACCCCAAATACCTAATATTCAAAACACTAAACCACTCAAGAATCATTTCTATCCAGAGCAAGTGCAGTTCCAATTTACATAGGAAGCTCTCATGCTCTGATTGTCCCACAATCAACAAACCTTGCTACCACCTACTGTTTTTTAGGGTGACCCAGTGTTCCAGAAGTGTACTTTGAATGTTACAGATGTAAACCTTGTATGCCCCTTAGATGTCTCACCTGCCAAAGCTGCTATTTAAAAATCAGATCCACCTTTTAGGAGCTACATTTTACTATTCATTTGCTGTGACAGAGTTTGTAAAAAAAAAAAACAGCATAATATTACATCATAGATTTTGCTACAAATTCTTTCTAAAACTTGGTCTGCACCAAATTATGTCATCTTCAGGAGCGTTTCAGCTTGTGCTCTAAAAGTAATAGGTGCACAGGACATTATGGAAGGCTTGAGTGAGGGAAGAATCATACTGCCAGGGCTTAGGACTGGCTCCTGCAAGTAATTAATTATCTCAAATGCCTCTGAGAGCTCTTTCTTCACAGTGGTTGTCAGGTTTGGTACACAATGAAGTATCTCTTGCTGAAGAGGAGATTTTGAGCAACTTTTCTTAAATACATACAAAACCCACACCTAGGCATCCACAGACTTACATGGTGTACCCTCCCCTAAAATAAAAATTGGCATTTTGCCTCTCTATTTCACTGTACTTGATACTTTTCTCCCTATATTCATCTCTGTGAAATAACAAATTCTTCTCTGATGGCTCATGTGCCATCTTTGAGAAGATTGAGCCTTCACTACCTAGCAGAATATACAGGCATAGCAAAAGCCCATCATAGTTCATCTGATAGCTACCCTGGCTATTTCTCTTTTATGCTTCTTTAAAACAGCCCTACTTGCTGTCAGTATAAGGACAAGGAGCAGTGTTGTGCAACATACTTGGTTCCTTTCACTTGTGTTCAAAGTTTTGCTCAGTAAAAGAAGTTTACTCCACAATTATTCAGTGATGGCAGCATTCTGAATTTCCATCACTTTCTTCCCCAAATATGTATGTACAGAACAGTACATAACAAAGATTGACATTTATGCACAGCACACTGAAATGCAGGAGAGGTTTTAGTTTTTAAGATGACACTACACTTTTTCACTTCCAGAAGTGGCAAGAAACCAATTTGCCAAGTCTTTGACTTGCTTTCATTGTCAGGAAGAATACTGGGTCTGGGGCCAGGGGGTTACTCAAAAACAGTGAAGAACTCAGGGATGGGCAACTATGAAAGCCCTTGAATTTTGAGAACAGCTGTGTCAGCCAACCTGCAACACAGGCTTGTCAGTATTCATCATGCTGTTCCCACAGCAGAAAGGAGCTTAAATGCTCATTAAACATGGAACTCTTCCAGACATTAAAGCAGTATGCTGACTTGCCTAGCTTTTCAGATATACCAGCAGCATACCACCCTCTGGTTTTTATATCACCTCTTCATTGAAAAGTCCCATATCTAGGCCATTTCCTTAACTCATAAAAAAAATAAATAACATCTGTTATCTTATTACTACTCATGGTTACTCACACAAATATATGTGGCACAAGAATTTAGAAATCTTTATGATAGCACTGCTTCATCATTTAAACACAGATGTTCTCCAACAACAGTTCTTCATTCTAACTGATCTTATGATACTAGCTTACAGTAATTTCCAGCAGCTAAATTGCTAAGGAAGACAGGTAAAATTCATTCAGTACTTTCTCAATATTCCTTAGTCATATAAGCAATTGGTGTTCTACCCTATTCACCCAGCATGACAGTAAATGAAAGGAGATTGCAGTCAGATTCTCCAATCTGCTCCTGCCGCGCTGCATCAATACCCTGCGACTTATCGTCGGCAGTGTGCCAAGCCACACTCCAGTTCTAAATAATATTTCTCCCCCTCAGTTTAGAGGTTACTTTTTCCTGAATGAATCCTTTCACTCTAAAATAAAAAACAACACCTTCTATTTCATCTTATCAAGGCTTATTTTCTTAGAACTTCAGAACAAAACCCACCAACCATAACCTGCCTTCTTATGCTTTGTGTGATTTTTTGATGGCAAACATTTACAAACAGAGAGGCAACTAAATCCAAAAAGCAGACACAGGAGAAGGTTTCCTAAATCAGTAGTTAGCTGATGAATTCACTTACCAAATTTATAGGACACATAAAAACAACTCTTAGTGACTTAATCTGAGTTATTAGTTTACAGACATGGTAAGGTGTTACAAAGCTCAAGGTGAAGCCTAAAATGAGAGGGATATACAGTGGGGAGAAATATCTGCAGCAGGATGCAGACAGTGAAATAAAATTAAAATCCCTACCCACTTATCTCCTTTAAATCACAGGCACCTAAAACAACCTTCAATAAATATGAACTACCACCCCTATTTTCTCCTAAAGTTGACACAAAACTATGATGGACTGTTTTCTTCACTCAGGTAAACATAACTTAAAAATAATACACCCAATACCCCACTCTCCTCCCCACCCCTTTAATGTATTTCAGCAAACATAACTACTTGGCAGTCAGCAAAGGTAATTATTCCTGCTGCCACCTCCTTTGCATTGCAATAGCTCCACCTAATCCTTTTCACCTTCCCTAGAACACTTGGAGCTGTCCTGAACCAGGCCTGTAAATTAACACTTTCCAGGTGTTTGTGTTGCATGTGCTCCCGAATTAGCACAATTATATGCTGAGTGTGTAAAAGAAAACAGCTATTTGCAAGTGACAAACCCAAGCTCAGACTGTATATGAGCAGCATACATTTCTTGGGTAAGTTTCTTGGGTAAGGATTTTTGACAAATTGAAGTATAACCATATGATAAAGCATATGTATAAAATTCAGACATCTTTGGTTTGGTGTTTTTATTTGAAGTAGTTTCATTGCACTCACATAAAATTTAGACAGTATGCAAGATAATGTCACAAACCAGTATTCTGAATTGAAGGAATGGTTTTGATAATTGAGGCCCCTTTTGTTCTCAGCCTAGAGTACATCTACCTAGCAGGTTGCTGAGCTAGAAAGAGGAGTTTCATTAAGTAAATATTTGATATGAAACTGAAGATTCCTCTCCCACCAACTAACCTTGAAGTCACAGAAGTAGCCATACACATTTGCCAACACAAAGTAATCTTATAACTTTTTAAAAACAGATGCCTACTTTGAAAACAAAGGTGTGAGGAACATTAGTGGGATTGCTTAGCAGCATATACAATTAGATATGGAATTCCAAAGACTCAGAACTGAAAAATGTAGATTGAATAACTAAAATAGATTTCTCTAGGTTCACTTTTTTTATTCAGTATATTGACATTAAAAACACTGAAAATATTACAATACTATATTACGCTGAAAATATTACAGTACACTATTACACTATATTACACTCTATATTACACTATATATTGAAGACCCATATATTATAGCACAGCCATAATATAAGCAATGAAATAGCAGCTAACAGAACTGATAGGTAAGTGAAATACATAAATACAAATATATAGAAATTAATTTCTATCAAACTACAGTGGTCTGTCAGAAGTTTGTCACTGGTATGTGTTGTTTTCTTCCCTACATTTGACTACATTATTTTTGCCTACATTTTTTACCTTGTATATATCTTTTATAACTACGTAATAAATTTTACTTGTCCTGGTTGTTTTATTTGTGAAAACGGTATTCTTCTGTGCAAACAAACCACGAATTAAAGTGGTCACGGTGTCCATTCAGGTGGATTAGAGACAGGAAATGTGCCATTGTACCATACTGGAAGCCTTTATAGAAAAATCCTCGTTATGAACTGGTATAAAAAGGACCCAGAGCTTAAGGAGAAGCAGATTAATAGGGCTTCATTTCTCTCTGTGAAGCGGAGGTAGATCTATGGCTAGCTGTCCTATGTCCTGCTATAAACTCTCCCGTAATAATCACAGAGGTGCAATGCAAGCTCATTTGAGAGTCAGCGCCATGAAATTTTCTCAAGCTGCAAGAACTTGAAAAGCAAATTAATTCCAGCAATTGTATATCAGACAATTTTCCATCCAAATACCTCCCATTATTCTCTTCAATACCCAGTATTTTCTATTGTACAGTAGTTTTAACATGCCACTAATCAAACTTTTATAAACACATGCATATGTAGTGTACGAGATCAACTTCTGTAAGCTCTTTTATCCATGACCAGCTGATGTACTGGTTTTTTTTCATTTAATAACCAGCAACACATTTGCCAGCATTTTCTTAATTAAGGATTATTTTGTGTATGCTAATATGCTTTTACAACAATAAATGAGAATACCATACCTGGGAACTGGATCCCTCCTCACACTTTGGAACAAGCACTGTGCCTTTCCTCATGCCACTGCAGAGCAGGGCACTGACAAGTTGAACATTTAGAGATCAGAAGTTGCACCAGTGGATAGAGTCTCCTGGCTGCCAAAGAATCAGAACAAAGGCAGAAAATATCTTCTCAGATATATAGTTTCTCTTCATACTGCAACAGTTTTGCCAGTGGCAAAATAACTTCCTACAACTATGCCTAGATCATCTGCCGACAACCCCTTTATTTGAGCAATTCATGCAGAGGGAATGGGCAATTTTTAGGAAGAGGAAAATTGTAACCAATTGCTATGATGCTTTGGGGACTATTCCTCAGGAATAATAGGTCACAGAATGTAGCTAGAGACAGTGATGAGTTTCAGATATCTCTATAGCAACTACATTTATTTTAAAAAGAGAAGTAAAACCTTTCTGCATCACATAAATAGCAGTGTCTGTCTTGCACAGTTAGAAGGGATTTTTGTGTTGACTGCAGCATGCACATCACTGCTGCTTCTTTAAATTGAGTGTTTGCATCCTCTGCCTACAAAGAAAAATAGCGTCTGGCTACAGAGGCAAATGAAGTTTTTGCACTGGTCTCCATGCATTAGTAATGCTTCTGCTACATACAAAGAAACAGTGTCATGTAAATATAAGTTATAAAACATTACTAATTTATAAATTATAGAAGATTTTTTCTAAAAATTATAGCAGAATATAGTGAATAGCCGATGTCTGCATAAATACACCACCATTCAAGTGAATCAAACTCCAATTCTCTTCTTTTCCCAGCTGACTGAATAGTAGAGTATTTCTTTTCTCACCTAAAATATAATGTGCTAGAACCAAATCCTCACAGATCTAAATTTGTGCACAATTTCACAGAGGAAACTTACAGGAAATTTCATTTATACTAAAACAAATATTATGAATAATAAGCAGCTTTCCTATCTCCATACTGATGTAGACTGTTTCCAGAGCTCAGCCTCACCTAAAGACCACCTTGTCAAGCAGTGACTTTAGAACCTGCAAGTATGGAAGTTGTAAAGCATAAGCATAAGCTGAATTGCCAGGGAAGTACCACATTGCTGTGAAGCGAGAGCCAGCAAATGGAGCAACGCTCATGGCAGATAAACGCATTGTACTGACCTGCAGGTCAGCTACTGTTTTCCCCTTCATGGCAACTCCTAGAAGAAGTCTTCAATCAGAGACTGGAAAAGGAACTACAACTCTAGTTTAAGCCATGAGGGGGGAAAAAAAGATACTTGAATCGCAGGAGATTCAGGAGTAGCTGCTCAAATCAGGCTGCATATCTGAGCATGTGGCTCACAGAAGAAAAGGGCCCACTTTAAAAAAAACCAACAAGCTTTTAAAGGCTGGATTGTACAGTTATGCCTACTGCACACCACTGAGGAGATTCAGCTCTTCCACACAGGCTTGCTAAACTCTGTAGCTGAACTGACTCAAACTAGACTTTACTGCCATAGGCAGCAAGTAACCTGGTGGGTCTGACTCAGTTTTCTGATTTTGGAGTACAAAAGTGTTTTCAAAACTATCCTTATATACACATACCAACTCCTCTTTGGAGTTTTTCTGGGGGTTAGGATTTTGTTGGCTTTATTTTCATTCACACATTCATTTTTAAAATACATACCCCTGTAAGTTTTGGGTTCAGCTACTTTTGTCATCCCTGAGTACTGTACCACTTTACTGCAACAGACAAGGATCCAGGACAGATGATCTATTTAAAGTAGTATTCATTGGTAACAACATTTGTTTTAGAAATTACTAAAAAATATTCCCAACATTTCCAGTATATATAATAACGTTGTTCTAAAGAAGCAAAGAAGTTGGTTAGAATTTTGCAGTACAGAAACATACAATAACTTAAGAATAGATGTCAAATGGACATACCCAGAGTATTAAATAAATTCAAGTCCAGCTTGAAAAGTATCTGCGTTGGCTGAGAGTTCATCACAGCCTCATAACTTATCTATTACACCTCTGAGTTTTGAAGTCTATTTTGATATTAGACAACTAAAATAGGTCCATAAGCCCCTAGCCTAAAAGGAATTTTTGTTTCTAATAGCCATTCTGCCCTGGAAAGAGCTGGAATAAAAACCCCAAGTAGATCTGTCATCACTGCCTTGCATGGGTCTACAAGGTTTTGGAAATATAGATGCATCTGATTAAATTACTTTGTAATTAAACTAGATGACTTTTCAATCTATTTTTTAAAGAACTTGTAGATCACATTTTGAAGCAAGCAAAGTGAAATGGTAACTATTGAACAAGTAAATTCAATCTGACAAATTTTAAGAAATCAGAAATCAGTGAACAACTTAAGTTCTGGAAAAACTAATTTATTTACTTTAAAAAATGTTTAAGTATTTTGTCACCTTTTAATATGATTCTAAACAGCAGCATATTTTTAATATATTTTAAGAGGTATACAAAATACAGAAGGAATGCAGACAGCATTTTCAAGAACCAAACAAACTTGAAAGTACAGAATAAAAAGAATCCACGGCTTAAACTGCATTCAAACAAGTATATTTTAATTTTCCAATAAAATAAAGCCTCAAGGAATTTGGTTTGAAGGATGAGCATTCTTATTTCTTTTCATCTGTGCTACCTTTAAGAAGCTGAGCCTCCTTTATGAGGTTTTTTCCTCTGAGTTGAGGTTTTTTGTTAGTTGTTAGTTTCTGGTTCACTTGTTTTATACACTTCCATATATAGTATGTTGCTTCACAGCACAAGATATTTCTGTTCAGCAAGAAAGATTGTTTGTGATGGGTAATCTATACCACTGTCTTAAACCATTTCAAATGGTGTTTTCAGACCTCAGATTGATGTTTCCATAGTTACTTTAATTCAATAATTATCAGTGCATTTCCTTTTTACCATTATTTCTTATGTGGCCCCAAATACAGTAAAGACTATTAAGCTGTAAAAAGAAAAAATTATTTTAAAAACATAAATACTGGAAGCGGTAAGCCAACGAACACTGACATTAACCAGAAGATCCAGAACCAAGAGATCTGGATTTTTCCTAGGAGCATGATAATAGCATAACAAAAAATAACTAATTAATCTGCTAAAGGCACTCTGATTTTTCTTCTATTTATTCTAAAGTGTATGAGTTTATAGAAGGAAGTTACTTCCAGCACTTACTCCATTTCACAGCTGGTATTCCTATTCCAGGCATTCTCTTCAGATTGCTTTCCTCAAGTACTCCAGGCATAAAAATATTATAGAGCAACAGAAGTCCTCTTCACAAGAAAAATTATTATGCTCAGGAAGCCAAATTTATCTTTTAATCATATAATAACATTTACACCCATTTAGATATTTTTAGCAAAAGTCACTAAGGAATCTGTCACTGCCAGTCTAGATATTATTAAAACCAAACAAAACTGTATTTGCTAAAAGAAATATAGTCACAATTCCTTTAATAAAACTTTTTACAGCATATAAAAAGCAATTAGCTGCATGTTTAATTACTATCTTAATCATATTCATTTGCCTAGTGTGCCTGTTTTACTTAGTTTTGTATATCTTGCAGCTCAAGATGAGGAGTCCATTAAGTAGAGCAAAGGACAAAAAACATTAAGTTTTTCATAATTTGGTCCATCACCAGCTATTAAGTCTATTATAGCTATCAGAAAGGTCATATGTGATAAGATAATCAGCTTGTTTTTCCAAAGATTTCAAGTAACACAAAGATAACAAAACCAAATTCATTACTCAAATTAAATCATTGCTTTTGCCTCACCTTGGTGAGCATTCTATCTCTAAAAACACAAGGAGAATAGATAAAAAAAAAATTTACTCCTTTAAATATTGGCAGTTTCTCAAAAATCACACTGACCCCACTTCAGCCATTTAATTTGTCGAACATTGGTTGTCTGGGCCACACCCAAAGCTGGTGCCCCCAGGAGCTCCTGGGAACTGCACTCTTGCCACTAGCCAGAACCCAGCTTCCAGCTTCAGCTTCTCCAGGGCACACTTACATATACACAGCTCTACCCACTGCTAACTCTTCAGAGCTCTTTTCCATTTCTCTACCATCTGTAGTAGTTTAACCAAATATAACAGGTAGAAAACTCATGGGTTGACATTAAGACAGTTTAATAGGGAAAGCAAAAGCTGCACACACAAGCAAAGCAAAACAAGGAATGAATTCACTGCTTCCCATGGCAGGCAGGTGTTCAGCCATCCCCAGGAGAGCAGGGCCCCATCATGTTTGTCAGTGATTTGGGAAGACAAGCACCATCATTCAGAATATTTCCCCCTTCCTCCTTCCCTTCACTTTATACACTGAGCATGATGCCATTTGGTCTGGAATATCTCTTTAGTCAGTTGGAGTCACCTGTCCTGGCTGTGTCTCCTCCCAGCCTCACATTGCACCCCCAGTCTCCTCTCCAGTGAGGCTGTAAAAAAGCAGAAATGGCCTTGGCTCTGTGCAACCCCTGCTCAGCAATAACAGGAACATCTCTATGTCATCAACTCTGTTCAGCACAAATCCAAAACACAGCCCCATACCAGCCACTGGGAAGAAAATTAACTTTACCCCAGCGAAAACCAGCACTCCATCTCAAAAATTTAGTTCCATGCCATATCCTTTTGTCTGTTCATTTGAGCTCCATAGGTTCATGTTACTGACTGAAGCCTCCATTGATTTACCAATTATTAAACAGAACAGCATTGAACTGCTCCCTCATTTAACCCGGAGGAAAGAAGATCTGCTCCGAGAAGTTCAGACCCAAACCATACCTGTAGCTAGCTCCACACCTGGGAGTGATTCAGCCTTGTGAGATGAGAAATCAACATGGTAAGTAAATAGTATAGTTAATTTAGTTGCATAATTGCTCAACCCTCCACTATTTTTCCTTTGCTCCTATACTTTCACACATGTGAAATGATTTGAAAACATGATGTAATGCAGACTGTTTTCCAAACTAAAATGTGACTGCATATGCACAATAGGTATGCACACTAGCAAAAGAGTCAAAGATGGAATGATCACACTCATCTTTCTCACAGAAGCTAAAATATGAGGATATTTATGTAGTTCATCTAAGCTAGTTCAATTTAAAGTATCTTAAAAACTCTCTTCAGACAGTTAAAAATCTGGAAATGCTTATAGAAACATTACGCCCAGAACTCCAAGTACTAAAAATATGGAGAGAAGAAAAAAGCCAATATATTCCTTTATGATTTTACTATCTATCTGTTTCATTACATGTAATTGCAACTTGGATGCCCATGCAAGATGTGATCATAGTCTGTACTGCTTATTTCCCTTAGTTTTATTAGCCCTCCTTTCCTTAGGGATTCAGTGTTCCTGAAAGTAGTACTTGACCTCCCCAAAGATCTTAATGGTGCTTCTATGGAGTTGGATTTTTTTGTACAAACTGTTCAGTTAATCCTCCCTATCACTTCAGCAATAACAAGCAGTGTAACGGAAACATAGAAGCACAAATCCTACTGCCTGGAAATTCTTTTCAAATACTGAGCTCTTTTAATAATGACTACATGCAACATAGGTGCACAAAGGTAAATATAGCAAAAATAATTTGTGAACTTATTCTTGAGTAAATATTGATCATGTGATATTTGTATAGGAAACCTTTTTCTTACAAGAATATTTCATTTCAAACAACTGCTGAAAGTACCACAAAAAATTGTATAGCATGGAGGAAAATACCAATAAAAAGTACTACTGATATCTAAAATAATAGTAATTATTTTCTAGCACATATATGTTGTACATAAAACCTCATACTGCAGTCTTTCTACTTATTTAGGTCAAAAAATTGTATTCTAAGTTGATTATAATGTTGTATCTATTGAAATTGCTCATACTACATACAATGTCGTCTATGATTAATTACACACTCGTTTATTTTACATAGCTATATTTAAGAAGATAGTAGTGTATAATATGAGGTAATTCTCTGATTTTTATGAATTTTTGGTAAGGTAACCTTTCTGTTCAAGTATTACCTGTCAGTTTGGAAGGAAAAGAATATTTTATGGTCTGTGTTGGTTGCTTTTTCTTAATGCCAAGATTCTTCCAAGGAATAAACACCTAAAGAGTGAATACTCTTTTTTTTTTCCCTATTCCTTTTCTGTTGAGTAATTTAATTAATATATCAACTGATGTTAGCTTTTTTGTATGGCAAAAGCCTCCTACCAAAGATGCCTTACAATATTTCTCCTGCCAGAAATTTAAGACTGATGACTTATCCTGTATCCTGTTTTTTAATACCTGATTTCAGAATTTAAAACTGGGCATCGTTTGCCTTCTATTCACAAATTCAGTTACCCTTCCTTGATATGGAGTAGTCTTTTACATTATTTAATTTTGCAGTTTCAAGTTTTCTTCCTGCTGGTTTTTGCTTGGCTTGCTTATTTAATTCTTCCTGCCATCTTTTGATGATGTGTCAGCAGGTTTTATCATGGGGGAAAAAAGAGTCAAGAAGTAAGAAGTAGCTTCAGTTCCCACTATGAATCAAGTTAAGGTGCAGACTTCTTGTTTTCCTGCCAAGACTAAAGCCTTCTAGTAGGAGCTCAAACATAAGGTGCTCATTCCTCACTAGAAAAGCTGAAACATCACCATTCTTGTATGGCATCAGCTGCAAAGAGAATGAAGAAAAGGCAGCTAAACAGAGTTTGTGAGTAAATACTGGGTGACAGTTAGATGCTGAAACACTCAGCTAGATTTTCATTTTCATATCCCAAAATAAGACTGAACATGGCTATGTACAGATAGGTCTCAGAAGTCATTAATTCAGCCAATATCAATCAACACTGGAATAAAATATTTCACTCAAGACACGGATATTCTCATAAGACACAAATAATTATCCTAAGTTGATATGAAATGACCAGTGCGAACAAGCACACTTTTGATATGGGTGTCTTTCATACTGTGTAAAAATAACACTGATTTCATGTTTACAGTAGGCCTAAACATTTCAGCCCCTAGGCAATTCACTGTTCGCAGTTATAGTTAGACCTATTCTTAAAAACAAAGTGTACTTTTGCTCCTCATCACCACCTCAGATGTCAAGCTACCCTATCTCTCAGACACTCTACTAGCAAAAGATTTCAACAAATCCTTCTCTGTAATTGTCACTTATGCTGCACACATGTCATCAGAATACAAGCTGATTTTCTCTCTTGTTTCTCATTTCCCAGGCTGGCCTCTTTCTATTCTCAGGTCTAATTTTGTTTGGTTACAATGACTTAGGAGTGAAGGTTAGACAAGATGTCCAGCTGAAGAGTTGAGATGTCCTAGAAGTACCAGCTCGTCAGGTTGCCTTGTCAATGATGATTGCTCAGTGATGTCAGTCTCTTCTGTAGAAAGTGTTCAACTCTGAACAAAACCTTTGACATCATATATTTATGTGAATTCCCCTGAGACACCATCTGCTGCCCACTCTTTGCCATGCTGGCAGAAATATGGAACTGGACTTCTAAAAGCTGTTTGAAAAACAGAAAGGGAGGCACTGTGATTCTGTACCTTGCTAGGACACACAGATGTCACCATCCACTAAGCATAAATCTCCCTCTACTACTGCTTTGAGAGAGAGTTTAACAAAAGGTGAATTTCTTCTTTCCAAAGGCAGTTTGGAGACAAAAAAAATCCAAAGAAATTGATCATGAAACAAACAATGTGATGATAAAAGACCATCACAAAGGACATGGAAGCAATTTAGCAGAGGTGTTCCTGGGTAGATAAGAATGGAAAGATGCAGCTGATGTATTTGTCTAGTTAAATCCAGATTTAGATCACAGGCGAAATTCTAAGAAGAGAAAGAACTGTGCAAGTTTTGCAATCCTATGAAAAACAGGCCTTTTGTTGCAGTGCACTGAGGCAAAACCTTTGAAAGAGTCTTCATTCAACTAGTCTCTGCAAAACTGTAGATCTCAGGTACTTAATTTTCTCTTACTTTCCTATTGCTGTTGTAATGCTTAAGTGTTTTTCTCTTGCCCAAACAAGTAATTTTGGAAGCAGGCTTTATGGGGAAACCAAACAAAAACCATTAAAATCCTGGACATTCATATAGTCAGAAATTTCTCCATGGAGATGATCACATCTGCAGCCTGGCACTTTCTTTCTCACTTCAGCTTTATTTTTTCAGAGCTTCATTGCTTCTGTTATGCCTTCTGTTACCTCTTCCTCTTATTTAATTTCTCTTATTCAATGTGCCCACTAAACTTGTCAACACTATCTGCTACTCCCCAGATGCTGATATTTCTGGTATGATGCCTCTTTTGCTCATTTTTGTCTCTGCTTTATCTAGTTTGATTGTAAGTACTTATCAAACCTGCTGTTATTACAGTACAATAAAATCATTGAAGACCCAAAAAGCAGTAAGATTTATGTGTTGCTACCCAACTGACTGTGGATACAGCAGACTAAACTAGACTCCTAATAGGGACCAGGGACTTTTAATAGGAAATTTGTAAGAGTTATTGGGAATCAGATCTCCAAGACAGTCTTGCCATTCAAGACAGGTGGTTCAAGTAATTTTCATTTTTATTTAATATATACATAGCTGAAACAAAAGTTGCATAGGAATGCCTTGGATCAAAATATAGTGACTCCTGACACAAAAAAGTGTCTTAAAGAAAATATTACAGGTCAAAAAAGTTCCCTACCATATTGTTAGCGTTTCCCTTCTTTGGGGTTTGGCATAGAACAGAAGAAATTTTTTAACTAAATATTTAATGAAAAACCTCTGTAGACTGCTCACAGAATGCAGAAATTTCATTCTTTGAATTTAATAGCTGACAGACAATTAAAATACCTTGGTGATCAAGAATATAAAGTAGTATGATAGTCTCTAATTGTTCAGGTTATAATAATCTGACCACCAGCATTCTGGTGAGGGTTATCCTAAATTTGAGGGAATTTGCCATACTGCAGAGATGAACTTGTCAGACACTTTCAATGTACCATGGTAGGTGTCTACTGTATCTATTACATGTTTGCCAAGAATACTTAGAAGATCTAGCAAGATACTAGCAGATAAAAATGGATCATGCAGCTCTGAAGGTTTTCCAGACCTGTTCTACAGCATTTATAATATGACATTTCACTTTGGCTTTGATTATTCCTCGTCTAAAGCCAAATTAACACATAAAATAATGGTATGCATTTAGTCAGTTAATATATTCTGAGTTATTGCACTAGATGTCACTGTCATTTAGAGGAACAGTACAATTCTAGTCTAGGTGGACTTAGCAATGAATAGCTTAAGGGTGAATAAGCGAATAAGGTCATCATATACAGACAGTTCCATTTTCCTGATGGTTGTTAAAGGTGACAAATGAAATGACTGTTGGCAGTTGCACTCCATTCCCCATAGAACAAGAGTCAAATTCGGAATACATGCAATAAAAGAATTTTGCCTAAGTGTGCTACTGAGTTTGACAGGTTAAAACAATCTCAGTAGGACAGCAAGGACAGACTGACAGAAAATAGGTTTCATAAAGGTGTCCACAGGGCCTAGGGACTATATTATTCAAGTGACAAAACTCATGGAAAATTACCATACTACTTCCCTACAGCAAAAAAATTTCAACACCTGCCTCCCCTGCACCCTGGTTCCAAAGATAGCTGCTGTGTAAAGGCCTTGTTAGAACATGAACTCCCATGTTCAGGATGAAGATTGGGGGGGTAACTGTGTTGCCCTGTAAAAATGGACTGACTGTATGCTGCATACTGAATTTGCAAGACATCAGGACAGAGCCTTGTCCAGCTTTATCTATTTAACACTTTCTTGACCTGCCTGCAACCTCTTTTTATTTTATAAACACTAATAGTACTTTTTCCCAAATGATCAATTTTTTAATCTGTGTTATTTTCTACAGTGCAAACATAATTTTATACAGATAGAAATAAAAAGAAAATCCATCTAGAATGAGACATTTATGGATAACAAAATACAGAAAAACAGAGACCTGCAACAGCAGAGGCTTGAGAAGTGAAGAAACATGGTGGAGCAGAGAATAGTACAGGCATGAGAAAGTAAAAGATCATCTGGAACTGAAATCCTGAAGCTATGAACTCAACAATGGTCACTAAAAGAAAACTGGGTCTGCAACTGGACGAAAGGGGGTATGGAAATAAGAAATCATATCCAACATAATGAATATGTTATTCCCACCAAAGGCTGAGGAACCCCTGTAGCACCTTCACCAACACCAGAATGAAACCACTGGAGGTATGTCCAGAAGCATCAGGGAGCTTATCAGCTTGTGCATTTTAGCTCTTTTTTGCATTATTGTTATTATTAAACTTTTCTGCATACATGTAATAATTGCATTTGGACCAGTAATGGTTCTAGTATTAGACTGTTAATATTTCAATTGACATGGAGTAACCATGCTAACGTAAATTACATTAGCAATAAATTCCTGGGTTTGTTAGGTGTGTCTCATTTCTGCCCACAAAGTTTTTAGTGCAACAGTAGTTGGCATTTCTACCTACACAGTAGTTTTTAAAAAAAAAAAAAATTAAACAAATGTAAAAGAAAGGTGATCTTTGCAGATTAGCTGTATCTAACTAACTAGTCAGTAATATTTAATAAAAAAGGGAAAGCAGTTATTCAAATGTTTTGCTTATTCTCCCAAATACTTCTGTAACAGTCTCATTTATACACAACAATCTCTAATTCTGAGAACACTGTATTTTGTTCTCCTTCATGGTATACTGGTTTATTTTCAAACAAGTTAAGAAAAATATCTTATAAAAACCCTCAGATGCCAGAAAGTTGGTCAGTATGTCAGAAAACCTACTACTCTTGCTACTAAGATTAGCTAATTTTTGTTTAAATATATTTTTTCATCTTTTGTACTTATTTCTTCTAATGTCAAGACTAGTCATTACCCAAAAATTATCTTCACTACCCATGATGTTTACCATTCTAAAAAAAAATTGAGTGACCATTAGCATACTTCTCAGACTTTGTTTTGGCAAGCTAGAAAGCTTTAACTTTCCCATTGATAGAAATCTTATTTTTCCATAAGACCATTAATGCTTCTTTTTACTCATTTCAGTAAACTCCACCTGTCCAGGACATGAATAAGAACTGATAGTCTTACTATCAATCCTAACTGTTAATGCTTAAGTTTTGTCTTGTCCCTTGTACAATTAGAGTTACTGTTTAATTACATCATCCTTTAATTCATTTTGTTCACAGTCCAGTTTCTTTTCCTCCTGCTCTCCACACTTTTTTGAGGATCAGTCAGCAGATGGCAAATATACATTGAGCAGAACATTTAAAAAGCGTACTTTGATGCCTTATGAAATCATGAAATCACTTATGAAATTATTTAATATTATCTGTCCCAACTCCAAGCTCAGAGGAACCTGACTTGAAAGCTCTTTTTATTTTAATCATTTTCTAGTAAGTATAACACCTCCTGCTTAATCTATCCCATACATAACTTCCATGTTTTATCTCCCATTTTAACAGTTCCCAGTCTTAATCTGACTACTGCTTTCCCATGTGTCACCATGTAAAATGCTTTGTTTAAATCTACACATATGAATCATCTGCAGTTTCTTTTGACTGGTCACTCATCCTTCCAGTCTAAGTGTCAGGTCACCTGGCACTGTGAAAATTTTCAAGCTTCAACTTTTTTGATAGCCTGCTTTCCAGTTTCTTCTATTAATCCAAAATAATTAGCTTCCTGCAGCTGAAGATCTTGCCTCACTAACCTCAAAACAAACAATTCCAAAGTACAGTATTTGACTTTTCTTCCTATATTATTACCGGCTGAATAGAAAATGATCACCAGCTTTATGTTGATATCTGTAATTGAAGGTCTACACCACTCCGCCAAATCCATAATCTGTGCAAGTCTATGCACAGTTCTTCAACATCAGGAGGCTTTAACCAATGCTGAAAAGACAAATACATTAAGTAGTTATTTAATGGGCATTTTTGCAACAAAAAAATTAGAGAAGAGTCTGTCTGTAGATGAAATTGCCATATCAGCAGTACAGTATCCTTTTCACATCACTTTTTATCACTGTACCCATATCAGAATTGTATGCTTTAAAAATTTCAAAGAAGAAACTGAATATTTTCCCAAGTATTTAGCTGACTTTCCAAGCACTCATGAGTTTCCTGCCCAGCTGATTCGCTTCATATGCTTACATCAAAAGCAGAAAGATGCCTGTATGTGCCTGTAAAATAAAGCAGCCCAAACCACTCATCTTCCAAGCTGTTAAAGGCAGTCCTAGCATTAACCAGAAATCTTTAAAGTTATTCCTGGCCTGGACAGAGTTCAGACAGTAGGACAGGATGGGCACTACTATAAAATCTACAGTTTCCTAGTGGTTGGTAGACTCATGTTTCTAAGTTTAAAAGTAGCAGTGCAGGTTACTCCATGTCAAGTACTTGGTATCAGTACTCAGAAACATTCCTGGGCATGTCTAACTTACTGTCTAAATGTACATACACACTGCCTGGGCCTTTAGCTACTGAGGAAATCTTATACTGCAAATTAAAACCAGATATAAATACATCCCTTCAGCCTTTAACGTATACAGAACAAGAAATCAGTTTGCAATTCCTTATTTCTCTCTTTCTTCACTCTGGTAAATTATAGGGATTAAAAGACTGCACCAGGAAGAATTACTTTGTGCCATAGGAAGTTGTAGCCCCAAATTCTCAATTGTACCCAAATCCCAAATACATTTATAGGTACTTTATCCAAGACACTTCACAGACAAATTCATATTATGAAAATATGTTTCTTTTCACAGCTTCAACTAGAATCATGAAATCAGTAAGGCTGGAAAATATTTTCAGGATCATCAACTCCAATCTCAGGAACTAAATGTACACCAGAGACCTGACACTTAGATGCCTTAATGGCCCTGTCCAACGTTTTTTCTGGGGTCAGATCCACAGTTTACTTCATCTCAGCCCTGGGTGGCAATCATAGAGAAGTACCAGCTCCAGCTCTACCAAACCATGGGTCCTGACCCTGACCTGTAGACTGACTTCCCAGCCTGATTTCCTGTCTGCCTTATCACCACAAACCCAGCAGGAAGTCTCAGTTGTTGCTTAAGCTTGTTTTTGAGCTCTTGTCTGTCCTGCTTGCTTGATCCAGGTCCTCAGCTGGCCACACTATCCCATTCAGCTTCCCACCCCCTAGGGAACAGACAGCCCCTGCTGCTCCCTGACAGTGTGCATCAGTAATTGATCTCTTGTTAAAGAGCAGATTTTGATTTTTTTCAATAATACTTTTGAAGTTCTGTGACATATATATTAAGCTTTTTCACTGCACAAGGTCAAGGTGGCTACATCAGACACACCATCCAGGTCAAAATGCAGGTTTTCAGGCTAGAAAAATGGTATGACTGGAGTTGTAGTAGGTTGGTTTAGGGAACAGTCATACTTAATATTTCCACTCATGGCATTGGCTGAAGGAGTAGATACTTGCTGAAGAGTTTGACTAATGGCACAGAGTTGACAAGGATACAAAGGAATATGCTGGTGAAAAATAAAAAAGAGAACCTGAAGAACTGGAGCAGTACAAGTTGAATAAGATTTAATAAAACCAAACAGAAGAAAAAGATAGAATCTTCCCAAATGACTTTCTACTATAAGCATAGATAATAACATCAGTGGAATATGCAAAAGGAGAGACCTTAATGGACTAGTCCAATGTCTGGTGGCTGCACAGAAACTTTATAAAATGTTTTTTCAGAATGAAAACACAAACAAGAGTAGCCTAACTCCGTTGTGACCAGAGTGCACTTAGGTGAATTCCAACAATTAATTCTCCATCTAAATGAAAACACGAGACTGTTCTCATTATAGCACTGATCATCTTACACTACACCCAGTTTGAGATGGGGTTTTTGCTGCATGAAAAACATTTAGCCCACTCCCCTCACTGATGGCATAAGAGCACTAATCAAAACTACTGGCAAAGTACATTCTTTATTAACAGTCATTGCTATGGCTTGTTTGAGAAGTGGTAAACTAGCCACTTTTCCATCCTGCCCTATGCTTACTAAATACAAGCTTAAGAAAGGATGCTTCGAGGGCAATCTGAATTAATTTGTGTTTTCTGGTCTGGCCTTTTTACCACACCCCCACAACCCCCCCTTCATTTAGACCATCAATAAAGCAGTTGTTTTATGGCTGACTTATTCTATTTCCAGCAGGTATGCTCCAGACTCATTGTAAGGCTTTTCATTTTGAACGTGTTTTTGACACATCATCACTATGTTACCATCTGCCTGAGGGACAAATCCCACAAAAAAAGCTTCACTGGGACACACTCTGTCCCTATACATGCAATCTATGCAGTTTTAGGAGCAGTTTTAAATATCTTCAGCCCAAAACCAAACACTATAGCTTGTACTGTATGGAATACATTGAAAAGTTATGCTAGAATATACAGTATGAAAAGGCCAATACAGAGAAAGGAAAGTGAAAAAATACATGGCTTTTAGTATTTATTAAGAAGAACAAAAAAACCCAGGCAGCCTACAATCCAAGCCATGCTGCTTTTTCCATCTTGCAATGGATGTCATAACCTGCAAAGAAGCAACAGGAATGAAAGAAGTGAGTCCTCTGCCTTGGCGGCAGGCTAGGAGTCCGAATGTTTTCTCTACTTCCTAGCAAACACTGAAAGAGCAAAGGTCCTTTACTGCCATCATCTGGTATAAATGAAACCAGAAAAAGAAGCTTTTCAAGCAATACAGTCAAAATTCATTATGATGTGCTGTTATGCAGATACAATGACAACATAGCCTAAGATTCTCATGAGACTAGTCAGAGAAGCAGTAAAACTTGAAAACAACGTCTCTTAAGACACATACATATACCTTCATTCAAAATCTGCACAATGAAACCAAGTACAATCTCTGCAAAACACAGGTACCATTTCAACCCTAGAAGAGCCAGGGCTTACAGAAGGACCTGTAGAATCAAACCTGAACTTACCAAGTTGATAAGAAAACAAAGTAAGACTCCAGAAGATTTATGATAAAGAACATCAGAAAGGAAAGCAGAATAATCAGGTGTATCAGACACAAAGGCAGTGGTTCTGAAAAATCTCCATTTGTTGATTATAGTAAAGTTTAGTTAAGTATTATCAGCTTTCTCTGTGTTCCACACTGACACTAAAATGCATGCAACATAGTGTTCTAATCTACAAATATATGCAATTTGTCAGTTCTTCAGTATATCCCATGTAGAAATACATCTTACAGCCTGCTGTGACACACATTGCTACTGCTGAAGCCAACAAAGGAATGAAAGAGACCACAGTCACTGACTGTCCTTCATCCTCCACTGCATAATCATTCAGGATCAGGCTGAGCTGCTAAATATTGAAGATACACTAAAAAACTAGTAAGAACTTCCCTACTTTAACAGGCCCCTCAAAGCATTTTTGGGTCAGAAATAAAGATTAATCTACCAACTTCATATCACTTCTCAGAGATTTCTGTATCCTCTAACTCAATGCAGTGATTTAGTCCTAAAAAATATTCATATGATATGTGGGCCAGCTCTCTATTGCTTGCTGCTCACATATATCATTAAGGAGTTTTAAAACTCTCAAAATAACATGGGAAAAAAACATCCATAATTCTTTCAATTGTTTGTGCTGTCAGAAGAGAAATATTTGCATAGCTTGATGTTCAATATATAATCTTTTCATATGCAATAAGGTAAAGAAAAATACACTAAAAATGCTGATATTTCAGAGTCTGAAAGAAAGAATTCAGAAAAGCTGCAAATTGCAAGAGTAGAAAACTCAAAATACTGATGCAATACATTTCTTCATTTGTTTAAGTATTAGCAAGGGAGGAGAGGTGCATAATAACTGTCACTTTTATATTTCTTGAACACCTGGCAAAACTGCCAGCTGAGGCTTTGATTTGGACAAGCACTAAACAGGTTACTGCCCTGTATTCACCCAAGTTTTCTGGATGCAATACTAGTTAAAAACCTAGGCATAAAATTCCTTTGTGTAGATATTTAGGGCTCTTTCATATTTGATACCTATTCCTAATACTTTGTCCCTTTTCAAATATAGTCAAAAAGAAGTGAAGAACAAAAATGAAAACCAAAGCAAAATGTACAGGCTCAATTCAAGTTTTAATCAAATCCTTGTGCCCACTTTCTGAAAATAATTCTTATCTGTAACACCTATCCCAGATCAAAAGTAACAGGCTTCACTGACAGAAAACCCAGTATAATATGAGGAAAATGACAATATGAAACACAAGAATAGAAAAGGAGTGCTGTAAAGCTGGAAGGAAATGGTTCATGCTCTATACAAAGAGACCAGCTCATGGCAGCACCCCTGAAATGGCACTCTTGTGAGGAGCTGTGCTACATTGCAGACTCACTGCTTGCACACACAAATATTTCCAAATGCACTTTTGAACATTTACTTGGGAAAAGCCTTTAACATTTTTGCATTAACCAACTATCAAATACAGGATTTTGTCCCAAAAGAGAATCTACAGTGAAGACAAATTTTGAAAATAAACTAAGATGCCATTAACAATTGTAAATGTAGGAATTGACATTAACTATGAAAACCAGCAGAAGCAAAAACATCAGCATAACCACTAACTTCAGTTGTGCATGCATCTCCTTAGCTTATAAAATGAGCAAAGCACCTAAGGGAAGGATTTCAAAGTGTGCTCAAAACTATATAAGCCCATATCCCACTGAAAATCCGATTTAAGGAAGATTATTATGATATTTATATAGTGTTTTGTCAAAAGTCCTGTTGGACCAACAGAATTAAATTTCCAGTCTTGGCTTTCTCACATATACATAGAAGCAAATAATCATGGAACAATGCAAGTTGGAAGATACTTGTGGAAATCATTTCACTCAAGCCCCTGTTCAAAGCAGAGTCTCTTCTGAAGATAGAGCAGGTTGCTCAGGGTCTTATCCAGCCAAGATTTGGAAAGCTCCAAGGGTGAGTATTCTGCATGCTCTGCAGGTAACTTCTTTCACCTCTGGCAGGTCATTCAAACAATCTGACTGCCATCTGGAGTAAGGACAAAACCTTACTTCAAGCAGGTTCACAGGAAAAAATTCAGTGCCTATGACACATATGTCAGATCTACATAAACACAATGTGTCCAATTCTCATGCATCTGAGTATCTCTCTACTAATATTTCAGAACCTGGAAACAATTTGTAAAGGTCATGGATATCATACTTCTGTAAAACAATTCTGTTTTAGAGATCCACTTTGGATAGAACAATATTTAAAATTAGAGAAGAAACTGGAATCACCTTCTTTATGGAGATCTACAATACATTCTTGTTTTTTCAAAAAGGTAACAAAAGCTCCTTGAGAGGAGCTGTCCATTACCTTGTTTTTACACAGCACACTGAATAATAAGTTTTTCCACTTTCCTGTCTTTCCATTTTAGTTCAGGCCTTTTAGAGCTACTATAAACCAAAGTTGCAGTAGTATATTTTAATAAACCCATTCTGACTTTATAGGCAATTGCTTTTGTCATAGAGCCACCCTCCCTCAATTCAGGCACTGCCAAGCAACAACTTCAGCGTAAAACACTTCCTGATACATTTTCTGTGGATGAAGTTAATAGCCCTGAGTCATTGCCTCAGGCCATCAACCCCCTCAATCAGTCATTAATCCCCTTAAATTGCCCAGAGCCTCAATTGTTATTGCTTAAACAGACTAAATTAGGTTTTGAACAAACAGAGCAAACGAAGAGAAATGTCAGGAAACAGAACTTAGTAAAAACTAAAGAAAATTTTGGGAAGCATGTAAGAAGTCTGGATTAGTTCAAGGGCTACAAGGACTTGACCACAAGATCTTCACTGGTTACTGAGGAGAAGACCAGAAGAACAGGGAGTTTAATTTCAATGGTATTTAGGTCAGATGTTTAATGCTATAAGCTCTCACTTCTGTCATAGGGTCAGGCCATAAAAGATGCCTGCAAAGTCAAATCAGTGAAAACAAAACATAGTTGCATAATATTTTTGCTTATCTTAGGTTAGATAAAGCATTTCAAACACACTGTCACAGAATTCTACAGATATCGGGAATACTTCTTTCTAGACTTTCCAAAGAGAAAAAGTATTTGGGAGCCACCTTTATGAGAGATTTTTGTTTGCCCCTTCCACCACACACAAAGGAAAGCATATTGCTCTTCAATGTTACAAACTATCTATGAATCCTTGGAAAATTTGTTTTTTCCTTCCCCCTCTCATTCTCCAGCCCTATTAATTAGTCATTTCTATTGCCACTAAGCAGTTATAATCAACATTCCTAACCAAGGATCAAGAGCATTACTTGCCATCTGTCTTTGGTTTAGTTCATTTTTCCAAATGGCATAGTCAGCTAATCATACCTGGCCCATAGAGACTCCTGAAAAGGTGAATCCCCTTTTCTACGAAACAAGCTGAGGCTGCACCACTAACATCTTCCCTTTCAGCTCCTGGGGAACTCATACATGAGTGGACATTGCAGCAGCACATAGGCTAGCGAGGCTAAATGAACCAGAAGAAGCTGAAACACAGTACAAATATTTAACAACAAGAAAGCAAAAGTGGAGTACAACATTCATAAGCCTAAGCTAAACAAGATTTCCCTGGTTACAGATTGAATTATATACCTGTGCAGCTCTTACAGAGTAACAGAGTAGAACTGCAGCAACTGAGAAGCTGTAAACATTGATAATAAACTGAGGTTGCAGAAGTAAAAAATACAACATGTAACATCTGCAGGAAATGTCAATGTCAAAATTTTATAGACCATGAAGTAGCCAGTGAAATATGGAAGTTAGAGAATGCCAAATAATTGGGTAAGCAGGGCTTTATGAGGTCACAGGTTGGTCACTTCAGTCCATACAAGTAAACTAACAGGACAAAGAACAGATTTTCACCCAAATTCAGTATTTCCTATGTGTTTCAGAAGTGCTGTTCAAGTAAATTTTCTTGCTATTGCATGGTCTCTGCTGGAGCTCCTACTATACCAATAAATTGGTATGTTATACAAGTAGATCCATTAGCTACCACTACAAGGCTAAGCAAATATTAGGCTGAAAGGTTTGTCATTTTCTTTTAGTAAATATATGATTTTTGTTAGTGATACCCACTTTCACAGCTTTCCAGTGCAGGAACAGGAACAACATATAGGCATTGGTCACATGTGATCCACATTGCAAAAACCAGCTCATTATCTTTTGTAAGCATCACAGATTGTGCCAGCCATGGAACCTGGCAGATAGGATACTTTTATCCTCAGTTCCACTTTTTCTCAGAAAAATAATCACAGCAAATGGAGACCATTAATCCATTCTGCCAATACATCCCAACATTTTTACTTCTTACTCAGTTATTTAGATCTCAGTAAGGTCATATACTTTGTTTAAAATCTATTACTATCTATTGGATCTCTCAATAAGCTGGTATTATACACCAAATAATGCACAGACAGAAAAATATATTAAAAACTACATATACATAGCAAAATATTTTGATCTCCTTTGAATTCTACCTTATTCTGGACAATATGCTTATGATCAAAATCTGCAGCAGTTAAAATTATCTTTTTTTTTTACTTTAAATTTTCTCTTTTTTCTTTTGTTTCTGTTGCAAATAAAGATTTGTCAAGCTAATCACCTTTACTCTGCTGCTACTGTTTGCTAATTCAAATCAGATCAAGATAAAAACACCTATGTTCCCAAAGAAAATTAATGGTGCACTGAGTAAACATAAGCCAAACACAGATGACCAGATCTTCCCCTGTGCCAAGGAAATAGGGATTAGCTGTTAAGTGCCATGTACAGCCCAACTGGCCTCTATCCTTCAGCAGTTTCTGGAGCAGTGTTAGCAAGTTGCAGTCAGAGCTAGCTACTGTTTTGGGAAGCAGCCTCCCACATCAGCAAGAGCCACTACCCCATCCCCTTCGGGCAGCATCAGGAAAACATCTGCCTGCATTCCTTACAGAAGCCTTATGGACAGCTTCCATCTGGAGGGCTGCTCCCTCACTCAGCAGTCACCCAGGAGATACAAAGGCTGCTGCTGGGAGACACAAGTATTCTCCTGTGGTTGTGCAAGTGCAGGGTGCAGGTGTAGTGGTTTTTTATGAAGGGCACTGGAGAGGAACAGGCCTACCTGAAAGCAAGACAAGGGAAACTATTCTTCAGTCTTTGGAGACCCTCTGAGCACTCCCAGCTCACCTTCTTTACCAAGAATCCTCACCAGCAATCTCTGGCCATTCACCATGACCCACTGGCTAGTTTAACATCTCACAACATCTGAGCTTCATTTGTTCCCTCATGTTCTTCCAGCAAGCCTTCAGAACCTCTATGATTCTCTTCCTAGTCCTTCATATCAGCCTCCCAGATCTTCCTCTCTTCCTCAGCCCCAAATTCTCTTTAAGTAAGAATATAATGGTTGCATTTTAATAAAAGAGCATAAAAATATATGGAAAAATCATAAAGATTTTGACAACAAAAAATCCTGCTATATTCTTGGCCTACTTTTGCACTCTTTTTCTAAGCACTAACTGTTGGCCATCCTCAGAGTCAGGAAACAGATGCACTTTAGGCCTGACATGCTTTTGACATGGTCAAAAAACAAATGAGTGGTGTTAAAAATTTTTATAATCAGACATCTTACTTCAGTAATTATTTTCTCTGTCATTTTGCTTGGTGTTGCCAGAACTACTGATCCTGTAAGTTTGACTCCCAAAATAGTTGTCATGGTAATCAAGGGGAGCTTGCAAGTTATTTATTCAGGTTTTCTAGAGGTATGTGTCAGTTAAGTAAACAACTGAAGGAATCCTATGAAACTGAATATCTAAATCAATCTCTGAAGAATCAATACGTACAGTTTTGTAAGTGCTTACTCAAAACAAATGGCTTTGATCTCTCTTTTGTTTGGACCCAGATAAAAAGAGTCACTGTGGCTTTATTAAACTTCTGATAGAGGAGCTCAAATTTTCTGATTATATTCTCTTGCAAAACTTTCTACCAGTTTGAAAGTCTCCATCATTTTACAGTTCTTCTAATCCAGATGCAGAAAATTCCTCAGACTGACAATCTCCAAATTAAAACAGGGCAAGGACAACCATTGTATCTATTTGCCCATGGGGATTTATAACTCAATCAATATAGATTGCATGCAGATCATTAAGAGCTAAAGTAAACCCCTACACCAGTTAGAATCCCACCTACTATATTTATAGCAGATCCACGTAGCATTTCAGCTACTTAGGATCAGGTTCTCAGCTCAATGGCATCTCATCATACTTCTAAGATATTTATTTTATAAAAGTTCTGCTCAAAGTTTTTGCTTATATAGGAAACAAAAGCTTTTCTTTCAAAATTACTATTTGCCACATGTCTGTATTTTAAGCTTCAAAACCTGTTGGTTACAGGCTCAACTTGAGGTTTTTTGCAGCTTTATGGTTTTTCTATTAAGGTTGTGTTTTGGTTTGGGTAATTTTTTAACCAAGTAATTGATTGGTGGTAGCCAAGTTTTTAAGAAGAGTGATTCATCTACCTTTTTTATAGATGCTCCTGCCAAGATTCGAAGCTAGATGTTAGAAGTGTAGGAACTTTGAAAATCAGGATACCTAATTAGGCATGAAAATGAGATTTGGGAACTATATGTCATGCATTTCAGTTCTGAAATCCTGTAAAGAAAATTCACTGGTATATTATCACATTAACTTCATATCAGGGTTCTGCTTCATGATAATATTATTAAGATCTTCAGAAATTTTCTCTGAGAAGCATAAACGAGAGCAGTGAAAAAAACCCACAGGGTTTTACATTTTCAATTAGACCCATACAAGCTGCTCTAACTTCAAAATTTTAGGATATTAATTCCCAGAATTCTGCCTTAGCCTATCAGGTAAGGTTTCAAGTGACATATTTCTACATTGAAACGATACACATGCAGTGGATGTTGAAATTTATTACTATTTCTTCATCAACACACACCACCTAGAATGCTTATTGGAATATTTTTAATACTAAAAAGTATTTTGGAACCTTGAATATTTCTCCTCATCCTACTCAGACACTGTAGAATTATAAGAAAAATACACAGACAGTTGGCACAGTAGGTTTGGGTCTGCTTGCATGTTGGCTGATGACCCAATTCTTTAATTTTTCCTCCAAAATCCAATGGAAGCACTACTTTACTCCAAAGGAAAATATTTGATCTGCTGGATTTTTCACTTCCTTACCTTCTAACTATACTTGCACAAATAAAGAAACACCCCAAATCTGGAAAGGGAAAAAAGCCCCACCTATCTGGCCCTATCTGCCAGTTCATTAAGCGGAATTTTCTTCTTTTCTTTACCTTCTCTTCTTTCCAGTACTGGAAACAGAGGAAATACAGCCTATAGCTGTAGCCAAGGACTCAATCATCAGAACAGAATTACAAGCACACAGTGTCATTTCCCCTCAAGCTACATAATGAAACATTCATTTCAGTTGCCTACACTTTTCTCTTTTCCTATACTAAGAAGTGGGATGTTAACAGAATAGGGAAGAGAAGCTGTATCCTCTTTTCCAATAATTAGTGTTCATAATTAAATAGTTGTGGGAGGACAGAGACAATATTTGTCACATGTTGCACTTCAGCCTTTAAGGATTCAGCAGCTTCCATTTATCCTTTCCGAACACACACGCATTGACAGAGAAGGTGGAGTAGTTTGTTGGAGTTTAACTAGCAAAATGGGTGTAATTTTCTAATAAAGTGGCTGATGGATCATTATCAATAATTTTCTTCTAAAGCATTGCCCAGATCATCACAAAGTGTATATTATTTTAAAACCAGTTACATATACATATGTATATGAACTTCATATACAGTACATGTCACTAATACATATCTGCCTAAATATTTAGGCACATTTTTACAGTATTATTAACAGAGATTAACAGCATTAACAGCAGGTCCAAAGTCTGTACTTTTAGAAATCTGCTGAACTGCACACAATACCGCATGTGTTTCTGCACAGCTGCACTAGTTTGGAAGCTGCTGTTCTGCAAGTACCTGCTATTCAGGTGTTTATTTTTCCACAGTTCTGTTCCAAAGCCAGTAAGGTGGTATCCTCCCGGCCAAATTTAAACACATTCATTAGAACTAGATTAGCACGAGTAGAAAATTCTTATAATTTTTTTTTTTAAATAAGAAAATAAAACTATAGGATAGCTATGTTAAACATGCTACTTTCCTAACTACTGTACCTGGTTAAACCTAAAAGGAAATTCTTTTACTGAGAAAGCTCTGTTTCATGAGAAATATTTAGGTATATTTATGTATTTTATTTTCCTAAGATCTGACAACATACCAAATTTGCCTGTATTGTAGCATACTTAAGTGTTGCTTTTAAATAATCAGCATGTCAGTTCCTGCACAGCCAAGAGTCTCTTAGTGAAGACCAAGTAATAATGTCTCTGGGCCTTTTCACCACAGACTACAAGAACCATTCCATTGTTGAAGAAGCCAAATATATATAATTATGAAATTTAAAAGAAAGCTATTCTAAATCCTACTTAGCTATTGCAAGATGCTTCTCTATAGAATGACAAAAGGACCTAGACTCAGTGGTAATATTATTCATCATAAATATGTAGATATTTCAGAACTGTATTTCTAAGTCAGTTGTTGTGTATTAGGTCATGACAAACTCATAGTGAGTTTGTCAGCAGCACAGACCCTGATGATAACTACATCAGTAAATAAGGAAGATGAGGAGAACAGATTTACATGAAATAAATTTAATTTTACTATCGTGCCATGCTCTTTCTGCGCTAATGAAATAACACTGATGGACACTGGGTTTGAACTGCATTTCTGAGAATTCATAGCAGCTGAAAAATTTTGGAATGATAGGGCTCACAGAAGGTTCACATGAAGGCTCACAGAGCACAGATGATCCCTCCTGTGCCAGAAAGCACCAGTCTTCTACACTGTCAACTGCTAATTGCGGTGCCGAGAATGGTGCCTGTCCTCAGCTGAAAAGGCTGAGCAACTTGCTTCAACTGGAACTGGCTTCATCTCCTTAAAAATAGTTCCTGGGTTCACAGTCCTGATTCCTGAGAGTAGGGAGATCCCGGCTACAAGTGATCTGCACAAGGCACAGAGTCCATTGCTAAATTTCCAGTAATGGGGATTTGTTACCATGACAGAGTCCTCAGAAAAGACCCCAGTAAAGCTAATTGAACATGGGTGCAAACACCATCTTTCCCTCTTTAACTATTCATGGTAGTATATTTGTCTTATCACAGAAGAATGAGTGAGTCAAGTAAGGTGACTATGAAGCTTACTATTGTATCTTCAGAAAGTTGTAACAGAAGCAGCCAGGCAAGCTGAAAAACGTGCACTATTTGAGACACAACAAAAGAGTTAATTCAGAAGATTTAATGATGAAGGGCAGAACAGGAAGACAGAAGACTTCTATTGTCCTGTGATTTCCCATTGCCTAGTCATTGCTGGGGAACAAAAATGAAAATCCATTATAGGACTGGAAATGAAGCTCATGTTTTACAGACTGACCAAGAAACAGTAAGATTCACTAAGCTGTTGTTTTCTTGCACACATTTCTAGGTAAAGCAAGTGGAGAGGATCAGTAGAAAGTACTTTGGTAACAGATGCAGGGAGGCTGGGGAGAATTTCACAGGCAATGCCAGCCTTGTGATACAAAAGTGCATTTAGATTGTCATCCTCCTGAAAACACTGCAGCAAATAAAGAACAACTAAAAATAAATAAAGCAAACAAATAAGTTTGAAAAATATATTCTGAAATGTGATTGTGTGCTTCATAACCATTTTCATTGCAGAAATGTTTTCATCTTCACATAATAGGATGAAATAAAACTATTCTTTCATGGTGAAACCTTGCCTAATAACATAATTTATTCTCCATAATCTAATTAATACACTATACAGTACTTCTTAAACAATATTACTAAAAGTATATTGCTCTTGCAGCACTCCATATCCTGATCAGGCCCAGGGGATACAAGGGTCTGTGCTGTAATCCTTCCTCTGCAATCCTTGCTGTCAGCTCCTCACCACCCATAGTCTTGGTGGTCAGCTGCCTAACAAAGTCAATGCCTACTTTGACTAAACACATCTGCCTCACCTTCACTCAGACTACTTTTCACTACTGAGTTGTATATGCATCAGCTAAAGATGCCCAAAAGTACCAACCCAAAAGAGAAAAGAAGTTCTCCTAACAAGGAAACAGAGGAGAGCAAGAGAAGCCCACAGCACACCAGTCAATGCTACATTACTGTTCTGGATACTTACTTTACTGACAACTAGATGCATTATCAAACACAGCTACTTCTCCTACCAAGCTAAGATAAGAACTATGCCAGGCAGAAAAAAAGGCACTTCAGTGGCCCCAGGCAAGCTGGTGCAAATTATACCTCTGGCTATAGATCACCTTCAGTGGTGTTTAAACTTTTTTTTATTACAAAATTCCAATAAATATACCCATCCAACTTAATATCTTGAAAAACCTGTGGATCACTATTGAAACAGAAAAGATTTTGTAGATACTTTATCTTTTATGATCTGGCTTCAGAAGCACTATGAAACAGGATTGCCATCTCTAGCTCCTGCCTTTAGCCTTAATTACGAGAAAACAAAAGTGACTCTCTGTGGGCCATTTAGAAATGTGAATGTACTGAGAACAAGTATACACTCGGAAGCAAAAATCAAGGTAACAGATCTTAGCCTAAATAATAAAATCAGCATAAAGGTCAGTAATTTTTACACCTGTGAGGAAAATGAATGAATTAATGGATAGAAGGGCTTGAGCAAATCGGAGTTTCAATCAGAGGCTTGTTTCATAGAATTCCTAATGTTTTCAGTTTTTTCTGAGGAAAGAGGAGCCTTAAGAAGGCATGGGTCTACTACAAGCCATAGGAAGATCAAATCCATTATGTTGGTTGGTAGTGACCAACAGTAAATTGTTAATTAAGATCAACATAATTGTTCTAATGTTTTACTCCTGGGATTATCAATGTCCTCTAATCACCTTTTTGCCAAAATTAATAAATTGTAAGGATTCACCAGGCAGTACCTAGAATTATTATTATACAAAACAATGTCTGAAGTGCTGTTCAGCAATGCAAAACGTAATGCATTTTGTCTGTCTAATGTGCTGCCCTACATCTACTAGATAGGCCCTTGTCAGTTACCATACAAGTATGAAGAAATTTTAATTGTGAATTTTAATGCCACATTTATTTTTCAGCATCTTCTTCCCAAATGCTTTTGAAAAACCATAATACCTCTTCTGTTATAATAGAATCAGAGAATCAGACTCATAGAATAATTTAGAAAAGGCCTTTAAGGTCATCAGATCAAATTGGCCACTAAACCATTTCCCTAAGCACTACACTTATGTGTATTTACAGCCAAGCCTTAAGCAGCCAGGTCCTCCAGGAGAAAGCTGAAGGAAATGTGTCAATGGCTTTTACAAGTGTCAAGGTAGACAACATCCACAGCCTTTCCCTCATCCACTAAGTGAGTCACCCTGTCACAGAAGATGGTCAAGCAGGAACTGCCTTTCATAAACACATGCTAACTGGGCCTGATCACCTGTTTGCCATGTATGCCCTGCATGATGTCACTCAAGATTATCTGCTCCATGACCTTCCCCAGCACCAAGGACAGGCCTGCAGTTCTCTGGTTCCTTGTGCCTTTGCTGCCTCATGGGTCTCCATGAACTGAGACAGCAAACCCAAAGACCTCTCTAGCACACTTTCCCAAACTTTGGCATGCTGCAGACACCCCTCTAGTGAGTTTTGTTTTATCTTTTTTGTCCCTCAAATCTCTTTTAAAGCTCTTCCAATGAGTTTCTTTTCCCAATGCTAACTCCTAAGCTAGTGGTACCCCACCAGTTACCCACAGGCTTAGTGTGCATAAACTGACCCATGATAAAAAATCCCAAAATTCTGCCTGTGACAATAGGCTCAGAGCCAGGTATTGATCTGCTGGCTCTTCCTGTTTTCTCCATCCTTGACTGCACCTGGAAGGAGAGAGGAGGGCACTACTTGTTCTCTTGATCCCTTAACCAGTTGTCCCAAGGCCCTCAAGCCTCTCTTGATTGTCCTCAGACTTGTTCTTGTTATCATGGATAATCATCTCAAGGCCATTCACATCTATACCCTGGGTCCCAGGGAGCCAGCAGACTTGTCTGTCTGCATATAGGGCCCTCTGTTCCCTTCAGAAGGGAGTCTTCTTTGACCATGACTGATCTCTTACAGAAGCAGTTTTGAAGAAGGGCATAGGGCAACTTTGACACCTCCAAGCTAAATGGACTACAGTCCTTTTAAACCATCATTAGTGCTCAGTTCTGCTCATAGATCCTCATACCTATAATGCCAGGGCACCTGGGAAAGTGGCTAAGGCATTCATCCCAATAGTACTATTACTTAGTCAAAATCCTCACAGAGCTCAAAATTTCATTCTTTGTTCTCATGTTAGACGAACAGCCTAAACCTAGATGAGTATTAGCTTAGTTTTTCTTTAAAATCTAACAGTGCTTATATCAACTGAATGTTTCTTCTTTTGCTTAGTAGTATGTCAGCAGATTAATTTGGCCAGTAACACTCCTGTGCCCACATTTGCTACATAGACCTCCAGCCTTAACCACCAGCACAAAGCTCCAGAGGCTCAGAGTCTTCTGGCAACTTGTGTCATCATCATCAACTGGAATTACAAATCCCACTGTATGCTGAAAAGCAGGACTATTTTTTAACTGTGTGAAGCCACTTCTTTGTGTCCTTGCCTGGATTTTGTGCTTTGTCAAGAAAGCATAACCCATGACTCTTACACTAGGGTCAGTGAAACATGGAAACATTTGTAATCAAAATTTTGGTCATTTGAGGTTCAAAGATAAACAGCTATCAGGAGTATAAACAGAAGGCTGTATTCAAATTATAGTCTCTTCTGTGAAATTTTGAGTCAATTAGCCAGTGATGAGGAAAATATCAGATCATGGATATTTAAAACAAACTATAATATTCAAGGCTGAAATGTTTCCATGAGTTGTCTGTACAACATTTGGAAACAGTACACAATAGAAAAGAGGGCAAAAAAGCAGAATAAAGATTTGCTGACTAGTTTTGATGATAGATTTTGCAGAATTGGGACTGAATGTTACTGAAGTTACTCTAATTACATTTTTATTAGAGATTTTGTACAACATCAAGAAAATGCAAAGACACTGTTACTGAGTAGGCTTCTTCTTGATAGATAAACAAAAGGATTTGTGTATTTTTTTAAACCCTTAAAATATGTCAAGTGTAAAGGGTTAATTATAAAATACTGATTAAATATATCTGGAAAATAGGTTTCCCAGCATCATGCAGTAATAGCTACTCTTTGTAAAGAGATTTATCAGGAACATATAACTTGTTTTGACAAAAATGTAATGGCTTTGAAAGAACAAGAAAGTGTAATCCAAGCTGCGCAAATTTCTACAAGATAAAAATTCTGTGCACCAATGTACATCCTTGGGCTTAAATATAAGATTCTACATGGAGAGGACAATGAAAATTGTGTTTGGGTGTACATAAGTTCTGCAGTCTGGAGGCCTTAACCTTTGATAATGTGCAAAAATTAATGCGGTCTTTCAATACAGAGATCAAAGCCTCCAATACAAGTGAAGCCTCCACTTGCCTCTGAACAATAAAATGAATGGTACTCATACCTTCTTTCCCATGGATATATTGGAAATCAAGCTTACACTGTTTTCAGCCTAATGTAGTATTTCCTGCCTCTGACTTTTTAAGTTATTTATACTCACAGAATAATGTATTACATATAAGACATGTGTACCAGTTCTTTCTTAATGCCCTTCATGAACAGCATCTAAGGAATTTTATAAAAGGTAATGCTATACTTACTTATGGAGAGAAGATGGAGACAGACAGGGCCGTTAAATTTCCTATGAAGCCCCAGTCTACTGGTTTCATATCTAAGAACACAAACCAAATATCCCAAAGTCCTCTTGGGGGCTTTTTTGTCTTTCTCACAACACTTAAAATTAGGGCCAAACTATAGAAATCATAACTTTAAATTATCACAGAAAAGAGCCATGTTCTCAACATTGGGGGGCTGTTTAAGATGATTCTTTCTCTTCATGGCCAACTTTGAAAAGTTGGGCTTATGCTACAGGCTATGTCTCTAGGCTTTCTTCTTTAGGCATAGTAGATATAAATAATTATATTTTTCAGATGAAAGTGCATATGCTAGTGCCAACCTTACTCTAGTTACTAGGGCAGCAAGAAGAACACACTCACAAAATACACAAGCCAGATAAAATCAGCTCCTGTTTATACATGAGTTCTGACAATAAGCATTGGCAACCAGATGACTGGCTATTAGCATTCATTTTACTCTTTCTTCTCCTGTATGCAATACATTTCACTTGCATCCTTCTGACTTCACTTCCTAGCAGAAAATTGTTCTAGGTTAAGAGTAGAAATTATCATTCCTTCCTTCAGATTCAAGCATCCAAATAAATGAAACTTCAACAGTGTTTAGCATCAAGCAGCTTCCAGTCTCCGAGGCTAATAGAACTGCTAGGATTAAAAGTGATAGGAGCAGGCTTAACTATCTGGAATAATGTAGGCAAAATATCATGTCATTTTTATGTGAAGGAATTAGATAGTGAAAAAATATCAAGTCTTACATTAAACTAATCAAGGCTAAGTTATAGCATCATATCAAAGCTTAATTAAACTAATCTTTGGAAAACAATTCTCAGAAATTTATCCACTCTATCAATAACACTTTCATCACAGCAGTTGCAGTTCTGCTGTAAACAAGTTGCTAATTGTATTTCTCAGTCTGTATGGTGAGATACATGCTAAGCATGTCATTACAAAAGAGTCCCTCCCTCACAACAAACAAAGCTCACAAACAACTACTCTCTCCAGTTAAATCATAGTCATGCTACTTACACGCCCACAGCCACTTTGCTTCTTCCTGAGCTTGCATGGGAGAAGAGCAAAATCCATTGTCAGTACAAACATACAGTAGAGAAATGTTCCATCATCTGCAAGATCAAGTGCTTGCATAATGGAAACAGTGTTTTAATTTGACAGCATATGAGAAATCATACATTCATTATGATTTCAACAAGTGTCCCTGTAAATTAGTGGTCTATAAGCAGTAATTCGTTGTATAACCCAATTTTGGCATAACTCCCAACACATAAGACTTAACATTTAAATCAGGATTCATGTAAAAAGTTAGAGCAACGTCTTCCAAACATATCTGGGTTTAACAAATTGCCCAAATTTTATTTGTATACATTTCATTTAAAAAGTAATCTACTATGGGAGCACAATGAGCATTTCATTGTATAGCTAAATTCTTAAATGCTTTTCATAAAAACATCAGATCCTTCAAGTGCTTTCAGTTAATTATATATCTATAATCTGATTTATTTTTGAAACTGTTATTGGGTAAGTAGCATGTCTACAATTCATATGCCATGAAATTAATAAAGCTAGTAATAAAATACTCTGTTAATCAGAACTAAAAGTTCATCCTTGTATTTCCCCAAAACCATATTAAATCTAAACTGGAATATCATTGTATGAAGAATGTTATGAAATACTGCTGCCATCTACACAAATTAGTATTGAAGAAATTTGGTATCTGTTTCACTTTCATTTTGCAGTAATACTTTAGGCAGCAGCTTTAGGAACCTCGCTGCTGGGATAATTATGCAGTTTATTTAATTTTCTTATTTTTTTCCTTTTTGTGTATCTTCTCAAAGGAATACCTTTTTCTTCTACTATGGCTCTCTAGCAAAAGTGAATTTTGTAAATTTAATAAAACAGGGCACTTTTCAACACTATGATAAACATCCAAGAGACTCTTAAATAGTATTCAGAACAATTCTGCTTAAGCAGAAGAAAAAACTCCTAGGAAGACTAATTTCCCCTCAGTCATATTTCCACTAACTCACTATGCAACATCCTGAATACATCATAGATATATTCTGTATATTCTCTAATTTTACATTTGTCTCAAGTAAAAATAATTCTCTTAAAAAAAATCCTAATTCTCCTGCCCAACTCTATGAACAGCTAACCCTCATTAAAAAAAGTCACTAAAGAAATAGCTCATATTGTGCTGGACTACAGCTAGATTTTCTATCTCAGCAGCAATCCATCTTAGCTCATACAAATATTTCCTTTTTATGGTGAATATATTTATATTTGGTGAATAATTCCAGAAAGTCAAAAACATCAGTGCAAGCTTAGCTTAATTCCCCAGTATCCAATTCAGTGACATTTAGGACTCAGAAGCAGTCTGTAGGCCCAAGGGTTTTTTTCAGTTTTTTTTTTCCACTCATGCAAAACTGAAGAAACCAGAAAAACACAGAAAATGCAATTCTAAATTATACTGACAATAGTGAAACCAGAATTTTACAGTCAAAGTGTTTTTGCTTCTGCTGTTCCTATAAAGCTACACCCAGTACTACCTCTCATTACTCACTGTCTTCTTCAATAGTCCATCACCTCATGTGGTCAGCCTTCTGCCAAAGGCTATATCCCAAATAGGAACTGGCAGCCACCTTCCCAAGGCACAGCATAACAGCACCATAGGCCTCACAGTTCCTTTAACAAAAGGAAATCTTGAAAACAGAAAAGAAAGCCTTACAAATGCTCTAAAAAGGAGATATGATCAAATAAAATGCAATTAAAAAAAAAAAAAAAGGAAAATTTGGCAATTTAGTGACAATAAGGAAATGGACTAGTATGAAATTAGGTGCAGTGAAAAGGACAAAAACATGCCAAAAGTAACCTCACAGATGTTGCAAAATCAGGGCAGAAAAACAGACATGAAGACAGAAGACTGAGGGGAAGATATGAATGAAATGGCATGGATAGTGAAAAAAATAAAAATCTTCACCAAAGGGAAAACCATCAAAAGGTATGGGAGGCCATGAAGTGCAAGGATATGGACCAAAGCATGCCAAATTCATCCTCATTGAAATCACAAGATTTCATTCCTGAAAGGAAGAATTTTCTTTCAGGAAAGGAAATGAAATCTTGAAAACAGAAAACAAAGCCTTACAAACTCTGGAAAGAAATTAAATGCAATTGAAAATAAAAAGAAAATTTGGAAATTTAGTGGCTACAATCAAATGGACTGGGATGAAACAAGTTTTGCAGTGGAAAAAGACCAAAGCATGCCAAAACTAACCTCACAGATGCTGCAAAATCAGGGGAAAAAACTAAATATGATAATAGAACATAGAAGGGAAGATATTAATGAGATGACATGAATACTTAAAAAACAAAATTTAAAAATATTTGTCAAAATTAAAATCATCAAAAGGCATGGGATGCCATGAAGTGAAGGGATATGGACCAAAGCTTACCAAATTGATCGTCATTGAAATCACAAGATTTCATTTCCTTTTCTGAAAGCATCTCAAATTGCCTCCTGTGTACACATATTGTGCTTAGAGCTCTTCTCAGAAAGAAGAACTTGGCCCTTGCAGCCCTAAGGGGAATTGACAGGTTCCTTAAGTAATATAACTAAAGACTTAGGAGTTGCAAGAGTTAAATTTTAAGTCATAAGTCCTACACAGATTCACTGCATTAAGGTATTTGACATCAAACACTTCATTTAATCATGGTGAATAACATGCTCCACACATTCTACACAAGCTCCCAGAGACATTTTTTTAAATGCCCAAGGCTGTTAGTGCTACACTAGAGTTAGAGATTACCTTTCCACCCCTTCTTCTTAACCTCTGTACCACGCTTAGACTTTCTGTGGTCTGGTAAGAGCTAGAAATTATACCAGTTCCAGTTGTATTCAGATTTTCATTTCACCACAAACTACATACTCAGCAGCACAAAGTCCCATAATTTACTGCTTGCAGCTGCAGTAATACTAAACAAACATTTCAATTATTTGACTACTCCAGAGCAATACCTGAAGATTATTATACCAATAATGTGAATTTTGTTTTTAATTTATATGCAACTGATATACTGGAAGCTAATTTTCAGGGAAAACAAATAGAATAATTTCCTATTTAATAATATTTATTTCTCACTTTAAATATATCATATTTTTTAGATGGATCCCTAATAAAAGTTGATTTTATTTCATTATTTTTACTCAAGGTATCCATTAAAACAACATGGAAATTGTCAGTTGCAATGTTTACGCCTAAGCATATTAATGAGAAGAACTTTAGCACACATTAAAAATTCCATTGGTTGTAGGGACTTGAAGAAGAGGAACCAGCCCCTTCTTGCTTCAACAGAAAATTAAGACTGTCCAAAAAAGAACAGGTAACAAAATGAGGAGAAGAATAACTAAGAAAAGAAACAGGAAAAAGAGGAAGGAAAGCAAGCAAGTACCCAGAACAGTAACAAAAATTTTACCTGGCAACAGTGAGAGAATTGCAGAGATTAAATAGAGGTGAAACAGAAAAAAATAGGCCTTAATCTGTCCAGTTCATTGTGAACTCAAAACTTTTTCCCCTTTCCCTTTCAAGATATTTTATTTTCTCCAACTCTTAAGGTCTCCTGTGCTGTTCTTTAGTCTAAAAAACCCAAGTGTTTTCTGTCTTTCCACATAATTAATTATTGCTACTCTCTTCTGCAGTATTTCCAAGTAGTCTTTTTTTTCTTTTTTTTCCCAAAAGTGAGATTGCCAAAACCCCTGGGAACACAGCTTCTTTGGCTCTCCCCTAAAACAGGATAAGCTCCTCCCCTAGAAATAACTCACACCTCTGACCTACTGAGTCTTGAAGAAAATGTGAAGGTGCGGCTCACTCTAAACACTAGATCCATTTTGCTCAGCATTACATGGACAAATATGTTATTCATTTCCTTGTTGGTAAGCCCTGCCTCCCACCTTGGGAGAGAGAAGGCAGGAAAGCACAGCCAAAGGACATTCTAAGGGATAAGGAGGTTGAAACCTTTCTCCCATTTTCTCTAGACTCTCTCACAGTTTTTCTCTGAAAGCTTCATTAATTGATTACTGAAATAAAGTCTATTTTTAAGTGCTTTCACCACATTATATGCCAGGTTTGAATATTTCATAGAACAAAAGGTTTTGACTATTTATTTACACCCTATTGTTCTTAAAGATTTGGGCACATGCAGACTGAAATGTAATCCTGTAAACTCAATCTGTTTTCTGTTGTACTGAAGATTAACTGTATTGCATTTTAATCACAGCAAGAAAACAGACAAAATTAAGAGTCTGTAAAAAAGATGGGCTTAATATTCTTTTATTCTTATCACTGTTTTAAAATATGTATCATCAGGAGATTGAATCCTACTCTGGGCACCATCTTCAGCACCTTTAACCAGCCAGACCAGATTCTTTATGGATAATTTTTCTTACTTCTATAGTGGAACTGCATTCCCCAGCCACCCTCAAAGGGCACTCAAGATACAGAGATAAAGTACGTACTTGGTACAATTACAATAAGTAAAATATCTACCACAGTCCCAACGAAAAAAAAAGAGAAAGTAAAGGCATACCACTGTCAAGCCTGTTTTATGTGTTTCTTTGTGAAAATCTCCCAGCTGTTTCTAAGGACACCTTTACATATAACATGGGCTGACATGAAAAAGCTTATACTCAAATCAATACTGGTTTATCCAGAGAAAGCTTTAAATAATTAAAAGAGCTGCTAAGGTATTACAGCTACAAGAAAATGTATTTTTTTTTATTCTTTCCTAAGTCTTTCTAAATTATAAGGAAAAAATCTCCATGCATGTTTTAATAAGTGCTCCCAAGTCTGTGACAGATACATTAAGGAAACCAAGAAAATTTGGAGTAATTTAATTCTGAGCTATTGTAACTGTACAACTACTGGAAAATATTACCCCTCTAAAATGGGCTCAATCAGGATAACAGTAGCCTATACCTTCCATTCAAGTTGCAGGAGAGGATACACAGAATGATTCTGCACCTCTATTTTTATGTTCCTCTATTTTATATTCCTTTTGTATGTGTGAAAAACCTTCATGTTTTATCAATGGTTTATTACAATAATAGTTATAAGCAGAAAAATATGGTACTAGCTATGAAAAATGAGATTACTGTCAGTTGGATAGTTAGGATTCTGTATAAGTCCTTGGATAGAGCAACAATACTGGATTTTTGATCAGCTCTTTGCAGGATTTTGCAAGTTCTAACTTGCATTAAAAGATCCTTATTTACAGAGTTCCACTAAGGCTACCTGATTATTTGGGTGATATATAAGGGCTATAAAGCATCTTTCTGTGCATGCCAGATACAAATATACAGATACTAGAGCAAGTGATGAGCTGTGCAATTTCAGCACAAGGATGAAAAAAAGGAACTAGACCAGATTCAATCTGAAAAGTAAATTATTAACACAAGCACTTTTGGTAGGTGAGTGTTTCATCCTGTGACTAGCTGAAGTCTGATTCCTAAAATCAACACAGCACAACAGAGGGTGTTGGGCTAGTGACTCTGTTTACTTACATTATAATCACACTTATTCAATGCATGGTTAATGACTAAGCACACAGTATATCTATAAAGCCCAAGGACACAAGGTACCAAGGTTCTGCTTCATTGTTACTTTGGAGCCTAATGTACTTGGTTTCAGTTTGATTGGATGGCTTCTCACAAATCCCCAAAACAGAACAAGGTTTTACTATAACTGTATTTACTTTTTTTAGTTAGGGAAGCTACTACTCCATCTCAACAGAACTTGAAGACTCATATCAAAATGTATTGTGGAGATTACGTAAGTATTTGTTCTCTGAAATCTTCCAAAATTGTCATTCCTCTTAAGTTGTCGTCATGTGTTGGTAGCCATTTCCCTTCACTGGTAGAAATTAATATAAGGTGAAGATAATTCATTTGTGATTTCAGTCTAACCTTGGTGTTACTTAGATATATCAAGTGTCTGAAACAAAGACTAAAATTTAAAGAATTATCAGTTCCTGTCTCATAATTCTAGACCTTTCAAGAAAAAGAAAAATCAACTTAAGCCCCCTTGTGAGATCCTATAGGTGTGTTTTCTATGTTGGCACTAAGTTGCTAAACAAGAAGCTAAATTACATACTATCCCCGTATTAAAGATAAAAATATGAGTTTTTCAGAAGATAGCTATTTCTGGCACTACTCTGGGGGGGTTATAATTTGACAAGACCATCTCTAGCTGCATAAAGTAAATAGCTTCATCATTTATAAAAATTTGTTTTGTTCATAGTGTGAAAAATATTTTAAAGTTAAAAAATGCTATCTATACAAGAGCCACAACACAGGAAGAGTTATGGCTTCGCTAGTGCTTTTTGAGGAAAAAAAGGGTTATAATGAAATTTTAAATCTTCATTCTAGAAACTGTTGGAGTTACTATTTCATGACAACAAAATATGACATTTCTCTTGGTACCTGGCATACTGATCATGTTCTCTAAGGATTCTTTCAATTATTACTGATATGAATAATGATTTGATCCTTTCAAAGGCTTTTTACATGTACATTCCCAAACTTACAAACCAATATGGATTTTTCTAAAAAATAAATATTTTTCCCTTTCTTATTTTAATATAATGTATAATTGACTCATTATTTCAATCTTTGCAGTAAAGTATTTCTTCTAATAAAATTATATATATAAAGCATATAGTTGCTTTTCTAAAGTTATTGCTATTGAATCAGGATTAGTAATATGTTTGGTTTTCCACAAATTAGGATCTTGCATCCCTTACTAGACAGTTAAGAACTTAAGAGATTTTCTTCCTAGTTTCTTTTTTCCCCCCTCTTTTTGTTACAGTGATTTTGGAATCTATTCCTGATAATTTTAGGACAACATAAAGAATATTATACCTTAAAAAGGTAGTAGATCAGTTTCTGTTGGAGAAGACAAGAAATACAGTTTCTTTTATTCTACTGTTTTATTGCAACCAATTATATTTAAATAATTGACACCGCATCTGCATATAATATGTTGCCTAAAATTAATGGTAGTCCCTTATAAAATAACTTACAGAGGAAGTGATTTTAAAGTCATTACAATTGGCAATTATTATATTTGCAATAACAATGTAGCAGTTTGATAGCATTATAAAGACAAATTAATAGATAAGACAATTTCTAACTGTGGCAGATGTTTACAATGGTATGAGGCTTAATATAATGTAACTATTATATATTGGCCTAATGAACTGCTTGAGCAGAGCGGACAAGTTTCTAATTCTGATACACTGAATTACATCAAAATACTTCAAAATAAATGGTTTTAATATCAACTCTTTATACCCTCTTCTAAACATAAAAAGGCACACTGATAAACCCTTGTTTTTTTTCATCATCACAGACACAAGAGATCAGAGAAGCAACTGTAGACAGTGGGGAGTATATCAGACCCAGGAAAGACAGGAAAATCTGATTACAGGCTTTCTCTGAAATGCATTGGGGTGGATTCCCAGGTTAGGTAAATTTTTACTGTTTAATCCAATTTCCATGTGTTATGAAATGGAAAGGGAGAGAAATTATGAATTAAATCACTGGATCCTAGGAACATACTTCCCTACTGAGGCATCCAGACAGAATGGGGACATGTAAGGCAGAGCTGCATGCAAACATTCTCCACTGAATGCTGATGGTATTTCAAGAGCAAGTTGGTCATGGAGCAGTGGCAGATTTCTTTGAAGAGACTCAGCAACAAAATAGCAGAAAAATCACTTTAGCAAGTCTCAGTCAAGAAAACAGGACTTATACAAGACTAAGTGGTGGGACCATAGCATTAATTTCTTCTCTACTCTTCTTAAACACTGTTCTAGATTGCAAAAAAGTCCTGGAAGTACACTTTGGACTTAGATATTTTTCAAAGAATTTCAGAACATTGAGTATACCATTAATTCAGAAGCACAATAGAAAAATCTGAAGTATTACTTTCAAAATGTGCTTTGTTCTTTAAAATTATCTTTATATTTTATGCTACCCATATCAGAAATTACATACATTTTCTGTGAACAATCAGATAGGATGGAGTCCTTCAAGAGCAAGAAGTAGATGTACAAACTGTTGACAGCAGCAGTCCTGCTGCTGCAGACAGCAGCAGCAAACCAGCTAACAAACCAGCATCATCAAAAAACACCCTATAGTAAATACCACAGGTAAAACTATAAGAAATTAGATTATATCTATGACCTTTCTGAAATACATAAACAGAGAGAGACAGAAGGCTTTGGAGAATGAATTTTCTATGTTTAGAAGTATCCCTTCCACTACTGTATCACATATTATTGAAAATAAATGAAACACATACAAGAAACTCACAACAAACCGAAATACTCATGAAATTTTTATTTAATAATGTTGCACTCAAATGATATCTTTGCAAAAGTATAGCTAGCTCATAGCATGTGGTTAGCTAATAAAAAAAAACATTTTATTTTAGTAGACATTCCCTATGGGAAATATTCAGACTAAGGAGTCTGACTTCAATTGTTTGTTATCAGCAGAATGACTTGCTGAACAAATATTAGAAGGTTGTTTGTACTTCAGAATGCTTTTCCATCACAAGACTGAATTGCCTGAAGTTTGCACATCATAATTTGATAAAAGCAGCCTCACCTTTTACTGATACTTTTGTTGAACTCCTTATGACTTTGGTCAGAAAAAGCTGTTACTTTCTTGCTTTTACATAGAAGGTAAATTCCAAGTATCATTTTTCAGAACCATTATAAATTTCAGACCCATTCCAGTCTTTAGTTGTTTTGATTCATTCCACCAACACCACACAAACCTGTTCTGTCTGCTCAGCTTATTTTGGAATCAGTTTCTTACAGGAGAGCTAAAAGAATATGTACAAAAACACATGCCCACCTGGGCCAACTCTATGGAGACAGATCTGTGGTTTTGAACATGAGGGCATCTGGAGATCAGAGAGTATTAAATACCTTAATGTAAAAGAAAAAAAATCACTGAATCACCTTTAGAGATTTACTTGCCTGATAAAGTACTTTGACACTTTGTGAGAAAAAGAATAAAATACTTTTATTTTTTCCTTCTAAGAAAGAGATAGCCCCTTCACTAGGATGCTGCAGAGGAAAGACAGCATGAAAACTATTTATCCATGTTCACATACAGCAGTTTGTCTAAACTAACCCACAAAAAGGTTAAATTGCTCTTGGAAATTACTTTCCTCTGGTGCCTTTTGAAGACATTCCGAAAAGTCTGTCATGCTGAATCCTAATCTTGCAATAAGAACTCCAGCAAAATGATGACTATGTTGTGAGGGATTCTAGAATCCCGATATCAAAATTAAATTGTACAAGTCTTCACATCCTTTCAGTGACTATACCAGACATTTCCTTCATTTCTTCAGAAATGAAGAAATTAAGGAAATTCCTCCATTTTCTTCAGAAAATGTGGCTCTATTTGTGTATAATCATCAATCCACCTGTTCCTAGCTGTAACTTTGAACTTTATAATACATTTGAATCATACTGGTAGAGGAATGCAATATATTCTGAAGTTTTGTGGAAACACTGTTCAGTAGGGATAAGGGAATTAAATTCTATTACCAGTCAAAAAATACAACAGCTAAAACTCAAGAGTCATTTCTTCCATTGGCCTAGCTTTAGCCAAATAACATGTCCAGACTTTGGACTCAGTCATAGGACAAATCATATTTCACTTAGTCAGTGGTTGTCTCAGAAAGAGCCCCATGGCTTGATCCTAGATGGGACAAGGAGAGAAAATGAACTTGAAGTACATAGAGAAAAATAGACAGAAGAATCAGGAAAAAAAAAAAAACAGTCATTTTTATCTGCAGTGCTCACAGAACAAGTTGATATCCAGAGCATAATGCAAGTTTCTTTATCACTCAATCCCACATTACTGAGAATAATACATGTTTGATAATGGTTACTTATTTGCAAATTTTTATTGGAGAAATTCCTGTTATTTTCTTTATTTGAAAAAAATTATAGAATTATTCAATTAAATAGAGAGTTATTAGGCCAGCTACCCCAGTCTTTACTCATTAAGGGTAGGAGCCAAAAGCTCCCTGAAATCAATAATATTTTCATTGATGCTATCTGAAATTACGATATAGCTCTCCTAATAAGAATATTAAGTAGTGCAAAAATGTCCTTGCTCTTCCAAACTTACAAAAAAACTTCTGATACTTTGTCACAATTTGTTTTAATTGCGTGGATGGGTTGGAGAGCATTGTATTTAGAGAAATTATATTCAGTGAACATAAACTTCTGACATCACCAAGACAACCACAATGCAACTTTCACTTCTGTAGATTTAACTTTGCAATGAAGACCAATTTCTGCTCATCCCTGTAGTGAACCATCTTAAGGCATGCAGAAGAAAAATAATGAGATCATACTGGTAATTTTCCTATGCTTTCCAGAGCTTAGGGAAGCCAAAGATGTTGCAGAAGTAAAACAGAAGTGGACAGACTCAAAACTGGTCATCTTGATGTC